>NC_051179.1:109991062-110624812 GCF_013339695.2 Rhipicephalus sanguineus
TGTATTGCGCTGAAATCAAGCGTAGAAAACTTCGAGGTGCACCTGGCATCTGGATGTCCTCCGAACAAAGGGCAAAAAAAATGCAGTGAGAGACACTAGTGCTCTACATTTCTTCATGCGTTTGCTGCAGTTTACTTGTTGTATGGCCCCGAAATAATGCCGAATCATCAAGCTTCTGCAATGTCGACATAAGGAGAGTTTCAAGGTAAGGGCACCAGGATTGATTTCAATATAACGCAGTAGCGTAACGCTCGGTAGCTACAAAGTACGGAACGTTTGACAATATTCAGATTTAGTGCAGACATCTGTGACCTCTGCCACACATCAACTTCGGAGTGGTGATGTCAAGACCATGTATTCTTTGCCGATATTGAATCTGCACCGCCAGAACTATCCTTTGTTGGGTCAATATTTCTGTAGATAAGCCTCAATTTAGAGCCGTCATTTTTTGCCTTAACAGTCGAAATGGGGCGTGAACGGGATCATCTCGATGTTTAAAAAATGTAAGAACATTTTAGGCCTGAGTACGCTGGAGTCAGAAGCTGTCGTTATTTTCTAAATTATTGTCAAAATACAGTGCTTGGGCATTGTGCTCTGATTATTCTTCAGAGAACTCACTGCACTGGAAAAAGAAACTGCTTACTTGAAATTACGCGTAATTGCGGAAGCTGTTTAATTAAAGAGCACCATATGCCAAGGTAGCCTTGCAAAAGCCTTCCAATATAAAAGCACCCGGAAGAAAGCGACGACAGAATCATGAACGAACTGCCCCAGATTTCGGCTCTTCTGCCACGAAATTAAATTTTATGTAGACGTTACGTTTAGTCTGCATATCTTGAACACCATTCAATGTCAATACTTATATGAAGCCGACTCTTGGGACTGCGATAGCAAGGTTATGAAATGTCGTGTTGTGTTTCTTATTACTAATCATCTTAGAAATGCAGCGAGCCGCCCAATAAAGAATTGCTTTGTTTATGAGGAAATCTTTTCTCAGACAATGCAAGAGCTGCTTCGCTTAGCAATTACCTATGATAACCGGGCTGACCAATGACACTGGCACCATGACACTGCCAATGATTCCGCTTGAAGCTGCTGTCCTCTCTACGCCCAGATATTCTGCGAGAAGCACGAAGCGGATGCACAGGATGTATCCTTGGTCTAGTCCCATCAGGCTTACCATGGCAACCACCTGCGCCATCGAAGTCATTTGTGGCATTATCATCATGCAAGCGCCGCATGTCAAAAAGCTGATTGCGTAAAGTGGTCGGCGAGTGACGGGCATACAGTCCGCTAGCACTGGAACTACGATGCGACCCACAAGCTGGCCCAGTGAACAGAACGTCACAAAATGTTTGGCGCTGCCAAGCTCTATGCCTTTGTCCATGCCGTAATCCACGATTGTCGTTGAGAACTCCGTGCTTGTGTAGTCTCCAGTCACCACGACCACAAGGAGGACATAAAACGAAGGCGTGGTGAAAAGGGCCAGGACTTGCTTGAAAGTACTGCTCTCCGGCGGGCTTACTGCATTCTCTCGCTGAGAGCAGCGTGGTTCATCTGAGCTGTCATGCAGAAATGGACCGGAAGATAAAATTATTATGGGTTCTAGCAACAATTCTGGACGTAAATGCAAGCTATAAGGTTTTTTCAAGGCAGTATGAGACTGGTGTTTCCGCTTTTAGTTGCCAATCGTGCGCGACAGAAATAGCAAATTGGTGCTGTTTGAAAAGAGGGTGTTACTGTCTGCTGTTTATAGTGTGCGCGAAGTATTCGAGATATCAGTAAACGCAACATGTTTTAACCTTTCCTCCCTTGAGAGTAATAAGTGTTTCGCAGCGTAAATCACAGCGGCTACCACTGATACGCGCATTCGCTCACGTTATTCGAAACACTTCTATAGAATTCATAAGGCTGTAAAAGAAAAATGCGCCGGCATTACCTTTGCGGAGATGCATTTCCATTGCCTGTGGAACGGTAACTACCTGGCGTCGACAGCGCATTTCGGAGGAACTCAGGCGAGTTCTGCTTCCAAGTGCACCGCCACGGGGAAGGGTTCCTGGCCAACAAAATAATCGCGACTGAGTTCAGAAGGATCGCCCCGTAGACAAGCAGGGATCCTTTCAGGCCATAAGCTTCCTCCAGCCCAGCGAGCACGAATTGACTGACGACAGCTGAGAAGCCATAGGCGATGAATATCAATGACGATGCGATGGAACGGTACTTGTCGAAGTGTAGGAGTGTGTATACCGTAGAAGAGGTGAGCAAAATTCCATGCCCGAGGTCTGCGCAATAGAACAGTGCATTTTTTCAACGCTCTTTTAGTATTGGTAGAGCTGAAATTTTGGATCTGATGCATTTCGTTTTTGAAATAACCAGCCCATCAGATTACAAAGACAAGGATGTAGAGATTGTTCCGAAACAATGTAATATGCTCTACGAACCCTGATTATATCTGTTTCATATACCTACAATTTCGCGAGTATAACCTAACGTTGAAAAATACAGATTTGCTCTGGGATATAAACGATACATTCGTACGGACGTAAATATTAGAAGGCAATTAAAATTTCAAAATACATAGCTTGAAAATACAAGCGCGGTATTGTTATTACTCCAGTATACTGAACACCGCAAAACTGCGTTAGATAAGCAATTTCGTAACTGAAAAAGGCATCAAGGTGCACAGCTAGAACTGAATAGAAAATATATATACTGATAAGAAGAGAAAGCTTGTCTCGCTACAGTGACTTAACAAAGATTTTACATTTAAGACTATGACTTTGTTGATTCTCGCAAGCTGATTTAATTCCTTCCTGAGTGCTCATACCCAGTTTCATCGACGTTTACCCCACATTTTGTAAAAAAATCCACGGGGGAAGACGTAATGTGCTTAGTGCGTCATACTTCTTGCGGGAAGGCACAACGTCATTGGCCTCACAACCGTTGTCCAGCAGCAAAAGTACCTCAAGCGCACATTACTGGCGCTATTTCTCGATGTTAAAGGGGCGTACGACAACGTAACATGTGACGCGATCCTCGAGTCGCTGGAGGCTGCCGGAATTGGCGGTCGGACGTTTCAGCGGATGCGCGATTATTTGACGAGATGTTCCTTCATTGTGCTGACAGAAGATGGTCCCACTGCCAACCGCTATACTTGCCGTGGCGCCCCACAGGGCGGTGTATTGAGCCCCACTTTGTTTAACCTTGTGGTGGTCGGCATTCGAAGGCTTTTGCCAAGTACTGCTCATATATCAATATATGCTGGCAACATTTGCCTTTGGTCTTGGCTGTGACACGTCTGCAAGTGTGCGCAAGAGTCCAGCAGGCTGCCACCTTAATCTGCTCATATCTCCGCAAGCAGGGTCTTTCTGCCTCTACCGAGGAATGCGCGTTGGTTGCGTTTACACACAAGGCCATGACACCATATCCTCTTATTATCAGCGGCCAAAATGTCTCATACCAGAAGAACCATCGCTTCCTAGGTGTGATGGTTCACACCTAGGAAGCGATGGTACAGGGACCTTTCGTAGAGCGTCCACTGCGCTTGCCCGAAGAGAAGGCTAATTTTCATCGTTAACGTAATGCGGTTCCTGTGCAGGAAAACTTGGGGCACATCGATATGTTCTTGATGCAGCTATACAGAGCACTGCTTCTGGGATTTTTACGTTACAGCTTGCCGACGCTGGCCAATACATGCAAGATGAACATCCGCACCCTTGAAAGTTTGCAAGGCCAGGCACTACGCACGTGCTTATGATTACCACGCTGCGCCTCAACACACGGGACAATTACGATCGCAAGAGAGCATCCGATTCCAACATACATCACTATTGAAAATTTAGGAGCACACATTATACGTCTCTGCCGAGTTCCCGGTCACCATATTGCTGCGTTGCCACTTGAGAGACTGCAAGCCATGTTTTCAAAGATTGTTTCAGCTCATAGAGAATGCCTTCCGTCGGGCTTTACTCCAGCATTAAGACCACTGTCGCCTCCGTGATGCCTACAACAACCACAGGTACGCCTCACAATTCCGGGAATAACGAAGAAGAGCCGTCATTCGACAGTGGCCCTACGGCAGGCAACATTGTCGCTACTCAACGAGGGGTATAGCCAAAGGACGCACATTCACACCGATGAATCGGTCTTAGCCGACAGCTCCACAGGTGCTGCTCTTATTCGGGCCTGCCAAGTGACTGTCAAGTTCAGGCTGTCCCACAGGACGACATCAACAGCAGCGCAGCTTGCCGCCTTACGTGCTGCTATCCTTTATATCACGGAAGCCCAGCCTCAAAAGTGGGCTGTCTTTTGCGACTCTAAGGCATTCCTTCAGAGTATGCAATCAGCAATACGACGAAGGGTGCACGAGCAGTTAGTAAACGAAATGAGAGGAGCTCTTCAACAAGCTTTATCGAAGGGACATGACGCTGTGTTCCTCCCTGCCTTTCATTCATTTCCTTCCCCGCCTCGTTGCGGGGAAGCAGCCCTTTGGAATTCAGGAAGTTTCATCAGAATGTATGATTTTCCACTGCACAGAAATACTGGGATTTGCAATATGTCTATAGAAAGTGTTTGAAAACACATTTTCTCATTTGAATATACGCCTCTCGTTTCCTGATACCGGCTGATGACCGTTGGGCACAGCGGGATTGCGAGGTTGAATCACTTGAGGAATAGTCGCCGGAGACATGCACTTATCAAGGTTTTGGGATTGACAATTGCTCTTTATGAAGTTAAATAGAAGAAACTTAAGACGATATCCTGGAAGGGCGTACTACTATAGTTCTACTGAGAACCACTTACCAGGCCGTCAAAATATGGGCACATGTAGAGTACTTTGGAGCCCAAGTACGCAGCGGTCTGCTCCACTCTAAAGAAATTATGCGCCACTTAGTGAGGATTTTTCGTTTACTTCCGCAGTGAGAAGCTTAGCAAAGTCCTTGAGGTAGCTAGGAAAAATCCTCTTCCATTGCATGATGCTCAGGTGTCTTCAAGACAGAAATGTTTGTAGTGCTGTAAATTTTTGCGTCATACACTCTAAGAAAAAAAAGAGTATGCGTGACTCTTTCCGGAGAGTTCTGACTTGCCACGTATACGACTCTCTTTAAATAGTCATGGTGACTATCTTGGTGGGTCAGGGTCGTCTCGCTCTAGGAGAGTCCCCTGACCCTCTAGGAAGAGTGGAAAGACTCTCATCCGGAGGTTCACGTTACCACTTATAGGGAGTCAGAGGACTCTTGACGGTAACGCTCCTACGGGGGTCAAGTGACCCACACCGAAGCATCAAGCGACTCCACAGGTATTTTAAGCTACTCATTTGACCCTTGCTTACTTTTGCGCGCCTACTGTTGAAAATAGTTGAGTATTCATTTTAAGCAAGTCCAATAATACTTGCTGTTCTGCCCACCGACTGCAAAAAAAGAATAGTTCAGTTTTAGCACTATTTTAATAAAACTCGTCCAAGCAACACACCTTTTCCAGCAAATATATATGGAAAGCGCGAAAAGATGGTCTGTGATTTCCAATTAAGAAATTTGGGTATTCCTCAGTTACATGCTTCTATGAGTATAGCCAACTAAAATGCGTGACTGATGTGCACAGTGTCATATGGTGCTAAATAACCAGCAGAAATCGCCATCATGTTTCCATATTTATTCCTTATGATTAAGAATAAATCAAAAAGTGGTGACGGCTTGAGGCATCAGACTTGTGGCTTGCCAGGTTGTCGCTCCTGTCCAGCGTGAGCACCATGAAAAACGGTATCTGAAAAGCAGAACGTGATATTATGATGAGAAAATGAAATTGCAGCAAAAGTTTGCGAAACCTACACAATAAGTGGTTCACACAGACATAATAAAGGCTAACAACAAAACAACAAAGCACATCCTCGGGCAGTCAGGGGAATGCCGTGAGCGGTTATTGACCGCATGTTTTACAAACCTAACCCATCCTTAAATACTCAGATAAACAGATGCGAGTACGAGGGCCCGATCGACACCCAGCGCGTGCGTACGCCGTCTACGTCGAGATCAGACATGTCGTGTGCTAGAATTAGCGCAGATAACTCCCACAATCACGTACACTCACTCGACTTTGTCATAACGCCCAACGTCATTGCAGTGTATGCAAACCACGAAAACAGCAAACAGAAACGAGGGAAAAGTGTGCACGGCGGCGGCCGCAACAACGTGCGCCGTCGAAAGTATAGAGCTTTTTCACTTTACCGGCGAGGCGTGTCCAACTTGAATGACTACCGCATACGTTCTGGAAGCCACCGTACTATATCTGCACCTCAAACTACCGTCTTTAAGCAAAAAAAAAAAACATTATATACAGTGCGTCTGAGCGTTCTGTACACAGGCTTATTTTTTTCACGTTACCACGCGCGGAAGCACGCTGCATGCTCAAGGTCGATGGAAATGTTATTGTGAAGTAGACTAAAGCGCATCTCAAAACGACATCTTGCACCTTCCGTAGTGCAGACACAACGTGCGGTCAGCAAGAAATGACCCTCGATGATTGTTTGCATCGCTCACTTTATGGGAGCTTGTACAGCAACGCGCATAACGGTGGTAACTCGTTAACTGACAGCTTTAGTTGGGCATCCGCAACAGCCCTGCGGACGCAGGCTGCTGTTGGAAATGGATGGCAGATAACTTCAGCAAGGCTGCTGCGGACGCCCAGCTAAAGCTGTATAACTAGTACCTACGAAAGCAGTACACTCACCGTTAACTGGCGCCCGCTGTCGGTGTCCGCAGCTCCATGAATATTCCGCCCTCCAAGCGTCACCAGGCTAGTGAAAGAAACCCACGTGACCGGTACGGCAAATTGAGGCGCCATCTGTTGACTGGGATCAGAGTTAAAATCTGCGTTCCGTCTCTTTCCTCCCAACTCTCTTCAACCCCCTCTCTGGCGGGATCAACTCCCTTTCCTGCGGGAGGCGCGCTTTCCGCCGCCTTGCTGGCGCCGCCGACTTTGAAATCCGTTAGAAAGTTTCGTGTCTGGCGTTGGTAAGGCGTGCGTTAGCCGTCGTCGCTCGTCCGTTTCATGGTGCTCGCTCGCTGTGTGCTTGTGCGACGCGATGTTTTACGACTCGCGCTGTTCGTGCATAGTGCTTTGTCGCTTGAATACTTCCAGAACAAGTCCTGGAATATATGTGCCGGTCCCCAAAAGAACGACAGGTGAGCGTTCCCTTTGACAGACAAACAAACTTTGAGTCGCGGTCTTCATTGTGTCAATTTGAATTCACGTCCATACCGAGTAGCTGTTCTCTGCAGTGGGGCTACAGTTACTGTTTTCAAAAATGACTGATTTGAAAAGGGCAGGATGCTGCGTTTAAATCGTTATACGAACAAGCAGCGGACATGAAGCCCATGCAAAGTAACTATAGTTACAGGTTTACAACTCTCACAGAACCGCGTGCTTGAGTGTGTGCTTTGCATTTGTCTCCGGTTAATTACTCCCCATCGCCTATAACCACGTTTGTGAGACATTAGGTAGATGTATGAAAACTTGTGCTGCTCTGACGAACAAACGAGTTCACTTTTGCACGAATCGACGGCGCTCTTTACCTGATTGAAACTTGCCCTTTTCTTTAGGGTGTATTTCGGAACGCAACACAGCTTATCGGTGCGCCCAGAGAAAAGCTGAAGAATTGCAGAATCGGCGCACTTCAAGAAGAGATGCCATGAATCATCCGATATCAGCCGTTCATTTTCTCCGCGTTTATCGTCACTAGTTATATGAAAATCAACGTTTTTGGAAATGTAGTCAATAAAGTGCGGCCAATATTAGTTGTGTTATATGTGGAGTTCATTTTGACATCTTTAAAATGGTCGTTGCATTATTATTCTACTTTTGGGTATTTCAACTGCTTTCATTGTTTTTGCATTTCAGGAATGTTCAATTTTGTTAGTTATGATAATTTTTGTGCAATATCGTGCGCATATATCAGAAGCTGTTCTGCACTTTTGTCAGTATAAATATTGTGTTTTTGAATATGTGCCCTAGTGTTATGTTCTGTTTTTTTTTTTTCCACTGTTCTCTAAATTCTTAACATTGCCGAGGACTTTCGTGTTGTTTAGTGATCATAAACACGTGTATGTTAATATCCTGAGCCTGTATCGCACCACATTTGATAGAATGTTGATTTTGGGAAACGAGGAGAATAAAAAGAGACCAAAGATATTTTGTGTTGTGAGTGCAATTCATTCTTTTGCGTTCTGGCACATGCTGCACGACTGCAGTGTTTGCAGAATGCCTGATTGCAAATTGCGCACATTCAAACGAGCAACGAACGCGCGGCGCAGTACGCGCAGCGGATGCAAAAAAAAAAAAAAAAAGCGCCCGGCGCGCTGCACGGCGCAGCACGCGGAGGGGCGAGGGGGTCATAAAAGAAAGGGAAAGGGAGCCCGCGCACGCAAACAAAACAAAAAGAGAAAAACACGGCGCGCGCGAGGGTGCTAGGAGAGGAGGCGCGGCTGGTGTTAGTGTTGCCATGACGACGCATACCTTGTGCGCCGCCATTCTGCCGTTCGAGTCTCTGAATCCCAGCCGCCAGGATATTAACTGAAGGGACGTTGGGCGCTGCCAGCGCTGACGTCATGAATTAAGGCATCCTATGGGAGGTATACGGAGTAACCTCCCCCTGGCGTCACTTCGTGGACGGAGCCGGCGTCAACACCACCGAAGACGCGCAACCAACGCAACCACGCAACGCATTCCAATAGACGAGAAGACTGAGAGACTGAGACACTGAGACGACTGAGAGAGGAGAGCGGCGCGCAACCCCGGCGCCAACCCCGTCTGCGTCGGCGAGCAAGGCGCCACAACGGCGCCAAAGGGCAAGCGCGCGATATGTATGGTGTATTAAGCCCCAATCGCATGCACGCGATTTTCGGGCGACGGCGACGAGCGACATGATTTGCTGTCGCGGAGGGCCATCCATCGTCGTCGCTTGTCGCGTCGCAGGTTTCTGGGCCCGTATTCTCAAAAGGCGACAATCGCAAAAGTATCGCCTTTGGTGCGCGCTGATTGGCTATTGAGCAAACCGGAAAAGTTAGGGCGCCATTTGGTATTTCCGCCGACGTCAATTTTGCGTCATGGTGCTCGACGGTGCTCTCGACATATTTGCAATAAACGAAGGCACCGCTAACCGTCGGTTGGTGGTGAAGTCTAGCATTTCAGTGATGTAGGCGGTAGCTTCTAGTATTCAATTATCGGTGGAAATACGCAGCATTTTTTACGCTGAAGCTTCCATCGAGCATTACCTTGGGGTGTTATCAGCACTCGTTCTTTGCCAGCGCGTGTTTTTTCGTGGTTTGAACGTCCCAGGAACATGAACTGTGCGTTGCTTGCGTGGCTTATCGCGAGCCGGCAACATGTTGATATAGTGTATATTCTAGGCACTATAATGTTGAGATCTTGAGACGATGTCGCTGCGGCGGCACGCTACAGCTGAACTCTCCGAGTACGCCGTGTTAAACTCTCAACGAAAATACGTTTCACGCAAAGTTTCATTCTTTAAATATTGTACTGCGCATTAAATAATCGAACAAAAAACGTTGAACGCACTTTCAACACGTCTTATATTTCAAGTAGCCACAGCCAAGCCAGCCAAGCCTGGCCATTGCGTAGAAGCAGCAGCACACGTTCGAAAACACCGCACTCGGTTGCTCTGCGCTCGTACGGTGCGCTCACTCCTGTGTTGTGAGACATTCGTACACCAACGGCCAGTTGCAAAAATGACGTCACAGGCAAGTGTTTTTTTTTTACTTATTGAACGCATCAAATTCTACGTCACCAAACGCGATACTATCGCCTTTTGCGATCGTTTGAGAATACGGGCCCTGGAAAACTAGAAAAAATCGCTTGTCGCCCGGAAGTGAGCGTGACGATTTCCGGCAACATAACAGCATCACCGATCCTCGCTTCGGTTGCAATTTGCTCTTGATGCTTCCAATCGGCGCGTACTTCAATGAATGCAAGTTATAGCCTACCTTCTTTGCAACCCCATCTCACGTGGAGAGCGAGGCAGCGGCCGTATTTTGTCGTTAATTTTGATCGACGGCTCGTTTTGATGTTTCGGTGGTAGCTTGCTGCAATGATGGTAGCTTGCTGCAATGTCAGTTTAAAGTGCATCGTAGCCACTGATCTCCAATGGAGGTCAGTGGTCGTACCCCCGTATTCTAGAACGTCCCTTCACTCAACGCTCCACCTTGACTTGAGAAAGTCGATGGGAGCGCCGTTTCTAGGCGGAACAAATCAGGGGCGTAGCCAAGGGGGGGGGGGGGTTGGGGGGTTCAACCCCCCCCCCCGAAATATTTCAATTTTGCATGTGTATATATACACGCACACATACAAACGCACGCACGGACATACATAAAGTATGGTTGAACCCCCCCCGAAAAAAATTTCTGGCTACGCCCCTGGAACAAATCACTGCATATCAGCGATTATCTGCAGCGATTCTTGAGAAGCGCGGCGTCATTTTCGGTCGAACAGCGGCGCTGTGCTCAACTTGTTCAAGTGAAGGACGAAATTCGAGTCGAGGAGCGTTTGTGAATACGGGGGGTAGCGTCGTAGACGTCGTAGATGCGTAGTAGATAGATAGCGTGCGCTTCCGGGCGCCCCCTCGAAGTCACAGCAGATACTAGTCGCAGTTAAACAAAACATTGCAAAAAAAAAGAAAATTCCATAACGCTGCTGTGACTTCCTTATCTCACACAAGTCAATAATAAATTTGACATGCTGCCATTCATCTACTCTGTAAATCTTTTTTTGCAATTTACCTACGTGCACGCAATAGTTTTAAATCTAGCAACCATGGCACTTTGTCGCGAACATGTGGGTGCTCCCGTCGCGACGCGACATCGCGACGGAGCCCGTTTGTCGCTGTCGCTCGTCGCCGTCGCTCGAAAATGGCGTGCATGCGGTTGGGGCTTTAGCCTCGAGGCCCACCACTGGAAACGCCGGCGCCACCGTCGGTGTGACGTGCTTGGCAGGATCACGTGGTCTCAGCGGCCAAGTCGGCTGCTTGGGGAGTGCTGCCGCGTGCTTTGAAAACGAGTTTCAAGCCCCACATGCGCTGCGGTCTGTTTAAATAGGGAAGTTTTCTCACATTTTCTGCTCAATTGAAACCATTGTAGTAGAGTGGCTGCCTCCGAAGGCGAAGAACATGGGGCTCTACTGTTCGGTGCCGCAGTGCCGGGCTTACGCAACGGAGCCTAGCGTCAGCCTGCACCGGTAACCGCGGGACAAGAAACTGCGTGAAGCATGGGTTGTCAAGCTAAGAACCGGCAAGTAACCATCGGCTACGAGTCTTGTGTGCAACAAGCATTTCCGTGACGAAGACTTTCGTTACTGCGTCTGGTCTGCGATGTTCGGTGAGTAGCAGACAGCGCGCACTGAGACGATGGCTCACGCGCGCTTTCCGCCGGCAAATAATGCTTATCTGCCACGGGACGGAAAAGGCGCTACCTTTTACCACGTGCGATACCATCTCAAAACCCTCCCGTGCAACCTCTTGATCGTCGGCCCCGTGCTCAGCGTCCACAAAACCGGCTGCAGATGCGCAAGGCATTGTTTAGATAAGTTGAATTAAAAAACGCACAGGGTCCCTTATGCATTCGCCAAAGATGACTACAAGGCGAAAGCCATCTTCTTGTCAATCGATGTATTGGTTCTCCCGCGCCCCCCTCCAAAAGCGTTCTCAACGTGACGTCATAATGACGCTACATGTTTTGGTGACCTGAGACGTCATTATAACGTCATATGGTCACGCCATCTCGTGACGATTATTTTTTGCGTCACTCGTGTTGACGCCGCCGACGCACGACACCAACGGGCAGTCTTCCCGTTTGATGAGGCATCTACGGCTTTCGCCTTCATAAGCTACACGACGTTTTGCATTGCCTCCGTGATCGGCCCACCAATCACGGACGCAATGCAAAGGGACCATGTCGTGTGAATACGTCATCATGTGACATCACGTTATGTCACGTCATGGTGATGTCATAATGAAGTTACAAATTTAGGAGATCTGTGACGTCATCACGTGACGATTATTTTTTGCGTCACTCGTCTTGACGCCGCCTACGGTCAATCTACCCGTTTGAAGAGGCATCTAAGGCTTCAGAGTTCATAAACTACGCTACGTTTGCTGGTAGACGTACATAACAAAATAGCAAATGCTGAGGCTGTGCTGCATTTATATTGGCAATAACATTTTTTCAGTCAAGCTTGCGTTCCCCTGACGCAAACACTATGTGCTAAAGAGCCCAAATTTATTTGTGCCGCTCTCAAACCCACGTTGGGCCTCCCAACCCCATAATATTTTCTTGTAGCCTCATTTATTTTCGTGGGAAAGATACGCCACCTTCTTGGCGTTAGACACGACACCGCTGCCAAAATATCTGGGGTACTCGCCAAATAATTACTATCCTGTTTTGCGGCTGCTGGTTGCTGCAATGACTTCTATTTTATTCACCGCTATTTCAAGCTCATGTGGGTCCTAGTTCACAGCCAACGTTTGCAGAACAAGTCTGGCGAACGTTACTGTATTTTCTCTCTATTCCTTGGCGTTGCATGCTACTATACATGCTCGGTCTCGCAGACTGCTTCTCCTTCTACCAGCAATCTCGAAGTGGTGAAGCTTTGGTCTATGAATATGTTGATGACAGAGAGCGGTAAGTTCACTGGAATGCAAAGGGAACGATAATTAAGGAGCACTAAAAAAAGGAGTCGCATTTGATGAAGTTTTGTATGAGCACGTTACGAAACGAATGCACTGAATAAAGAAACAGAAGCAGCGGCATTTGCCCGCTGAGAAGACCGATCAATACGCAGTGCGAGACAACCTGTCGAATGACATTGAAACGCACACGAATTTAGACCGAAAAAAAAAACACTGAATCGTCGGGACGGCACACCACAAAGTTGCCATGCGCACTGAAGCCGTAGTTGTAACGAAATTGTTTTTGAACTGCTCTGATAGCGTCCGCGCGACAGTAGTTGTTTGTGTACTCACAAATTCTCCTATTTTGCGGCCTTAAGTTCGCAGAACGGTGCCAAACGCGCTCGTAGCAAATCCGAAACCATTAGTACGAACATACATGCAGACGCTCATACATGCAGAGGCACCGTCAGTCGACGTGAACCCGTGCGATCGCTGGCTTGAGGCTTCTTTCTGTTATGCTCCGTTTGGTTATACAGGCAGTCTACTCTAATAAAATATTTCACATAGTTTGCACTCAGCGAGTGACTACCTTTCACGCAAGAAGCCGGTTCAGGGGTCTCCAACGCGGTGACCGCGTAAAGCGGGTGCTCGGTTTTCTCCAAAGAGACAGCGACTGTAGACTATCTCGTGCTTTCAGTTCGTCGAAAATGATTATTTTGACAGTAAAGAACACAGTTCCTTTCGAAAGTACTTACAGAAATGCCCTGGAGGGCTTCCGCGAGGTGTTTTTGCAGAGCGCTGACAGCAAAACCTATGGAGAGCGCGCCGGCGGTATCCTACCTAGCACGCAATCGAGGCGCGTCCGATAGAGGGCGACTCCGTAACTCCTCGCCGCCAAAACGGCGGCTCTACCATCGAAGCCAATCGAAACGCGCTTCAGGAGGATCCAGTGATTCCTTCCAAAATGCTAACTCTTTTTCTCTGCATGTACCTTCCAAAAGGGGTCAGATGGACACCCGAAGAGAGTCACGGTTCCATGACCCTCTTTTGACTCTCTTTTTTCTTAGAGTGTAATAGATGAGAAGTTCACATACTCGTTCAGGATGTATGTGCAACAAAGCACGACACCTCATTTTTATGAACGAGCCGATTCTATTTGGATGGCAGTAATTACTACGGTCGGGAAAGTCAATAACAACGCTTGCATTGCTAATCGCTCTCTTTCGACTAGGTAATGTGCCGCAGAGGTGGTACACAGCATAATGAAAGAATCATTTGTATGACAGCGCACGCTTTCTCAGGACAAACCAAGTGACAGCCCCACTCACCGTGCATTACTCCGAATGTCACTGTCATCCACGATATGTTGGAAGCGAAGAATGACAATATAAAAGCCGTAGATGTCAGAATCGTGTTGAATAACACGATGTAGTAAGTTTTGATGTGTCGCTGAAGAGCATAAACAAGCAATCCTGAAAAGAGACAGAAGTTCTCAGTTATCTATATTTAGTACACTAGTCCACATGCATCAACCTCGGGGTTGTTCAGGGTTGCCATTGGTGGCTACTTTGCGCGAAATCGACTAGTTTTCGACCCACTTTGGCAACTAAATTTCCCGTTTGCTTCATGGCTACTTTCTGGCTCCTTTTAAACTTCTGATTTGACGCATTAGGTAGCAATTGCGTTTTCAATATTTGCAAATAAAATGCACTATTTTAAGTTTTTCTGTCGTTTCAGCCGACGCGCATGCGCGTCCTCCATCCAGCAGCAGGCTGGTGCGCATCGAGGCACCTTTAAGCAGCGCTTGGCACTCCTGCAAATGCGTAGTGGCGAAATCGCGTGCATGTTGGCAAACGCATGGCCAGCAGGCAGCTCATGCTGTCCACCGTCTATGCGGATGCTACGAGTTTCTACGAATAATTCTAATGTGCAGTGCGTGTTGGCATGCATATTTGACAAGAGCAGAGGTGCGCAACAACATGTAGCTGATGTGTTCATCTTTATTCAGATTTCGATATCTGAAGATGGACTCGTATTATGTAAACTCTGCTAATCAAATTCGGTGTGCAGCGTCAAGGACAAACTGTTGCAATGCTTAATGTTCCTACTGACTTGCTGGCTGGAATGTTCTAACATTACTGCGTATCTGGCAAGAATTACCTCTATGTTTTCTACGTAAATTATATGCAATTTATTATAATTTATTTGTTCATTTATTTGCAACTCACCTGTTGCTTGAAGACCAAGCAGTATGGGAAAAACTGTGCTCTTAAATCGATGGTCTTGCTTATTCAAAACAGAATTATTTATTGTTAATACCACTTCTTAATACTACTTCGCTGCAAATTTGGTGATGATACTGACTACTTTGGCTACTTTAGGCTCGGGCTTTCGGCTCCTTTTCAAGTCCACCCAACAGCAACCTTGAGCTTGTTCTACCGCCAACGCCATACCGATACATGTTAGCACGTATGATTGCATAACGAATGTTCCCTGTGTAGCGGGATGTACAGGGTCGAACACATCTAAAGTGAACACATCATTAGTATTGAAACCGGGAAAGCTAGAGCGTTTATTCTACTTCACGAATGAAATGTTCGCTGCATGACGTCCACTAAGGTAGTCAATAAACCAAAATTATTTTTTCAAATTATCTACTAAACGCCACCTTCTTTGATGACTTGATTACTAATGAGGCGTTGACTTGAAACGTGGATGCACAGAAAAAACGGTGTAGTAAGAAGAGATCAGCTGTTAGATGAAGAAATACGACTTCGTCTGGCAAAACCTCATTACTGCGCAGAACACTTGAAGAGGAAAAGGATAAAAGGTCAAAGCTCAGAATGACAAAAACATCATCCTTGTCGAAGTTATATTACCAATCAGACCGAGGAAGCTCCTTGTCTCAAAACAGAAATTGTAAGAAATATATACGTCTTCTTGACAATTAGCGCACACACGTATTGAGTTTTCTTAATTATTTGCGTGCTTTAGGGTACGCGCAACTCATTTAAAATCGGCCTCGCTAGCTCTGCGTACGGGCACGTAACTCTTCTATTGGTTATTAGTTTATCTTGTTGCAATGAGCCTACATTACAGTAAAGGTAGACGTGCAAATATGGCGATATATGTAAGTCTTCCTCTCAGGGAAAATATTTACTATCACAACTATTCGAACACGAACTATTTACTGTCACAACTACTCACTTCCTGCCACAGGAACTAATTACTACTGCTTTATATACAGGGCCACACACGATTTTGAAATGTGGTATGAATGTACTCAAGCACGCGTTCTTTTCGTCTAATCGGTTGGAGTTACAGGGTCGATACAGGTTCCCTCAGCACGTGCAGCGTTTTGGTTTGCCACAACTGTTCGCAGTGCTATATCCGGCGCAGCGGTGAGAACCTGTATTAGCGGTGAGAGTAAACTGGAGGCAATGAAACACGCGATTTGTATCTTAGCCTCTTTGCTCACTCTCTTCTTTATGCAGCTGGTAACGTTGATACCAGCAAGCAATGGACGTCGATCGCACAACAAGGGGCTTACTACCAATGTCATGTCTATTACTGAACAACTGCACGCAAGGTAATTGCACTGAGTCCGTCGCGAAAAGGAAATAGCGGAATGGGGAACTTAAAATCAACGACCTCGCATTCTAGATAAATGAAAGTGTGACCTACTAGAACTCGAAGAAATGACCAAGTAGTGCAACTCCTGTTCTGCGTAGGCACGTAGTCACCAAATCTGACTGACACATGTTGATTCAAGTTCAAATGGACTGGTAAAATCGAGTCGTAGTCAGAATCGGTGTATGATATTGTCTAAAACCATTTCACAAAAAAAAGCAAAAAACAAAAGCACAGAGCATTTGTCTCAAACTGTTGAAAGGACAGGGCGCAGCCTGATTTTAAGACCCGACATGTCTATGTCAGATTGCTGTGATTCTGGGAGAGTGAGCCACGCTTGGTTAGTGTCATTTTACTAAATTTATGGGGCCAGAAAATACTCTCTATCGCCAGTCCGAGCTGCCCTGAAGTTTAGGGTAAATATATTCAGAAAATTACATTTCTGCCGACGTGATCTTGCTAGGTTTAAAAGACTTGCGATAAATGTAGAGAATGGCTTGCAATCAGCGACGAACCATGGTAAATGCGCGGAATCATTCAAGGCGCATTGAATAACTCAACGACAAACACACCATCTGAAAGTGCTATATTTTTGGGCCATAGGTGTGTGAGTACCTGCAGGATAACAGAGCATGGCGGCGACACTCTTTGGCCAGGAAGCCTTTTCTCTTGTTACATCAAACTGTTCCACAAAATACACGAGGAGGAGGCCAAACCATGACCATGGCATGCAAATCAGAAATGCAGCAGCAGCCATTGTAAGCGGCACCGTCCAACGGCAATCCATGGTGGATGTGATGCAACCACTGCCTCGAGGACCTCGATGCATGGGCGTCCGGAGGGGGGTGCAAGGGGGGGCAGCTGCCCCCCCTTGGAATTTTGGATAATAATTTTCTATGCAGTAGCAGTAAGCTACACAGCTTGATTAGCACACTCCAGTCCCGCATATCCGCGTGAAACATCATTCAGGATTACCAGCCAACTTTGCACGTTACATACTGCTATGGACTAATCTTGCCAGTTGTCACGTATCTCGGGAGCGCTTGCAATATGTGATGGAATTGGGAGAGAGAGCGAGGCGGGAGACCGTGGCGTCACTGCAAACAAATCTTTATCACACAACACGGCAAACAAGAAGTTAACACCAAAAATTAATTAGAAGTAACATATTCAAAAACGCCCAGCGGTACAACTGAATACAACAACCACTTCTAACTAGGCTCGGCCTGAGTTGCCCGAAAGTCTGGCAACTATGGCGTCTTGGTCTAGCGATGCAAATGGAACGTTCTTACTTCGCGTGAGTCCGTCGCCTCGCTTCCGCGCCAAAGTCGACGCTGAGTCCCGTCGATGCTACTCCTCGACGTCTGGGAGTCGCCGTCGTCGAAGCTGCCGCCTCGCTAGTCGTCCTCGTCGCTGACCCGTCGGTCTTCCTTCGAGAACGTCGTCTCGTCCGGTTAGGCCTAACCCTCGGCCTATCCTCTTGGTGCCACTGGGTCAAACTGCCGACGTGGCTCTCCAGGTGATTGTCGGCGGGTTGCCGTCTCGTCGAGCTGTGGTAGTGCCGTAGGTGCCCTGCGAACTGCTGAATGAGGCTGCTGCAAGCTCGGGGAGCCTCACTTGGGTGACGCCAAGGTCGACGGCTACCCTCCCGAGCCTCTCGTGCCGCTGCCCCCAGAACGAGGCCCTACTGCTCTCGTCGCGGGTGCGACGCTGGCTTGCCACACCTTGCTCCGCATCTCAGTTCGGGTCGCGTGGCACGCGCCTTCCTCCGGCCAATGGCTTGCGTCGACGTGGCGGGGGGTGCACACCATCGGGTATTTTTCCATTCCCCGCACACCATCGACGCCTTGCGCTGTCCGGCGCGCGCCCCGTGCCCCTTTACTCATGACATTGGGCCCCCTTTTGAAGAGTTTTTTCGTAAAAAACTGCTTTCATCCTCCTCCTTGGGGTTACGGCCCTCTGCTCTTCTGATGGTGTCCCGTAGCTTGTGATGCGTGCTTTTTCCTTGCTTGGCTTAGGCTCACCTTCCCTTCACCACATCGTCGCACGCTTTCACTCACAATTTGTCTGCACTTCACAACACCACTATCCTTGGTTCTACCCACCACATGTTCATTGTCCAAAACACTATAATCCATATCAAGGTACCACACTTCACAATGACACAACCAATAGCTTCATTGGCGACTTTTCACAAATTGCTTCACATCTCTATATATCCCTGGCCAAAATGCCTCTCTCGTCACTTCTCTTCGCAGGTTCTTTGCATCTCTGAACCCACTCGCGTAGCAATATTCTAAGATTGCCAGCCTATAACATGTTGGCACCATCAATTGTGTGACGAGTGTTCCGCTTTTCCAGAACCTCCGGAAAATCAAATCATTGATCGATTCGTAAAACACTCCGTCTCTAAACCCTTCTCTTGTACGTTTACGGCCAACCCTATCTCTCGCGTGCCTCAGGGTTCTGTCGCACCTTTGTTCTTTCGAGAACTCCTCTGAGGTTACCCCTACCTGCTCCAAAATTCTCGATCTACTCTCGCGTTGTCCTTCGCCACCCACATTTTCCTCTCTAGCTTCTGAGCTTTCAGGGCTTTTGTTTGCCTTCTCTTTTCTCCTGTACTGCTTTCTTGGCCTGACATAGCCACCTGGCTGCGCTGGGTCGTCCACCCTTCGTACCCCTGGCCTATTTCCTAAGATCACGTCATAA
This sequence comes from Rhipicephalus sanguineus, assembly GCF_013339695.2. Classification (NCBI taxonomy): domain Eukaryota; kingdom Metazoa; phylum Arthropoda; class Arachnida; order Ixodida; family Ixodidae; genus Rhipicephalus; species Rhipicephalus sanguineus. Next base: position 110,010,078 of record NC_051179.1, read on the forward strand.
ATTGGATCCTCCATACACTTTGCCGTAATTTCTCCTACGAAGTAAGGGGTATCCAAACGTATCTTGGCCTCTGGTAGTCTCACCCTGGACCCATCTGCAAAAACCACTGTTCCGACTCTCCCCGTGAAATCTCGTCCATTCACCAGGCTTCTCCTCACTAACACCGTATCTGCTCCTGAGTCCCTCAATACCGATACCCGTTTGCCGTTTACTTTACCTTCCACCACTGGCATATTAACCCTTTCCGACCTATCTATCACAGCACCGACTACCTCTTCCTTCTCTTCTGACCTTACTGCACATGCAGTATGCTCTAACGGTCTATTCCTGCACTCGTTTGCTTTGTGCCCCTTTTTCTGGCACAATTGGCAAATCACGTGGTATTCTTGTCGACTAGTGCTTGTGCGGCAGTTCATGGCTATGTGCCCAATTCTGTCGCACAAGAAACACCGCTGCTGTGCCCTTTGTTTACCCCTTGGGGCCTCACTGTTGGTCTCTTCTTCCTTACTGTTGTCTTTGTCGCCTTTTTCCAAATTTCTTATCCCTTGTGCCTCCATGAACTGATCAGCCTGCTTGGCCATCTCCTCCACCGTGTGCAAGTTCCTTTCTTTCAAAAATACAGCTAATTTATCACTGCACCGATTTAAGAACTGTTCGCCAACCATTCTGTCACGGACCCCTTCATACGTTTTCTCTGTCTCAGACAGTTCCACCCAACGATCAAAATAATTGGCCAGCCGACACGCAAACTGCTTGCCAGTTTCTGCATCTTCGGGCTTACACGTTCGGAACTTCTCCCGAAACCCTTCAGCCGTCAACCTGAACCTCTCTAATAAAGTCTTTTTAACTATATCGTAATCTAGAGATTCTTCTGCTGGCATGCGGCCAAACACACTTAAGGCCTCTCCCACGAGACACAAACTCAGAGCGTTTGCCCACTCGCCCTTCTCCCAGCCTTGCCCAATAGCGATCCTTTCGAATCGATGCAAATATGCATCAAGATCGTCCCTTCGCTCATCGAAGGGCGCCATCAGTTTACGCGGGCAAATTTGTCTCGGCCTGGGAATAGGCGAGTTGGCCGACGCTGACGTGGGAGTACTTGCGTTACTAGGGTCGCTGCGCGGACAAGCGTTCACCTCGGCTAGCTTCAGCTTAAGCTCGAGGATCTCCTTCTCGCGCTCATGCTCTTTCTGCGCGCGCTGCTCCTCACGCTCATGCTGCTCCCGCGCCTCACGCGCACGCTCCTTCTCGCGCTCGTACTCTCTTTCGTGCTCTTTCTGAGCGTTCTCGAAAAATCTCATCGTCTCCTCCTTGTCCATTTCGCAGTCTCTGGCCACGGCCGCCAATTTCTCCCAATCCATCCTTGCAACCCCCGACGGTACGTGACTGGGCCAAACGCTGGAAAAATCCTGGCACAGGCTCGCCACTTATTGTGTCACGTATCTCGGGAGCGCTTGCAATGTGTGATGGAGTTGGGAGAGAGAGCGAGGCCGGAGACCGTGGCGTCACTGCAAACAAATCTTTATCACACAACACGGCAAACAAGAAGTTAACACCAAAAATTAATTAGAAGTAACATATTCAAAAACGCCCAGCGGTACAACTGAATACAACAACCACTTCTAACTAGGCTCGGCCTGAGTGGCCCGAAAGTCTGGCAGCTATGGCGTCTTGGTCTAGCGATGCAAATGGAACGTTCTTACTTCGCGTGAGTCCGTCGCCTCGCTTCCGCGCCAAAGTCGACGCTGAGTCCCGTCGATGCTACTCCTCGACGTCTGGGAGTCGCCGTCGTCGAAGCTGCCGCCTCGCTAGTCGTCCTCGTCGCTGACCCGTCGGTCTTCCTTCGAGAACGTCGTCTCGTCCGGTTAGGCCTAACCCTCGGCCTATCCTCTTGGTGCCACTGGGTCAAACTGCCGACGTGGCTCTCCAGGTGATTGTCGGCGGGTTGCCGTCTCGTCGAGCTGTGGTAGTGCCGTAGGTGCCCTGCGAACTGCTGAATGAGGCTGCTGCAAGCTCGGGGAGCCTCACTTGGGTGACGCCAAGGTCGACGGCTACCCTCCCGAGCCTCTCGTGCCGCTGCCCCCAGAACGAGGCCCTACTGCTCTCGTCGCGGGTGCGACGCTGGCTTGCCACACCTTGCTCCTCGACGACCCCACCGAACAATGACTGCTTGATCCTCTGGGGTTCCGCATCTCAGTTCGGGTCGCGTGGCACGCGCCTTCCTCCGGCCAATGGCTTGCGTCGACGTGGCGGGGGGTGCACACCATCGGGTATTTTTCCATTCCCCGCACACCATCGACGCCTTGCGCTGTCCGGCGCGTGCCCCGTGCCTTTTTACTCATGACACCAGTCATGTCACGGCAATGAAACAAAAGCTACCTATGCTGTGTGCCCCCCTCCCCTTCCCCACCCTCTGCTGATGCACCCCCCTGAAAAAAGTTCTGCGGACGCCCTTGCCTCGATGTTGTGCGAAATCAGGAACAGGACACAGGCGGATCTGGTAGCGCCCTCTTTAACTGCAATAGAATGACATGCTATAAGTGCAGAAGAAGCTTTATGTTACCATCAGCCTAGATATTTGTGATGTGTAATAGGCGGAAGACATCGTGGCGCCATCTGCCGCCAGCGCATTTCCGCGCCATCTGCCGCCAGCATTTCCTTAAAACCTTGACAATTTAAGAAAAATACCTATCTTTAATATTTTCGGTGAAACACCCACCTCCGTCAAAATTTAGGGGGGGGGGCGTAGCCCCCCCCCTGGCTACGTGCCTGCACCTGGGGTTCTTTTACATACGTGCACCTAAATCTAAGTTCTTTGCATGTCACCCCCATCGAAATGCGCCCGCCGTGACCGGGAATCGAACCCGCGCCCTCGAGCTTAGCAGCGCGACACCTTACTTGCTAAGGTATGAGTTCGCAATCTGTTTAAGGTGCCAACACACTGGCGGTGCGGCATTCTTCCGCGCGCCGCTCACCGCTCGCGAGACGCCGCTTTTCTCTCTTTCTCCCGCGGAGCGTCAACGCTTTTATGCCGCCGACCCAATCGCTTTCGGTCGTGTTTTTGCCGTTTTTGCCGCTGCCGCCTGCTGCCACGCAAGCAAACCACCAATCAGCGCCTGCCTTTTCTCCTCTTCCTTCTCACACGGGCTGTCGTCATAGCAACCACACATCGTTCTCCTCACTCGCGCCACCCCTCTCCGTCCTTTGGGGAGAAATCGCGAGCCGGCGGGGGCGCGCGCCTCGACATGTCCACTCTTGAGGCGCTGCGCCGTGCTCCCGACCGGGCTGCAGAAATTAGGCGCCTTTTCCTCTTCAAACCACTACCACCACCACCACTCTTGTCCCGTGACTCTCGCGCCTGCAATGTGGACAGCGTGCCGCTGCTTGCCGCGCGGAAGTTCGAACGGGCGAGACGCCACCGCGGCATGCTTTCCGCCAGTGTGCACATACCTTTAGTGAGTCGAAGACAGTGAGCAATCGAAGGGTCAGCCGTGCGCTTCTGCGATGTTCGCGACGAACGCGTCAAGCGATCAACTTGGAGATTTCGCTTTCTACCATGATGCAGTTATGACTACCGTTCCGCGATGTCGGAATAAGTGCAAACACAAACTATGCAGCTTGCATTTCGACAGCCACAAACTGGCAGCTCAACATACGAACGATGAGCAAGGAACGGACGTCTACGTCGCTCCCGCGGCAATGGCACCGGACCAATCGTGAATCGTACTGGAATGCAGCACCTGTATACACACAAGAGGAGCAAGAAACGCACGTCGACGCTACGGCAGCAATGGCCCCTGACCTATTGGGAAGTTAGTTAGTTAGCTAATTCGGTTTTTTATGGCGCAAAAGCAGCTGAGGCTATGCTGCGCCAGGCACAAGCTGAATGTAATGAACATTGAAACGATGAAGTTTTAAAGCTTATTTAAAAACATGGCTTGTTCGCCCTATCAGGAACTGGACAAATTGACACAGAAAAAGACACACACAGGGTGTGTGTCTTTTTCACTCACTCCGCACTAAGCGAAAGCAGTTTTGTAGAGCGATTCGCCCAAAAAATGAAAACAAGCCCATATCTTCAATGAATAAGACTGGACAACGTATCCCCAATAGCAACAAAGCAGAAACACTGAGCCTTACCTTTTGTTGTATTTTTTACCAGAGAAACCAACGATAACCTCCCTCATGTCTCACCTCAGCACAGCCCTGCTATAGCAGACGTCATCTTTTCACCTCAAGGTATACTGAAAGTCATTCAATCGTTAAAACTTATATCATCCTGCGGCATCGATGGCATAAATGCTGAAGTGATCAAAAACACCAAATAAATCCCCAGTATTATTCTGTCTCATATTTTTCAACAATCACTCTAATCTGGCATCGTTACTCACGACTGAAAAGTGGGTTAGATCCTTCCAGTCCCAAAGCCAGGTTCTTCTAATTACCAGCCCATATCAAAACCAGCATCTGTTCAAAAATAATTGAACATATAACTTACAAACTGCTAATTTTCTTACCTCCATTACATTCTTTCACATTAACCCACATGTATTCTAAAACGCTCTCTGATACGATACTCAACATGCACTATTCCTCCATGGCTTAAGTCGCTTAAGTGCTAGCATAGGTCTTACCATACCAGTTGACGCCCTGCTTATTGACTTTTAGCAAGCTTTCGACAAAGTCTCTCACAAACGTTGACTACTAAAGCGCTCTCGTATAAATCTTCGCCAACTTGTCTTGAAATTGCATTCAGGACGTTATCGCTGCCCGTCAGGAATTTGCAGAAGCTACTGATATCTCCTCATTCTTTTCTAACGTAATCTCCGGTGCGTAACAAGGTACAAGTCTAGGTCCCTTCCACGTTTTAAGTGCGAAGCATTTCTTAGCGAACCTCAGGCACTTTGCCTATTTCTATCTACATATCTATCTATCTATCTATCTATCTATCTATCTATCTATCTATCTATCTATCTATCTATCTATCTATCTATCTATCTATCTATCTATCTATCTATCTATCTATCTATCTATCTAGCCGCCTGCGTCTGGGAGCTCTCCTGGTCATCTCCGGAAGTTGTAATACACCAAACTTGGCACAGCAGGGGATCAGTGTATGACGAACACGATTCACTCGTCAAGACATGAATAACGCAAAATACCTGTCGCCTACGTCGTGAAACCCTTTCTCTCAGTCACGTGTAGCATATACCCGTATACCAGACTTCATGTTATGCGAGTATGTGCCACAGGTGATACAAAGTCTCAACCAACACAGTAACCGCTAACACACACATTGACACGCAAGGAAAGTGATAATAATAATAATAATAATTGTCCGGGTTTTATTTCCCTAAACCACGATATGATTATGAGAGACGCCGTAGCGAAGAGCTCGGGAAATATTGACCACCGGGTATTCTTTACCGTGTACCGAGATCGCACAATGCACGGGCATTTAGTATATTGCCTCCATGGAAATTCGACCACCACGGCCGGGATCGAAACCGTGACCTTCGGGTTAGCAGCCGAGCGCCTTGACCGCTGCAGCACCGCGGCGGACGGAAGGAAAGTGAAAAAGCTGACGACAGAATACCCCTGGAAGACGCTCAACTACCATCCACTCGTCCACGTGAACGAGTGGACCACGTGGATTACGCATAAACCGGGGTCAATGCTTCCTACCATATATCTGCTGAGAGAACCAGGCCTCTCATCATTACCCGTGACGTCAACATTGACTTATCAAGACCTAACAACGCTTGGTCCTTGCACTGCGTGAAAGGCGGCTTGGTTGTGGACAGGACACCAAAAGACCTCGCTGTCGCGTCGACGAAAGGAGGCATCATAGATCATTTCATCGTATGAGGCATCCAGGATTTCCACCAGCTGCACTATACATCACTCTTCACTACACTTAGACTCCTCACAGCCGCGACCACGAACGTATCCGATTAACAAGTCCGCTCCAGCTGCTAGTGCTCACTGATCATGGTGATGACCTTGTTCAAGCACTGTTGAGAACGCCTTATACACATGCACACGGGTTCGTGAAACGTGCGTGTGCCCTCCGTCATAACGTACAAGTATAAGCATAACAACTGTAACTGTGCGTCTGTGACTAACGTACGTGCAGTGCGCCTGCGCGTGCCACTCGGCTGTGTGTATACCTATCAAAACTTTCCTGAAAGAAGCTTAGTTGCGAGTAACGCCTGTCCTGTGCATCTGTGTTCCTTTTTTGCCCTGTTCGGATTCGCGCTATAAAGTATTGAATATAGGCACTACATATCAGCTTACCGCGTCTGGTGTTGGTAACGGCCATGTTGCTGTTGTCGTCGTTACGCAACTGTCAACAACTGGGTATATAATACATACGCTACTCTTCAACATGTGAGTGTGCGTATACCACTTCTACATTTCTCTAGCGTTATTCTGTCACGTTTCGCTCAATGTGAAAAATTTGGCCGCAGTCAGCATCCCGCGCATGCTTCGCATAACATCGATTCCCACTGTACATGGGATATGCCGAATTTTTAATTCATATCGACGACCTACCCGACAATCTTTCGTCTAACATTCGCCCGCTTGCTAACGATGGTGTAATCTGCTGGTACATTAATAAGGTTCCAGATACAACTACTCTCCTGTTTGACTACACTAAACTCGATGAATGACGCCGCAAATGGATCATGATTTTAAACACTAACAAAATTGCGCTTTTTTTCCTTTCGCAGACACCAAAACGTAACCACCATGAACTATAATTTCAATGGCTCCATAGCTCAGTTCAGTCAAGTCACTCAGTCACTCAGTTTAGTTAAGTATCTCGTCTTTAACGTTTCATAGAATCCAAATTGGTCTTCTCAAGCAATAAAATAGTTAACAATGCTCATGCTAACAGAGCTCTGGCTTACTTTTTTCGTAACTTGAGTCTTCCCCCTTTATCAGTGAAATCGCTAGCCAACAAAGCACTAATTCGCCTAGTATTAGAGTACGCATTAGCAATTTGAGGCCAACCCAAAATTAAACTATGTAAGTCAATCGAACTAGTCTTCAACCGCGTACCGCGTAGTAACATTAATATACTCCGATTACTCAGACTCTACCAGTGTTGCCACCTTTAAAAGCAAAGCACCACTACCTAACCAAGACCTAAGCCGTAAAATTACTAGACTACCCTTGTATCACAAAACGTATCATACGTTTCATTATAACCCTATCATTCAAACAGCCCATCCTACTTCAGCCCGAACAAGTCACCATAAGGCCGTCTGCCCACCTTCTGCTTTCACCACGGACCACCATCAACCCTTTCTCGCTCATACACCCCGTGACTGGAACGTTCTTCCCACAAGTGTCATCCATCATTCCAACACGAATAGTTTTAGAAAAGCCATGTAGTCTCCGTTTTAAAACCCTAGATTTGCTCACAACCTCATGTAAAGCCCTCGGCAAGGGTGTCTTCCAGGTATATCAAATAAAAAATAACTGAATAAACAAACAAATGAATATATAAATAAATTCCCTGTCCCCCTTTGCCAAGGCTCCTCCTTTCGTCCTGGTCACATGATCAGCACAACGCATTCATATGCTTCCCATAATTCATGTTGTGCAAGTGTTGGTGCATAGCCGAGTAGGAAGAGACTTTAAAACAAAACAAAATAATGGCGAGCAGCCCAGCGGCCATGACAATTGTCTGACGCTTGTCCTTGGCAGGGCGGGGTTCAAACCCCGCATCGTTAAGGAAATTTATTTTGTTTTATTTATTGGTCCATTAACTAACTCGTTCAGTTACACGTACTGTCCTCTCACAAGCCTCCTTTCCCGCTGGCTGACTGACCTGTTTTTGCGAAATCCGCCGGCATAGTGTCTGGAAGAAGAACTTCGCTTTACAAAGAGGCCTTCGCGTGGCTTTTTGCTTACTGAAGGCTATGATGTGACGCACCATGTACGTGTATGGAAGGCGCGGAGCCAGGCCCTATTGGATTCTGCGGTAGGGCGGACCTATATGCGGCTTTAGAGGAAGCTCCACAAGCAAGAAATGACACTCGTTGGATTCTTACGGGTTGTTTAAGTATTCAATGTACGCACTCACAGGCTTTCTCCTTCAAGTCGTCTCAGCGGCAGTGTGGGAGACCCTTGGAATTTCTATGCCTGGTGTGAATGGCGAATTTTATGTACTGCACATCTTACACAAAAACCCCGTGTTCTGAGCTGACGCACAGAATAAGAACAGAGTTAACGTCGAACAGCTTCGCATAGAAATACATGAAACAATGGTAAGCCAAGGTATTAGGCGAATATACGTACGTATGAAAAGTCGCCTCCACTTCTTTCCGTACCGCGCGCGACATGCATTTGGACACGCAACCGTTATAGCCATTCCCTCTGCTACATATAACACAGATGGGCCTTGCGTGCTTGCGGCTCAAAACACATTCCTTTCGGCCCGCCAACCTCCCCGAAATACAGCACACGACATACAAAAGGGAAAAGGCAAGTAAACAAAAAGCAACGACAAGCTGGCCGTTTATCTGAACCTTCGCTTGGAGGCTCGGCTTATGTTCGGGATGTGAAGGCCTATGAATGCGGTGTTATTTTCCTTCCATCATATTCCCTTTCATTGGCTCCGTAATATTCCCGTCTCGCGGCTGCAGCGCGAAATCTTTTACCAAATTACAACAAGATGGACGCCTTGTCGTTCTACGGCATGCCAATGCTCTTAGTTTCATCATACCTGTTAGTGTAAAACATTATTCAGAGCAAAGCTAAGTGCGTGAATTCAATATAAATGTTCTAGAGAACATAATATTATTCGTAGTTTTAGAATTTACCCCTGAACACCAGACATAGAGCGATCATATGGCACGCCGTGTCCATTTGTGCACCATGTGACCCAAACGTGACACTTTGACGGCCGCTCTTGAACATTTGATAACTGCTGTGAATATTGCGTTCGATTTTTTCTTATTAATGCACCTTTTTCAGTTATCTAGAATCACGCGAAAAGACGTCACAAGCCTTCTCATTTCTCAGCCTATGGGCATTTTGACGTCCATGTCACGATGAAGAAAAATGTGTCAGATCCCGGCCTTTCAAACGAAGGCGCCGACGTATCCGCGATGCGCAGCGCCTATAAGGGCGCCACTGGATCCGCATGCCGTTGGAACCGCATGCGGGTCGCGTAGCGGACACCTCCTTTCATTGCAAGCATTTCGGAAGTGCGCGCTTGCGATTTGCCGCTTGTGCGCGTCCCTGATAATTACTTTTGCGGCGATAGTGTGCGCAAAGGAGCCGCGCTTTATAATAGTGGACATGTGTCCGATGTAACAGTTGTGTGGGACGACAACGTCACTATACGCGCCAAGTGTTTGCCACAGATAACAAGCTTCCTTACGAAGTGGAGCTCATCGTAAGTATGTACACCGCTTTCTTTACAACGTCCCGATCACTAATGCCTGCATGCGTTGACGCATGAACCAACGTTTTTTTCTCGACACAGTAGCTTCGTTTACGTGCTATGTGTTTATATAGTAGATTTTGAGGGAGCGCTGTCACGCCGGCGCATGGATTTCACGGGTGCGGCCACGCGAAGGGTCAGCGTTGGTAAAACTTTGAAACCAGCACGATAAACTTGCGAAAAAATATCTCGGCAGCTTGCGCTAGTGGCGCGGGACTGAGTCACTGCGGAGCTGGTGGTCACCTAGCTTGTCACAGCAGCTTGTCATAGCAGAGTCCGGGTAGGAAATGTTCTATCAAGACCATTTCTTCAAGAAACGGGAGTGCCACAGGGTGGTGTATTTAGCTGTACACTCTTTATTATCAAAATGAATTCCTTGCGCCTCTGCATACCACGTAATACGTTTTATTGCACATATGTCGACGATGTACAGGTCGGTTTTAAGTCGTGCAACCTTTCGATCTGTGAGCGTCAGGTCCAGCTAGGGCTGAACAAGATCTCCAAATGGGCGGACGAGAATGGTTTCAGCCTTAATCCTCAAAAAAGCACCTGTGTCCTGTTCTCTCGAAAGAGAGGCCTTCATCCTGATCCAGATATTGACCTGCAAGGTCAACATCTCTCCGTGAAGACGGAGCACAAATTCTTAGGCAGGCCTAATTCTGGATAGTAAGCTTACGTTCGTATCGCACATTAAATATTTAAAAAACAAATGCCTAAAAACAATGAATGTTCTAAAAGTGTTGTCACACACTACTTGGGGTAGTGACAAAAAGTGTCTGTTGAATCTGTACAAAAGCCTCATACGCACTCGCCTAGACTACGGGGCAATAATCTATCAGTCGACGACAGCAAGCGCCTTGAAGATGCTTGACCCTGTCCACCATCTAGGCATTCGCCTTTCTACGGGCGCCTTTCGCACCAGCCCCGTGGAAAGCCTCTACGTTGAATCGGACGAGTGGTCGCTACACCTACAGAGATCTTACCTATCTTTTGTATATTTTCTGAAGGTGAACGCAAACAAGGAACACCCCTCATACTCCACAATCAATGATTTGTCCAGTTCTGCCCTTTTCGACAACCGTCCTTCGGTGAGACAGCCGTACTCACTTCGTGTGAGGGCTCTAGCTGAAGAAATGGGTGTGCCAATTCTCGAACACTCTCTAATGGCTCCCGCTCCACGTCTCCCGCCGTGGCAGTGGCAGCTTATAGATTGTGATGTTTCTTTCATGGAAGTTACCAAGCACGCGCCACTTGCACATATCCGTACACACTTCCTCGAACTCCAGCACAAATACACGTGTCCAGAATTCTTCACAGATGCCTCAAAGTCCAATACTTCTGTGTCGTACGCAGCGGTTGGTCCATCCTTTTCCGATTCCGGTATTCTGCACCCAAACTCAAGTATCTTCACAGCGGAAGCTTACGCGGTACTTGCGGCTGTTAAACACATAAGACACACAAAACTACAAAAGGCAGTTATTTACACGGATTCCCTAAGCGTGGTAAAAGCTTTAAAAACTCTGAAAAAACACAAAAACCCTGTCCTTGTCTCGCTATACACTCTTTTATGCACGATCCACACACTCGAACAACGTGTCGTAGTGTGCTGGGTGCCAGGGCACCGCGAGATTGCAGGCAACGTGTTGGCGGATCACCTAGCAGTATCCGCCCACGAAAACAGTCTCAATACACTCGTAGCTATTCCCCCACTAGACTTAAAACCCTTCCTCAAAAGAAAGCTAAGGGCCTTTTGGCAGACCACATGGGATATGCAGACAAGAAATAAGCTACACGTTATCAAACCGCATCTAGGTAATTGGCCGCCGGTATCGAAGTCACGATACACAGAAGTTACACTCTGCAGACTTAGGATTGGCCACACATACAGTACACATTCATACCTTTTGTCCGGAGGCGATCCACCTTTGTGTGATCATTGTGGCGATCCACTAACTGTACTCCACACCCTACTGCAATGCACGGAACTAGACGCTCTCAGAAAAAAGCATTTTTCATCAATATACCTGCAGTTCCCACTTCATCCCGGTATGTTCATTGGCAGAGAACCACTTTTTAAATATCATTCTCTCTTCGAATTTTTAAAGGATGTACATAACTTCAACGTTATTTTTCCAGGCGCTCCGTAGCGCGGCCTCATGATTGAGGCTGCTGCTGCGGTTTCTATCAAAGGAAGCACCTGCCTCCCAGCCTTTGGGGTCAAAGGCCTTGAGGAAGCATTCGTGCTGCTTTCCCGCATCTCACTTGTAAATACCATGCTCACTCGTCATTCATCCCACACCCATAGATTACACCACTTGTCACTGCCATAATTTTATACTGTATACACATCTTTTACGCTTCTTTATAGCGCGTGATTTTAGGCCTCTATACAGCCACAATACACCCTGTCATCATTGGTCATAGCTAACACCACACAAAAGACATGGCGCTCTTTGGCCACCCATGGCCCTTGCGCCACAAAGCCCCACTAATCATAGCAGCTTGGCTACGTATTTGCTGGGTGTCTTCAGAGAAGAACGTCGGTGCATGTCCGTCGACCCCCTGTAATTTCGCTGAAAAAAATATATTTTGTTGTGTTCACGAATACGTTTAACTCTTCGACAGCAATTTGTTCGGGAACAAAATTTTCGTCAGAATGAGATGCATCCAGACTCTACGGCGATCTGTTTGAAGCGGTTGAAACAGTTCTGACACACGATGTCGGTTTTTCTGATGGATGAGGCTTCTTCTGGCGTGTGCCTTCAGGAGGAGTGGCGTCTTAGCCGCGCCAGACAGACTGGCGCCGGCGCGCGCGCAGACTCCGCCACTGTCGCGCGCGGCTCGCCGCTGCTGGTCTGCACGTTCGGGAGGAGTGGCGTCTAGCCTCGCCAGACACACTGGCGACGGCGCGCGCGCAGCTCTTCGCCTTCTGACACTGCGCTGAAGCCGCTCGATAGCGCCTCTGACTGGCGTTTGCAGGTGGGTACCGCCATGGAGAAGGAGAGCGCAAATGCTGCTCAACGGCGCAGAAGGGCCGAGAAGCTTATCTCATAGGATCCCGAAGTATTTGCCTGGCAATTTGCGATTCAGCGTACGAAGAATGAACAGAAGGAGGCCAATAATCCTAGATAATCTGGAAAGCTAAGAATAATCAGCTGAACCTTTGCTAACATTACGTATATCCTGACATAGCCGAGCTAAGCCACTGCAAATTTCTTTGTGATGTGCGTAAAATGTAGTAACAATTTGCCCTTCAGAACCAACTGTTCCTGTTTTTTTCTGTCAATCCATCAATCCACAGAACATATTCACGACCTAAAAATAATGATAATGGAAATTATTGCTTCATGCTCGCTTAATGTTGTGGTTACTCAGTTTACGTCAATTTGGCTACTTTTCGTGCTTCATAACTTCTACGTCACAAAAATAATGCAACATGTTTTTACAGATTAAGTTAGAACACGTGCTTGGCTTTAAGTCTGAAATGTTTAAAGAAAATCGAAGATGGTGTTTTTTTTTTTAAATAATCTTCGAAATATTGCATTGTTAGAGACTTGTCCTCAGTTGAACATTTCTAGTTGACGTTTGAAGTCACTGTCAGCAATTTCGTTCAACGAATTTGTTAACCTAATATATCGCAATGTTCTCAAAACTTTTGGGAAGTCTGGCCTTTTGCACGCAGAGAAAAAAAATCTTAAATTCGAGCATTATTGAACTTTGTGCTGTAGAGAAGCATTGGTACTTTGCGACTTTGCGATTTTCTTTCTTACAAGAAGAGCATCAAAACTGCGAAGTAATAACGTTTTGTCGACGCATACTATCGGTAGTATGTGGAGACAATTTGTCAGACCTACAGCTACAATAGATTTTTTTGTAGCATCTCATCGAAATCCCATTTCCGCGAAATTCGAAAGAGGCGGTTGCGGCTCAGTGGCGGCTTTTACATTTTTTTAAAGAAGGCGAAATTTTTTTTCGCGAGCGTTCGCTGAAGACGTAGCGGCATAAATGGAGAAATAAAAACACGGCAATCGTTCTAACGCTGCCTAAACAAAGCGCGATTGCTTACCTTTTGCGTCGGACAGCCGCAATCCACCGTCGCCGTCGCTCTCGCTCATGAAAGAGCACCGGAAACTTGTAAAAGTGCGTTCCTGGCGAGTTTTTGTATGTGTTTGAGCAGCCGACAACGCAGCAGTTATTTTTCGACATCGCTAAAGCCCGAGAGAGTCGTTAAATCACGTTGAAAAACACATCCATCCGTGCACTCGCGTAGACGCTCGCTGAAACACTGTTCGCCGGGCCCCGCAAGCGCTTCCGAGCCATGGCGGCAGATGGCGTGGTCGGCGCTTTGCGCATCGCCTATAGACCAGAACACAGAGAATTCCATGCGCATCGCCATATTTGCATCGCGCGTCGCGCCATCTATCGCACACACGACGAAAAACATGCGCGGCCTGCCACGCCAGCAGACGCTACACAGAGCAAACGTGAAACTCCCAAAACTCAGCCCGTCGGAGAGCGTGTTTCGCGTCTTTTCTAGCCTGGACATTTTCGCTGATTTTATTGGAACATCAAGAACATCTTGCTCATGCAAGTCCACGATGTATACAGTACCTGCTGAGTGAGCTGCGGAAGCAACCTCGTCAGATACGTACGCTGTTACAATTGTAAAAAAAACGTTCTCGCTGTGGTACGCGTGAATCGTAATTGCAGTGCAGCTCGCGAAAGAGGGAAACGATGTTTTGTTGCGCCATATCACAAGTTGTGAACAAAGTTTTGTGGAATGTGATCATTTCAGCATGCATCGCGTAATAATTAGAGTACGTTTTACGGGTAGTTTCGCGGAACGTAGTTTTTGTTTCACGAGCGCTCTTACAATAATGCGTCTTGCTCACAAAAGCGTGCTATCATAGAGTATAACTTGCAGTATCGTTCAGCGATCCCATTTGGAAGCTACCTGCGCGATTTTATTCTTGTAACGATGATGCTTTACAAGCGAAACTGTGCTATACTCTTAGTTAAGCCGGTTAGCTACGCCTGCGACGTAAAGGACACTGGCGCGAGTACTGTTTACTTACGTGCCAATATATGTATTATGTGCAGCTGGATGCCTCTCGTGTCCAAATAAATTTGGGGACATCAAACACTGCAATGAAAGCATGAAATTCTGACCAGCTGTTGAGGAGCACCGTGCCATTTATTACCTTTTGAAGATGAAATCTCGAAGGCGTGGATGCCATCAAATCATTAAAGCTTAATACTACGTTGAAAGTGGCAAAGCATGCTGATTGCTTGGGCTTGAAAGCACTACCTTGCACGAGACTTTCGTCAAAGAAACGCTCAAAGGTATGAAGTGCACCCCCACACAAAGCTCGCGCCTGCCTTCAACCCAGCTGCGTGTCACGCAAATTAGGTTCGCAAAATGAAATGGGTGGGCATCACATTGCAGAATACACGAAATTAGTGTACTTACTCGCGCATTTTCACTCGGCTCCTAGTTTTTTTGCTTGAATCACAGTTATCCACTCGCGGCGAAGCTGAAAACACCACACCGGCACTATTTCCGTGGCGCGTCGTAATCGTCGCAGACAACGCTAATATCCTCTTGTTGCGCTGCTTGTTTTGGCATCCAAAGACAACGCAGTAGGGCCCAGACGAGCTCTTACCACTGACCTCCATTAAAAAGGCTGGACGGCGCATCCCCGCTCTGCGAGGCGGGCGCTTGTGAAGCCACCGGAAGATGCCCTTTTTGTCCCGGAAGCCGGCGTCTTCTGTGCGTCTCAGTCGCGCAATTCAAATATTCTCGGGTGGCAGCTGTTGTTATGATCGTTTTTATTTTTTATTTCTTCAAACTCTGCGATTACGCGTCGCTTTAGACGCCGACGAACGCCACACGAAAGATGACAGACGCCGTTCCGACACCGTCCGAATACGGCGGAGTGCTGCAACGTACAAAATGCGTAAAAGGTAATGCAACTTTGAGGTACTTACGCGTGAAATGTCTTCCCTGACGACTTTTCCGGTCGATTCGTACAGTTTACTGCGCTACAAGCAGGTATTTCTTTAAAAAAAGAAGAGAAAAGCTCTTTTCCGGGACAAAAACGGCGGCTTCCGGTGGCTTCACGCCCGCGTGCTCGATGCGCCATCCAGCTCCTCCTAGTGGAGATCAGTGGCTCTTACACGCTGAAGCGGCGTGAACAGGTACTTTTTCGCACTTTAAAGCCTCAGAACTGCAGCTTGCCCTGTTTACTCGGTGCAGCCCGCGCGCGCCTCGGCAGCCCGGTCAGCCCGGCGTCTGGGTGCGAGAGTATCCGCTCGGCTCGCCAGCAGCCTGGGTGCGAGACAGGCGTGCTCTGGTGTATAGGTGGTTCAAGGGGTAAATTGCCTAGCATTAATACCGCATGCGCTGCGTCCGTAACGCCGTTGCGAAAGTAAGAAGGCCAACTTTTATGGAGAGCGCGTGCGCACATGTTCTGGTAATGCGCCCTATACGAATGTCGATGTTATTACGCACAACATTGTCACGGATGCAACGTACGCAGGACTAAATCTTCCTAGCACCGGGAAAGCAAATATTTTTCCCTCACATTTGAAGCAAATTGCTTCGGAGGAGGAAGATTTCATTACAGCGCGTCCTGCAGATGCTGAGGATGATGACACTGAGAGTGCAGAGCCGCACAAAAACTATTGACGCACGTCGAGTGGTTCGCAAAGGCTTTCCATACAGCGGGCACGTTATGCGCCTAGGAGCTAGAGCACTGCACGGGCCGCGATTCTCAGCCGGGGTCAGGCCAGGGCCCGGCACTTGTTGAACTTTACCCGTCCGAACCCGGCCCTGCCCGACCGCAATCGTGCCCGACAGAGGCCCGAGCCAGTAATCTGGGTGACATGGAGTCTACAGCAAGGCGCTTTAAGTAGCAAACATCTGCGTTTTGTTGTCGCATGCTTTGCGAACAAGTATACTTTAACCTACTGTAATCTGTTGTACATAATAATAATAATAATAATAATAATAATAATAATAATAATAATAATAATAATAATAATAACATTATTATTATTATTATTATTATTATTATTATTATTATTATTATTATTATTATTATTATTATTAATATCGGGTTTGAACGTCCAAAAACTACGATATGTTTATGAGAGACGCCGTAGTGGAGGGCTCCGAAAATTTCGACCACCTGAGTTTCTTTAACGTGCAACTAAATCTAAGCACACGGGCCTCAAACGTTTTCGCCTCCATCGAAAATGCAGCCGCCGCGTCCCTTGAACAAAAGGGCCGCACGGTGTAAATTGTTGAGCGGACACACGCTGCGATGAATATATTTGAGCGGCAGTGGCATACTGTACCTAGTTGTTTCTGCAAATACGATGGAAATCGTCAAAAGCGTCTTGTAGCAGATATTGGAGCAAGGAAAGTGATTTGAAGCACGGCTTCAGTTGCGATTGGCACCACAATACAGATGGAAGGGAAGGAGAACAGACCACTCGGCCCTATTTCTGCTTTCGCTGCGCTCTCTGTCGAACTTTAAGGAATGCTCTACCAACACGCCCAATCACACACCGTTCAGAATTTGTAGCTCCTGTCTTCAGCGTAGTAGCAACTTGTAAGGGAAATAGAGAGAAAAAAAAAGCCAGATTTGTTACTTCTGGTGTAAGTGCACTAACCCCGACAAAAATTATAACGAACCGCGCACAGCACGTGTACATTTCGTAGGAGGTACGGACAGCATAAAGGAATAGAAAAAGAAATCAACTAATTATGATACCATTATTGTCATAGATATCGCGACACAGCTTACAGTTTACTTCCTCACGCGTACAAAAAAGGAAATAATGAATGGATTCCGGCTTTAAGCACGCCCCGCGCCGGTGCATCACATATCCTGCCACACTAATGTTTCCCTCCTGAACACTGCTTACGCTATCAACAGGGGCGCACAAAATCTGCCTTGCGAGTTGTGAAGGCGTCCGCACTCCTTCTTCCCAGACTTCACCAATGGAGCAAATTTCAGATGTCCTTGCGGACCTCTGCAAAATGAATGTAACTGTCCCGCTCATGGCTTCGTTTCTACCCCTCCCGAATGTCATGCGACTCTTCAAAGTTATCTATAAAACTCCTTCTTCCGGCTGTCACGTTCAAGATTTCAGGAGTGTATATTAGGCTCGTTATATGTCGTCCTATTTCTTTTTTCTCTAATATAATGGTGTACACCTTCCTAACGATGCTGTAGCGGTAGAAGGTGGCTATGGGGCTACGCGGAGATGACTGGCCGGAGGTGAACGAAGATCTTTTGATCAATTTTGGGGGTTCATTCACAGTTCTTGATAAAGGTGCGTACAATCTTCCCGATGCGTACCCATTGGGCGCATATAGTTCGAGGTAAGGGCATACCTCCCGGCACGTGGTCTTTTTTGAAGCCAGATAATTGGTCAAGAAAAATATACCTTGCCGCAGGCCTTGTTTAATAGACCTATACCTGCACAATGCAACATGATACTGCTCTTTTGGCAGTATCATGTTGCGCTCGCAGCATAGAGCGGAACAAAAAACTCGCACGTTAACAATGTGGGCGCACAAAGCAGGCTATACATGTGCATATTTTGTCACATGACCACTGGGAGTCACGGCGGCGCCACGTAAAGTTAATGCTTCTCTATAGTAATTATAGTCAGTATTTTAGTGGACGGCTGGTAATTTCAAGAACGTTGCCCCGCTTTGTAGCTCTGTGATTGCTCTTGCGATGACAACTTATAGGCGTAAATTTTTTGTTACCTTTATTACTGCGATTATAAAATTATATTTCTAATTTAAATTATGACGAAGCAAAGGGAGTTCAGTATTTGTACGTTATAAAACCTCTCCGCATAGCTTCCCCCATAAAAACAGGGTTTTTAGATAAAATATGTGGATCATACATGTAGCGACAAGCATACGAAACCTCATAGACTGTAAATACTAGTAGTGTTGCAATCTATGGCAGTAATGGTATCATAATTAGTTGTTGTTTTTTTTGTTCTTTTTCTTTCGGCTGTCCGTACGTCTTACGAAAAGTACACGTGCTGCGCGCGGTTCTTTATAATTTTCGTCTAGGTCAGTGCACTTACAACAAAGGTAATAAACCTGGCTTTTTTTCCCCCTCTTTCTTTTACAAGGTGCTACTACGCTGAAGACAGGAGCAAGAAATTCGCAATGCCCATAGACTGTCGCGCCGCCAAGCGGAATTCAGGAGCGTCCTCTCGAGGAGGGTTAGTAGACGACAAAATGGCAGCACTACACAGTCGCTCCCTTGTTCGGCTGTGCTAGCCTCAATGTTAACGCGTTGGCAAGAAAGGAACACTACGACTTTGCATGTACCCTGCATCAGTGAACAAACCGGGCCCTCCGTGACACGAGAAATCTGATTCGTTCTTGCGAGACGGGAAGTTTTCGTGAAAATACATGGCAACTTGCGCTTTCAATGCTAGCTCACAGCGTACACATACTACCAGCTTCGCGAGGCTTTCTGTAGCCGCGTAGGTTAGTTAAATGTTATCGTCTGACATATTCAGTTGAAGCTCACACGGTGTTACTTGCATATAGCATTGGTCAGTGTTTCTTGTAGTGCATGAATCTCATAACACTGTACGCGGGAGGTCGCGCGGGCTCGCTGTGCTCTTGTATAACTGAGCGATCTCAAGTTGGCGATACATTAAAATAGGGCCTCTATCCTTTGTCAGCAAAGAGCTGTTACGAATCGTGCGAGCGACGTTTCAATCATTCGAGGACGCGTCTGCTCGACGCCTTTCGTGGAGCGAACGCTTTCCACGCCGTCCTTCGCCAGTGTGTTGGTTTCATAGCCAGCGCTGCGCCGCTTGTTTTTGTACGTTTGTTGATAGGTGGCAGCACACTGCAAGCGATTTGCTTGTTGACCGGTCTGAGAGCAAGATGTTCACAGCACCCAGACGTCTCTCTAATTGTAAACGTGGTGACGCGGAGTAGTCGAAATCATTCGGCGGAGGAAATTTTTAAGACTGCTTTCAGTAGTGACGTTGAAAGAAACCATCTTGACGACGAGGATTTTTCACTGGACGTAGAAGACTGTGAAAACACCGAGAGTGACAGCGACTATGAACGATCAGCTGCTCACGAGGAGCGAGTGGCACTTCACGTCCCCTCGTGCGTTAATGTTCTTTCACGCTCGTAAGTCACTTTGATTGTATTTAATGTATAATATCCTTGAGCGAGATCAAAATAAAACCGTCGTTCCTCTTGTGCACTGTATGTATCACAAATATTGTGGATATTATCATAAGCGTGCGCAGGGTTCCCCTCCAGGGGGGGCGAAGGTTCGTCGCAGCGCCCCCCCCCCTCCCTATTATGTCAATGTATGCGGCTGCCTTTGCGCCCCTCTTCTCGCCCCCCCTACAATGTATAGGGCTGACTTTGCGCCCCCCCTTCTCGCCCCCCTTGCCCCCCCCCTGCGCACGCCTATGGATATTATGGAGCGCCGCATGTCGCCAACACACTCGAGCTCGACCAGCGAAGCGAATTGTTTAGAGCGATGGAACGTGCAGTGTGTGCAGTCACGGCCACAATCAACGCCTCTCGGCTCGACGTTGCGAGATGCATACGTGTGCATTCTTTTCGATATTCACGTTTTGATCGTGCTGATCGAACCTGCAACATGCGAGTGAAGTAAATTGCACACGGTTAGAGTCTCAGCATGGCTGTGACACAAGCGCTACTGAATGGGATCTTAAATGCGTGTGTTCCGTTGAAGACGTAACTCCGCGTTCCCGACTGCGCAAGTAATGACGACGGCGTATCATGTTTGCAAACCATCACCACGTTAAACGTGTGGTCCCGTGCAGCAGCGATGGCGCTACTCGCTGGCGGCCTACTACTGCGGCAAATCCGTGAGGCAGACTCGGTACGTACTACCTCGGAGTGCCGTTCAGCTCATACATCAGTTCTAGTTCATGCACTTTTATGTAGCACGCACAGGACTTCGCAAAGCATCGTTATGCACGGTCACGGAGCTGAAATATAACCTTTCACACCGCAGCGAATAATTAGGTGGTGAGTGCTTAGCACTTTTGGTTTGGGAAAGTATTTTAGCCTCATATCCATTTCAGCACAGCTCATGACTTCATCCGGTGAAAGTGGCACGGGCCGTACGTCCACACGTCTTATCTGTTCCTATGCTAACAAACGGGTTGACCCTCCTACTGGCGCCATCTTGAAAAGTACGGCGCGCCACCTATAGTTCGTGGGCATTGCGAATACAGAAGGGTGTGTGATTGGGCGTGTTGGTAGAGCATTCGTTAAAGTTCGACAGTGAGCGCAACGAGAACAGAAAGAGAACCGAGCGGCCTGCAGTTCTCTTTCCTCTCCGTTTTTATTGCGATGCCATTTGCAACTGTAGTCAAGCTTCAAATCACTTTCCTTGCTCCAATATCTGCTACAAGACGCCCTTGACGATTCTCATCGTAGTTGCAGGAAAAAATAGGTACATCGTGCCACTGCCGCACAAAGATTCGTCGCAGCGTGTGTCCGCTCAACAATTTACACCGTGTGGCTCTTTTGTTCAAGGGACGCGGCGGTTGCATCTTCGATGGAGGCGGATATGCTTGAGGCCCGTGTACTTAGATTTAGGTGCACCTTAAAGAACCCCAGGTGGTGTAAATATCCGGAGCCCTCCACTACGGCGTCCTTCATAATCATATCGTTGTTTTGGGGCGTTAAACCCCAGATAATATTATTATCATTATTGCTATTATTATTATTATTATTATTGTTATTATTATTATTATTATTATTATTATTATATTATTATTATTATTATTATTATTATTATTATTATTATTATTATTATTATTAATATTATTAATATTTTGTACAACGGATTACAGTAAGTTAAAGAATACTTGTTCGCAAAGCATGCGACAACAAAACACAGATGTTTGCTACTTAAAGCTCCTTGCTGTAGATTCCATGTCACTTAGATTGCTGGCTCGGGCCTCTATCGGGCACGATTGCGGTCGGGCAGGGCCATGCCGGGAAGGTAAAACTTTCCCTGGGGTTCGGCCCCGGCCCGGCTGAAGATTTTGGTCCCCGGCCCGGTTCGGGCGGGTAAACTTCAACGAATGATGGGCCCGGGTCTGACCCAGGCTGAGAATCGCGGCCCGTGCAGTGCACTAGCTCCTAGTCGCACACCGTGCCCGCTGGATGGAAAGCTTTGGCGAACCACGCAGGGAAATTTTCCTCCTCCGAAGCAATGGGCTTCAAATATGAAGGACGAATTGTTGCCTTCCCGGTTTAGGAAGATTGAGTGCTGCGTATGTTACATCCGTGACAGTGTTGCGCGCGTAATAACACCGAAATTCGCACAGGGCGCATTACCGGAACATGTGGGCACGCGCACTCCATAAAATTTGGTCTTCTTACTTTCGCTTCGCAACGGCGTTGCAGACGCGGCGCATTTGGTATTAATGCTAGGTAATTTACCCCTTCAACCACCTATACGTCGGCGACTTCGTTAGAAAGGCCGCGCCAGTACACACCATTCGCAGGCGCGAGAGCGCTCCACGGCATGCAATACACACGACGTGTGAACCAACGTTTATAGAACCAGGTCAGTTGCAAAACTGAGCGATGTTGCGCGGCGCCGCCGCCATCAGCGACAGATGTGGCGCTGCTGTCGCAACAGGATTCACTCACTCCACTCTCTTCAGCCGGCATTGCGGCGCGTCAGCATCCGTGGAGGCTGCGGAGGCTGCTTTCTGCGTGAACAGTTTTGCGCTTTCTATTGTCCTTCGAATATGCTGCGTGTCTTCACCATGCCGACATGCTGTATTCCCGGCTGTACGAGCGATTACAGGAAATCCGAGACACCACGACATTTCTTTTGTGCCCAGCGTTACCAACTCCAATGAAGGGAGTCCAGAAGGAGGGGGGGGGGTTGTTTCTTTATTGTTTCGGCCTCTTCAGCTGGCTACGTGCTCCTCCCAACACTTCCTCTTGCTGGAGAATGTAACAGTAAAAGTTGCCGCGCTTCGCACAGAAATTCAGCCAAAGTAACGCTCTTTCCCTGTGCTTCTTCGTACTTCTTGCGGTGTTTTAGGCGTGTAGAATTTTCCTCAATACGATGAACCAACTATCCCAGCAACAAGTACTTCTAAGTAACTAAAGCCCTTCGTGGCCACCGCTAGCCACCGCAACATTGCTCCGTGCGTGCTATTTGTGAGAACGTCGTGTTCTGGAGCGTTACGCGCGTTGTCGGGCGTGCGTTGGATCCCACGAAAATTTCTAACTAGACAGTCCGGAATAAATTCGGAACATATACAGCAATCCTTGTCGGGACCGCTTGGGACGCTGTATGAAAAGTCGGGACAGTCCCGCGAAATCCCAGAGGGTTGACAACCTATTTGTGCCCCGCGTGACCCTGACCAGCCGGCGGCGTGGGATCGCATCATTCCTCGTGAGGACAAGAAACTGTCCCACATATCACGTGTATGTGATATGCACTTTCGTGAGGAAGACATCCTGAAGACTTTCACTGACATAATCAAAATTAAGAATTAAGTTGAAATCGTCAGCGGAAAGGAGCCTCGTCGAAGGATGCATCCCAAATATTCCCGAACTTGCCTTGCTTTGAGTGATTTTAGAAATTGTGCTGTAAATAATTTTTTACAGTCAATTAGAGTTATGTTCATAAGGTTTAATGCCTGAGACTGTAAATAAGTTGTGCCGTCTGTGTGCATCACACCATACGTGTAATATCTGAGAAATTGTTTCTCTGCATTGCGTGCGTAAAATAAGTACAATTTTTCTTTCTGTAGCAGGACTGAAATTGTGGCGTGCAGTACACGCACGGCGATTTTCCCACTCAATAATTGCAACCAACTACAACCGCGATACAAAATGAAAACTCCTCCCTTCAGAAAAGTGAAAGTGAAGAATATGGGGGAAAATGCAGCGAGAAAAACTACCCGAGCACCAGGAAAAGGATTACACAAACAACAGCGCTAACTTAGAACAAAGATTTATTCGTTAACATCGCGCAATAATTGCACAGTCCAAAACGAAAAGATAGAAATACCTACACGCCCAAGCATCCACTTTAGCTAAACAATTGCTACGGGAATGCGCGATATATAGTTCATTTCTTATAGGGTAATGGACAGACTCGTATATTATGCTATCCAGCATCAGTTATCTTGGGCAGTCTAGAAAGCCCTAGCATTACTGATCTTGCCTTACCGCTGCTAAATTTGTCAAAATGTACTTTTGGGCTAGTTGGTTCATAATCGTAGTAGAACAGCGCCGGCGAAAACAACAGACCAGACGAGGAGAAGTTTGGTCTGTTGGTCGTCTGGTCTGTTGTTTTCGCCGGCGCTGTTCTACTACGCTGCTAAATGTTACTCAGCTTTGCGTTGCAGCGGCAGCGCAACGAAAAATCTCGACAATATACAGTCGGCGAGTAAACAACAGAGCCCTTTCTCAACGGCTGCCCCAGCGTCTTGCCACGCAGACAGGCGTTTTCGTCTGCTAGCGGAAGCTTGTTGCGCCGCCAGCGCCACCAAACCGGAAGCTGCCCTGGCGCCGCGCGACGGGTTGGCTGACGCTGGGAGTTTTGCAACTTACCTGGTTCTATAAACGTTGGTGTGAACGGCATGTGAACCACGGCATGTATTCACGGCATGTGAACTACGGCTTGCAATAACAAGGCGTGTAAACCAAGCTAGTGCGTCCATAGAAAGCGATGGTTGACGCGTCAGCAAGTTAAGCCATTAGCGGTCGGGAGGTTATAATGAAAGCGGCGTACTTACGATGAGCACCACTTCGCAGAGAAGCTTGTTGATAGTCGTTTGTGCATGGCCTCAGAGATTACGCGTCGAATATCGGAGGCCATGGTCTGGGGCAAACACTTGGCCAGTATGGTGACAATGTCGTCCCATAACGTTGGGAAATCAGACGCATGTCCACTAGCGCACGCTGTGACCGCAGAAGGAATTATTTGGGACGCACAGAAGCGGCAAATCTTGCGCACGAACATCACCCATGCTTGCATTGAAGCAGGCGTCTCCCGTACGAAGCTCGCCTGCGGTTCCAACGGCCGCCGCTACGCGGCTTTTGGTGGCACCCCTGTAGGCGCTGCGCACCGCCTATACGCCGTACATATCGTGCATTTGCCGTTCCGCGCCTTCGTGGCGCCATGGCTCGCCGACGCAGCCGGGCTGGTGCGGGGTTTCCGTCTCCTCTCTCAGTCCTCTCAGTCTTTTCGAATGCTGCGTTGGTTGCGCGGGTTGCGGTAGCTGCGTATCTCGTAGTTTTGTGTTCGAGTGGACATGCGCATCTTCGGTGGCGGTGACGCCATGGTCTGTGCTCGAAATGACGCTTGAAGGGCGGAATATTCATGAAGCCGCGGACACGGACAACGTGCGGCTGTTAATAGTGGGCCTCTTCGATTTTCCCTGTTCGGGCAGCCAGACGGCAGCCCGAGGACTCCTTTCTGACAGGAAATGACGTCATTATGCGTCACTGTGACGATGGTCAAAATTTTCGGGCAAGCGTCGGGCAGCCCGAGGCTACCCGAGGGCTGCCGCCACAGCATCATCATCATCGTCACGCTAGCGCAGCGAGCTCTGTGTCGTCTGCTACATCTTCGCCCTGTAGACACAGCGGCTTCGGCAGACGAGTTCGTTGTGCTGCTACAAGCAATCGCAGAACTGCTACACGCTTACGATGCGATTGAAGAGGAAAGCGGTGACGTGGAGCATCGCACCATCAGCCTGTTGTTGGCCCGGCGAATGAGGTAGGATCGGCACCGTGTTCCGTTATACATCGAGATGGTTGTGCCAGCGTATGTCGACCTGGAGTTCAGAAAAATGTTTCGACTGTCCAGAAGCACAGCTGCGGCTCTTGTAAAAGAATTTGAGAGGTCCACATTTTATCCGCAGGGCTAGAGTCGGAAGAACGAAGCTGTCAGCTGAGAAGACCGTGCTGATCGGGCTAAGCTATCTCGATCGGCACGTAAACTACAATGTATGTAGTTGCGGACAAATTCGACGTGAGTGGGTCGAGTGTGCACGGCAAAATTCGGCGTGTTCTTGACTTTCTAATTGCTATCAGTGCGAGAGAGATCAAGTGGCCGGACAGCAACGACATCGCACGAAGCAAGCGTGCATTTCGTGCGCTGTATCAACGCCAAGGGGTGGAAGCCGGCATTCCAGACGTCATCGGGGCCCTTGACGGCTATCACATTCGCATATCACGACCATCAGAATCGAAGGAGAGCTACTAAAACCGAAAGAAGCTTCGGCGCTGCGCGAGGACACGAATTAAACGTAAACAACACAAAAACTACTCGCATGACACTGAAATGTCTTACCTTCGATCACATACACGGGATTACCATCGTGCAGCCCAACGCATCCGTTCTTCTAGAGAGGGCGCACTTCTGTCTGCACCAAATACGAAGGCACAGACACGTTATGTAGTGCGTGTGGAGAGGAGGAGGAAACGGCTGAACATTTGATAATGTTCTGTAAAGGGCTTCACCCTACAGTCCAAGATAATGGCGCGGAATATTTCAAAGCATTGGGGTTTAGGGACAGTGAAGGCAAA
This sequence comes from Rhipicephalus sanguineus, assembly GCF_013339695.2. Classification (NCBI taxonomy): domain Eukaryota; kingdom Metazoa; phylum Arthropoda; class Arachnida; order Ixodida; family Ixodidae; genus Rhipicephalus; species Rhipicephalus sanguineus. The sequence goes on from NC_051179.1 coordinate 110,036,159, forward strand.
ATAGACTTTAAACGAGTAGAAATAACCAGGAGGAGGCTAACCGATTGGTGGCTACAATCAAGGCACGAGTGAATTGCAATCCTTGAATACATAGTGATAGTACTTAACTTTATGGCTAGGTGGCGTGAGCCGCCGCCCGATCTAAAGGGCACAGCCGTATACATCCATCCATCCATCCATCCTCGCTCAAAATAATATTTCGTGGCGTTAGGACAGACGCAGGCTACAAGTGAAATGCACGTTGAACCACCGTAAAAGCAGTGAACCGAAAAAGACTCGTCAAACGGAGCGGCGAACTTCTGCTCAAAGAATTCGCGAGCAGACGACGAGACGAAAAAAAAAAAAAAAGACACGCAGAAGAGCGCGTCGTCTGCTCGCTGCCAGCGTGCTGCCAGCGCAAAATCGTTCCGGCAGGAGAGCGAGTCCGCGGGCAGCCCGCTGGCTGCCGGAGAGGGAAAAACGAACGCGTTTACGGCAGCGTTCCGGCAAGTGGGCGGAGCTTCAGCGCTGCCGGAGAGCTGCCCGTGAAAAACGAACGTCTGGCAGGCTGTCGGGCAGCCCGCTGGCTGCCGTCTGGCAGCCCGAGCGGATAATCGAAGAGGCTCAGTGAGTGTACTGCTTTCGTAGGTACTAATTATACAGCTTTAGCTGGGCATCTGCAGCAGCTCTGCGGATGTAGGCTGCCAGCCATTTCCAACAGCAGCCTACGTCCGCGGTGCTGTTGCGGGCGCCCAACTAAAACTGTCACTTAACGAGTTGACAGCGTCATGCGCGTTGGTGTACAAGCTCCCGTAAAATAAGCGATGCAAACGATTACCAAGGGTCATTGTTTGCTGATCGCACATTGTGTCTGCACTGCTGAAGATGCTAGATGTCGCTTTGAGATGCGCTTTAGTCTACTTCGTAATGACATCTCCATCGACATTGTGTGGGCAGCATGCTTCCGCGCGTGGGAACGTGAAAAAAGAAGCCTTTGTACAGAACATGTAGACGCGTTATATATAATGGTTTTTGTTGGTTTAAAGACGGTAGTTTGAGATGCTGATATAATACTATGTGTCCAGCGCGTACGGTGAGGTAATTGGGTAACAGCGCTATGTGAGGTAATTCTAGCTTATGACATGTCTGATCTAGACGTAGACGGCGTCCGCGCGCGCTGGGTGTCGTTCGGGCGTTCGTACTCGCATGTGTTTATCTTAGTATTTAAGGATGGGTTACATTTCTAAAACAGGCGGTCAGTAACCGGTAACGACATTCCGCTGACTGCCGGAGGATGCGCTTGGGTGTTGTAAATTCGTCCTGGACGCCGGAACAGGACGAATTTTTCGGCGACTAAGAGGCTTTGCCGTCAGTATGCAGTTCACAGTTGGTCTTGCAAATGTAAGCCTCGAGTAGCATACTTTAGAAAGAAAAGGCAGACGCAAGCTGGAAGACCGGTCTTTCTTTGCTGCTACTGTATGTTGCTGGCGCTGCCCAGTCAAACATCACTCACGTAATAGGTGACATGGTTGAGCCCATCATGCTGGCCCTGTAGGAAGAGAAATTACCTTCCCCTGCGCTCGAATGTCCCCGCTAGTGCAACACCCTTTATGTGGTTATCGTATCGAGAAGTGACCCGCTAACAGACGCGCAATAAAGAAATACTCATTGTGAAAGCAATACTGTTATCTCACGAAAAATTCATTAGGTCGCAGCATTCACTGTAGCAAGACGGACGTTTGGGCTACTTCGTACGCGTTCATGTTTGTCGAAAAAGGCGCACTGACCAACCAGGAGAAAAGAAAGCGAGCACCAACGGCACTAATGTGCTAGTTTCCTGGTGGGCGCTAGTCTCGTGGTTCCTTGCTTTCTTTCATCGGTGTCTGTGAGTGCACCTTTTACAGCGCAGCTCTTGGCGCCCGTGCCTGCGTTGAGCGACGTCGGCGCCGTCGTAACCGGCACAGCGAACGAGTAGGAAAGAGAGCGAAGGCGGAGCGACGCGGTTGATGAAAGACAGTGATAGCGGGGAGAGTGCGAGGAGGAGGTAATGAGAACGGCGAGACGACAGGCTCCGCGTCAGCCACCCGCGGCGCCACAGTAGTGCTAGCCATCATGCGGTCGCCGATGACGTCATCACTGAGGTATGTAGCGAGGGCATCCACCGACACCATACATGGAAATAAAGCGCTGCACGAACAGAGGCCTGTCTGCGGCGGCTGTGCTGTAACGCGCCCACGTGCTGCTTTCCGTGGTCTCCCGGTTAGCGAGGCATTCGCGCTACACTCCGTCTCTGGGGGTTAGTTAAGTTTTGGTTGGTATCGACAGCGCCTCGATGACCCGAGTGCACGCTGGAAACGCGAAGGGAGAGCCAGAGTCTGGTCGAAGGCAGCGTTTATTCACGACAACCGTCTGCCCGGGCCGCGCCCCGCGAACTCGCCAGTTCCTTCTTACAAACCGGGCCATACCCGCTCAGTTGTATAGACCAGAATTTCCAGCGCTCGTAGGGGGCCGCCATGTTTGGCCGACCGAGGCGCCGCGGTGCGAGCATTTGCTTGGGGGCTGCTGAAACGCGCTGGCGTACAGCGCGGTGCACCACGTTTGTGGCTCTCAGTAGCGGGCGATGGCAGATTCGCGAGCGCTGCAGCCGCTCAGTCTTCTCTGAATGTCGGAACGTGCATCTTCTTTCATGCGACAACATTTTCGAACAGTGGAATTGTGCCAGGGAGCTTGCCAAACATCGCGAGAACATTCAGCAACATCGTCACGAAAGTTTGAATAGTTGCAACGCCGTGCAGTTGTCAACTCTCTTTTTTTTAGAACTGTATCATATCAAGAAACGTTTTAAACTTACGCATTTGCGTATGATAACGGCCAGATGAAGCCTAGTAAGCTGTATCTTCTTTTTTTTTCTTAAAGGCAGCAGCGACAGATATTTTCGTGCCACGCTACCGTCCGACTTTGTGCTGCACGATGGCTGTTTTGTGCTCTCTCGCAAAATGCAGCGGGATGAATTTAATTAGGCGATTATTTCAGTTTTTAACGCAGAACGCTGTAGCGGAGATTACGTGCGGCTTCATTAATTACTGCGAAAGGATGGCCTGGCATAGTGTCCGAAGCCTCTTGTAGCAAAGCTAGACGCAGCGCGCATGCCGGCCCCCAACCTCTGTGTTCTTAAAGAGCAGTCTGCAAGAACACACCGTCGCCCAGGTGCTTTGAATCACTATCAAAACAGACGAAGATTACGTTTGAGTCCGATATTGATTTAGTTCGATTCTGACCATGCGGCGCACACGCGTGCGCTTTCTGTCGCGACGTGCCTCGTTCAGGATATACTTAACTGCAATTGAAGGATCGCCCCTGCAATGACAAGATCCCTGTCACACGGGCACTTTCGATCACAAATGAGCCGGATCAGGATTTATCGCCTCGACCTTCCTTTGCTGTCACAGTAAAACTTCGTTGTTATGAAACCACAGGTCGACATACCTCGCGGCTGTGAGGTTCAAAATACATATGTTCTATACACATGAAGTTGTAAAAAGTGAAACAGTTCGTTACATCGAGGTTTACTTGCGCCTTTTTGAACAAATTTACAACCAAGGTGGCCGCATTTTGATTTCGGAAGCAAGATGAAACAACCGCTTGTTCAAATTTCTGTGCATGTTAATAACTGAAGCTTGTTTCCTCTCAGCAGCTGCGGTGGCCCCTGTAAGTCTTCAGGCAAAATTAAGATACATTTGTTAATTGGCTTCGCAGTTTGAGAAAATATCTGGTGAGGTGCATGAATACTGTCTTTTTCATTTCAAGATTCGTCGTTGTCGTTCTAGTAATTCAGTTTATTTTTTTTTATCCAGCAGGTGGTCCTGTTTTAACCCATACACTTGCAGTGCAGCCGTTTGAATAGGTAGAAAATATGGCCTCCTGAGCAAAAGCACCAGCTCACTTATTACTTGTCGAAATCAAGGGCCTTGAAAACGTCTGGAATACACGCTGCACAAACACAAGCCGCTCGTGTTCCCGTGAACGTCGCAGGTCTGCTGCATCAGCCGCTTCCTTTTTCTCTCGTTGTTCGGGCACCCCGACGGCGCAATGCCACCCGGACGAATTTTTATACATTGCAATGCCGTTCCTAGTACGCGGCAAGCAAGCAACTAAGACTGCAACTTTCTAACAGCTCTGAAAGCACTGACACAAGCGAACACGCGACGCAAGCGCGGCTATCACCTCCCGCCATCAGCAGCCCCCGCCGTCGTCTGCACCACCAGGCGGCGCCTGGTGTCGAGAGTAGCGGCGCGGCTGACACTCGCGCTACGAGGCTAAGAAAAATCTGGTCTATAGTAATAATACAAACAGTGTACGTTCCCCCTCTCCTTGCTCTCAGGTAGGAGAAAAGGAATCCACGCGACGCTCTCCTTCGGCAGAAGTGCTCGCGTTGGCCATTACTGCCGAAGGACGTAAGCCGATATCCCGCTTCGGACACCGCTTCTCCTCTTCTGTCGCTGCGGCCACGTGGCCTGTACCGCGGCGACCGCCTGGCCGTCCCGAGAATCCTCTGCGGTGGTTCGCTTCCCCGACACAAACTCTCCAAGCAATAATTCCGGGAAGCCCGCCACAGGTCTCGAGCCATCTCTCCCGACGACCCCCTGTGGTGTCGGCGCCACGGATCCGCATCCGCTGCGATCTAACAGCTCGCAAACATAACGAGCAGCAGCCCGCTCACACATTCTGAGGCACTCACACTCTCTGAGACTGACTGGGTTGATGTGAAATGGTTTGCACGACATTGGCCGCGCCAGTCACGCTACTAGCGGCGTTCTCAATGTAAGCCGTGTGCCTATATACAAAACAGTCTCAGCCAGTTCTTTCTGAAAATGAGCGACGCAACCGGTGGAAGTGCGTCGTCTGCCGCTGCTGCTAAACGAGGTGTCCGAGCAGAGGTTCAATGCCGCCGACGCCAGAATAGAGGCGCGCGATGCAATCAAAGACTGGCAGAGAAGTGTTTCTTGAATAATGACTTGTGGAAAATAAAGAGTGGTGTGCAACTGTACGTACATACATGTCTCTCTCAAACTGTTTGCCTCAACTTATCGCAAAGCCAAAACACCTCAGCAGTGGCGCTCAGTGTTCGAATTAGACAGTATCGTAATCGACGATGATTTTTTTGTTGCCTATTTTATATTTTTCATATATATTTTCTGTTTCTATAAACTTCCAGACAGTTAGTTGTTCGCAGCGCTAGTGTTGCATGCTTTCTCCCCTCTGTACCGTTCTCGCGCTGTGCTGTCATTGCTGCAAAATTTACCACCTGGCCCTTCAAGGTACCACAGCGTCAGCTTTATTTCGTTCAGCGCAGCTACTTCAAACCCCCCTCCCCTTGCTATTCAAAGAATCCTCAATCACTTTCCTCACGAGGTTAAATTATTCTGGTGCACTGTTTTCGCAACAAGTAGCTGTATTATACAGCAGGCGCAGAAAAGAAGTAGGTACTTACAGCTGCGCCGCAACTAAGCACTATGTCATACAAATGCAGTGAGAAAAATGGGTCGCTAGACTCACTAAAGGGCCACCACAAGTAACAATATTATGCTGTCTACGGAGATGGAAAGCGAACACCTACAGTTGTCGCAGCAAGCAAACACGTCAGAAAACTTGTGGGAAAGAAAAAAGGATGGCACATTCGCCGCAGGAACTAAATATATCATGCAGTTGGCACTGAAAGAGAGTAGGCCAATGAAGCCACTGCGACAAGTGCAATTACAGACATTCCTTGCAGGACACAAGAATTATCGCAGCAAGCAACTGTATCTCACAGCTTGGGTAAGACATACTGGTGGGCTCATTCGTCAGGCATGAGAGTCTATTGCAACGCATATCCGACAGAAGAATGACATAAAACATAAGAGTAGGTGAGTACAAGTGCTGATCAGCGCACATTTGTATTTCCTGATGTCCCGTATCGTCCTTGCTGGTGAGTTAATTCGCAGTCCACTTTCGGATGATGTGCAAGTCAGGCCGGTAGCCAGGGGGGGGGGCGTGCCGCCCCCCTCGAAATTTTGAAGACACATGGTGTTATATCGAAAATAAATCATGAAAATGGGCGTTTTTCTCGAATAGTCAAGGCTTTCAGCAAGTGCCCCCCCGAAAAACATTACTGACTACGGACCTGGTGTAAGTACATTAATATTTCACTAGTAGGGTGTTCACGATTGATTTCTTAAAGATGCGCGTGGTTCTCTACCCGTGTTTGTTCTATTAACAGTGTAAAAATACTAGGCCGGTGTTATTCACCTTGGCTTCCCGTGGTTACACAGCAAAGGCTTGGTCAACACAAACTTACAGTGTCGCTTATGCTTTCATCTAAGACGGCTCGCAGGCGAATGCCATTTCACGTATGGAGAAATAGAGAAAGAGAGATAAAGAAAAGAAGAAAGACCGAGAAAAATAAAAATACACAAGTCAGGCAGCCCAGCTCCGCACTTCTTTCAGGCTTGCACCACTAGTGTGAAGCTGTGTCTTTTCTTATTTTGCCGTCATTGAAGATAGCGAATGACATTTTGCTCCATAGCATCAATGCATGAGTCGTAACATAAAAATTGTTGGTTATTTTAGGATCCTATATTACATTGCGGTATGAGCCACTATCTTTGACATCAATATTTTTTTAGTCCAACTTGGTTAAATCCAGAAACACGAAATGAAAGGTTATGCATAAATACAAGTCCATCGCGCGCAGTACATGGAATAATCGAATAAAATTCAAATACGAAGAACAGTGTCCACATTAGAACGTAGATCACTACGGAAGATTTGTCAGGCTGTTAATTATAATTATGTAAAACTACAGATCTCGCAATATACTCCCATTGGATTACGCTCGTAGCATCCTCACCTTAGTAATAGGTGAGATTGCGGATCTAAATTATGGCAGAATCAAGAGAAAGAACAAAAAAAAGAGGCAACAAACGTGTATCATGAAACCAACCAACTGATCCGCAAAAAAAAAAAAAATGCTGAACCGCAATTGCTCCAACATGGCACAAAACGCATTCCATAAGAGGTGAAAATGCAAACATACCTTTGTTTTAGTCCAGCCGCAATTGAAAATAAGATGAACGAGCGCACCACATGACACTGTGTTTGCTTGTAGCCGAGTCACTCGTTGCTAAACCATTTCACCTCGCTGCAGACAATGTTGACATTGTGGTCAAGTGACCGATAAGGCGTGCCGCAGTAAACTAATGAGAAAAGTGCTCGCGCAGCGATAAGCTGTTCTCTTTTTGAGGGACAAATTGTTTGGTGGCATGGGCATTTACAGCCCGCAACGCTGTTAAGAGACAGGAACAGAAAGTTGCTTCGAGTTTGAGCAAGCTTCCTCGAACTTCAGGTTTTAATGCAACATATTTGTTGCATTTTTGTTGCTAAAACTGAAATACAGAGAAATTGCGGGCGAGACCCTGTGAGAGTAAACTATATAAGTGCAATGCGCTTCGGAAGTTTGCTTAGAGCTACTAACTTTTCTTGGGAAGGGTGGGGGGTGCGCACACTTTTTCTGGGACAAAATGAGCATAGTCTTCTGAAACCTAAGATAAGGTTTAACCTCAACTAATTGTAACTGCTGCCCCACTTAACGAGAATGCTTACTAACTCGCGCTCACTTATGCGACGTTATTCACTGCTGCGTGTTTAAAGGGCCCCTCACCAGGTTTGACAATCTTGAGCTGACGAGCTCAATGCATACACTAAGCGTTCACGATCACCTCCGCGAAAATTTGCAAAGCACCGCGTCGCGGAAATGGGTCAAATTTCAAGCTGAGCGCTGCTTGCCCTTCGTCTCGCGGGTGAGCGCCCAGAGAATGAGGGGATGACGTACACGATGGAATGCCCTACGCTGATGGTAGTGCTGTGACGTCGGTCCTCTGCGTCGACGACTGTGCTCTGACGTCGCCAACAGTAGCACGTGACATTTATTTGTCACGACATGTGTAGTCTGTGTAATTTGTTGCTTGAACAGATGAATAAAACTTGAGAGAAATAATGACGCACACAAAGGGAAGGTGTAAGTATTTTTCACTTTTTTCCTCGTGAATTTCAACGAAATGCGGGGCTAATGTGCCTCCGTTTCTAATGTGCTCGTGCCCGCGCGGTTAGCGCATCGAGAAGACGACAGCCGTGGAAACGAAAGTAATGTTCTCGTAAGTTCGAGCACTCATTAGGCCCATTTGTTCTCCCGCGTCTACCTAAATGTTCACGCGTCACTGGCTCATGATGCCGCCACTGTAGTGTCCGTACGGATGTCGCAACTTTCATGCCTGTCCCGCAGAAACCTCAGAGAAGGCCGACACAACGCCCACGGTCCCAATATAAAAAAAGAAAGGTAGCGGCCGTGCAACACCGCTCGCGTGCTCGGTCTGGCTCGGGCACGTCATGCACACGTGATCATGCATCGCATGACGTGCACATGCGTATGTGTCAGATAAAGAGGGCAAGGAAGGGATTTGGTTTGCGAAGGCTACACAGGGCGACTGGCAAGGGTTTGAAACTCGCCTCCTCGCAATATGGTTTCGCGCCGCTACAAATTATTGTTTTTCTCAGCTCGTAATGAACCGATTTGAAAAAGTATTGTGGCATAATGCTCATCATTCGGTACACAACTACTTCCCGCGTCCAACTCAAAGTTGCTATCTGATCTCGTATGGGGCCCTTTACCATAGGTGTTTTCACAATACAGACATTTGTGTCGCTGGTCTTGGCTGGAAAGCTTGGAATATGTCAACCAGATTTAACTGTTCTGACGTAAGATTTTGTACGCATGTAATACTGTTGGCGACAGCGGCAAAGCTTTATCTTCGACATGCCTAGTGTTTACATTTGAAGGTGGAATGTGCCTAGCTTTCTGAACGGAAACGAGCTACCACGTATGGCTCTCTCACAGAGGTGAATGGCACGTGCAATTGCGATGATGTGGGTGGCACTCATACTTCACAGTGCGTTAGCATTTTGGTGTCTTTTGAACGAGAAGGCAACGTGTTCGGCTGCCCGTCTGTTCCTCTGTGAATTAAAACAAGTCTCTTTAACGAAATATGATTATGCGCATAAAACAAAATGAATTTTTCTGTCAGTGTTGGGCTTTGAACCCAGTGCCACACGTTCCGTAGGCAAATGCCTTACCAACAGCGCTAAACACCCACGGTTCCTAGCCAAACACGCAAGAAATACTAGTTGACGACAGTGTTGCCAGGTATGGCTACTTTGTGCCAATTTTTCTACTTTTTTAGGCCGATGGCAGCAGAAAAAGCGTCTTCGATACTTGTCTCCTTTTTGGCTAATTTCTTGTCTCCTCAATTTGAACAAAATGATCAATATCTGGTGACGTCGTAGCCGCTGGCGTTCGAGCGTGTAGTGCAAAAACATGGAAGGCAAAGGGTGCATTGAACTGCGAAAATTGAATTTAGTACTATGACTGCCCAGATAATGAAATTCAATGAAAAGGATGGCGCAGTGGCCTGAACATACATTATGGCCAGTGGTGGTGTTCACAACAAAAAATATATAAACAAATGCAGGTATATATCGTAACGAAACCGACAGACAATTAAGCCAAGGAAAACATAGGGGGGGGGGGGTGTTAAATATGATCGAGCACGAGGTCCCGGTCACCATTCCCGATTTAGATGAAACTTACTGTAGGCCTAGGCATTAGACCCAGAACAATGGTTTCAAGGTTAGTTTCGCGAAATAGATTTTATTCACCTGAAAAAAATATATATAGAAAAATTTTGGCTGCAAAAAACGCTTTTCCGCCAAGTTCGCGATGCTTGAATTTTGCGCGCACCTAGGAAAAAATACGGCGCGCTTCTCGGTCACAATATTTTTCCCCTAAAACAACAAGTGAAATTCAATATTATGAGTTTATTATTTTCCTTGCTTGTCGAAGCACTTTTGAAGAAAAAAAATCAGAAACATTCGGCGGACGCACACAAATACAGTAATGTAAAAGCGAGGCTTTTATGAAGCAAATGACTTGGACACACTTCTTGTCACAGCCGGCTGACACAAGTGTTGCACGAGATGGAGAACAGCTGCAGTTTGAGTAGTTCGACCATCGGAAGCACGTATGACAGTTTTCATTAGACGTCAATAGCTTGCGTTTGTGTCATATATTGCTGACAGAGTGACCCTAATAATCTGTAGGCCACCATAAAAGAGAAAGCACACATGAACGCACTACTGGAGGCGGTTACTGCAAAATTGCCGGCAGAGTTTTCATAGTATAAAAAGGCTTTTGTTGGCATTTAACAGCCTTTAAATTTCACAGTGATGCATTCCTTCTCTCGTTCATCCTCTGAGCGTAGTTTAGCGCGCAAGCGGAGCTCATCCGCAGTCGAAGCGGCACTCATGCAGTGTGAGCGCCCGCAGCATCAAGCGGCCGCTGCTGCGGGTTTGTCAAGCGATTGATCGCAAGACAAAGCCAGCTGCACTATGACACCTGGCTGCGTATTTGTTGGTGTGGAGCTGCTGCTTCGTGATTGTGTCGTGTACAATTATTTTTAACAACTTATACCGGGCTTTCTGCCCAGAACTAACTGCGCGGCCGCTAGGCAGACTAGGTCACATTTGACGCATTATAACTTGTTAGCAACCAAAATAATGCAACCTTCTTTTTTTTTGTGGAATGGTAGACGACGTCCTTGACTTTAGTCAGAGGGTTTTAAAAAAATTAAAAATGGCGTTTCTGAGAAAACTATTTTCAATCTTCGGCGCTTTTGGTACATCACTTACCTTTGAGCCCAATCATCGCCTAAACAGGAGCGCGATAAAGCCAATAAAATTACTTTGAAAGAGAGCGAAAGTTTTAAAGTTAATGTGCACGGGTTTGTATTATCCTCACTTTAACTTTTTTGCCGCAATAAATTCCTCAAAAACAGGTATTTTGTGCGATTTGCCATGTTTGTGAATTTTTTCTTCAAAAGTAAGGTAAATAATAGAAATAATAATAAAAGGTAAATAATGGACTCATGAGATTGTGTTTCCCTTGTTCTTTGAGGAGCACCAATATTGTGACCGAGAAGTGCACCGCTTTTTCCCTAGCTGCGCTCAAAATTCAGAAATTGCGAGATTGGCGTGTTTTTTCTGGCCACAATTTATATTTGTTTTTAAGGCGGGAATAAAGTTTCTTCAGCAAAACTAACTTGGAAACCATTGTTCAGGGTCTAATGCCGAGGCCTATAGTAAATTTCATCAAAATTGGGAATGGTGACCGGGACCTCGCGTTCGATCTTGTCTGGACACACCCAGGGGACGTTACTTGTCGGTTATTAACTGCAATGTAATGATTCTCACTTAAACTTAAAGAAACTAAAGACGACGAAAAATCATACTTTCCGTCGGAAAGGATGATTTTCTTTAAATTCCTCTCAATTTAGGTGAGAATCATGATATTAGAGTTGAGAAACCACAGATATTCTCCCCTACACGTTCCTTCGCTTAATTTTCTGTCGGTTTCATTAGTTTTGGCAGAAAACGAACCACTCGTACAATTTCCCTTCTTTCGCACGTATGTAACCCGCCATTCAAGCAGGTCCCGCGCAATAAAAAACTAGACCATTTTTGGATACTTCGCTGTATCCAAAAGGGGTCGTATTTTTGCGCTCTTGTAAAATAGTTGTATTCTTGCGCTGACGCTTTGCAATGATGAATTAACACGACAAAGCAATGATTCCGGATTCATCAGCGCGCGTTTTCTTTTTTCTCAGGGCCAATTAGTTCACCACTCCGCCCGAAACTAAAGAAGTTATATGGCTCGGTAGCTTGTGAAAACCAGTAAAACGCGGTGTACTGACACAACAAAACTTGCGCAGCAGCAACATTCACGTGATGACGAATTTTCAACGAAGTTTTATTCGCGTTTCCACTCTAGACGCCTCTCCGCTCGTTGCTCTGGCGTGAGCGACACTGCAGGCAGCGTTATTGGCTCTCGCATATTCAGGATCTTTGGGCGCATTTTCATAATTTTCACGAGCCCAAATTTCACCGTCTGTATTCGGGTTGCTGCTGTCAACGCCTCTGTAGTTTTTCTTCCGGCGTGAATATGGTGCGTCGTCTCTCCTTCTCTGATTTCTCGCAGTTCTCTACGCCATACTGCAGCAGCGCCATCACACCTAATCGAGGAAAGCGCTGCCGCCACACTCTTTCTTTCGACCGGCGACAGCAACATGCGCCAGCTCCGTCATCTAGCCATGTCCAATCCTGTCGACTTTATACAAGGCGTCCCAGCTATCACGCAGCACGATTAAAAAAAAAAAAGAGGAACGGCGTTACGCGAAGCGAACCTGCTGCATAGAGTTCCTAGTACGCTGGAGTAGCCACTACTATTTTTTTTTTGGTTAATGAGGTTTTATTATTTAGTCGTAACTATTTGTAACTCGACAAGTACTCAGCTAATTATAAAAATGTAAATGAGGCGTATGTAGGCATGTTTAAAGGACATCTAACGGCGCAATTTTCGACAACGTACTAATTACCTGCTCATTTTTTCCGCCTGAAAAAGAAAGCCCGCGAAATATGAAAAATAACACGTGGCTACGCTCCCACCCGCAAAGGAGACCAGCGCCCTCAAATAAGCTTAATGCGAACAACCGCTTTGCCTGTTGTCCGTTGCGAGAGACAGCGTTCCGCATTTTGCAAGGGTACAGGTCGGGCGCCAACGATATGCGTGCAATTTTGCTGGTGTTCATTCCGTTCGATAGTACGCCACAACCATTATCCATATCTCACAGCCGACTGCTCTCACTGATAACGCGGCAGGTGTTCTGATTACGGCCTGACTCTGTCAAACCAAGCGGTGCGTTTCTTAGTCCGGGGAGCAGCAGATAGGGCGATGCATTTTTTTCTTTCTGCATTTTTTCCTTGATACTGTCTACCTTATATGGAGCCTGTTTGAGGGTTCTGGTTCCCGACGCGCGCAACAGTCTAGTCACGTGCCACTTTTCATATTTCGCGGGCTTTCTTGATCAACCGGAAAAAAATCAGCGCGCAATTAGCACGTTGTTGAAAGTAGCGCAGTTAGATGCCATTTGAACATGCCTACGCCTCATTGACATTTTGACAATTAGGTGAGTACTGGTCGAGTTACAAATATAATTGTGACTAATTAATCGAACCTCATTAACGAAAAAAATAGCAGTGGCTATTCCAGTGTGCTTGGAACAATATGCAATAGGTTTGCTTCGCGTAACGCCGTTCCTCTTTTTTTACATCGTGCTGCGTGATAGCTGGAACACCCTGTATATACGGACGCGAGCCGTCCAGAGCACGCCCCCTCCCACCCCTGAGCGCATAGGCTAGAAGTTAAAAGTGTCGCTATTAGATGCCTGCCTGTGAGAGAGACATTCTTACTAACTCTGGAGCCATATCACCAGTGAGAAAGTTACAAGCCGAACGAAAAGGAAGTGGGCAGAGAAAGGTGAATATAAACAGATAAGGCAAGCGCGTCAAAGCGTATCGTGGTGCCATAACTCCTGCCTCATTGTTTTTTGATGCCGCACTTAACGTATTGATTCACACCCTCTGTGAGGCTTGTTTTAATTTTGCAAACTACAATGGCATGGCGGGCCTTAAAGACATGCACAAAGAAACATTTAGATGTAGTTTATTTCGTTGTATGCCCTGGTTTGCTGCCGCAGCATCAGTTCGGTTGTATGGTCAACGGTAATATTATCTAAGACTGGGGCACTGTCTCTTGAGGCTGGGCGTCTGTGGCGCATATTTTCTGGCAGATATTGTACACAACGAATAGAACACCAGCCGAGAAGCTGACGATTCCCAGGAGCCAGTAGTAGTTGTCATACGATCCTGTTTCATCCCGAAAGTACCCTGCATGTATGGTGACAATATTCAAGAAATGTATGCGTGAATGAACGGAGAAATGAACGTATAGATAAAACTTATTGCTTAAATGAAGGTGCGTACCTTAGGAATAACGAACTAGGCGATGTATACAACGTGGTGAAAACATGTTGCAAATAAGCATTTCATGGGTACAATCGCGCTAACATTCTTTGCTGCGCTTAGTGGAGGCACCTACGCTAGCTGCGTTTGCCGCCACGCTCTACACTACCGAGCTCAACCAACGTTCACGAGATATAATGCTAACTATTCTATGCTCGTCGCATTTTTCAAAAAAAAAAAGAATGCGCACAAATGCGACAATTAACGAAATTAGGCTTTGCGGAGAGAATATGTTGCCGCATTTATTTCATTCTCTGCATCCCTATTAGAGGACGATTTACCAGAGTGATATGCAAAAAGGTATGTGATATTGCAGCAGTTATCATGACCATCATGTATCTTATGGCGTTGGGGCTTTCCCGTGTAATTTATCGCAATTGGAAATAAAAACTATTATATTGCATGTAAACACATAAAACGGTATTATGAGAAAATGAGCAGCGACGCACACGCGCAGAAGGACGAGAAGTTGAAGACAGCGAGTTTCTATCAATCCACAATCTACTAGTCAGAGTACCAGGACGTTAGCTACGGCGCGTACACATGTGTTCGTGTAATGAAAACGTTCCACTACTGAAAACATAAAGTATACGTGTATTAGTACGCATACTGTTTTTTATTCGCGTTTTGAAAAATCAACAGCCGCCTTTATTACTTAATGTAGGGCGCATTTCAGTTGGTCGCTACGAATAAAGATAGCGACACGAACTGCGCATTGCACCTCAACATATAAATTGGAACAGTAGTATGCATAACTATGGGGGAAAAATAAATAAAATACTTGGAACGAAAGCGACGTGCCCTAAAAAATCTCTAATTACGGCTCACAATTCTGCGTAAAACCACCTAAAGGCTGCATTTGGTGCTGGGCCTACACTTCCATTGCGTTAGTATCGAAAGGTAGAACCTGCGCTGTGAAATAAGATCACATTTTGGTCGAGATTTGAATAGAAACTTAAGGTAGGTACGTTGCACTCACCTACAATTACAGATGGTATCACTCTGCTCACCAGCGGTTTTCTCTGCAACTGCGAAATCACAGTATGCGAACGCACACCTGGCATATGTTGAAATACATGCGTTACCACTAGAAAGGGCAGCTACGTGAAGTTCGTATAACGTGGTGGTAACGTGACGCAGTGTTTACTTTTGCTTGGAAGCCTGAACACGTGGTGCGCATTTTACTGCCCATTCCAATAGCTGCTCGAGCTGATGAATAATTTTTCAGATGTCTCGGTAAAATCGCGCCATAGATGTGAATTTTTGCACCACACAGGCATCTGGATCAGTGGGGGCTGTACTTCCAACATACGCTGCGTTCACATAGACCCCGCGTGTCATTTGCTACGCTGAACACGTGAGAGTTGTAAAAAAAAAATAACATCGGAGGAAGACCTTGAAATAGAAAATAACCAGAAAGCAGAAAGGGATCATACAAAAAATAGGGGGACGCTTAAGCTTCGCCTTTAAGAGTTGAAAACGATAGCAATATCCTGCCCCTAGTGCGCACTTCGAACACTACGAGTGTTTAACAGAATTCGCGCAGTAAGGTGTGTGCCTTATGTAATGGGTAGCATGCTTTAAACCCGGAGCAATTATGCGCGAGAACCCTTTTCGAAGCTGCGATGCACCCACTACGTGGTCTTAAGAGAATACGCGCAGTAATGTGTGTGCCTTTTGTAATGGGTGGCTGTCTTTAAACCACCAAGTCGTTATGATATTGACGTGGTGTGACGCCCGATGGCAATGTACGCTTGTACCACGCAATATTACTGCCATATTACATCTCGTACTGTGACACCTGTATACAGGACGCGTATTTTTGGTAAGCATCAAAGTTACTTTCAGTGCAGCTCCAAGCAGAGGCGTGGCTGTGTGGTAGAACACCTGCTTGCCACGCAGACGGCCTGGATTCAATTCTCACTCTGACCCAACATTTTTATTATTTATTTTATTTGCAGCTTCTTCGATTTTTCGCTCACGGACGAGATGATGATTTTTCGCTCACAACCAACGGTGCCGACGCCGACGGCGGAATTTCTGCGATACGAGCTCTTTAACGCTATCGCGTTAAAATTTAGAATTGCATGTGGTGTGTCCAAGGATTAGACAGCATTTGGGTTCGGTGCACTGAATTTGACACCTGCAGCACACGAGCTTCGCAGTGGTGATGCGGCGCAAAGTGTGTAGTACGTAGTCTTTGCAGATGTTGCCACTGCAAAACTAGGCTTAATTGTCAGAGTCTTCGTATACACTTTGCTGAGTAGCTCTCGCGGTTTGTGTACTAGATGCTTTGATACGATACTTTTAAATACCTTCTAGACAGTTGCGATTCTCTCTGTAGATTTTCAAACTGAGCATGAAGTTGCTTGAACTTTCCATAGTTTCTGCATTTTGAAAATGAGATGTCGTTGTGTTCTGATTAGTCGTAAATGAGATTTCAATTTATCTCGAAACGTACTGCTTTTCTAGCCATTACACCCAACCACAGACGTAGTATAGAGTGCGCGTGGTGAAAAAAAAAACGGCAAATTTATGTGTTCTAGCGCTTACGTTTACTTTAGACCGCCCACATATCCTATCAGTAGAGATCAGGTCGCTGGGTTGTTCAAATTTCGCTTTGTACTTCTAATTAATAAATGTCCTTGAAGTGCAGTGCGCAGTCTATGAAGAACATTATCTCGTTCGTACAGATATTATTTTATCCGAGTACGTAGCAAATATTTCGGTGCTTGATTACCTATCATAAAAGGGCTGATGAATGACACTGGCACCGTGAGAGTGCCGATGATTCCACAGGAGGCTGCCGTTCGCTCGACGCCCAAGTATTCCGCGAGAAGAACGAAGCGCATGCAGAGAATGTATCCTTGAGTCGCTCCCAGTGCTGTAGCTAGCGCAACCACCGCCGCCGTCGACGTAGCTTGTGGCATTGTCATCATGCATGCGCCAAAAACGACAAAAGTGCACGCGTACAGCGGGCGGCGAGTGGCAGGCATACAGTCCGCTATCACTGGAATTATGATGCGGCCAAGTAGTTGCCCTATTGCAGCAAACGTCACCAAGTGTTTGGCACTCTCAAGCTCTATGCCTTTGTCCATCCCGTAGTCCACAATCGTCGCCAAGAACTCGGTGCCTGTGTAGTCTCCGACCACCATGGTCGCAAGGAGGACGTAAAATGAAGGCATAGTGAAGAGGGCCAGGATTTGCTTTGACGAATTGCTCTCCGGTGATCTCTCCGCGTCCGCTCGCCGAAAGCACTGTGGTTCTTCTGAGCTGCCACGCAGAAATGACCCGAAAGATAAAATTATTATGTGCTTTTGGCTACACTCCCAAATGAAACCAAGGCTGTGGTAATTTAGCGCGGTATGCAGAACTTCCTTTTTTGCATGCTTGTGATCCAGGAGTGATAAAATGGTGCTTAAGAAGGCAGTTTATCATTCCGCGGCCTTGGTTATACATGGTTTAATCCAGAGCTGTGTGGGCACAGCAAAGTAATTCACTCGCCCTTATTTGACTGCAACGCCTGCTTTTCAGCGGATTCTGGGCATATTTCTGAATGTAGATTTATGAAATTATCTCCCAGCCAAGGCCTCTTTCGAAACTACAAATGAGACACCATTCTAAAAAGCACAAATATTTTGGCATTACCATTGGGGAGACACATTATCGCCGGTGACTTCATAAGTATCTTGTGTGGACAACGCTTTTTGAAGGCGGTCCTGAATAGGCCTTTTCTGACGGCGCCAGAATGGTGTAGGGTTCCTGGCCAAGAAAACAATCGCGACTGAGTTCATGAGAATTGCCCCGTACAACAGGAACGCTCCTTGGAGACCATAAGTCTCCACCAGCCCTGCGAGCACGAATTGGCTTATGACAGCTGACAATCCATACGCGATGAAGATGAACGACGTGGCGATGGCGCGATACTTCTCGAAATGTAGCATTGTATATATGGAGGAAGACGTGATGAAGATTCCATGTGCCGAACCTGCGTGGTGCAAAAACGAATTGTGTTTATTCCTCCCTGAAGGTTTTGGGACCATACATTTCTCGGCTACAGAGCAATTCTTTTAGCTGTCCAGTATACCTTCAGACGAAAGCATGCATGAGTGAGTAAATTTTGAATGAAAGAATATAATTACCCGCCACACAAGAAATCTGCTTACAGATAGGCAGCCCCCTATTGAACTCTATAGGTTAGCTGATAAAAATTACACTGTTTCAGATTTTATATAGACACAGGTATTCATAGAAGTAAGACTTCTCGGGCGAGTTCGTTTATAACAACTCGTGCGTTATCGACGAGCACGGGAGCATGAACTTTCTATTATCCATAACGGGAATGCGCATCTACCAATGCATTGTATGACCCGCAAGTGTGAACCGCAAGTGTGAGCTTAAGATGTTGGGCAGGCGTAAAAATACTATGGCATGCGTATTGTTGGGCGCACATACATTAGAAAGAATGACACGGGACTGCGTCAGCGATACGGCAATCTGCTTATGCGGTAGTGAGACATGCCTTTTCGTTTTATTTTAATTTTCGCAAAAAGCTTGTGTCCACGCTCTTGAATGCGTTCAGAGTTTTCTATCTTATTTTTCCGTGGCGACTCGATTCGTGTTCTTTCGCACTACAATGACTTCTGTGCGCATTAATAGAAGTTCTGAGCGCGCGATTCCTTTGTGTAAACCTCAATGTCAAGCATTTATGTAGCGTGTTCCTATTGCTCTATCGTACTGAGCAGTGACTGTCTTCATTAAATGGTCAGCCTTCCAATTGAACTAGGCGCCAAATGAAGTATGCTTAAAACAAACACGGTATTGATAGAATCTGCTTCGGCACAATTCCCAAGAAATAGGCTATATAGCCAGTATACATCGGTAGTGTAATAAATGGGCTGTCTCCTTACCGTGGAATACGCCGAATGTAACGGTTACCCAGAATATGTTGGAAGCAAACGCCATAGAGATGAATGCCACACATGTTAAAAGCGTCCCAAGCAACACGATGTAGTAGGTCCTGATCCTTCGTTGAAGGGCGTAGACGACCAATCCTATGAAAGGAGAGAACTGATTATATATCGCTAATCAGCGTGGGCATCACACACGGAGTTCATTTCTGCCACACGAACAATGTATCTGCTGGTATTGCGATGAGGTAAACATCGCTGCTTCCCTAAGAGGTTATTACAGCAGAGCTCTTATGTCTATCGTTTGTTCGGTTCAAGAGATAAACGCCACCACGTTATGCCAAGTTATGACAGCGCCGCCACTTTAAGCCAAGTTAAGCGGATCTGTTCGAACTTAAGCCAAGTTAATCATAGCCAAGCCTAATTGAGCCTAGTTAAGCATGGTAATCGATTTTAGCTAATCATAATTAGGTTGAATAATTCACAGCCTAATTAGTCATGATTAAACCGAGTTGAGAATATTGTGTGCCCAGTCATGCTCACCTTGGCAAGGTGAGCCGAGCTAAGCTCATTAAGACTAAGACTGAGCGTGCTGAGTGCTTATAAGCTAATTAAGCTTATAAGCACTAAGGTGAATTTATAATGCAAGCTATTCGAGACCGAGCCTCGAATATGCAACTTTTCCTTGAATATGCAAGCTTATTATGCTATATTAGTTATAATTAGGACTAGGTTGACTTGCAATGCAACCTGATCGAGACCAAGCCTCGAAATGCAAATTAGGCAAATTAAACAATATATTCTTATTCCACTAATTAGGATAATTGAGCTACTTGGTGCTGTGACTGTCAAGCGATTCCCAATTGAACCTGATCGATGCCTAGCCAATACTCGTGAAATTCAAAGTGATCGCTTGAACAATTCGCGCATCGGCGTGTGAATGCACGTGAACCTAGTGAAGCCAGGACCAGCCGGATGCCGACCAGGGGTGCTATTATGGACACTGTCAAATTTTGTGATAATCTCAAATTTCATAATGGCGGCATTTTAGGCCAGCAGAGAGGCCGTAGCAACCCTCTAGGTCAATCATAGTTGACTTCTGGCGGAATTTGACAACATGGCCGAATGAGACAATCTCCAGGATAGCACTCCAGCTGTCCTCCTACCCCAGTCTTGCACCACTCAGTACAAGCTGTGCAATTTTTTTAATGAAACCACCCATACAAAAATAATTTGCCGAAGATGCGAAGCTTTAGCGCCATTCTACGTGTGTTTAGCGGTCGCCCTACGAATTACATCCCAAAAGGCTCAATAATGACCGTTTCCGCACAGGCAATAAATATGCGTTTAAAATTACCGGACTACGATACCAATGATTGTCCTGTAATTGTTGGATATTCCTTTATTCATTTCAATTTCTATGCAAGGACAGTGAAAAGAGAAATGTAGACTAGATGCGCGACTGTATGTTAGCACCAGTAGTAGTTCTCTTCGTCGAAAGTTTTCAGTGCGCGCACCGGGTGCGCCGTGTTGCGCGGAGTGCAGAGTGAGGTGGCGGCACCGTAAGGAACAAAAAGGCCAGGACACGTGATTGCCAGGGGTGAGGAGGAAAGCCTCGCGTACAGCGCTGCGGGCGGCGTTTCTCCGCACACGTTGATCTTTCGCTGTACTCGTTCACTCGTTTACGGCGAGGAACAACGAAAGGTGGCGCACATCGCGGAATGAAAGCGGAGCTCTTGAAGATTAGATATTTGAGAGGACGTACGCAGCAGCTGTGTGGACGCAGGCATCTAGCCATGTTGAATGGGCAGTTACGTTTGGAGAGTTGCTGTGGATGCCCAAATAAAGGTTTGTCTTAATAGAGGATTAAAATGCCCGCACCAAAGCACAAATTCAACTAAAGTAGTCAGCTTCTTTATTACTGAACCAAACATAGCCGTATCGCGCTTCCTCACTTGCCTGACTTTGCGCGCACACAGCTCATGTCAATAACAGACATGGTAGTTACTCTTAAACGCGGCTACCTCCATCTACGGGCCCGTATCGCTATTATCCGTTTAGATTTTTTTTAATTCGGGTGATCGTTTGACGAGGTGTCGACCTTTTTTGCCCAAAATGCCCAAATGCAATTTAGGTATGAACCTACGCTGCTTAAGAGGCTAATTACAAAAAAGTAACCGTTTCACCGCAAGGCCGAAGCACTGAATTCGACAGCAACAAGTTGCAATGCTTCAAGAAGCAATGCTAATAATAATAATTGCTGCTGTTTAACGACTCTAAACCACGAAATGATTATGAAAGACGGCGTAGTGGAGGGCTCCGGAAATTTAGGCAGCCTGGTGTTCTTTAATATGTGCCTAAATCTAAGTACACGGGCGTATTTTCGCCTCCATCGAAAATGCGGCTGCCGCGGCACGGACTCGATCCCGCGACCCGCGGGTCAGCAGTCGAGCACCATAAGCACTAGACCGCCGTGGCGGGCACGAAGCAATGCTAGCAGGTTTAGGAGCAATACGAGGCGTAGTAAACATGAGCTTGTTAAGTAAGTATAAATGCTGCGGCATAGCTAGCACCATATAGAGACTTGATGACGACGACAAGGCAGGTGGAGAATATTGGTGTTGATGACAAGGCTGTCCCGTGGGCAGAGCTGTTAAGGTATTTCCGCCAACATCGAGATTTTTGCGAAACGAGCGCTTTAACGCTATCGCGTTAAAATGGTGAATGTTCCGCATACAGACGTTCCTTTCCTCAAGCCACGATTGAGGGGCCCACCGAGAAGTGAAGCCTGGCCAGGGAATGAGACGGTGATGTGAACGGGGCCCCATTACGTTATGGCATTCTATTCTTGAAGGCGAAACTCAAGCGTCTTCCAAACGCGTTTAGTACAACACGCTCGTTGTATTTAGTGTAGTTGCTGGGTTCTTCCCTTGAGCGTTCTGAGGCTCCGCAGGCGTACGCTACCATCCAATTCCAATATAACCGAGGGTGCCTGTTCTTAAAAGCATCACACCACGTCACATCTCTACTGTGTTCTGGTGTACTTCGTGTTATGCAGACACAGGTTTCTGATGCTCTCCAATCGCCCTCTCGGCCAGATCACGTTACTGCACCGCTAATTATGCAGAAGTCCACCCGATCTCGTGTTCAACCCACGCCAGGTTCACTCAGCCCAGCGACTAACTACTACACGTCGTCACGTCAGCTACGCCCGGTTCACGTGGCCTTTTACCAGCGGAGCTATTTAATCAGGTCGTATTCTGTCCAAAGCGAACAAAAAACTATGCGCCGCGATGACGTACGCGCGCGTTGCCTAGGAACTGATCGCACAGCAATGCGCCTGCTTCGCTAGCCCATACACGGCTCCACCGCCAGCCTGACTGCGTGGACATTGCGCCCAACCCGCTCGGCCGCGCCAGACGTGAAGTCATGGGCAACGCCGCATGTGCTCCTTCGTTCCGTATGAAGACGGCGCATGGCGGCGGCGGCTCAAAGGCAGACATGGGGAGAGAAAGAAAAAAAATCCACGCATATCCACGAAGTGAATGATGATGAGCCGGCGAAGCTCTGGGGATCGTTAGGCAACCAAGATGGATAGAAACTCCCGAGACATTGCCCGCTCGCGCATGTAAATGAGTGACAACGCGTGTGTGCAGTTACATACAGCGTCGTTTTATTGACGTCATAAGGCGTATATGGTGTTGAGGTGCGGACTTCGTTCCCCCTTCATTAGGACCGCGTTGTGATCGGTGAAATGAAGAGCCAGGGGTTCTTGAATGGTATGTAATCTGAAATTAGTGAAGACGAGGTCTGTACACGTCGCCTTGGTTGCTGTTAGATGTTTATGGTCATATGAAATGTATCTGAGAGCATAACGCGCCCCTAGCCGTTTCCATTCAAACCAGAGCACGCCCCGGGAGCGAGCGCTGCTACCGCAGCACCCCTAGCGGACTCCGTGTAAACCAGAGCCACGCTACACGCGGGGTGTACAAGGCGCGGCCCTAAGGTGCTTCACCCGTTAAACCTCTCTTATAAAATCAGTCAGTGCACATCAGGAGAAAGTCTACTTCCCCCGTCGCTCTTCGGAGATCGAGGGTATGCACTGCCGATGGGGAAGCCGCTTACACGGAATTGCTGCGCGCTGCCTCGCGAGACTGCTGGACTCGACTCGTTTCAGTAGTCCACGACGTATACAGCCAAAAAGGCGAGAGGCAGCTGCCCTGGATTCGACTGGAGCTTCGCATCACTTGGCATAACTCCGTAGAACCATGGTCCCTCAGTACTTTTTACTGGTCATGAAACTCCCGCGAAAGTTTCATATAGGGTCAAAAGTGGCCACCAGAGGCACCACCGCAAGCAGAAGGACATTGATCTGCCGCGCTTGACAGGGCACTTGCGCGTTCGGGGAAGCGTTTGCCGTCAAATACACTTCTTCAGATATTTTCCTTCTCCGTGTTCGCGCTAACAAATCATAGCATTGATTATTAGGGTCAATATGGTACATGATGCGCGTGGTCAAATTGCCCAACTCATTGATTCCTGGCAATGTTTTGACTGAGTGTGCCTGTCAAGTGACGCGGATGTTCGTGACGTTCCTACATTTCTCAAATCCTGCATAGTCGTATTCGGGCTTAAACTGAACACTGTGACTGGTTCTAGATGACTGACAGGTTAACGTATTTTGCGCTAGAGGTTGCGGAGTAGCCGTGCACTGGCTGTACGCAACGTTCATTGTCACTTTATTCTATAGTGCATCACGAAGCTGCAAATAGAAGTTCGCGTACCAGTAAACGAGCCTGTATATCAGGCTAACTTGGCATTAATACCTTTGAAGTACCTCTTGAGGGATATTGTTAATGAAACTTGGCTTTAAAAATCAAAAGCGCAGATTGAGATACCACAAAACGCAGAGGGATGCTTGCGTTGTTTGCCTTTCTTTTTCTTTGGTGTCATAATTTGCGCTTTTGATAGTGAAGGTATAAAAAAATAATTAGGTGAAGCTGCTATCAGCTGCTTTTGCTAGATATAGGCCCTATGTGCAATTTTCAAGCGAAAGGTTTTGATTTTACGCATGCAGATTTCATAACACTGCCGAGTTATAATTTACGCGGCTCTTTTTTTGTTTTATCCATTCCCATATGGGGCGTTCTTTTTTCTAAAAGAACCAAATGCACTTTAACTGAGACTGAGGAAAACGCATTTTTCTTATACTGCCAATATGGTCGGGCCTGCTCCAACAATTTTTTGCTAGTGTGTTCCTGTCCCCTAAATAGGTCAAATCTGTCTTGCGGCTAAAATCTATATAGCCCACTATTGTCGGTATTCAGGAGTAAAGTTTGTATTTGGCTCTTTTAGATTGGAACATTTCATTTGGGCTTAAGTTAGCTCATAAAAGCAGTCTAAAGCGATTCGAATGTACGGTATAGCAATATTTTGCGATAAAATTAACATTATCCTTGTGCTTCTGTCGGTGCCGTCTTCCGTCGCATGCGCGTAATGGCGATGACTAGACTTGAAGAGCGAGTGGTCCTACCTGGCAAAAGACGCACTATTCCGGATTGTCGGCAGCGTTTTCTTGTTCTTGGCGTCTATTGAAGGCCTTGAAAAGTGCTCCAGCTCTTCTTCAGAGCTCGTTTTATACCATGCCGCTTCGGATAACTTCTTCTTCAAGGGATCGATTGGTGCCCAATATCTTCATTTCATATGTCTTTTATTTCTAATATATCGTCTTCCAGCGAAAGAAGGACATGATACTGCAGAGCTATACTCGAAAAGAAACGCTAAGAGGCAAAAAGAAGTAGGGAAAGTCGGCCTCTTACTTTTTATGTTCGAGTTTTGCCCTACAACATCATGTCCATATGTGCAAAATAGCCCTGCAAAATAACTGTGGAACGTAAACGCGAAAGCAAAGCGACGAGGACACAAATAAAACAGATTGGGTGAGACCATGTTGGTTGTTTTGGTCACGATTGTTGACGCAGCGCTGGTTTAATGAATGTGGCTCAGTTTGATTGAAACAGATGCAGCATTTGGCTAATTTTTGATTACAAACTGCCTTTTTCAGTTCGCCTTACAATTATTACAATCAGGACTGACCCCATTTTGATTCCAACTGTTTTGGAAGTTAATGATACTTAGGCGCGCTTTACGCTTCCGTGAAATTTAGCCCAGTTTCGGTTTCTGCATTTGGCTCTTTTTGAAATAAAATGACGACACATATACTGTCGCAATGACCGCCACGAGTTCTAAGTTGGCGTTCCAGTTAGCCGCCCTGTTCCTTCTATGTAGACGCCAGCGCTAACCGAAATCAACCTAGAGCTTCCATCAACCCAGTTATTCTGCTTAAAGTGATCAATTATACATAAAACTGCATTACTCTTTTTGAACCGTTCTAGAAATTTTCGCGATTCAGCGACAGCATCAGCAAACAGCGCTATCAAAATAAAACAAAATATTGCATTCTGGCCCACGGCACCACTTTTTAGTTTCTATCGTTATCCAGAAAGCAAACGCACACACTCGGAACACCGCACTTCACATAAAACTCCAAACACGCTCACACACACACTACACACACAATTCTAGGCACGGCGTCTTCCACCAGTCCTGGTCGATCTCGAGGCAGTGAAACGAGGTTTCCATTCACTGTGCACACGTCCGCACATACCACCTCACTTGCATCGAAATCTTTTTCGGACACACTAACGTACTTGGAGTCGAACGAAAACCCGACAGTCTCCTGTCGCGGGATTGCTCGTTTCCACCTGCCGCGTTGTTCTACGTCGGCTGGTAAACAGAACAGGGAGACTTTTTCCTGGGTGCCCTTGTATCCCAAGCGACAGCCCGGCACACAGCAGGTGTTGGGCATCGCTGTCAAGACGAGGTGACCGCGAAAAAAAGGGGTGCAACCAGCACAAACAACACCACTCCGCGCAAACACTCCGCTAATGGCGGCCAGCAGCAGCCGGCTTCCTCGTCCCCCTTCTAGCTACTCCAGCGCCACGGCACGGAAAGAGCGGGCGGTATATGAAGCTCTCCCATTGAGTTACGCGGGAGTTTCATGACCAGTAAAAGTATTGAGGGACCATGGTACAACACAGCATCTTTTGGCATCACTTCGCATAACTTCGCTCACGTGGCATTACTTAGCATAACTTCGTATGCCAGGGACCAGCTAAGAAGCGATAAGATCCTCTGTGCCTTTAGTCTTGCGCCACTAGCG
Organism: Rhipicephalus sanguineus; assembly: GCF_013339695.2. Taxonomy (NCBI): domain Eukaryota; kingdom Metazoa; phylum Arthropoda; class Arachnida; order Ixodida; family Ixodidae; genus Rhipicephalus; species Rhipicephalus sanguineus. Next base: position 110,062,277 of record NC_051179.1, read on the forward strand.
CAAGCTACGTCCGGCTTTTTTTTTTTTTTTAGAGGTGAAGCTCCTTAAGGCGGCACTCGTTCGTCTCTCGTAGTAGTGCGTAACCAGTCGTAACGCTAGTACCAGATCTTGACCTCCAAGGTGGTGCGGGTGGGAGATTTTTCCTGTGCGTTGTTGAACAATAAAAAATTCGCAGCGTGCGCGTTAACTAAAAGCCGAATTCTTCTGTCTCTCATTCCCCATTAGCAGCCATTGGCATGTTCCAGTAGGAAACGTTAGTAGAAGTCGAAGTGTAAGTGTTAGCTAAAAGCCGACTTCTTCTGTCTCTCATTCCCATTAGCAGCCATTGTTTACCTCCAAGGCAGTGCCTGGTGAGATTTCTCCTGTGCGTGATTAAACAATAAAAATTTTGTTCAAAACGCCGTTGATTGATGAAATAAACCAACGAAAGACGCCAGATATTTTGTAAAAGCAAAACGAAAGAACGCCAGATGTTTCTAAAGCAAAACGAAAAGACGCCAGCTGCTTAACGAAAGACGCCAGATGTTTTCTAAAGCAATGGTTTTCTAAACAATGAAAATTCACAGCGTACATGTAAAATTAAAGTGAGCTGCAATCGTCATAACTCATCGAACCTTTAGTATAAACGCGCCCGATCTCACGTCGGTGATGATGTACTGGGCAGAATTCACGGAAGATTCACGGTTTACCGATGAACCTCCGCAGCTTCGCCCACTCATCATCATTCACTCCGTGGATATGCTGTGATTTTTTTGCCCACCCCAAACCTCCTGTCAACCCTTGGCGCGCTGTGGATAATCGGCCTGTCTGCGATGCCTGCGGAATTCCGGGGCATGTTGCTCGCCACTGTCACATCCGCTGACTCCGTTTACGCAATGGGGCTCCCATGGTTCGGCTCCATTTGTCAGCAACCAAAACACCGCGTTACACCTGATTGAACTGACTCCTACTTACGTAGACGCTCCGTCCGTTCTCGTCGATATCTTTCGCGCCGCCTCCAGTCTCTTTTCCCCGTGCTTCGCTGCCGCAAACGTCCACGAGGAAAACTCAGGGAAGAACTGTATTGTCAAGGCGTCATATATCGCCCCCTAACGAGATCGCAGCGATTGTAGACAATTTCTTCACAAACACTACTGTAGGCGTAAGTGCTGCTGTTACAAAAAAATATCGAATTTCCTTATTTCAGAGGATTTTCTGTCACATTTTTTGAAACACCCTGTATATGACAGCTGCGAGTAGGGTGTTTGTGCCCGCGTTTTTCATGCTGGACATTTCCTTCAACACATGTAAACGCTATAGCTATGCCGAGAGCTGCTGTACAAACTTCAGTAGCCCTTGCCCTGTGGAGACAATGGGGGCAAGCGAAAGTTTTCGTGTGCATTCTTAACGTGCTACTGTTCTCTTTCTTTTTTTCTTTCTTTCCTTCTTTCAATCTTTTTCTTTCTTTCTTCCTTCCTTTCTTTCTTTCTTTCTTTCTTTCTTTCTTTCTTTCTTTCTTTTTTTGCGGTAGCATATACAACGCCAATTCGTGAGGCAAAACAACCTTCGCTAGACCATATTGAACGTGACAGTACACACCTCTACAACACAGTAGTCATGTAAGTCAAATGCCGTTACGCCTTCAGCTGAAAGTAACTAAGTCGAGACAGTCTGCTTAAGTTGCGACACCTTACCAGTTAGTCATTACGATTTGTTGATATATTTATTTGCCCTTGGACCTGGAACGCAGCTAGAAAAGTGTGTGTTTATAAACACCACAAAACTGAGTGGCCAAGTGATGTCTTCAGTGCACCGCTGATAGGTGGTGTGTGGAGTATCTAGAAGTCAATGGCAATAAGGTACGTACTCTATTATTATACTGGCGACAGCGCCGAGAATCCTTAGAGTGAAATTAGTGTCATCATTAAAAGCGACCACTTTGAAGAGAAAGTATAGCAGTCGGCTGTTGCTCTAGGGTGCCCTGTCATTTTAACAGGAAATGACGACGTAGCCAACACATCGACAACTACAAGTAAACTTGTCTTCGTCAAAAAAGCAACTACTTTCCTTAGCAGAGAGTATTAGCACGCTTTGTTCGCCCTTCCTCAAAAAAAAACCCACAAAAGTGGAGGAAAGGAATAGAGTTAGTATTTGCAAAAAACAAGGGGCGGAGGAGTGCCAGGAAAGAAAATACAGCAGGGGGTCGTCGAAATTGCCCCCTGGTGTAACAAAGCATCAGGGCTCAGTATCGCGATACAAGAGTATCGCGATAGCATTTCAGAGATACTTTTGAGTATCTGTATCTCTATATCGAGATATATTTCAAAAATGTATTTGTATCTCTGTAGTGAAATACTTTTACGATGTATCGCGATGCAATGCAGGACACGGGTATCTCGTTTCATTTTCTTTTTGTCGGAAATGAGTTTACGCGTGTTTCCAAGGGGGTGCGACGGTTTTTTCTTTCATTTGTTTTTGTGCCAAGACAGGCAAAGGCGCGCTGCCGGTCGCTGACAGAAAGGGCGGAGATGGTTTGCCCTCAAGTACACAATGGTCCATGTGGTAAAGCGCGCGACGCCGCAGACGGCAGAATCGCGGAGGCCGCGTTGTCAGCCTCTGCCGACGAAAGTCGATGTTCTCAAGGACAGTGCAGCTCGCCTAGTTTTCTTCGGGCGGCAAGCCATTACTTCGTGACCCCCCTCGCGGATACTGCCTTGGAACAGGGACTTTGCAATGCTTCGCGTGCGTTCAGTCCTCAAAACGGCGGCACATCTAAAAACACTTCCCATAGTCGCAGCGGAAGTGACTAGAAGATGGCTATCTTTGTCGCGCTTTCAGCCACCACTCCAGCGTGTCAAAGTGCGTTCCTAAGTGATGACAAGCGTGAAGCGGTCTTTTGTGGTACCAGGATCCCCCACCGCCGGAGGCGACTTCGCCTGTTGCGGCTTGCTGTAATGGGTGCTAGTAGCGTCGGTGGTGGTGACACCTTTATTGAAGAGTGACCCTTTCGGCCTTGGCGACTAGTGCTTGCTGTAGTTTCTGATTGTGCGCTCTGAGCAGGTGTCCCTGTTTCCACGTCTGTTTAGAGAGCTTGCAGGAGCGACTTGGGAGGGCTTACACCCTCTCAAGCCCAAAGAACGTGACTTTAGGAAGGCAATTTTTGGATTGTGCAGTTTCGACATATTGGGCTCCATTGCGCGTATGTAATTATGACCGGCCTTTATGGGCAGCGGAATCCTCAGCCGTCTGACCCGGCGCCGACCGGGCCAGACGACTGAGGATTCCGAAGATGGGGACCGACTTGGGTTTCTGAGCGCTCAGAACAACCCCCGTGATGGAGGAAGTGTTTCGGTATCTAGATGGCCCGAGAAGAGATGTCGCCGCGCTGCAGGGCTATCCGGCTATGAAGGCGGTATTTATTCGCTCTAACACGAATTTGTGCCCGTCTAGAGCGCTAGATAGACTTTTTTCTTTCGCGAGTCTTGTGCTGAGGCCGAATCGACGCTATCTAGAAGACAGCCTGCTTGAGAAGCTCACACAGCAACGTACTGAGCAAAGCAGATGTTATGCGCAAAGTAAATGCATGCTTTTTCTCAATTCACTGGTGTTCATTAGTGATTCTAGTGATTTGCTTAAACTATGCTATTTCTACATAGCCCATTTAGTTGTCACCAAGCATGTCGATTTCGGTGCCCAATGCTTGTTACTGTTGCTGTGAAATAGTGTACTTTTTTATTGCGATTGATATGTGTAGTCATGTCATTATACTAATTAGGCACTTGGTAAGCCGCCCCCTCCCCCCCCCCCCTCTGTGATTTCTTAATGGCGCTGAAGGTACTGTAATAAATAAACTGAAAGTTTCAATCCACTGCAACTTTATTTACACCATTATGCTGCACTTTTAAATGCCCTTTGCGGAGTACGAGCATCCTTGAAATAATAAAGTATTCTAGTATCTGTATTGCTGTATCTGTATTCCGGAATACTTTTTTTGTCATATTGCAAAAGTATCTCCGAAATATCCCGTTACGCTAAAGGCAAATGTATCTCAGTATCTGTATTTTAGGCTTCCGGTCTACGTATTTCGATATCTGTATTCCGCAATACTTTTCCGAGTATCTCTGCCCAGCCCTGCAAAGCATTAGATACCGTTTGAAAGTGCCGCAGCTGAAAGTCACGCTTGCGTAAGTACCTGAAAACTGAGTCAGCACAATCGCTATGCTTTTTGGCCAGGAAGCCGTTTCTCTTGTAATGTCGTATTTTTCTGCGAAAAATACGAGGAGCAAACCAAACCATGACCACGGCATGCAAACCAGAAATGCAGCTGCGCCCATCGTAACTGGCACCGTCCAGCAGGAATCCATGACAGCTGTGCCGCGTCGTTGACCGGAGTGCCGATTAAGAGGAGCCGGAACCGGCCACTGGGGGATCTTGCAATGTCCTCGGTAATGCAAATGGGAGATCATTCGATAAATGCGAAAAAAGGTTTTCTTGCAACCGCAGTGCGGACGTTCGTAATGCGCATGCTCATGCAAACATTAGAAATGCCGGGCATATTTTTTTGAAGTGACCTATTTCATTGAGCTGTAAATTTGTTACAAATTGCCCAATTTGATTGCGGTTTGTAGAAAAAGATTCATGGTGCGTGAAAATTTATAGGCCCTTAGTATTTTTAGGTGTACAATGCAGAAAAAAGGATAAGCTGCAAATAAACCGCGACATTTCATGAAATTTCGTACAAGAGGCCTTCGAGGTCACCAGATCTATTGTCCCCAGATTTTCTCATATGGGGGGATTTTAAAGGGTCGTGTCTATCGCGATAAACCAAGGACCCTGGACGAAATAAAGGCCATCATTTTTAGAGAAGTTTTAAGCGTCCCTACTGACACATTACGGAGTGTTACAGCCAACATGGAACGGCCATTTCGGTTATGCCTACGCCAGGAGGCTGGTCATTCTGAAACCTGCTGTAGGGTAAGCAAATATAAACCTTCATAGCATATTAACATATGCAAACCTTTACTAGTCACGCTTCGCATGCCGCATAGAATTCAGAGTTTTTAACATCGTTTCATAGGCGCAAGACATCTGTCCTAGCATTGCAATTTGCGGTTTTTGGATTTTCATATGAATTTTTTAAATGGGACTGGATGTTAAATTCTCGTCCTTCCTGAACGTTTTGCCGCAAACCACATTGAAATCGGATGATTTGTAACAAAAATACAGCCCAGTGAAATAGGTCAGTTCTTAAAGAATCACAAAAAGAAAATGCTCAACGCCCAATCTAAACACACCATTGTCCTGCTCACTGAGCTTGAAGAGATATTGAAGTTATAGACTGCATTACTTTAAACTGATGTTATTATTTGAGACGTATACTATCGTTATTTTTGCGATAATAGGTTCCTTGTTGAACAAATAAAGGCGAAAGTTGTATTGGAAAATTTCGAGTCAAAACTCGAGCACGCAAATGTAAGTGTGGCATTACGGATTTCAAGATACATTGTTCTGTGTTTTGGTCACATTGGTTTACCATTGCCATTAAACAATTACCAAAGTTTACCATTAAAGTATAATGGGGGCGGCTACTGAGGCCACGTGTAGTTGCGAGACTTGGCGCGTATAAGTTCATCTTATGTCCTGCTTAGAAACGGCAGTAATCCACGCTGAAAGATTTCCACCCCGTGAAAAGAACCTGCATGCCCTTGCGACATGCGACAGCGCCAAAATCATAGGAAGACATGTAAGGAAAGAAGGTTCATGATAACACAACTAAAAAAAAAAGGTGTATGGCATCTCCAGTACTGTGAAACCTGGGGAAGTGCGTAGCGCAGGCGCCCAGCGATTCTCGTTCGTAGAGTTCCCACTTCTCCGATTAACAAAGCGTCAATGACACCAACGTTTGAGGTAAGCATGCAGTGTTTCCCCGACACGAGTAGAATCTTCTTAAGGAGATTCGCAAACCCGCTGTGGAACATGTGGTTGTTGCTAGGCTTTAGCTAGGCTAGTCATGACTGGAATGTCCAAACCCCAGAACCGAGCGTTCGCACCTCTCATAGAACGGCCCTTTCTTTATCTCTGCTTCTTTCTCTCTTGATTTTTCTATATTTTTCTATCTCTTTTTCTCTCTGCCTCTTTCTGTGTTTCTCTTTCTTTGTCTCTCTTTCTATCTTTTTTATGCCTTTATTGGCATTATTTCTCTCAATTTTTTTTCTCTCTCTCTTTCTACACCTTTCTTTCTCTATCTCTCTCGTAGAGAACCAGTGGTGAGTAGTAGGATTTGCCCCAATTCTGTGGCCCAAACCCGTTTATGATGATGACGATGATAGTTGTTTGACAAGCCGCACAAATCACGGCTAGCCTAAACAGTTCGCTGTTAAAACACTGAATGTCCAGTTTGTAGGGCGCTAACGAGACATGCATATGAACAATGAACAAGCATAACTTGAGCAAGCAGATTGCGAGGAATCTTGAAAATATGTACAACAGTTGGAGTACCATTCCACTTACCCAAATTCCGCTGATGGAAAAGTTATCCACGAGGCAAATAAGCATCATATGAAACCAGTGCTCCCTTATACTGTAAGGGACGAGGAGTAAAGTGATGTCGCTGTGACAACCTTTTGTATTTGTACGCCTTTTTTTTTAGCGGCGTGACTGTGTGTTCTTCATCTCCCCGTCTGGCGAGGTAGCGCTGTTTTTCGCTCAACTAGACTATCAGACGTAGCCATACTGTATGCCAGCACATGCGTTACGTCCTTGGGCAAAGCCGACCTATTTTGCTGTGTACAGGTACACCCACTTCCTTAAAAAGAATTAAAGTCCTATACCACGTAGATATCACGCAAACGTCCTCTATAGCGAATTGTGGCTTTGTGGCAGGAATGAACAATTATTTCACTCCATTTACTCGGTAGAAAAACGAACCAATACACTCCGAATCTTAGACATCAGTGTAGCACCTCATCGCGTGTGCATTCTTCCGAATCGGTGAACATATGCAACATACTTCACAAGTTGCTATTCTGGAAAGCAGCTTGCACAAACTAGATGCGTGGCTGTGGAATATTCACGGGGAGCGGGGGGGGGGGGGGGGGGGGCACGTCGAATAGGGGGTACGGGGTCCACATCGGAGTAGTGTCGGCGGACTGTGCATCGAGTGAAGGTTAAGGAAATAAATGTGTCATTGTTATGATCGAAATTCGGCAATTTTACCGTTTACTCTAGATTCATTCGAACAGTATACTGAATCGGTACAACAAAGTGAAGCCGCTAGTGAAGGCTGGTAAGGTACACGGTCAGGGAGTGGGGAAGGGTGTCCATTGCCTTCCTCTCCTCCACACCCCCTCGTTACTGACGCCTCTGGGATTCAGCATCATTCCTTGCATATACTTTGCCGGTGGCTAGGAGAGTTTGTAATGAAGTGGATTAGCGTTCATTAGATTCGGGGTTTTCCTTGCGCTGAATACCAATGGCCTCTGAATCTTGGCTACGCACCAACAAAGGAAGCTTTCGCTCACTTCTTTGAGTGCGCAGGCGAAAAGACTCCGCCAACCACACGGAAGATAAGAAAATGCTCCGCCTTGACAGCGTGGTCATGCCGGCAGGTAATTGGCAGGTCTGAAATCAGACTCTTCCAACATGCCTGTACCTTAGCACTCAAGTTCGCAGGGTAAGTCGAGCTCTGAATTATAAACAGGATAGGGGAGTGGGAAACGAAGTAGGTCGCTTCTTCGCATTTAACGACTGACGAAAGTTGACGCAGCAGTAACTGTTTCAATTTTCAGAACAGGAGTTTCTGCCTGACTGTGCGAGTATTAGGTCAAACGAATTCGAGCAAAACATTTCGCGAATAAAATTCTGCTTGTAACAGAAGCCCGACGTTGATACTCAGCGGTTCTTATCACTTCAGCATTGTATGCGAGTAAACGCCCAGTTTCTTTCTTGTAACCCCCTTTAAGCCGTGTAATAGCATTAATTACTACATTTTCCTTCAAAGGAGAATAGCCGAAAGTATTGTGTCGAGCGATTCGTACTGGAATGGGGTCACGAGCCACCAGCGAGTCTGGCGTTCAATACCATACAGTTCGTGATCACGGCGAATACGCAGCACAAATGGGTGAAGCTTTGTAGGATACGACACGTCCACACAGGTCTCAATTCGCGGACGGTCTCGCGAAGCCGCGTCGGTGAGCGCCCAACCCACCCTCAGCCAAACCAAGAGGACCACAGAGGCGCACATCTTAATCTTCTCTTGTGCTTCTTCTCGGTGTTGTCATAGTTGCCCATTCGGTGCCCTTGAGTAAGGTAAATCTACATTGAGGTCAACGAGAGGGAGCACATTGCTTTTCAAACCAAGTGCTGCACGCTAGCTAAGTGAGAGGACGTGACAGGTAACATTAACGATGACGCGGTCACCGTCGGAAATTGCAATTTACGACAGAGTTTTTCAGGATATCTAGAAGTAGGGTTAACACATTACCACGGGCGAAATAGATAGCCTGCCGGTTGCTTCAATGAACATACAAACTTCATACCTTCATAGAAGTGCTGCGCTGCTAAGCACGTCGGTGAAGGTCCGATTCCCGTCATGGAAGAAGGAAACAGTTAGGAGGGAGCATTGCACAATGAGATAGAAAGACAGTTGGTGAGGCACGCACACGCCAAGCTTCACTTGCGTCCATTTTTCTGATAGGCGAAGGGCTTCAAATCTTTTATGAATGTGTTCACTTCTGGCTGCACGAGAAAATGTACCTGCTCAGTGACATGCGAATGCCAACATAGTCGGACCTCTAAGTATAGGCCTGACTGGCTGCCCAGGCGGCGCTGCAAAAACGGTGCTAAAAAGCGCCCCCTACGATAAGTTCGTTGGTTTCGAGTAGTCAGACTGGCGGCCGCATGCAGCACTAAGCTCAGATGCGCAATGGAGCCGCCGCTGTCGGTTGTGCTGCGCTTTGAATCTCGGCCAATTTCTGGCGTGGCTGAGTTCTTCAGGCCAAGCAATCTGCGTAAACGCAAGAAGCTCGTCAACGTCAAGTATGTTTGCGACGTGCAGGAGATTGAAGGAACCATTTCGGCGCGCTGCAACTCGCAAGTGCAGCGAATCTCATACGACGTTGAACTCGAGTTAAGTTTTACGAGGCATGCTCGCGCGATTAGCGACAGTGCATAAACGAAAAGATTGCTGTTAAGAAAGCCGAAATGATTTGCATTACACGACGAAACGGAATCAAGAAATGTCCAGTGACGAAGGCTAGCTGTCGGCGTCCCGAATGAGCGCATTCGCGCCGTGTGCCGTTTTCTGCCGCATTGAGTCGCAAACACACTTTTTCCCCATGCACGGTCGTAATTTTGAACATTTGCTTCTAGGGAATTCGTCAAATTTTGTCAGCGTGCGGTGGCGGTCGAGAAGCGACGGCGCGCAATGTTTACAGCCGGCCGCTGGAAGCAGCCGGAAAAATCGTAGGCACATACGCAGGGTGACTCATGGCATCGTTTTTCTCGTTTCCCACGAAATGCCGGCTGCATATCCTCGTGATCGCCGTCGGCAGCCACGGCGTGCCGTCTGGACTGCACCCAGGGAATATATACATATATAAACGCGTGCACGCGCGTACGAAAAGTAATCAGCACGTTACGTTGCAAACCACGTTTTGCTCGCGTACTCACTTCACGCGTCGGACGGCACGTATCCAGCGGTTCCGTCGCTCCACTTCGTACGGCTTTCAGGGGAACCAGTAAAACCGCACATTAGGATCCTTACCCCCATGTTCGAGGCAATTAACCACGCAACAATAACGGCGGCGACCGCGCTTCGGGACCGCGCGCTGCTCAGAGCCGTCGCCCGGACGACCTGCTTTCGGCACGGTTTGTTGAAGCAGGGATCGCTCGTCAAAGATGTCAGACTCTGCAGGCATAGCGGACAAGTTCCTGCGTACGTTTTAAGCACTTTTTGAGCCTGAAAACTAGGCGCAAAATTAAGTAAAACGCTCAAAGCAACTGAGAACTGCGTAACTCGCCGGTCGGCGTCCATTTTTGACTACCCAAGCAACTTCGGCGCACGCCACCAGGCTCCGCCACAGTACTCAAAACTCCAGCGCGTCAGCCCTATGCCGCACATGGGGGCTGTGTTGGTGGCGTTGGTTGTTGTGGTGATGGCGCAGCTCGGGTATATGCCGCACGTTTGGGAGGTTTCTTGGCGTTTCTAAGAATTTTCGGCGCTTACGTCCCAAAATCACCCAATAATTATGAGAGACGCCGTAGTGGAGGGCTCTGCAAACCTCTACCATCTGGGGTTCTTTAACGTGCACCAAAATCTAAATACAGGCGCCTCAACCATTTTCGCCTCCACTTATGGGGGTTTGTATTGAATATGCAGCGCACGTGTCCTTCATTGTTGCATGTGGAAACGCGGCCGTAAAGCCTACTACCTAAAATATATGAAAAACAAGAGAGTGCCCTTAGTCTGTCGGGTGTACATCCTAGAAGTCGCGTCTTGGAAAGGAGATGTGGTCACCACAAGGACGACCCTGTTGTAGGAAAGAGGTGCTGCTCTGTAAACTGCTTACGCCTAGCGGGGCTTGTTGTTGCTGAGGTTATTGAAGGACGGGTGGGCAGACGGAGATTGTCAGGCTGCTGCCGACAGACATCAAACGGAACTTAATTTTCTTAAGTTGTTATTCGAATCAATGGCTGGCTACTTGAGCGCAGACAAAGGCGTTAAGGCAATGTTAGAAACGACCCGAAGACAGATATATGTACATCGCACCATTTTCCTGAATCCTCGATATTCTCAAGCGTGGAATGATGCCGGTTAATGAGGCCGTGCTATGGATAAGATTGAGCGAAAAAGGTACAGTCGAGACCAGTGGCGTAGGCAGAAATTTTTTTCGGGGGGGGGGGGGGGGCACGCCCTTGATCTGACGCGGGCTTCGGGCAGGTAAGTGTGGTCGAGTGTCATTTCGTGCTCTGTAACCCATGGCAGAAAAAAATTCGGGGGGGGGGGGGGCACGGGCCCGGTGTGCCCCCCCTGGCTACGCCACTGGTCGAGACAGGAAAAACTGTAGCTTGAATGGTGGCAACGTTGTGTCTCACGAGAAATAAAAAACCCTAAAGATGACGCTCACTTGCACCTACGCTCGAACAAACAGGCTACTATGAAGCTCTGAAACAAACAAAGAGACAAACACAAAGACAACCGGCTTCTTCATTGAACGTACGTAGCTACCTTGTAAGCTCACAGAAAGCAACCACTGGTGTTGTTTTTGAAGTCTGTGGTACCTACCCGGTGGAAGGTAACGAAATAAAAAAAGTATAGACGACAGCATTTTATAAACTATACTATGGTAATTCTGCTTCTTGCCGCAGTGTCCCTATATTTAATACAATAACACAAAATATTTTACGAGAAAGCAGTGAAAGCGTTTTCCGTTTCTCTCACCCCAGTTCTACATCTTCTCAGGTGGTTGGCTGCTCATGCATGCCCTTCGCGCAAACGTATTGTGGAGTGTTCTGTGAAGGACGACGGTGGGAGAAGGTTTTGAGATAGCTTGCCTTGAGCTTTTATATTCGTTGCGCCAAGGCGTAGCGCTTCACGTCTAATGCGCTTGTTTTACCGAACCACCTGAAAGCGCAAACGCGAAGAGCCGCCTGGGAAAAGAATGGCTGAAGGCGAACGAGGAAGCGTAACGTCGACGACCTTTAAATCGCTCACGCTGTCTAATGTCAATGAATGAGTTGGCGCTAACCACACGCCTGACGCAAGCGTGAGGCGATTTAACGTGCTCATTGGGTAACATACAAATCCCCCCCACCCTAACGTTGCCTCTTTAGCCTCCCCAACAACTAATTTATGCATATGCTCCAGTTCGCTCATGTACGGCTAACTCAATCGTTGACATTTCTTAACAGCTTACTCGGTTAAAGAGGCATCCCAGTGTCGACGTGCCGTGCGTCATATCTGCCACACCAGACAGGTCTGGTATTTTTTGGTAGGACGTTTATTGTGGATACATATACAAAACGAGCAAGTGTTCTTAAGTGAACAATAAGACAAAAAAAAAAATAACGTAAGGAGCGTTTGAGTTATGTGACTGGAGTTTAGAAAATAGAAACCAGTGTTAGCCATGAGAAGTGTCGCCAGTTTCACTGATGGCAATTGATCATCTTCGGCAAATGTTCCACAAATAAAACACTGCAAAGGCAATAGCGGCCACAAGCGAGGCAGCTGCCAATACTCGGTAGTAGGTGTCCTAGGATCCTCTTGTGTCCCAAAAATACCCTATTAGGGAAGAATACAAAGAAAATGCTATATAGAGGATATTGAAATACTCACAGAAGCGTGGTAACTGATACGCATCAATTCTCGTTTGTTTGTTTTTTCGCCGTATTACAAGCGAGGTCATACGTTTAAAGGGCCAGTAAACAGGTTCCAACTGTTCTTTTTTCCCAAACAAGGCCGCCAATTCGTGCAGACAGAGGAGCAGGTGCTCTATTTCTAAAAACAACTCCCGTGTCCCTTTACAGTGGCTGTCCAATCCTTCTCATACGCACAATGACGTAATCTTGCCCATGGACAACATTACGTTCCCCTGACTTCGTCGATTGGTCCTATGCACTAACAAACGGCGCAGCGACCCTGCGGTGATGCGGTTTTGGCCGCGCATTTACCGCTCTTCTTCACATCGCTGCTATGATGGTCCTAGCGCCGCTCTCACACGAGCGACATGTCGAGGAAGCCTTCCTCGCTCCTTGGCTGCATGCTGATAACGTATTTGCTGACGCATTGTCACGACATCGGGCTACGCCTATCAGTGTTGGCTATGGAGAAGGGTCGAAAGGCCGAGTGAGAAACCAAAACCAGCCGAATCGGGTTGTTCTATACCCTATAGACTCGTTATTACAGCACTTATTAGCAATATCCTTGAGGGAGCATATTCACATCGTACAAGTGCGCAGTTATCGCTTCATCGCACATTTTGGACTGCCGGGCTGTTTACTGGTCCCTTAAAATGTAATTAGTCATTGCATTGAGCTGGAAATATTCAATATCTTGTTTTATTTGGTAAGGGGTATCTTGTGGTAATTATATGTGCATGCAATAACACACATGAAGAACTTGACTGTTCTGAACACTTTTGTTTTCCATCACTTCGCGGCGCACTTTAAAAGAGCAATAGAGCCATCAGGCCACAAATTCGTCACTAATGACACCTCATGCATCTCAATGCAGCTGTTGAAATATCGAAAATGTTTATCAGTCATAACTCCTCGTGTCACGTCCTTTAGAATGGCAATCAGATAGCTTTACTTGTTTCCTGTTTATAACCGTTTTCGAACACTTTGGAGCCTTCTTAGAGAGCATTCCTTGTGCAAGGGAGCACTAACCTTGCTTTTTTTAATCAGCATTGTATTCTCTACGGCCTATATTACCTCAGTGTTACATCTGTTTTACAGCGAAAGCTGTTATGAGATCATTTCACCGGCCGTTTTTGGTGCCGTAGTTGTCCGCCGCCGCTGCCGCCGCCGCCGCCGCCGCCGGTGTCCGTAACCAGTATCGCTCGAAATAAGAAAAAAAACTAAATAAGAAAAAAAATTCCAAGATGGAACGAGGTTCGAACCTGGGCCCTCAGCGTGGGAGCCCAGTATTCAACCTCTGAGCCATGCCGGTGCTTGAAACTGCTTTGCAAAAAGGTCCTATACAGGCTTCATGTCGGGAAGGAACTACATTAGCATATGCAATATAGCGTGGTAGAAGAGTAAAATAAGCACCAAGCGTCGCACAACGCGAATTATGTAACCAGGCGTCATACAATGCGAATTGCGCAACGAGTAGGTTGTTGAATGCTTCCAACCCATTACAAAGAGCTCTGCCATAATTCTTCATCGTCATCACGCACATCATCAACGAACTCCGCATAATGCCTTACATGCGTTTAGCAGGTACCACGGCTGTCTGTAAAATGACGAAAAATGGCACAGTGCCTACTGCCCTACTTCTCAAAAATTACAATGCTTTATAGCGTAGTGGGTTCCTCGCAAGTGCACTTCTGTTGGTTGCCAAGGAAGCCCACAAGGCTCCCATGATCCATTTCCTCAGGGTCTCAATAAAGTCAATTCTCTCTCTCTCTCTCGCTCTACGTTTCTCCGGTTAAGTGTGTTATAAAGCGTGGTGGGACAGTTAAATAACGACCGGGCGTCACACAATATGCATTACGTACCTAGTGGGTCGTTTAAAGCTTCCAACCCATTACAAAGGGCGCAACCATAATTATTCATCGTCATCAACCGCCGCATCAACAAACTGCACATAATCGCTTACATATGGTACCTCGCTTCTTCGCAGAACAACGAATAATGTCGCGCTGGGTGCTTCCAAACTTCCCAAAAATTACGCTTTGTGGCGTAGTGGGTACGTTGCTAATACACCTGTATTAGTAGCCACAGGAGAGTTTATAACGCGCTCTAGAAAAGCCGCTCTTCCAGCTTTCGCTGTGACTGTGCTGCGCTTTCCGCGCAGGCCTGGCGTTTTTTTTTCATCCCTGCTGCATTTTTTTATGTTGAGGATATCACGCTCAGGCATATTACATTTTCCCTTCACGTTATCCTAATCAGCAGGCCTTGCGTGTAAGCGTGTAATTGCAGTTTATAGTACACTCTTAGCAAACGACCGCTTAAAACAACAGCATATAAGGCGGAAAGTAGGTCAAATTTTCGACGCTTATAAATGGCTCTTTAAGCGGCCTACTTAAACGGCTCTTTTATGCGGCCCCTGGCTAAGCGGCTCTTTCTTATGCGGCCTAAGTATATGCGGCTCTTCTATATGCGAGGCCACCTCGTTGCCAGAAGGCCGTTTAAAAGTGACTGCTTAAAGTAACGCATACCGTCGATTTGGTTAAGCGGTATTTCAGGTCAAATGTGTCCGGCTTACATACGGCCCAATATGCGGTCGAAATATATGTGGTACTTTTCGCAAATTTCTAGAAAAAAAAGATATTCTTCTACATTGTAGTTGATCCTGCACTGTCGCTGTTTTTTTTCTTTTGTTCTTTTCAGCCTCCCAACTCATGAATATGCATTTACACATCACAAGAACACTGCACAGAGAGTCACAAACCATGTATCAACACACACACTACACCACGGGTATTTGAAAGCAGGCCAACCGCGTGACAAGCAGACACAACGTCCTTCGCGACCATCGCGTTGATGTCGGTGCGTTTATACGGACAGTATTGTGTAGAGGTTCATCTCAGAGAATCGGATTAAAACACAATCACTTATTCGCGCAACAGATGGGTTTGGTGTAGTGCAGCGCGTACGGAGCGACGGACCAGCTTTCAGAACGGGCGCGCTCATTTCTCTCCCGAGTATAGTATAGACGATAAAGAAACGTCGTTGTTGAGTCGAAAGAACAACGAGCCTTCGCAGAAAAAGAATGCAGTCTCCCGAGCTCGAGGCTGGGTGCGCCGACGAGCGATGTCGTGGAATTGTCATGCTGGGGAGGACGGCGGGTCTGAGGTTGGTCGTTCTCGTGGTTCGTTCGTTGTTGACAGTTGGAAGTGATGCTCCCCTTGGCTTCCACAAACGATGAAACGTAGTGCATGACTGGCGCGGAAAGAGCACGCATGAAATCGCTTGCATCACCCGTTAGAACATGTTTCCTGCCAAGCGTCGCATCGAAAGAAGCTAGCAATGCTTGAAATCGAATGAAGTCACAATATGATCCAGCTTTCAAGGATAAATCCATGCTATTTCTTCAAAAGTCAGAAGTGGCCTGAAGGATTCAGAAGGATCATGTGAGCAATTATACTGAATAATGCAAAGATTAACTTGAAACATTCTGATATTTAATGGGCGCTGTTAAATATAAATAACCCCCCAAAAAATATGCACTTGTTTTGGACCTTGATGGTTCATGAACGTTAAGCTCTACACCATGCCTCAGCTGACCACATATCAGCGCCGAAGAACGATCTGGTGGAGGCCCTGTGTTGGGGAACATGGCAGGTTGAAGGTTGTTTTTGTATTCCACCCATTGTCGACGAGTGAAAGTGATTCTTTCCTTGGCTACGAGATGTGATCAGAGCGACAAGGGCCAGTATTACTTCGCTCCATGTCATCCAGTCGAGTATGCTTTGAGCTTACCGACGCTTTAATGTATAAAATAGCAAAATGCTGAAAGTGGCTGAACTCGGGCAGTAATCTTGACTTATAGAAATAAATATTCTCTGTCTTAAAAATGCGCTGTCAGTAGCATCCTGCTTGATTCGGATCATAGGACACGACATGTAAACGTATAATACTAAATAGTAGATATAGAGGAACAGTTCTTATACTCAATAAGTGTCATAATTGCAAATAACAGCTGCAAATAAAAAGCATGCTTTCACACTGATAGCACCCATAAATGTTGAGCTTTACGTGTCCCAGTCAACCTCCCTCATGTTCGATACCAGGGGCGTAGCCAGAATTTTTTTTTTTTTAGGGGGGGGGCGTCATCCATGCTTTATGTATGTTTGTGCATGCGTTTGCATGTCTGTGTGTGTATGTATACGCAAGCAAAATTGAAAATTTTCGAGGGGGGGGGGAGGTTGACCCCCCAATCCCCTTAGCTACGCCCCTGTTCCATACCATGTAGCTTTACGTGCACCTTTATTTAAATATCAGCTGTCATGCAACATCCTTAGCTTTGCTAGTACAGCAGCTAATGCAAACTGTGCTTGAGAATTCAAGATTTATTGCCAGTACCAACACTAGCTATACACAAAAACATTCTTTAGTAGGTGTTGCAGCTTTCTTTCAGAATTAGCAGCTCATATAGCGCTCACATAAGCATGCAGATATACATGTCTAAATGTGCAGCTATTATTCTTTTTTACGAAGAACTGCGCGAAATAAACTGGCACAAGGAGAGACGCGCGGACAAGCGTCTTCCTTGTGCCAGTTTACTTCGCAGTTTAGTTCTTTGTAGTCATGAATTACCAACTTGCCCAGCGATCTATTATTCGATATTATCCTTTACATGCAGCCCACTTCCATGGCAGTTACCACAGCACACCATCTGTCAGACATCGTGCCACATGAAGGGTATTCGCATAAGTACTAGATTTGTCCTTCACTAAATGTTGAGACCTGAAATGTATTTGTTCTTTTTCTGACAAAACATGACCTTTCCCTTGCAGTGTTGAGACATATCTTTGCAGTAAGTTAGGCATTGTGTCCAAATCCATCACTGTGCCAGACTGGCACTTATTTATGTATGCATGGGTCCCTTATTTCCATTCTGTGCTCCAAGCCCTTCCCTTCACCCATTACTGTAGAACTGTGGCATTTAGGTGTTTCATCTGGCAACGCTAATTGTTGTTACATTTTGTGCCATTTCGTCGAGTACCCATGTCATTATTTAGTGCATTAAGTGAATGAAAGAACATGTTATGCTGCTGCACAGCTGCACACTGAGCAGAACAATGAGATGCAGAGCCATGAGAGAAAATATAGAGAACATTGTCACGGTCACGGTGTAAGAAAGAGTTAGGTGCTGACACTCGCCGCTCCGCTTGAGGAGAGGGCGCGGGCAGATTGTGTTCGCCGATGACCTTGAGCCACGAGCGGTTTTCGCCGCGCGCGTTGAGATGGCGCTACGGTCAGGGGTCTCACTTTAGGGTCTCAGGGGCTCGCGCGGCGCTCATTCTGAAATTCGCGCGCAAAGAAAGATCTTCCTGAAAGCTTTGTGTGCATGACATTTTGTGATTTATAAACGCGTTGCCCTGTGCCTGTGAGCCCTGTCAGTGCATTTGTTTGCTAACTGGTCTATTGTGATTGAGTGCACGTGTACCTCGACGCTGTGTATGATGCCGCGGCCTTGTCGCTGGCTGCGCCTCGAAATGGGCAAAACATTTTTTGTCCCGATTTGTAAGTCGGGGTATAGGACTTGTGCGGAGCGTGTGTCGCTTTTCAAGGCTCGGCGCGTGAACCAGAGCGCTTAGATAAGTGGCGACGGGCGATTCCGAGAGCAGACAGAGTTTTGGAGCATACTGACCATGTGTGCGCAAGCATTTCCCGGAAGAAGCGATCTCTGCAACATATCATACAGAGTACACGGGAAACGTCCTGTTGCGCGCCCGAAAGAGACCTACGCTCTCTTCGGATGCTGTGTCTAGCATTGTCGACGGCTACCCGAAATACCTGACCGTGCAGCAAAGAACCAGGAAACCTCCGCGAAACGGCAGGCTCTGCTGCCGCCTTCTCGGAAGCAACGGGGGCGAAAAGGTTCAAATGCTTCGGAAGTGCCTTACCCGACCGCTGAATGTACGCCAAATGTATTGCACGTAGAGACAGCGACTCCACGGCATTGCGATGCTGAATCAAAGGGCACGCAACGCAAGAGGCCGCGCTTCGACTTCAGCAGCGACGAGCCTCACCCACGTGAAGAACAGGAGGCTTCTGAACACAACACTGACAGTGTGAGTGGCCTATGCGCTAGCGACACACGTTGTCATCAAGCCGGAAAGGCAATTTTATGTTTTAAATTCAGATGCCACTTTTTGAGCTGCCTCATCTATGCCTATAATTAGGACAAAGAAACATTAAATATTGTAGAACAATCAGTGAGCAGAAATCATTGTACATACTACTTCTCTGATGCAGTCGCGTTTTTTTACGTTCACGGTATTCACGTGATTATAATCAGTTTGCCAGGGGTTGACCTTCGGGACCCAATGAAGTTCTTCACACCATATCATGCAGCCGACATTGCCAGAGGCCAAAATGCAGCAAATGCGAGACGCTAACCGCAAAGCTGGCAGGGGTCGCGTGTCGATTGAAGTTCCTAATAGAACACGTGTACATTGGTTGAAACTTGTCTGACGAAGTTTTTTTTTTCGTTCAGCTTGCTAAGCAACTACCCTTACAAAAATGGACATTGACGGTCTTTAAACGATTAACCAACGATCTACCAACTTTAGTGACGGGCTATGGACTTTCACGTTCTATTAACATACCGTTAAAAGAAAGTTGATTTATTTTAGTCTAAAGACAATTTCTCTAAAGAAAGTTGCTTTACTTTAGTCTAAAGACAATTTCTCTAAAGAATGTGAAAATAATGTTTGTTAAAAAGATCTCAGTGGCGTAGCCCTGGGAGGTGTGCTGGGGGTTTCAACCCCCCCCCCCCCCAAGCATTGCAAGTTTTACATTTTCCATGTGTGTACGCGCCTCCCCCACCGGGCCCCCACGCCAGTGGCGCAGCCAGGGGGTGGCACATCGGGCCCGTGCCCTCCCCCCCTTCAATATTTTTTTTCTTCGATGGGATACAGCTCACAAAATGACACTTGACCACACCTACCTGCCCGGACTCAATGTCGGATCAAGGGCGTACCCCCCCCCCCCTCCCCCCTCCAAAAAAAGCAAATTTACGCCTACGCCACTGCCCACGCACCGCAACTTTTACATTTTGCATTTTGTACGCGCTCATATACAAACAGACGTAAAGGTCTTCGACCCCTCCTCCCCCCCCCCCCCCCGGTCCCTGAACGGTCATGTTCTTACTTCATTGTCATCAATTGTACATTCTGTCTGCGATTGTCTATTTATTTATATTAACCTTTATATATATATGCATGTATATATGCCCGGGGATCTATATAATAATGCATAATCTACGTACATTCAGTGCATGATAATATTACAATGTACCTTCCACTCCTGTACGTAATAGCCCTACAACAGGGCTGACAGTATTAATAAATGAAAATGAATGATATGATCCATGCGGCAGCCGCGACCGGGATTCGATCCCGTGACTTTCGGGTCAACAGTCGAGCACCATACCCACTGGACCGTGGCGGATATATATATCGTCTCATAATATATGCGCACGCACGCACGCACGCACGCACGCACGCACGCACGCACGCACGCACACACACACACACACACACACACACACACACACACACACACACACACACACAAATTACGTGTAAAGTTTTCATGCACCATGCTCAGACCCCCGAATATTTTTTTTCTCGTACCGCTGTCTGAATAAAAGTTGTATTTGGTATCTATTTAGTTTGACATAAGGACTATGAATCATTACATTAAAACCTCGCCTGTATACGTGTGCACCAATTGAATAACTTTAATTCACAAGATATATACGTTTTGTAGCAATTATTAGCGTTCTTGCTCACTTGTTCAAAATAACGTTCCCTGTAGCTGCACCAGACATTTTAAATTTCGCGCGCTTACATTCCAATTTTTCTTTTTTTTTGCAAAAGTCGAGACACTGTACGCGTCAAATATATTTTGTATTTACATAAATGTTTTTCTAAGTATTTACAAGCAGGAATGAATATTTTTAGTTTGGATTAAAAAATAATGGTGCACGAATGCGGACCCGTTAATGTCTGCGGGGCTGAAGACTCCTTTGCTTGTTTGTTGCTCGTCGCGTCCATGCCGCTTCCCAAAGGGCCGAGTATGAAGTTGAATTTTCTCTTGTGTGAATGGTGGTTGCGCTCTGTGCTCGTGTTGTGGGTTCTGCCAGTGCTGCTTACTACGAAGACTCAAGCGAAGACCTGCTGCTTCATATCGTTGAGCCGTCGCCGAACGAAAACAGGTACGTACGTGAACGTTGCTGCTGTCAGCGCTTTGTTTACACCGTGAGCGGGATAATAACGCTGTTAACTATGTTTTTCTTTACTAGTAGACGATAAGTGAGCTGTTGTTAACGTAGCGAGCCTGTTGGTGTGTATCATTTCATCAGGATCAAGGCAAAAAGTCGAACTTTTTCTTTTTGTTTGGAGTGTAAAGTGTGCGCATGCGCGGCTGTGTTTCGGCGGGGGATTTGAACAGTGTGTGGTGGCGCGCTCCTCTGTCGGCAGTGGTGTTGGAAGGGGGGGGGGGGCTGCTCGCGATGTATCACTATTTTGGTTTAATAATTGTAGGGCGGGGACGGCGCCTGCGTGTAAGCGTCGACCGTGTCTAAAGAGCGTACGCTTGAGCATGTTGGTAATTCATGGTGAATTTTCTAGCGCAAAAAACGAACAAGGTCGGAAAAGAATGACGCGGTGTCCGCGTTTTTTTTTTTTTCGCTTCCTTGTTCGTTTTGAGCGCTAAAAAAGTGAACGTGTCTAAGAAAGTTCCATACGCTGCGCGTCCTCTTTTCAACAGCTACAGGATCGTTATGTGACTACCGTCAGGGACGTGTTTTCCTTGCGTGTGACCAAACGTGTGTGTGTGTATGCATCCGCAAAGGCACGTCTTTACCGTGATATTCGTGTTAATGCGTGTGCTTGCACTTACGCTTAGGTGTTAATACAGCCAGTTTAGTTAAATTCGGACCGACGTTTTAATTCACCCGCAACATAGGTAACGATAGGTTGCCTGATGCGGCCGGCACCCGTGCCTGTTGAGCCGTTAGTTAAACTTGAACTGTAGTCGAACGGATCCTTGTCTATGTGTGGCCGAATAGCCTTATCTTAACTGTGCAAGCGCTAGGTTGAGCATTAGGGCATGCGTTCGAGCACAATTTATTTGATTCTGCTTGTTTCCACCATATTTATCTTTAATGATTTTGTTCTCGTTATTAAGAATTGTATGCGCGTCGCCCCGCTTTGGCGTAAAAACTTCGCTAAATACCTTACGTGTACGAACATTATAAACACAGTTTGTAGCACCACCTCCAATGACATTTTCTGATGATGACAAGGCTAACGGTCTATCTGATATAGTAATTTTCTAGGCATACTCTACAGATGTTAAAGGGGTCTGTGGTATGTGCAGCATATGAATATTTATGTATTGGTGAAAACTCAATAAAGTTATACATACTTCATGGTACGCATGCGTAAGTCATGTATGTGTTGCTGCTCAAATGTAAAATTAGACAGTGTATTTATGTGAGCACACAACAGATCTAGACTGCCTTTTTTCAAGCTGTTGGCATTGGAACAATTATACAACTTCAAACACCAGTTTCACCGAATGCTTATTGTGTATTGCTAAATTGCGGTCAGTAGCTTCCAGGATTCTGGGTGCCAGGGGTTGCTAAAGCTTGCGTGCTTTATTGTGATGGTATGTGGTTCAGGATTGATGCCTTGTAAGTCAGCATTTCCACCTTTTTCCCCACACGGCCTGTGCTGCTTTGGTGAGGAGTATTGCCTTTTTTAGCCAACCAGAATCATGGAAACTAATGACCACTATTTGGCAGTACACAATAGTCATTTAGCAAACTGAATTTCTGACATTATATAATCATCCCATTGTGAGCAGCCTGAAAAAAGCTACATTAGTTGTATTCACAAGTTAACACGTAATTTAATTTTAGATGTTACCTGCAATGGATGCATGATGAATGTGCATACCGTCATGTATGTGCAGTGGTATTGTGCTTTTGTGCACAAAATAAAATTTCATATGAGGCATATTGCATTGCATTCCCTTTAAGAAACACATCGTATTAGTATCATACTATATCTACAGAAATACAAGTGTACCTGTGTGGATGCACTCATGCACACGTTTGGCCGCAAGAACAGAATTTAACTTTTAATTACACATGGTCAATGCGTACAGCTCACAGGGGGGCATCTTTGCTTAAGAGCTGTAGCTTTGCGTTAGTGCATGAGTGAGCTAAAAAGGGTAAAGTTCAGATCTTTGATATCAAATGCATAAAAAGTTCTGCCACAATACACTTTTTGTTGCATTTATTCTTCAGCATGCCCTTTTTTCATTTATCATTGTGTGGAGTCAGATTTTATTGAATATGTTGGCCGTGCACTGCATTTATATCCACACAGAACTAAGAAAATTACAGCATGACGGGAGCATACTGTATGTTACTCTTTCTTGTGAAACTTTTGGTCATTACTCCTGTTTTTGTTTAGGCTTCCGGGTATGAATCTACTGTAGAGAAGGAACACCGTGGCCCCACTTCTGTCGAAGGAACCAGAGTCGCCTGGGCAGCTGAAGATGGATTGTGCAACCAGCATTGAAGAGCTGTGATCTTGTAATGTGCAAGTGATCTTGTAATGTGCAATGTGTAATGAACAGTCACGTTAAGTTAATCTAACACCAATTACATTACCTTGTCAAATTTTGTGATTTTGTAATGCGCAAGTTTATACACAGTTACATAGAGTGAGCTGTAAATAAGCCTTGGGCAAGTTTGTGATCATGCAATTTGGCGGTGTTTACAGCACATACGTTTTACAAATGTTATCACACTCTCTTACTTTCCTTTCCTTTTTTTCAGTTGTGTATGTGCACTGTCAACAGCGTCAATATGCTTTTTTAACTTCTGATGCCTCTAATGTAAATTTTTATGGTTCCAGATAGTTTATTGTTAACTACTATGTATGAGGGGAAGTCAAGAAGTAAAGGCACATTTGAGAAACAGTACACTTATTCTAATGATAGAAAACTGAAGCATACATTATTTTTTCTACATTACCTGCCTGCACTTCAACGCATTCTGTGTAACGTTTCACAAGTTTTTTGATTCCGTCCGAAAAAAGATTTTGGGTTGCACCTGTAACCATTTTTGGACAGCATCATGACTTCTACGTCAATAGCGAATCTTCTTCCCCCGAGTGCTTCTTTCAATGGTCCAAACATATGAAAATCGCTTGGAGCCAGGTTTGAACTGTGTGCCCCGCCACGGTGGTCTAGTGGTTATGGCGCTCGACTGCTGACCCGAAGGTCGCGGGATCGAATCCCGGCTGCGGCGGCTGCATTTTCGATGAAGGCGAAAATGTTTGAGGCCCGTGTGCTTAGATTTAGGTGCACGTTAAAGAACCCCAGGTGGTCGAAATTTCCGGAGCCCTTCACTACGGCGTCTCTCATAATCATATCTTGGTTTTGGGACGTTAAACCCCAGATATTATTATTATTATTATAGGTTTGAACTGTGTAGTGGGTGTCCCAGCCATCCAAAACCAAACTTCTTTATTGTTTTGGCAGTCCACTTGGCAGAATGTGGCCGAGCATTATCTTGCTGCAGGATGACACCTTTTCGCAGTTTTCCATGACATTTGGATCTGATTGGAGGTTTCAGTTTCGTTTGCAACACATCACATTAGTTCACACTGTTCACAGTTTCGCCTCTTGGGGTGAAATGAATGGCTACGACACCGTCCTTGTTCCAGAATAGTGTTAGCATAATCTTATGAGCTCATGGTTGACGTTCAAATTCCTTAAATCCTGGTGATGAGTGTTTCTGAATTATGCTCGCAGCTTTACCTTCAGGTTTGTGATGATGTATCCAAGTTTCATATACAGCAGCAATTTGCTCTAAAAAAATCCCATCTCCCTCACTACAATAACGGGTCAAATGTTTACGAGAGATATGTCAAAACTTTGGTGCCTTATGATGTGCTGATAATTCATTTGGGACCCACCTTGCACACACTTTAGAAAAATTTAGCCTGTTTTGTACGATGGAATACGCTGAACCAAAACTGATATGTAAAGTATCGGCAATTTCGTCTGCTGTGATTTTTCTGTTTTCCATCATGATACCCTCAAATGTCGATGGCCTGCTCGATCTTTCCATGTCACATAGTTAGTCCATGTTCGACATGCACTATCGATTTGGAGATCTTGCTTCGTGATAAACAAATGTCGCTATACTGTGCTTGCATTCGACGAATAATTTCTGCAGGTTAGCACCTTCCGCAGCGAAAAGCGAATCACTGCCCTCATTTCCTCCCTGGTGAAGATTGACAATGGGATCAGCCATGTTAACGGTCTGCTACACTCTGACTAAGCAGGAATAAGAGTGACACATTCCAGAGAAGTGTTTCAGACACTAATACAGTGCTGGATACTATACTCGGCGACAACTTATCTTGACAGTGGAGCCAAGGCTACGGAGCCGGGGCTTCCGCACATTCGTGTGGCTCTGCAAGTAGTACAGCAGCTTGCGGCTGATTTCGGTTTTGCTTGCTCGCATCATTCACGCGTTAAAAAAAATATACAGGAGAAATGTGAATGGGAGAGACATTTTGATTGTTCAGTGTACGTTGTAGTGTTATATTACGAGTATATTTTTCTTGGAGAACTAAACAATGCGTTTGCGGCTGCACACTGACTCACTACGTCATGGACACCTTGTTTACTTCGGAAAACGGGCATGCTGAAAAGGTGGTGCTCTCTATGAAATGGAAAGAACTGGACGACATTCTTGCAAAGTGAGCCATAACTGTATTTTACCTATGACTTTCCGCCACTGTTTCAGTCTCATAATAAATAAAGCAGCATTTATTTCAGCAAGGCAAATGAGAAAATTATCAGCAAACTAAAGTACTATTTTTTAGCGCAGTAGCAGGCATGCGTTTCGGTTCTGTGGCTTCCACAGTGCTGTCAAGAAAAGTTGTCGCCGAGTGTAGCAGTGTTAACAAACCCTAGTGGGAGAGATAGCAAAAGTCGCTTTACTTTTTGCCTTCCCCTTGTATATATACACCTGATTATCTTACAAGTAATTTTTATTTATGCAAGTGATCTTTTCCTTAGTAGTATTGCCGTTTTGCCACGCTGTAGGCAGTTTACATATTAAGTACCTTTTTCGAAGTTCTGTGCTCTATCAAGACACTAATATTTATAGATGTAAACACGTGTTGTGCTAAAAAATAAACGTCATTGTTTGAAAGTTGTGTTCACTTATTTTGGTCAGTTGGACAGGAACTTTGCTAACATGCGTCAGAACTTCAGTCACTAACTTCAGGCATCACTATAGTTAAATGTTTACTCAGATGTGGTGGCACACTGTCAAAATATTTCCTCTGTGAACATTTGTGGACTTTACATATAATTTAATGTTTACAGTAAACTTGGTGTACCTAACACAATTTTAAGCATGTGGTGTGTTGAAGAACTACATTATGAAAAGCTTTATTGCACATTACAGCAACATTTATTACAGCTATATTTCCTGCTTGAGACCATCCCACTTTGGGATGATGGCCATGTGTAAGTGTAGGCCCTTCTGTAACGCAAGCTAGGGTGACTAGGGCATATAGCACAGAAGGGCCTGCATTTACATTCGGCCGCTCTCCTAAAGTAAGAGTAATCTCTATTAGGCAAGATGCATCAACCAAGCTTCAATGACCAATAGTCAAAGAAACATTGGTAACAGGTATTTAGGACGCTTAAAAACAGTGTAATTTTCAATTTAACGTTCCGTTAGCGTCTATTGAAAGTTATAAAGGAAATTTCAATTGGTTATCGGAGGCCAATAGTCGACTAAATGTTGGTTCCTGGTATATAAGATGTTTAAAAACGGTCAAACAACTTTCAATTGAACGTTCCTTTAGCGTCTATTGAAAGTTATTAAGGAAATTTCTATTGGTTATCGGTGGCCAATAGTCGACGGAATGTTGGTTGCTGGTATATAAGACGGTCTAACGACTTTCAATATACCATCGGTAGGTTCTATCGACTTTTCCCAATAAACTGTCTATTGACGGTTGGTACAAATTTTTCTAAGGGTATAGAGCGCAACAGCGATATCCACACGCAGACACTCACACATACACACAAACACACACACAAACATGCACACACACAAATGCACACACATACGCACGCACACGCACACATGCCCTCACACACGGAATACGCACACAAACGCACAAACGCACATGCATACAGACAGGCACACATACGCACGCACGCACGCAAATGCACACACACGAGCGCACGCGCACAAATGCACACACGCGCACGCACATGTCCTTACACACGCGCACGCACACATGCACTCACACACACGCAGACACACGCACACAAACGCACATGCATACAGACACGCACACATACGCATGCACGCATGCAAATGCACACACACGCGCGCACGCGCACAAATGCACACACGCGCACGCACATGTCCTTAAACACGCGCACGCACACATGCACTCACACACACGCGATACACACAAACACGCACAGACATGCACGCGCATGCGCACAAATGCACACACGCACATGCACACAGGCGCGCACACATACGCACGCACGCACGTAAATGCACACACACGCAGGCACATGCCCTGCGCGCACGCACTCACACACATGATTATTGCAACTGCGCAAAAAACGGACGGAAACACGAAGGGCGAGAAAAGGACAAACTAGCCCAACTAGCCCAACTTACCACTCTTCTGAACTCACACACACACAGACACACGCGCCCGCGCGCACGCAATACACACACACGCACACACACGCACATGCACACAGACGCACACACATACGCACGCACGCACGCAAATGCACACACACGCGCAGGCACATGCCCTTACACACGCGCACGCACTCACACACACGCGCGCGCATGCACACACGCAATACAGACACACACATGCACGCGCACGCACACAAATGCACACACGCACATGCACACAGACGCGCACACATACGCACACACGCAAATGCACACACGCGCGCACGCACATGCCCTTACGCGCACGCACACATGTACTCACACACACGCAGGCACGTGACGCACACACACATACACAGGCTCACACACACGCGCGCAACACGCGAGCACGCACGCACACTATCGCCTTCCTTATCGCTAGCGTGCCTGCGCTCTTGTGTGGAGACTGCCTCAAGGTAAGCCAAAGCGCAAACGCCCTCGAGCTGCTATCCTTCGAGTTGCTATCCATATAGCAGCTACCTCGCATTTTCACTCACGGCCAACGCTGCTTTTTTGCTCAGAACCAAAGACGCCGACGCCGCCGACACCGGAATTTCAGCGAAATGAGCTCTTTACCGCGGTCGCGTCAAAATACGACCGCTCTGCAGACCAACGTTTGCTGCTGCCGGAACATTTATATGACGAGAACGCTGTAGGGAATTAATCTTCCGATACAATTAAAAATCAATTTCGTTACTGCAGAATCTCAGTGTACTAATTTATCACATCTATGTGCATAGGTATATCGAACGTAATAAACAAGCGTGGCTGTGCAGCAATAACTTACTACGCGCGGATCGGCGCCTTTCCCCAGTGAGCCCCCGTATGTTAGCGCCACCTGTCGCAGCCAAAGGAAACAGCCAAGGCGGCGAACACAATCTGGACGCGGCGCCGGCGGCAGAGTCATCACCTAACCTATTCTTACACCGTGGTCACGGTACAACGCAGACACAAGACACTGAAAAGTTCTACAAGAGTAGGACAGCTTGTTGACGCAAAAAATGGCAGGCGCAAACATGTCTAACAAGACTGAAAATTGGGCTAGTTGGTTGTCCTTCATGATGAACCAGCAGCACAACCACACACGGACAGAGGAAAGGTACACGAAACACAGCACTCTGTTGTGTGCCTTCTTTCCTATGTACGTGTGTGGTTGCACTGCCGGTTCATCATGAAGGACAAACATGATGTCTTCGGCAAAATCCCAAAGACCCACTAGGCATTGATGTTCATTGATGTCGCCATTGTCTTTCTCACCTGCAGAGCACACACGTCAATACATATACAATAGGATGCATCGTAAAGGTTTTTCACCTATATGCTCTGTTGTTGAAGTAATAGGGCATTGTGTGAACAAAATAATGAATGTAAAAATGAAATCACTCAAATATATATGCCATATTCCTTATTGCTCAATTCTCAACCTCCACGTGTTCCACTTCAGCACCTGTGCACATATTGGCCCCCTAAAGGATCTCGGTAGTAGTTTCCCTGAAATGGTTTTGAAAGCTGCTATTCGATCAGATTAAGCTAACTGGATCTTATGAACGTATCTTTTCAAAACAAATAAGGGGGTAGTCCACTTGTTATTTTCTAGCAAGCTACCTTAGCAATTTGGCCTTGAACGTGTGCACCTTCCTTGCAGTTGTGTCCCAAACAGCAGTCAGTGGCCTATCGGTTATCAGTAAAAATGTTCTTTATGAACAGTCTTACAAGTTCAGTAATGCAGCACTGTAATGGATGTATCATTCTGACATATAGTTTATGCATTCAAAGCTCTTCAGTTGAAATTCCTAACCAGTTTCTCTATCAGTAATGACCACAATTGCTATGCAACTCTCGGTACCATCATCTGCAAGCATGGATTGATGCATTCTGCAATGCTTTAATCATGCATCTTATCACTGGCCCTGTGATCTCACAAGTCATCTGTTTCCTTCTCTAGACAGTAACAGCTATAAATATTTGGCATAACTTAACTAGATTTTTTTCCAAACAGCATGACTTACCTCTATTTGCAGAGTCAGTAAGCCTGCGGTGAACACTGCGCCTATTACTTGTTTCCTCTTTCCTCCTTGCTCTCTCTATTCTTTTTTTCTCCCCTTCCCCCGTGTAGGGTAGTAAACCGGGTACAATCTGGTTAACCTCCCTGCCTTTCCTTCGATTTTATCTCTCTCTCTCTGAACACACAGTGCACACTTTTGTAGTTTGATATATTTTATTTTCAATTACAAACAAAACTGTGCAACAAGGTATACATCAATACAGTGTTTGTAAACTAATAAGTGAATCTTACACTTTTACAGAAACAAGAGAAAAAAGAACTGCGAAAGAGGTGATCAAATAATTGAACAGAACGATTGTTGTTTTTCTACGCTTCAGGGGTTTCAGGCCTTCTCATCTGACGAGAACTAATTGATAATGACCTAGCTTGAGTTTCAGCACGCCTATACGTAGAAAAAACTCTACTTTCTTGCAGAGTGCAGGTCAATACATACATGGAAAATTGCACCACATAAATGGCAGGAGCTACCTAAATGCCTTCAATTATAATTACTTTACTTAAACACAATAAGATAACACAGAATTGACTAGAGTAACAAAGAAATATTGCAAGTAAGTGGGCCTTGATCGACGCCATATATGTAGCCTTGGAAACAGACAAAGGGCTTGAGGTGTGCTTCCTGCCTGTTTCTGGCACTTAATTTGCAATATATGAGTAAAATACACAGTGAAAAAAATCTGTTCTATATCATGAGCTGTGTAGTGCACGTAGGTACTATGATTTATCACAAATGTATGACTAAACTAGATACCCTCTATATTAGTAGGCCTGAAGTTTGAGGACGCAGCTTTTCTGTTGGTAGTGGCTAATAAAATTTCAAAACATGGGTATCAGCTGTGCATGAACGACAAGTGATATGCTAATATAATGCCCTAATAAATAGGACTTTTCATAGTACATGCATCAGAAATAATACGATGACTGTGTATGTTATACTCCGAGGAAACTTACAAAATGAACAATGAATATGTATATATGAACACACACACATACACACACACACACATACAATTATTACTGCACATGATGTCTGCCAGAGATTCCAATGCTAGTGTACCTGCTACTCAGGTATTCTCAAAAGAAAGATCATTGAAAAGTGCATGAACATAAAACAAACTTAAATGTCTCTAAAGTTTGTGAAAATTTATCTAGCCAGCAGCCTTATCTACCTAGCCTAACAATGTAACAAAAAACACACAAACGAAATAAAACTACACAAAAAAGAACATAGGTTAGGCGTTGTCCTTGAGCTTGTCGAGAATCTTCAGCAGTTTACTGTTTGCCCAGCAACGTGGAAAACTCTCTTGTTTGTGCAGCAAACTTTGAATTAGTCCCAATGTTTGGGCGAAAGCAGACGGGTAGGTAACATCCTTTATGTAATGTCTGGTCAAACACAAGAAAAGTGTCTTTTCAAGCGTGCAGTCATCTTTCAGGGTAACACGCTTGTTCTCAGCACAAAAAATAAGCTTTGTTGCCGAGCTCCAAACAATCATGAACAATCATGGCAACCCATGAACATCTGCAAGATGCTGGAAAAAAGTAATAAAATTAATATATGTTTTATGTTCTGCACAGCACATCTTCATACAAAAAGCTAACAATTCAGAGGTAGTGGATGGATGAATGCCAGCACTAAATTATTGCAAGCTTTAGATGCAAAACCGTGCATAAATTTAGATTGTTATGGGCGTGTTTTATGCCACAGTAAATAAATCAGTTTCAGCCACTCCGATACGCAGCTATAGGTGCCACTGCTTGAAATATTGCTAATGCATTCAAAGCAGCCACAAGTACAACGTCAGATCTCACAAGTGTATAAGCAAGCGTTTCTTTGTGTTTCGCACGCAATGTTCATATCATATATCTGTTCCATGAAAATAGGTAAAAACAGCAGCCAAACGAGTGTACTGAGACCATAAGTAACAGAAAGCAGAGCCTTGGCTTGCTTCAATAGTAGGCTGAAATGGAGGCCTGAAGCCACCTCTCAATGATGACATATCACAGGTGGTGACAGATGGCGTGTGTGTTGGGCATGTCCTTTTGCACTAAACTTGAGTGCTGTAGCGTCACGCTCACAGGGCAAACCTGGAAAAACGTGGTTCTGTTTCTGTTGGGAAATGGAAGTACCACAGGACAATCAAAAAGGCCCGAATGGATTGCCTACATTGACTTACATGATTGCTTATGTGTGTGTACGCCTTTGTGCATACAGATGTACTTGAACTATCTTAAACTATTTTAAGCAAAGGAATTGACTGGGCCCTATTTAATTGCAGAAAAGGAACTCTGCTACCAACAAGGTGGACATGGCAACAGAGTCCACATTGAAAAACTAAAGGCCATGTCCGCACTAGGATACATAGCAGTTCCCACTCATCATGTAAGGTGGCTATGCATAGGCTAGTATCAATATTCTTTGCAGCACCAAGGAAACAAACTTCAATGTACATGGATGTTCTAATACTGAAATTGGACATATAATCTTTCGTTGAGTGAATGATACAAATTACATTCAAAGTCAATGTCACAGTACTTTAACAGACTCAAAGGGCCCACTTTGTGTACAGAGATGCATGCAGTGAATGGTGCTGTTGTATATAGACTAATATCACAACTTTGCAGGTCCTTTCGGCTGTCAATGCACACGTCTGAGAGTCGTACTACCACCTACTTATTGAATATTGTCTTTCTGTCACTGAAATTAAAGCTCTTTTTCAGAAAAACATACTTGTATTCAAAAGTATTTTGTGTTTTCATATAGCATAATTGGGCATAAAATTACCCATAATATCTCCTTTCAACGTGGTCTTGAGAAACATGTATTTGTCGTCTGGTAAGACATAGAACAGCTTTTCTTTTAATTTCATATGCTGCACTGAAAATTGCTACATAATTGTGACAAAATTGTCGTTGAGAGAGAATTCTTCAATGGAATGAGCTATCTATAGACTTAATTGTTATTTATAAACTCTCCACCAGCAACAAATTTCTAAGTTATATCTGTTGCAGTACCGAAACGCAGATAAATAGTTACATTGTTTACGAACGTTTTACGACAGTCATGCACGTACAATACTGATTCCGTTTTTCAGCAATATATGAGAGATAGATCCGCTTCAGCTGCAAAATTGTAGATGCCGCTTGATATTGTTCTTGATTCGCGAACCACATAATAGTGGGCAACAGTGTTTCGCTTTCATGCATTTCCAAGAAAAGGTCCGAGCAAGAGGCTCTACCGATGCGCCTTTCACAGATCTAAAGACTCGTTCGGAGCGGTGCTTGGTTTCTAACAGCACAACACAAAATTGGGAGCATCGAAATAAACTCACCCAGTCGTGCATGGTTCACGGGGCAGTGCCCGCAGTAGGAGCACCAGGCAACTTGATGTGGCACGCCTGGTTCCCCTGGCTGGCGGCTGTACGCGAGCAATCCAATCTGATGCACTCACACTCACATCGCACTCACACGTGCCATCATAACTGCACGCTCTTCTCTGAATGCATTTGACGTCGGTCGAGGTGCACATCCCACGTAGCAGGGCCTGATCGGCACCACCGAAACGTTGAAGCACGCCAAGACGATCGCGGGACCGAATTCTCAACGAAAACAGAGATCACGCAAGGAGCGGGCGCAAAAGAGACGGACACCGCTCGACGCGCATGGGAGAGAGAACTGTAGACTGTAGGGGGAATAAGTCAGCAGCGTGAGCAGAAAGAGAACGCGATCAAAGGTGAAAACTTCCTTCGTACGTTGAGTTTGTAGACGTCGCGGGCGTTGTTTGCGTGATAATACTGCTTATTCACGAGTAAACAGAAACAAACGCACGTCTACAATACGAACTTGTATACTTTAAACAAAAACGTTGCGAGGCGAACGAGGCAGCAGAGGCGACTGACGTAACTCGGCACGGCCGCTGTATTTCCAACGCAAGCGCTTCGCACGTAATAAGATATACGGTCGGCGAAGGTCGGGGAGGCGCTGGCTTTATCTCGAGTTCACCGGCCGCATTCGGCGCCAACACAGGAAACACTAGAGCACTGCACGGGCGGGTAAACTCGCTCAAGTTTACCCGCCCGAGCCCGGCCCGGTGATTCAATGCGCGGCGCGGGCCCGGCCCGAACCCGAGAAAAAATTTCGTCTACCCGGCCCGGCCCGGCCCGACGGCAGGTCAGGCCCGACCGAGGCCCGATCCAATAATATAGGTGGTCATTCTAAAAAGAGACAGGGCGTGCAAACACGGACACAAGAAAGAGATCAGGTGGTGTCCTGATCTCTTTCTTGTGTCCGTGTTTGCACGCCCTGTCTCTTTTTAGAATGAATACGTACCAACTAGCTCAGCTCTCTGTTATTCTAATATAGGTGGTGTTGCCAGAACATAGAATCTACAGCAAAGTGTTTAGCAAATATCTACGCTTTGATGGCGAATGTTTCGCTAACAAATATACTTTAACCTACGGTAATAAGGGGCTCACGTTGGAAAGAGTTGAGTGGACATACAGGGTACAATGAATGTTTGCTCGGCAATGGTATACTATAACTGGTTTTTTTTTTGTTTTTTTGCAATGCAATAGGGATCATCAATAGGGATCAGTTTTGCAAATGCAATAGGGATCATCAAGAACGTTTTGTAGCGGATATTGCAGCGAGGAAAGTGATTTGTAGCACGAGTTCAGTTTCGATAGGATGTCAATAAAAACAGAGGAGACAGAGAACAGAACGCCCTCTTCAATTTGTTTTCATTGCGCTATTTCATGAAGCTTAAAACATGCTCCAACGATAAATGCAATCGTGCACCCGGCTTCTGGGTATGTAACACCTGTCTTCAGGATTGTAGCACCTTGCCACAGCAAGATACAGGAAGAAAGCCAGGTTTATTACTGTGTTGTAAATACACTAACCTAGATAAAAATTATAACGAACCGCGTGCCCCACGTGTACTTTCAGAAATACGTATAGGCAGCCGAAAGGACGAAAATAAAGGTATTTGTGGTAGAATTATTTTCATATGTCACACCACTGCTACCATATACAGTCCATAAGTCTTTTGTGGCTTGTTTTAAAGTTTATTTCTTCACGTGTTACTGTGCAAAAAATCAAATTATCTAGAAATTCCGGCTTTAAGCACGCCATCCACCGTTGCATCACATATCCTGCCACGCTAAAATTTCTCGCACTGCATGCGCTTGCCAAAGGGGCGCACATCTGCCATCGCGCCAAGACTCAGAGACAACTTGGTATTTGACAGTATTGAAGCATATCCGGGATCGGCTCGTTTCTCCTCGTGGCGGTAGAAGACGACGAGAGAAATTCCGACTTATGGACAAAGCACGGCTGTAAAAAATGGAGCAAACTTTGCAATTCGATTGTAAACTCACCCCGGTCTTCTATCCAGAAGTTGTGTATTAATGTCAAAGGTGATCTCTGTTCGGGGACAGTTAAACTGTGCACTCGCGGCCCTTTGTTGCGGACAAAACGCCCTTATGCTAGACATTTTAGACTAAATTTCAAGCAGGTCATCATTGAAAGAAAAGCCGATGGAAAGAGCGAGATAGGTACAAACCAGGAAAGGTAGGCAGGTTAACATGGATTAATACATCTGGCTCGTACCCTACACAGGAAATGTACTGGGTCGTTCAACATTTTATGACTAGAATAGCAGTGATGAATTGTACGACGACCTCTCGTACTCATGTCAGCGTAAACGGATACCTAATCCAAATGTTCTTGTTTTTACCATTTATGCTGCCGAAATACCTCTCTGCAGCTAGCTTTTAGACCTCCATGTCGTTGCTAAAAGCGTTCATGAAACTCCGGCAGGATGAAAGGGCACATATGCTATAGCAGAGTCAAGAGTAAGGCTACATGTCTGTGCTTTTCGGCATGTATAACGTTCGGGGCATTGGAGTGACGCACGAGTCAGAACAAATTGGCAGTTGCGCTGCAGGTCTAAGTGATGTCGACAACGATATACTGCAGAGTAGTTTCTGCGGACATATCCTATGCCCTCCTGATAGCCCACCTTTTCGTCGATGGCGATTGCCGCAAATAAGGAGTCAGTGACACTGGTTGCCTCGACGTACGTTAAGTGCTATTCATTATATAAGATTACAGTTTAGGTGGCTAGCACTTTAATGAAATTAGTGAGCTTCCTCATTAGATGCTTTGAAATATTTAGGAAGGCATTGAACAGCTAAAAATATTTCCGAACACTGCAGACGTGCATTAAATGCTAAGCATTTTTTAGCGAACCAAACGTACTTTGACCGCTTCTATCTATCTATCTATCTATCTATCTATCTATCTATCTATCTATCTATCTATCTATCTATCTATCTATCTATCTATCTATCTATCTATCTATCTATCTATCTATCTATCTATCTATCTATCTATCTATCTATCTATCTATCTATCTATCTATCTATCTATCTATCTATCTATCTATCTATCTATCTATCTATCTATCTATCTATCTATCTATCTATGCGCCGCCATGTAGCAAAACATTCCAATGTTTTGCTATCGCCTTCATTGCTTCGCCCTTGCAGGGAAACTGACTTTTCTCAATCGGACCCACTCAGACTCAAGCTCATGAAAATATTACTCACCCGGATTCACTCAGACTCACAGCTCGATCTGTGTTTGAGTGAGCGTGAGTGAGTCGACTCATGAGTGAGTTTGTCGACGTATGCCCCCTACCTACTACCGTGAGAGAGATGTCTTGTCAACAGCAAAAAGACCCTTGGATCGCTTCTGTCCTGAATGTTCTCACCGCATCTCTAACTTCTGCATGGCGACGTGTCCTTCGCCGCCAAGCCTTGCATCTATCTATACGGGAGGCGCTGTTATACTGTCGCAATTGCAAACAGATTGTCGTTAATTGCCTATGGTTATACCAAACCACATGCGATCCCCACATCTGTGTATATTGTGTGCTGATTCGCCGCACGCTCGTGCCGGTGTGCTGAAAACATATTGGTGGCTGCGTGAACGTTACTGATGGCTTAGTATGTATACCCTTGTTGGCAAACACATTCAGTGTGGTCCAACACCTCAAGGGCGTAAGACATGTCTCGGGTCTCACGGTATAATGCAGCCTTTACCATGACACGTTTACCATCCTCTTTACCGTTTACCAGCCTTTACCATCCTCTTTGCCGTTTTGCAATAATCTACATGGACCGCGTGTGCCCTCGGATGCTCCCAATACAACTGTAATTGTCATCATTGACCATCGGACGAGATACGCAGAAACCACAGCACTCACCACGGCTGCTACTCGTAACATCGCCATCTTACGCATTTTCGCTCTCCTTCATTGTGCAGCATGCAAACTCCTCATAGATAGAGGACGTGCGCCTATGCTTATGCCCGACCTCCTTTAAGAGCTCATTCGCTCATGTTGTACGGTACACCGCACATCTGCTGCCTAATACCCACAGACCAATGGCGGAACGAAACGCTTGAACCGAACCCTGCGAGACAATCTCGAGATTTGCAATAATACTCGCCATTCCAACAGGGTATATTCAAAATGTATAGTTCCATCTGTCGACAGTGCCACTAGCCCCGTACAAAATCTTCTCTTGGGCGCGAAGACGGTACCTGTCGCATATTGCCGCATATAGGGGCTAGTATTTGTTGTTTTAAATGCCACACTTTTCATGGTAAACTAACGGCAATTTAAGCGGTTCTATCTACGTATCTATCTATACATGTATCTAGCCGCCTACGTCTCCGTGGTCTCGCGATCACCGCATTAATTTGGTGTCGACCGAAATTGGTATGGGAGGGGAAGAGGGTTTGACGAATATGACTTTCTGGTCATGACATGAATAACATGAAAATCATGTCGCTTATGTGGTGAAATCCTTTCCTACAGAGACGTGTGGCACATACCCGCATACCACGGTATGGAGGTATGCGGCGCAGGTGATCAACAGTTTATATCTAAAAAAACGGCGAGAACACATATTGCTAATTTAAATTCGAGACCGTTAAGAAAAACCGACATCGGCAGCGTTGATACGATGAATGCAAAGAATAAAAATCAGGACCCCAGGACAGAGCCACGCAAGGTCTTGAAACTGCTTCGGTAAAAAACCCTATGCAAGAGTAGTGTTAGTGCAACGTCAATTGACGTTGAAATGCTGTCTGTCAAATTTTATAACAAAACAATAAACATTATATATGTACTCCTATGATGCAGGCGTAGTGTCGGGTTAACGTCAATTGTGATTTAAGTGTTGGCTGCGCTTCTAGAGCAGTCTAATGAACATTAGAGTTGTATTCCAATTACTCAGCAAACTATGTTGAAACGTTTGTCGGCCCTGGAGGCAAACGCTAACGAAAATTACGTATGATATCCTCACCATCGGACCGTAAAGTCCAGTTCGTTTCGATAATGCCGACGTCTGTGCCCTAACACGAGTGCTGACGTTACGTGAGACCATAAGCTACCCTTTAAGCGGCAGTGTACTCGACGTTCCTGGTACGCCGACGGTGTGGCCACAACTGCTACACTTACAAGAACATATCGATCCACCTCGTAACGCGAAGGTCGCGGGATCGAATCCCGGCCGCGGCGGCTGCATTTTCGATGGAGGCGATGATGTTTGAGGCCCGTGTACTTAGCTTTAGATGCACGTTAAGGAACCCCAGGTGATCGAAATTTTCGGAGCCCTCCACTACGGCGTTCCGCAAAATCATATGGGGGTTTTGTGACGTTAAACCCCAGATATTAGATATTATTATAACCTCGTACCGCTTGGCTCAAGCCAAAAAATGCAGCATAGGCAGTAACTTGGCGACTGCTTCGCACCATGCGATCCCCACAAGGCGTGGGATCTGCCCAATTTTCGTCTTCGTTCTGCAACGTCTTCGCAATGCTTCGCGCGCTGTTAACCCAAGAAGGGAGTCGTGAAAATGCTGCGAACGACGCGGACTTTTTTCGAATGTGTTCATTCCTTCAATGAAGAAAAGAAAGGTGCCAACGGGAGCTGCTTTCGTCAGCGAATCGGCACTACGTTTTGATTTGAAACCATGATCGGTGCACTCGAGAGTGCCCTTCAGCCACAAATCTTAATTTCGATCGCAGTTTTGTTGCTTGCCTGCTAGGTAAACTATCGTAACCAGAAAAAAATGCTATGCCAGTACTTTTAAGCAGGCTGCCTTCGTGCAAGCGCAAGAGAGGCAAGAGAGCATCAGCGATCTACGTTTGCTTGTACTGTTGCTCATCGACGAAAGCGATGATTTGCGAGTATAAACGTGCGTAAGGTTACGTTGACGCTGAACTTCAATTGATGGCGCAAATGTTAAGACAGGAACGTAGAAGACACGTAAGACACGGACAAGCGCACACTCGCAACTAAATTTTATTCTTCCGAAAGCTTAGCTTAAGAACCCTCAAGCATGCGCACAACACCACAGAAAGAAAAATCAATCTCTGATACCACCGCTTCATCAACACCTATCCACCAAAAAACTATACTCATTTTGATAAATAGTTACAGAAGGAACACTGACACACAGATCGCCAGCTTTCTGTAAGTACATAGCTTCAGCCAATTTCCTTGCCACCTTGTCTTTGCTTTTACGCAAAATGCACACGCTGCCCAGTAGTGGTCTACACGCGCAAGCCTTACAGTGATGTGGTATGCTCTGCTTACAGTGAGGGCATGCTCTGGTAGTCGATCATTAATACTTCTGCCCGTCTGGCCGATGTACATCCGGCCGCAAATCTTATAAATAACACCTGTAGCACATTCCATAAAGCGCGACAATAATGACAATAATGACAATAATGCCGAGGAAAGTATCGGGGATGTTATTTGTAGTAATACGTACATATTTTGGTGGATAGGTTTTGATGAAGCGGTGGTATCAGAGATTGATTTTTCTTACTGTGGTGTTGTGCGCATGCTTGAGAGTTCTTAAGGTAAGCTTTCGGAAGAATAAAATTTAGTTGCGAGTGTGCGCTTGTGCGTGTCTTACGTGTCTTCTACGTTGATGTCTTAACATTTGCGCCATCAATTGAATTCAGCTATGCACCAACTAGCCCGACAGCAAACGCTATTAAGTTACGTTGACGCCTTAAATTGCGTAGGATATTAAACATCTGTTCCACTATACGGCTCGCTCGGCGCAGCAGCCCCAACATGCCTCTCTGGGGAAGTTTTGCAAGCGAGTGTGTGCCGAAGTACGTCGTCCACATGCCACGTCAGCCATTCACTCTAGCCTACATAATGCCCGTCACCCCTCCACTTCAATCCTGGCCGTGGCGGGTACATATCGATGGAAGCGAAATGCTTGGGGGCCGTATACTTAG
Source organism: Rhipicephalus sanguineus (assembly GCF_013339695.2). Lineage (NCBI taxonomy): Eukaryota > Metazoa > Arthropoda > Arachnida > Ixodida > Ixodidae > Rhipicephalus > Rhipicephalus sanguineus. The sequence continues at coordinate 110,101,844 of NC_051179.1, forward strand.
ATTTACAGGCATGCTAAAGAACCCCAGGAGGTAGAAGGTCACAGAGCCCTGAACTATGTCAGCCATCACACTAATATCGTGGTGTTGGGACCTAAAACTCCAATGATTATTATCAGCACCCATCCACTTCGTTAAAGTTGCTGTGTATATACATATATATTGTAATCATCATCTTCGTTTGTCACGCGGGCTGCGCCGCTTTGGACATTGAAATATAACCTTTCGATTACTGAACTGGGCGTCGTCTCATAAGTGGTGGAGAGTGCTGTGGTTCCCACGTCCTCTTGCTCTACCGGTCACCCCTGGAGCTCCGGTCTGGTCGACGGTTGTGCTCGCAAACGACAGTGATGGCACAAAACAACGCCTCCGCTGCCGCAACCGCTTCTGCTCAGCCAGTTGGGCCTAACTACACAGTGAGTACGTTGCAACGAGACCCTCCGGTATTTTCCGGCCTTCGCGGTGAAGACGTCGAGGAGTGGCTCGATAATTATGACAGAACCAGTGTTTGTAATTATTGGGACGAGGCCCACAAACTACGCTACGTTCCTTTTTACCTCAGGGAAGTGGCTAAAACCTGGTTCTACAACCATGAAAGTGACTTTCCTGATTGGGCAGCCTTCACGGCACAACTCCGTCAGATATTTGGTACATCTGCAGGACGCTCTGAGGTAGCCAAACAGAAGCTCGCAACCCGCATCCAAGGGCCCGACGAATCATATACGTCGTATATTGAAGACTTTCTGGCTCTCTGTCGCCGTGCCCAAAGTGACATGACGGAGGCCGATCGCATCCGTCACATACTAAAAGGCGTGAACTCTGTGGCCTTCAATGCTCTCGTCATTCAGAGCCCAAATACAGTTCAGGACATAATCACCACATGATGGAACAGAGGGCGTGGATAAAAATGTGGTGTCTAGAACAAAAGTCGGTTCACGGCCAAACACCAGGAAAAACGGGCTGTAATTCGTCGTGCGTTGTATGGCAGTATTATATGCAAACGTGACGAAAGGGAGTACAGTGTCCCAGTTTTTGTGATCTGGCTGAACATAGATGGATATCATGTCGGACAAAGTTCGGTGAAAACGCTCTGTAAGACCATTTGTTTGCGGATGATATGCTGATGTGGTCTTATGTACGGTGTTAGAGGCCTGGAGGACTTAAGCAAGAACATGGGAAAGAAATGTCTTGCCACGGTCACTAAGGAGAACACGAGGGGCACCGTGGCGCAAAATAATGGCGCGCAGGACAAAATCGGCTACTTCCGAGGTAGCACCAGAGGGAAGAGCTGCCGTCTCCGCGTAGCGTGTTAGGTGGTCCACGGCAGTAACAATCCAGCGGTGACCGGCTGGCGTAAGCGGGAGGGGTCCGTATAAGTCGATGCCCACGAAGTCTAAGGGAGCGGAGGGACACGGCAGAGGTTGTAAAGGGCCTGCGGGAAGAGATGTGGTACGTTTTCGGTGTTGGCATGACGCGCAGGAACCGACGTACTTCGCCACACTTGTTGAGAGGCCAGGCCAAAAGCACCGAGTTATGATGCGCTCGTAAGTCTTGTGAAAACCCAAGTGGCCAGCTGTCGGGTCGTCGTGCAGGGCTTGTAAAACCTGGAGACGAAGTGAACGAGGGACGACTGGAACCCATTGGTTACCGAGAGGGTGGTAAATGTGCCTACATAACGTTCCACCTCGAAGTTTAAAACGTTCAAGCTGTCGTCTTAAGCGGCTGTTGGGGGCACGGGATAAGCCAGTAAGCCGATCGATGATTGTGCGGCAGTATGTATCTGCATGTTGGAGCGAGGTGAGATCTGTGGATGAATGTCCACTGAGGCAACGGACTCTTTCAGATTACCGGCCGTCGGCTTGGTCACTTGGCTTGTCGGTGATAAACAGATTGAAGGCGACACTTGGGCGCTTGGCGAGAGCGGGCACCGCGACAAAGCGTCAGCATCTTCGTGTTCTCGACCCGACCTATATGTGACACTGTAGTCATACTCTTGCAAATGCAGTACCCAACGGCCAAGGCGTCCCGACAAATTCTTGAGAGACGATAACCAACACAGAGCATGATGGTCAGTGACGATTGTGAAATGCCGGCCGTATAAATAAGGGCGAAACTTTTGCACGGACCACACGACAGCGAGGCATTCTTGTTCGGTGATGCTGTAATTTCGCTCAGCAGGAGAAAGAGTGCGGCTCGCGTAGGCCACGACTTGTTCTTCGGAAGCGTGCTTCCGCTGCAGCAGGACGGCACCGATGCCATGCCCACTTGCGTTAGTGTGTAGGACAGTAGACGCTGCAGGGTCGAAATGCGGAAGCACTGGCCGCGATGTGAGGCATCGCTTGAGAGTGTGAAAAGCGGCTGCGCATTCATCCGACCAGACAAAAGTTGCGCTCGCGGTCAAAAGCTTGTGCAAAGGAGCTGCAATAGTGGCGAAATCACGCACAAAGCGGCGGAAGTACGACGCTAAGCCGAGGAAGCTGCGAAGGTCTTTAGGTGTGGTTGGTGTAGGAAAGTGCAGTACTGCAGCAACCTTGTCGGGATCGGGCTCAATGCCATGTCTGCTGACAACGTGGCCTAATACCTTGATGCTGCGGCTGGCAAACCGGCACTTCTTAGTGTTTAGCTGAAGACCGGCCTTAGCTAGACAGGTCAGAACTTCGTCTAGCCGTTCCAGGTGCTGTGAGAAGCTGGACGAAAAGATGACGATGTCGTCCAGGTAGCAAAGGGAAGTCTTCCATTTTAATCCACGCAGTACCGTATCTATCATTCGTTCGAATGTGGCTGGGGCATTGCAGAGGCCAAAAGGCATTACATTGAATTCAAAGAGTCCATCAGGTGTAGCAAATGCAGTCTTCTCTTTATCGGACTCGTGCATCGGGATCTGCCAATAACCAGAGCGCAAGTCGAGGCTCGAAAAGTACTCGGCACCTTGTAAAGTATCAAGAGCGTCGTCGATCCGAGGCATGGGATAGACGTCCTTACGAGTAATATTGTTCAGCGCTCTATAATCAACGCAAAATCGCACCGAGCCATCCTTTTTTTTAACGAGCACAACAGGAGAAGACCACGGGCTTGCCGAAGGCCTGATAACGTTGCGTGCGAGCATATCGTTGACTTGTTCTTCTATAACTTTGCGTTCAGAAGCTGATACACGGTAAGGGCGGCGACGAATGACACGAGATCCGTCTGTGTCGATGCGATGAGCGGCCACGGTTGTTTGACCCAGACCATCGGAACAAACGTCAAAGCAAGCGTTGTGTTTCATTAATATGGTCAGCAAGGCATCAGTCTCGGTCGGATTGAGATCTCTACTAAAAGCGGCCTTTAGAGCACGCGATGAACCTTCCGCGGGCGTACTCTGTGGAAATGACGAGTCAGTTGAAACAGTAACGACACATACCGGTGCGTCTTCGGTAATGCTGGCAACAGTAGTCCCCTCTGGCAGCAGTAGGGCTTCTGGCGTCGTGTTGTAGGCGGTGATGCTTGCATAACCACGTGTGAACCGCACTAGACAAGATGCGATGGCGATGCCTCGAGAAATACAGCGCTGGCAAGGTGTAACCACCGCGTCGCCATCTATAACGTCTCGTGACCTGATCGTAAGTACACGTTCTTGCCCGGAAGGCAGGAGAAAATCCGCAGTTGTGACAAGGTTGGGCGGTGAAAAATCGGCAGCAGAAGAAAGCTCAGTGTCCGTAATACGAATGAGAGGTAGACCGCACGAAATGACAGCCGACGAAGCCGATAGGAAGTCCCAGCCTAAGATTATCTGATGAGCGCATGAAGAAAGCACAGCCAGCTGTACATGATGGCGGACTCCGTCGATGAGAACGCGCGCAGTACACTGTCCGGTCGGGCAAATCGGATTGTCATTAGCGCCGCATAACAGGGGACCGACATAAGGAGTTTGCACTTTCCGTAGACGAAAACACAATTCGCGGTTAATGACTGAAATTGCGGCTCCAGTGTCTACAAGGGCGTCAACAGAAACACCTTCCACACAAACAGGCAGTAAATTTGCTGGGCGAGACGGAGGAGTTGTGACGTTTCGACAACGAGCAGTTTCCCCTCCAAAAACTGCAGCTTCTAGTTTTCCGAGTGGCTGTCCAGAGAGATCGGAGCAGGACGCAAGGGTGATGTCGTACGCCGAAATGGTGACGGAGAACGGCGGCGAGGTGAACAAGGACGAGGCATGGCTTGGGACAGTGGAGGTGAGGGCGACCGACGTGAGGAGGATGGATACGGTGCTGGAGCGTAGGCATCAGATCTTGGGGCAAAGTCCCTTTCATAAGCAGAATAGCCACGTCGTTCATCCTGCTGACGGCGGCGGCAGAAACGGGATATATGGCCCCGTATGCCACAGTAGAAACAGACGGGGCGCGAAGGACGCCAGGTAGAGTAGTGTGGTTGCACTGGTGCCTGTGCTGCCATCGACGCCAAATGGTCGCACCCAACGTCCGCAGGCGCAGATGAAATTGGTGCAGCGGCCCGTGATGCAACTTCTGCGTACGAAGGCATGCGAAAGGGTACAGAAGATGGGGCACGTGCGACGCTTGTCATCGATGCCAGTTAGTCCTTGATAATTTCACGCAGGTTGGGAGGAGCAGAGCGGACAGGCGAAGTGGCTGTGTTGCCCGGAACAAAGCCGTGAAGTTCCTCTCTGACAATGGTGCGGATCAGGGCTCGCAATTCATGTTCACCAGCAAAACGAGCGTCAGAGGAGGCGTGTGGAAGGCGCATGGAATATATATATATATATATATATATATGGAGACAACGCCCGTTCGTAGGCCGGCTGTTCTTATTCTGCACCTCGTTCTTCACTTCCTCGCACTAGCTGGGCATGCGCCCGTGCCCGAGCGCGGCTGTCTTCATTACACTCGGCCACGCTGCGAGCATCGAGTCCTGCCCAAAAGTGGCCCTTCTCTGGCATTGGTCATTTCCTCGCTGGTGAAAACATTCAGAGGTCCTGGGTGCTGTACCACCATAGGTAGCACTAATGCTTCTGGCGGGCGGCATTGGCTGCCTCGCAGAGGCCGGTCAAGGCCACGCTGCGACACTGCATGGACAGCTGCTGAAACTATCTCTGGCGGTCGGCATAGACTGTACCGCGGTGGTTCGTCTTGTGAACGCCGCGACTTGTCTTGCAGAGCTGCCGAACATTCTGGGGGGCGATGCTGGCTGTGTCGGGGGGATCGCAGAAGGCATCGGTCGCGATGTGGCCTAACTTGGTGAGCGGCGAAAGATGACCCGAGCGGCTGGCAATTTGATCGAAGTGGCATGCCATTGATGTCTGCAGCCGTGTTGGTCTCTCCGGCCTCCATCAGAGTGACATCCTTGAAAGGGATGGGAACGTCCCTGCAAGCACTTCCCTGTGCGCGTCTGCGATGTGGTAGAAGCGTCGGCTGCAGAGTCATGGATGTGACAGCATCGCTGCGGACTCCATCGGCGCACACGGGCTGTACTGATCGGTCTCTTGTAGCAGCAGCTTGGCCCTTACTCAGAGAAAGGTGACTACCTGCGCACTCGGCGAATGACTGCGCTGAACTTCGCGTACGCAGTTCCGGTGGGTCTGAGAGCACAATAATATCGATTGCTGGAATTGGCTCGTCCAGCTTGTCAACGGGTATCGTGTTGACAAATCGAGGAGCCGGCTTCTCCACGTGCCAAGGTGAAGATAAGCCTGGGGCTCGCGTAATCGACTTCTGTGACTTGGACGCAATCTTGGTCACGAAAAAGGAAGGTCTTGAGGAGGGTCGCGACAATGAATTTGAGTTCTCGACCACGAAGTGTACCTGGCAGCCTGTGTCGGTGTCTGTCGCGGAGCGTTCCGCGAAGCTTGCTGTGAAGGAGCTGCAGGAGACAGCTGTGCCATTGGGGCGGGGCTCAGGAGCGGAGATGTTGGTGCAGGGCACAGCTACACCATCGTGATGGAGCTCTTGATCTCGGTCACCGAGGGAGGGCACGGTAGTAGGGGCCCGAGATGCACCGTCGAGGTTGTGCGTCTCACAGCTGCCATGAGTGGTACACAGTGAGTCAGTAGGGAAGGGGCTATGAAAAAGCGGGCGAAAGATACTCGTCCACTTCGCACACCACTCCGACCACGATCGCTGCCGGACACCTTCGTAGGCATGCCATGCCTCGGCAGCATCGCGAAGGCGGTCGATGGTAATGAGCCATTTTTGATGGTCCGACCAAGCGTGGTGGGTGCCGAGCGAGTTGATAGTCTCAACCCACCCGAAGACGTCATCCTGGAAACCGCGGAACACCGGCACTGCCAAAACAGCCGGTGACGCTGCTACCGTAGGTGAAACTCCGGGGCATGACGACGCCAACCAGTCGAGTTGATATGAGAGCTCCGTGAGGGCGCACCGCAGCTCTCTGCGGCTCTCGGGTGAGCTCTCTTCATGGTCTTGCGAGGCGGCGGCGGCCAACGCGGCATTGAGCGAGTGCAGTGCTGGCAAGGCGGCAGGACACAGCACGGAGATTGACGCTGCCAAGGCGTTCATCGTGACTCGGAGTCTTGCGATGGTGGCGGAAAGCTCGGCGGCGCTCTCGGGCGATCCGCGCATGGTGCCTGTGGTGACGTCCGAGGAGTATGACACGATCAGCGTACTGAGAGCGGAGGGACCCTTGTCTGAGGGAGCTTGGACAGCACCCCTTAGCGGCTCGGGTGCCCATGGAGTACTGATTAAGCCGTTGTCGCTGCGGGAAGCATGGACGGCATTCCCGGGGTCCTTGGCGTTGGAAGCGTCAACCGCGTTCCTAGGTAACCGGTACCCATGCGATGTCTTGTCCTGAACTGGTAATGCGGCGTCGATGAAGGAGGCTTGAGCCGCCGAGGAGACCTGGACGCCGTCCACGGACGGTGCCTGAAGCGCCGACAGATTGGCAGGTGGTGGCGAGGAGGCATGTACGCCGTCCCTGGGCGAGAGGAGCCCGTGCGTATTGTTGGCGCGAAGTAGCACGTCACCGGACAAGTAGTTCCCCGGAACCATAATGGAGGCCTGGACGCCGTCCGCTGGTGGTGGGATGGATGCTTGCCGCGGTGATCTACTTGCGGGTTCCATCAGCGAGGAAGCGTGACGGCGTTCCTCTGGAAGACGCGTTGCCTCAAGCTAACAGCTGGGGTTCGCCGAAGCCTTTCGACGACTGCGCCATTGTAAGGGAAGAGACACAGAAACAAGAGACAACGCCCGTTCGTAGGCCGGCTGTTCTTATTCTGCACCTCGTTCTTCTCTTCCTCGCACTAGCTGGGCATGCGCCCGTGCCCGAGCGCGGCTGTCTTCATTACAATATATATATATATATATATATATATATATATATATATATATATATATTCATGAGAACTAACAGACAACAATGCCAAGGAAAGTATCGGGGATGTTATTTGTAGTAATTAGGATATAAACGTGCCGCCGATAACTTGCCGCCGGCAGGGACTGAACCTGCGACCTTCGAATAACGCGTCCGATGCTCTACCACTGAGCTCAGTGGTACTGTTCTCTTGATAAGTCTAGAGGTGTCGGGGCCATCAGTGGCAGTAAATTTGTTACATCAACGAGGAGTTTATGAGAAGTGTAAATGAGCTCTGGCTTCGCATCCCTGCAATTCTTGAACGCCCACTTACCTGAGGTGCGCGTTAAGGTAACAATGAAAATATTTCCGAAGATAAAATACAGAAATCTTCAACCTTCGGGTGTCACCTGTGCCGACATAGGTATCACCCGGTATGACTTCCAGCGATGGTTATGCCTAGCGTACCGACCGAGCTCGTCTACATGTCATCGGCACTTCTGGGTTTCAGGATACAGAATTCTGGCTAGTACAAATGACCTTAATGCACGGCTTTGGCTTCGGATACCATAAATGAAGAATTTTTATTGTATACGGTGCCCACGCAAAAAGCGGTGAACATCATTGCGACACGCCTTTGGCAAGCACCTCCAGTCAACAACAGCCGTCGATCGCACCCACCGGCACATTTCTGACTCATATGTGAGAACACAGACGTGTCAATTGGAACGCCTCATAGAACCAATATGATGACATAGTTTTTCAGCGCATTGCATTTGCTTTTGGCCTAGCCGTCATGTAGTTGTAGCTAACGATAGAGCTACAGATCAGCGCGCTGGCACGGCCGCCCTGTATATCTTCGTTTACGCGAGAAAACATCTCAACATTTTATCAGTGGTAAGCACGTGTTTATTTAAAGAGATGAGAGTCAACGTAAAGCCTCTGTACATATCGACTTTTGGAAGGAGCGAGAAACGGCTGTTAAACTTTGAAGTAACAGGCGGTAAGGTGTACCAAACACTTTGGTTCACTTGATACGTTTAAAACGGAACTGTGCAAGCTCGCCGTTGGTCCGTGCAACGTCAGCAAAAACTCGACCTGGATGTGCATAGGCGAGATAGTCTAAGTCGAGATAAGTTATGCCTGGCTAATTATAGGTGAACATAATTGAAACTAGTTAAGCTTAGTGTGGCACTCAATATCGTGGGATACTTAAGGGCAAGTCTGTGTCGCAAATAAAAAAAAGACAATCGATAGCCAACGGATAGCTAATAGATAATCAATTAATAACCAACAAATTCTAGAAAATACTTGGTTGGGTTTAGCGAAGCCCAGAATTCATGGCCAATACCTTGAAATGGCCAATCGATAGCTAATAAATAATCTATCAATCAATTTTACAAAATGCTTGGTATGGTCACTTCTAGGCCAGGCACACAATGCCTGGCCTAGAAGTGACTTGGTAGTGCCTCGCAAAAAGCAAGGCAGCACAGCGCTTCAGAGGTCGCGCAGTAATAATGTGGTTCCGATATTTGACGCACGTTTATATTTGCAGTGCCAAATAAAATGAAGATGTATAGCAATGCAAGCTTACTGGAGGAGTTTGACAGCCGCATATCTTGGGGAACGAACCATTCCCTTGAAAGCCTACCTCATATCCGTAGCGCACGTCACTACAGAACAAATGTTCTGCGCAAGACGTAGGAGGCTGCGAAGCGGTGCACCTTCTTCAGCCACCGTAGGGACGAGTTTTTAAGCCTGCGTTCCCATGTATTCGTTACAGTACGGTGAGATCCCCTGGTCACTTTCTGGTTGAATTTTGAAAAGAAATGGCGGCATCATCTTGGCCCAAAAGCTACGCCAAGGATCCGCTACACCTTCCCATGACCTTTCGTTATATATACTAAAAAATTAACGAGTAAAAAGCGTGTCTATCAAAACGATAAGCGCTATGGACGAGCGCGCGCTAATTCCATGTAACGACAGGCCTGCGCATTTTCACCGTGACATTTTTGATAGAAAAGTAGCGAGTGCCCGATTTTCAAGAAAGGAAACGCAAGCAAGACAGATTATGATTCTTGTGGGACGCTAGCAGAAAAATCCGACTTCGTGTCATTCAGAAAGTGACGGACGCGCCAAGTGTAGCCGGAGCACCTAACATAATGAATATTCCTTATTGGTATGTCGTTCATCCCTTAGTGAAGTACGCATGCAATACCGCGACACAGCATCCAAAAGGTTTCTCCCATTCTTTATTAAACATATGCACCAGCTCGACACATGCACCAACTCGACACCATGTTGCTACGTTAACTGCACGGGAGAGGCGGGGAGAGTTGGTATGAAATACCATCTAGTCCGGTCACACACCTTGCTTCACCATTTTCATGTATTGATTGTATGCCTCCCACTTCAGCCCACTTCTAAAATCGCAAATTATACTGGAGTGTCGTTATGGGCGCGTTTATCCTCGTGGCACAAAAAAACCTCTAAAAAACTGCGCAACTACGCAATAGTGGTGCGAAGACTGAGGAAACAGTAGCGCCGGCCATGGGTTTCCCTCCTCCTTTTCCCGTCATCCTCACTTCCCTCTCCCGCCCCTTGCTGTACAACACTCTACATAGATACGTTATGATGTGCCTTCTCCTCTTCTCATCTGCCTCGTCACCATCACTTCTCTTTCCCACCTCCTCGTCATGATATACTATACATGACTATGCTTTATGTTGTATCGACGCGGCCGTACGGGACGCCGACGCCGATGAAGAACAAAGGGCCCGGCGGCCGGAGCGCCAGCCGGGAAGAAGGGAAGAGCAGCAGCCGAGACCCAAGCGGAAAACTGTTTGTATCATCAGGGCGTATAGCTATATACAATGAAAGTGCGCCCCCTGGGGGCAGGAGAACCGGTTCCCAAAACGGAACCCAAACCATTACACCACGTCATCCCCCCTCCTTGTTTGTAGAAAGGCATGTGGGCGTTATAACTAAAATGCCTTGCTAGAACTGTTGTGCATTTTGATTGAATCGTTCATGACATCCTGCAGGTGATGTTATGTACAAAAATAACACGCACCAATCATACCCCCTAGTTTATAAACAAGAATGTGAGATCATCCTTATACATTAGAAAGAACTGGTGACGACACCACATTAAGAGAATCAATGGCGGCATACACCGGAAACCGTAAGCTGCTACTCAGCAGGAGACATGTGACGCTTATACAATGGTAGTTTCCGGCATACTTGAATGCCTGCCGAGAATACTTGTAGAGAATTTTACAGAATGCTAAGCATGATGTAGCACTGACGTCACACAGAAATCATCTGCGGTAAACTTAGCATTGAAGGGAAGGGAAAAAAATTCTTGAAAATGCTTAAGATGAGCCATGGAAGGCAAAGACAGTTTATACAAACACAGAGCACGCATTGGTCACACAATATGACCCTAAGAAAATAAGAAAATGCACGCAGTACACTGCACTATTGACACTGTATACAAAACATTGTGAATAATGAACAGAAAAAAAAAACACGAATCAAAGTCTGTAAACCCAGAAGGTTTTTCCTGGACCATTTAGATCGATGAGGCACATGTTGTGCCGAAGCACTCTGTTGCGAAGCAGAAATTAGTGCATGTAAAGAACTTGAGCCTTCCGGCTCGCGGCTTGAGCCTTCCGGTCGTATCGGCTCGCGTCATGGTTAGAGGAAACACGGGTAGCAATATAGGCATATTTCAGAAAAGTGGTCATTCAATGCCGAGGCGGTGCTAGGTTCAGCGATCGTTATGTTATTTAGATTACTTTTTGATCGGGAATGCCAAAGTACAGTACATTAAAAAAAACTCGTTGATGAATTGCAATTTTTCTGTGGCAAAACTTGTTTTTCACCCGTTTATTGCGTAAATATTGCAATTTTATATTTTCTGTAAGTTATTGAAGATGTTTCCATATTTCGTATAGCGTAACGCTACATTGACATTCAAATGCTCTTTTGTAGTCTTTCTTTATGAGCTGGGCGTTGTCTTTCCTTGAGCCTTGGAGTAATTCTTTGAATGGTGTCTATTTAACTGAGCGCTAAGGTACGTGCCAAGCTGTAAACGGAGACTTCCCGAGGATATATTTTAAGTGCAACGCATAGTTTTTGTGAATTCGTAGGCTATCTCATTCAGTTTCATCCGGAGTGAAGCAGCGCAATAGATAAGATAGAGCGCGAGCGATACGCTCGAGACAGGGTGCCCGCCACGGCGGTCTAGTGATTATGGAGGTCACCGGCTGACCCGAAGGTCGCGGGATCGGATACCATCCGCAGCGGCCGGATTTTCGGAGGAGGCAAAAATGCTTGAAGCCTATGCACTTAGATTTAGGTGCATGTTAAATAACCTCAGGCGGTCAAAGATTCCGGAGCCCTCCACTACGGCACCCCTCATAATCATATCGTGCATCAGGGACGTAAAACCCAGCAAATAATCATGATATTATCGAGACAGGGCACACCGTAACTCAAACGATAACAACGGCTGTACTTAAAGAAAAACAAAACAATATATACCTCTGTCGCTGCGCTTTCGTTAAAGCAAACAGGAAGTATTAAGTGCTGACAAAGCGAGCAAAAATCTCGGCCGGCTTTTCATCGAAGGTAAGGACCTCGTCAACTCCCGGGATGTTAACTGTGGTGCTGCGTTTTTTTTTATTTTGCCATGCCGCTTGGCTGGCAGACGGTGGCCTAAGCAAAATATAAATGGTGACGTTTTCAAAAATCAAATACGTCATTCCTTGCTTGCATCAACGGTGTTATTATAACTAGCGCAATTAGGGCATTTCGTGTTTTTTACGTAAAAACAAACAAACGCACTTTCTTTGTTTCTCACCGCAGTTGTTACCCTGCAGATGCTTTTATGCAAAGGTATTATGGAGTCTTGTGTGCATTTGCCTTCATGTGTGCGACGCCACGTGAACGCGAAACACGCGAAACTAGAAACAGTTTCCCTTGAGCTTGCTTGCATACTCCTGGAGAAGAGTTGCAGCGTTTCGTTTCTCAGGTACCTTATTTTGCCGACCGAAAGCACTAACGCGAACAGCGGCCTGGTTAAACAAAGGCCGATAGCAAAATGAGAAGAACGGTGCCACGACCGTTTATGTTGTGCTCGTGATTTTATTTTTTTCGCCGTGTACCACAACGGGATAAGTGGGCGCCGATCGCACGCCTCACGTAAGCGTGAGGCGATTTTTCAAACTGTAGGCATACATGTTTTCCACTTCCTCACATTCTCTTTTTAGATTCTCCAGCATTAAACGTAACGAGAGTTACATATAAGTGACTGGAGAACAGGAAATATATGTCATTCTTCACCTATCTAATTCTCGTCAGGTTCGTTTATGTTAACCGATTCTCCACGGCATTTCTTCCACAAATAAAACGCTGCGAAGGCAATAGCGGCCACAAGCGAGACAGCACCCAAAACTTGGTAGTAGCTGTCATAGGTTCCTCTTGCGTCTCGAAAATATCCTGTTTGAGAAGACAACAAAACAAAATATGCCGTAAATAACGTCTCAAGATCCTCACTAAGGCATGCTAATTGCGAAGCTTCAATTCTCGTTTGTTAGTACTCGCCGAATTACAAGCGGCGTCATAATCTCAAAGGAGAAAGTGGGCGCCGATTGCACGCCTCAAGTTAGCGTGAAGCGATTTTTCCAACTGTGGGCATATATGTTTTCCACTTCCTAACATTCTCTTTTTATGACGCCGAGTTACAAGCGGCGTCATAACTTGAAATGACAAAGTGAGCCGTTGCATTCAGCTGGTCACGTGCTAAGGTGTATACTCCAGTAAATTTATCGGCATGCAGTAAGAAACACGATACTCTTAGGCTGTGAGCAGAACTCTACATACGTGTTTCCCTTTTCTGTTTGTTGCAGTTCACAAGAGGAAGAAATCCACCGACCATTACGATATTTCCTCATGCGAATTCTGAGCGCAGCTTCGTGTTCGAGCAACGCTAACTGTGTTTGAAGTTTCAGCTATCAGGAGTTGTAGCAATGTAAGTGAGTCTACTTTTATGTATAAGTTCGTGACGGTAATTAATAAGTAAGAGACGAGCAGTAGCCGGAGCCATGTATAGGCATCGACCTCTCCTGAAACACATTTATTAAAAAAAGAAGGGCACACCACATCCCGCTAAACGGGACCATGAGGCCATGCGAAGCAGCATTTCAGCATGTCGAGCCCACGTTTCAAGGGGGGAGTGGAGAAAGGAGAGGAGGAGGAGAGAGGGGAGGAGTTCTGTGGAGAGGGTTTGCGCATGCGCAGTAAGGGTTGTCACGCCGGACACTGAGCTCCGCCGCAAGATGCTTCACATCTAAAAAACATTTATTGCATATTGCCTCGTAAACTGCCAGCGTTCGAGTACTACACACACCACTCTCTGCATCTAAGGCGTCGCGAACCAAGCGAAACACCGACAGCCCCGTTACAACATGCGAAGCCATCCGCAGCGCACGTGCCAGCCCTGCATACGCACGAGCTGCGACCAATGGCCCAGCGCGCGTGACGGAGGAAGAGAGGTTAGATGCCAGCAAGGACCTCCTTGGATGCCAGTGGCTTATGATATGCACAGACTCCGCACTCGCTCTATCAGCTACGCCGACGCCAACTCGACGCCGCTTAACGCAGGAATGGACGCCAAAGGGGTGCGCTCTGAAGCTTGCAGGGCTCCTGATGCAATTGTCGAACAATGACTCGAAGGTGAAAGCAAGCAGGTGTGGATCTTTTACTGTGCCCTTGGTGCCACGCGAACGCCGCTTCTTTATGTTTAGTTATGCGAATGCCGTAAAGATGAAGTCGTGCTTTAGAGGAACGCCACTCTTCAGGCACACGAGCGCAGCATATACGAGGTGCTGAGATAGGTTGCACGATCGCGAGTTATTTTTTGCTTCTTATATTGACTGCCTAATTTATCTCACACCACTCAATCAGGCTTTTCGTTGAAGGTTGAGTTCACATGAGATATATAAAACTTGCGCCTTAATAAGGCCCAGGAATTCCCCACCGCTTGTGAAACCCGAGGCAGATCGAAGCCGTTGCGCGCTGTAGGCATTAAGGAGTGTAGCAGTCAGCTTTAGCACCTGATGTCACCTTGTTTAGGCTGACAATTAGACAGTAACAGGCCGCTTCGGTGGTACAGTGGTTAGGGTACTCGGCTGCTGCCTCGAAGGTCGCGGGCTCAATCCCGGCCCTGGCGGTCGCATTTCGATGTAGGCGAAATGCTAGAGGCCCTTGTGCTGCGCGGTGTCAGTGCACGTTAAAGAACATCAGATGTTCGAAATTTCCAGAGCTCTCTGCTACGGCGTCTCTCATAATCATGTCGTGGTTTTGGGACCTAAAACACCAGATGTTATTATCACAATGCTCATGCGCGACGGAGCCTTATTGCGCCGCGGAGCTTAGACAGGGTTGAAGCTGGTCGATAACAAGTTCACAAGTTCATACGGGCGAACACTGGAAGAGAACTCAACCCTCCCGAACGGTATTCCTGGCTGGCTCTCACATAGTTATTTATGAACCGTTAGCTGCCTTGTGAACGAGCAGGGATGTAGGCCTTCGGTACCCTTTATATCATTTGGACGTGAAGCTTGAACGGAGAAGGACGGGGCAAGAAAACAGGGCAAGCACTGAAAGGACGTGTACTTACTGACAAGTGAAATATCTATTTAAAAAATTGGCCGCGTATCTTCGTGCTTCGCTGCACATGTCGTCGAAAGACGATACAGGAGCGCTGCGTTAGTTACTGTATATGCTACCTTTGGGTAGCAGAGTTGCGCATAGGTCTGGCTTGCAACCATGGCTATGTCGCGAAGACTCACTCCGTTTTCGCAGGCGACATGCCTACCGGGTCACCGGTCGACATGTTTGGCGTGTCGAAGACCGGTGATTTACTTTAATATGAATGACTAGTGCCAATCCAGTTCGCTGCAGCGGCGCCATCGAGAAATACAAACATTGGCCCCAGCGTCAGCTTCTCCACAATGCATTGTTGCTAGCGGCGTTCGGAAGACAGATGCGCAACTCTGCTACCTAAAGGTAGCATATGCAGTAACTCTACGCTGCGTGAGATATGGGCGCCATCTGGCAATACGTCGGGGAACGAGCTTGTGCAGAAGAAGGAAAGTTCTTTCCTTCCTCCGTGGCAGAGGGCTTTCGTCGGCGCGTCGAATTTTCAGCACAACCACATTTTCAGCGCAGCTTAAGAAACTAGGGTCTTTAGAATTACGTATCTATGTATTTTTTATTAAAGGAACACACACCTAATACTTACCTAGTGATGTTGCGCCTCAGATATGCGTAATATTTACTTTTTGATCGACAACGTTCACAAGTATGAACAGCTGTACCAGTTCAATATGGGTGAGCGGTAAGCAAGTGGTTCAACTTTCGCCGGGTGGCTGAATCGGGTGACAGACAAACAGAAAGACAGACAGACAGACAGACCAAAATTTCTGCGTTTAAGTTCCCCAAGAAAGACTATCGTCTTTAAAAAACACGTAAAACCAATAATTCCAAACTCGGCCAGTTTGTCATCATCCAGTCCGAGTGTTACTGTCCGGTGTCTTCGAGAATGGTTATTGGTATGAGATAGGGGTGCTTATCCTTGGTTACTCACAGGAGGATTGCTATCTCACTAGCTTAATGCGGCGTGTCTTGATGGGCCCCTAAACACACCGAGTTCAAAGATGAGGGAGGAGTTTCTTTTCGCCTTCACTATCCTTCCCGCAGACAATATCTCACACTCGCCACTCATTTCTTATAAAACACGTGGACAATGGCTGTAACCACGTGTAAACACGTGGCTGTAGACTAAGCGTTGAGCTTATCATGATTTCGCACTTTTCAGCTACATGCTGTTATCTACATGCTATCTACATATTATCTACATCAGCATGCTACATGCTCGACGGCGTAGAGTGCAGCGGTGGTATAGAGGCAGAGCATCAGCCTCGCACAAGAGAAGGATTGGCCACCCTAGTGCAGTATTTGGCCATTACCTCCCACACGAACACATAAATTAATTGAAAATCAGTTATGAGGTATCCATGTACACATAAATTAATCCTCGGCCCTCAGTCCCAAACGGCTGCGAAGCAACTGACCAAGGCGCCGGTCGGGCCTGCGATGCAGACGAGGGTGCTCTAACAATATCCGGCTCCTGACAGGCGGCCACTGGTGTCTCTATTTGGCCACGTTTAACGCTAGCACGTTATCTAGTGAGACGAGTCTGGTAATGCTGTTCGAGGAACTAGAGAGTGCTAAGTGGTATGTAATAGGGCTCACTGGGGTTACAAGGACAGATGAGGCATATACACTGCTAAAGAACGGACACCACCTATGCAATCGTGGCTTAGTTGACACAAGCGAACTATAATTGGGGTTTCTTATCCATAAAAATATAGCTGACAACATCGAGGAAAACTAAAGCACTATTGAGAGGGTGGCAAGTATCTTAAATATACTTAATAAAAGGTGCAATATGAAGGATTTACAGGCCTTCGCGCCTGCATCCAGCCATGATGACCGTTTAGTTGAAAGCTTCTATTAGGATGTGGAATCAGCAATGGGTAACGTAAAAATACAGTATATTGTACTGTACTGATGGACAACTTTAATGCCAAAGTACGCAAGAAGCAGGCTGAAGACCAGAGAGTGAGAGAATATGGCACCGGTTCTCGAAATGCCAGAGGGTAGTGATTAGCAGAGTTCGCGGAACGCCAAAATTTGCGGACATTTCATACCTTCCACCGAAAACGAGCGAACCGCAAGTGCGCATGAAATAGACTTCATACTCTGCGCATACCTTCGCATCATGCAGGAAATGGAAGTGGTTGGCAAAATACGACGCAGTGACCACAGGATGGTAAGGCCTCGAATTTGCCTACACTTGAGGAAGGAACAGCAGAAACTGATGCGCAAAAAGACAATGAGTTAGTGCTGAGAGGAAAATTAAAGGAGTTCAGGAACTCGCTCCTGAACAGGTACTCTGCTATAACCGAGGAAACCGACCTTAACGTTGATGCAATGAATGATAATCTACGAGTATCATTACGGAGTGTGCAGAAGAAGTCAGAGGCACCGTCATTTGACAAGACACTGGAAAGCTGCCCCAGTAGAAGAAAAACCTCATTAAGAATCGTCAAAGCATGGAAGCCTCTAACACAGCAGACAAAATAGAACTGGCAGATCTTTCGAAGTTAATCAATAGGCGTGAGGTAGCCGACATAAGAAGGCATGATATGGAGAGAATTGAACATGCTCTAAAGAACGAACGAAGCGTGAAAGCGGGGAAAAGAAAACTGGGCGCAGACAAAAACCAAATGTTTGCACTAAGGACCAAGAACTAGCAATATGAATAGCACAGTTAAAGTAGCGAAGGAGCTTGCGGAGATTTGTACATTAACCGGGACAAACAGGTCGACATTCTAAGAAGTAGTAACGCAGAGGAAGCGCACATACAACCAGTAACGACTGGGGAAGTAAAGAAAGCTTTGGAGCGAATGGAAAGAGGCAAAGCCACTGGTGAGGATCAGGTAACAGCAGATCTGTTGCGAAACAGTGAACAAATTGTGTTAGAAATACTAGCCACACTGTATACGAAGTGCCTCTTGACGGTCACGGTACCACCACCTTGGAAGAATGGTAACATAATCTTAACGCATAAGAAAGGGGACGTCAGAGACCTTAAATATTAAAGGCCGACCAGCTTATTGTTTGTTGTGTACAAGATACTCACAAAGATAATAAATGTTAGACTTGAGATCACCATAAAATTACGCATAATTTTGTAGAGGCCGCTCGACAAGAGACCATATTCACGCTATCAATCAGGTGATAGAAAAATGCGCGGAATATAACGAACCCCTATATACATTTTGTAGATTGCGAGTCGTCATTTGGTTTGTTCGAGATATCAGCAATCGTGCAGACACTTAGGAATAAGGGCGTCACGAACCGTACACAAAAATACTGGAAGAATTCAACATGGGCTCCAGAGCCACCTTAGTTCTCCTTAAAGAGAGCGACAAAATTCCAATAAAGAAGGGTGTAACGCAGGGAAACACGATCTCCCCGACGGTATTGACCACGTGCTTAAAGGAGGTTTTCAGGGCCCTAGATTGGGAAGAGTTAGGGATACGAGTTAATGGAGTCTTCCTTAGTAACCTGCGATTCGCTGATGACATTGCATTGGTGAATAGCTGAGGGGACGAATTGCAGCTCGTGATTACTGAATTGGGCAAGGAAAGCAGCACGGTAGGCTTGAAAATATTATGCAGAAAACTAATGTTATGCGGAAAACTAAAATTATTTTTGCCAACCTGATTACGTTTCACCACGACTGTACCATACAAGTAAAATAAAGGAAATACCCTTCAGAACTGAAGCACTTAAAATGTCATTTTTTTCCAGAACGATTACCAGACACACCGACAACACTGGCGTTTAAATGGTAACTTATGGCCTGACGACGTAACGTCATCAGTCAAATTAGAGCACATACGTCAGTATTATCGAAACGAAGTGCACTTGATGGAGCGATGATGTGGATATCATACGTCACTTTCGTTAGCGTACTCCTCCAGGGTCTAGCAATGCTTGAATATAGCTTGCTGAATCATGGGAATACAAATGTAGTTTATGAGACTGCTATAAAAGCGGAGCCAACACTGGAACCACAGACGTTAACCTGACATGACGCCTGTATCTTAGGAGTACATATCCCATATATGCCCTGTGTCCTACATGTAGGACGCTTCGTTGATGCACTCTAACATCGCTACTTCTTTATGTGTTGATTATAGCCACCTACAGCACATCAAGCAGGCCTTATTGTCAAGGTGTGCAAGCCTAGACATTGCTTGCTCTTCGTGCTGCTACGTGCAGACCGCTTTCTCCGGGAAAACGCGTGCTTTGTGTGAAAGACGTCATGGAGAGGAAGAAGTGCTAGTGCAATGCCGACCGCTTTCTCCGAGCAAACGCGTGCTTTTTATGACAGACGTCATGAATAGGAAGAATGCAATGTCCGTGTGCACGTGAAGTGTTTCAAGGCTTACCACACCCGCACAGAGCACCCGTAATGCCCAATGTCCTATATGTATAGGACGGCTTGAAAAACAGTGTTGCGTTTACCTGACTTGTGCTTTCTTTTGAGGGTACAAGTACACTTTTTGTGAAAAAAATTATTTGTTTTGTCATTTTTTCTGAGTTTGGGCATATATGGGATATGCAGCGTTCATTGCTTTGTTATAAAACTAGATAGCCAGCACCACAACAACAAATGATGTTGCACCGATTTTACTCTTGCAAAAGGTGTTTTTCCGAAGCACTTTCTGTACCTGGCGTGGCTCCGCGGAAGAATACCTGGATGCCACGCAGAATGCTTTGGTTCGATTCCCTCTGGGAGTCTAATTTTTTTTCTTTACATTCGTCGGGTCAACGCTGCCAATGTCAGTCTTAATGCTCTCGCATTTAAATTGCCAATGTCTGTTCTCGGTGTTCCTGGGTAAATATAAACTGTCAGTCAAGTATGGCGCATACCAGTACGCCTCGGCTCGTGGTAAGCGGGTATGTGCCACACGTATGTGGAGGAAATGGTTTGACGACGTACGCGGCAGGATTTTCACGTTACTCATGTCATGGAGAATATGACCAGACAGTCATATCCTTCAAATCCTCTGACCCTCCCATGCCAATTTCGGTCTACACCAAGTTAAGGAGGCGATCACGAAAGCACACAGATAGATAGATAGATAGATAGATAGATAGATAGATAGATAGATAGATAGATAGATAGATAGATAGATAGATAGATAGATAGATAGATAGATAGATAGATAGATAGATAGACAGACAGACAGAGATAGATAGATAGATAGATAGATAGATAGATAGATAGATAGATAGATAGATAGATAGATAGATAGATAGATAGATAGATAGATAGATAGATAGATAGACAGACAGACAGACAGACAGACAGACAGACAGACAGAGAGATAGATAGATAGATAGATAGATAGATAGATAGATAGATAGATAGATAGATAGATAGATAGATAGATAGATAGATAGATAGATAGATAGATAGACAGACAGACAGATAGATAGATAGATAGATAGATAGATAGATAGATAGATAGATAGATAGATAGATAGATAGATAGATAGATAGATAGATAGATAGATAGATAGATAGATAGATAGATAGATAGATAGATAGATAGAAACTATCGCAGTGCCTTGGGTTCGCTAAGAAATGCTTCACACTTATAAATAGCGCAGCTTAAACTAAGTCGCGCAAGGCTGGGTCACAGCAGAGCGGCTGGGCATGTTTTAGCTTCTTTTGTTAACCATCGGTACAGAGTGCTTGGGCGGTGAGTGAGCGCGTGGCGGTTCATGATGACGATAATTTTCTATCGGCGGCGGACGGCAAACCTCGACCGCAATAGCTCTGCTGTGAAATTCCTATAGCACGTATGTGCCCAGAAATTGGGCAAATCCCACAACTCGCCGCACTAGTCCATTAAAAATTAACAAAGCAGCACAAGGGCGGCAGACACTGTTTAAGATTTGTGTAAAGAAGCAACAAATGCTCCAATAGACTTAAACGAACCGTCCGAAACACCGGGCCAGCACGTTTCAGCTTCTGTTCGTAACCATCTGCACAGAATGCTTGGGCGATGATTGAGCACGAGCCGGTTCATGATGATGGTGATTTTCTATCTAGGACACACGGTAAACCTTGACCATAACAGCTCTCCTGTAAAAAAGAAAAGCGATGAAGGTGAAACGACCTGGAAGTGCTTGTCCTGTGCGTCAACTTTCTCGTCTTGTCCTTCCTATACTGTAGGTGATTTTTTACGAGAGTGCACGAGCACATCGCTGAATTTCATGTTCGGCTAGGCTTGTCACGACATGTCTATCTAATATAGCGCATCAGCTATTTGGCAGTGCGTGTACAGGAAGCACGCGAGCAAACCGGCATCGTCGAAAGTGCGAAGACAAACACAGAGGGCAGACAAGATCAGCCTTGCACATGCGCCTATCGCGCGGGTGGTCTAATCAAGGCGGACGGCACCGAAGGGGAAAGGGTAATCTCGCGTCACCCAACAACGTCACCTACCTCGCTTCCAGCTCCTGGGCGACACCTATTCGGCGGAATATGAAGCTCCGGGCTCGCCATGTCGGTTGAAGGTAGATTTATTTTACATGACCTAACTAAACTTTGTGTCAAGTTAACTGCTGCTTTAGAAGCGAAAAACGGTATAAATTTTAAAATATGTAGAAGTGTTTTTTAAGACATTGTTTTTTTATATCTACGAAAAGCGAATGGTCACTAGAGATTTAGCAAGCCCAAGGAGATTGGATAAGGGGTCACTTGCCATCTGCTGTTCTGAATTTTTTTTATGTCAGAGCGTTTGGCAGTGCTTTCCTCTCTCTCACTACTCGTAAATCCTAAAGAGATACGAGTAGTGAGATCTCTTTAGGAGAGGGCAAATACGGCAATGACTTTAGTGAACGAGAGATTAAACTCGAACAGAATGCCAAATACGAGTCTGTTAGTTATTTGACGTTATAGTAGCGTGCATGAACCGTGCATTTTTGTTCAGAGTGCCTGTAAGAAGTACGCTTGTGTGCGAACCTTTACGCAAGTTAGCAAATAAGATTGTGGAACACTATATTTTTGTAGTTACAGTAAATGCACGCATACTTGCTAAATGTATTCTGCGTTAAAACGTGTATTTGCATATTTTAAGAGCATACTTGTTAAAAGCAGTCTTAAATAATCCTTGTACTCACCTGTTATGAAAGGGCTAAGCAGTGTCAGTGGGGTGTACGCAGCACCCGCTATGCCACAGAACACCGGTGTCCTCGCAATGCCGAGATGTTCGGCAACCAGCACGTACTTGATGCACGCCACGTATCCTTGAATGATCCCTAGGATAACTGACAGAGCCGCCACGGAAGAAAGGGTGTACATATGAGGCAGTGCGAAGAAACAAGCATTCGAGATGACGAAGCTAAGCCCGTAAAGAGCACTCCGGTAGGTAGGTATCATATCGGCTAGAATCGCCACGCCAACACGTCCCACGAGATGGCCCACCGATATGAAGCTTAATAACCTCCCCGCTGCGTCGCGGTCCAATCCCTTGTCGATGCCGTAATCCACTATGGTCTTGAGAAACTCGGTGGACGCGTAGTCACCGAGCACAATCGCGATGAGAAGTACGTAGAAAGCAGGCATGCCAAACATTAACGCTACTCGAATCATAGAGCAGCCGTCTTCCTGCGTCGAGTCCATTTCTGCGCCATCTTGTCCTGTGTGTGACCTGCAGTGCGGGAGACATGTCACGTTAGACTATTCTGCAACGCTGTCATAAAATGACACGCCAAGTGTAGTGTTTTATGATTTCTGTGCAGTTTTGTATGAGCAACGCCCTTCGCGTATTTTCTTTTTTTTCTTCTGTAACAGCGTCAACGCATCAGATGAATTACACGAGTATAACATTGACTCAGTCAGTCCATGTAGACTGGAGGAACTGCAGTCACTTTTACTTTGAACAACTTCCTTCCGAAACAACAACGCATATCACTTTTCTCGGTTCATGTATGGTTCAGTTTCTGACTCGTCCCGTGAATAGCTGCGCTTCTGGACAAATATTTCAGCTGCGACACAGTTGTCGGATCGGGTTCGGTGTGACACCTTTATCAAGATACATAAATTGTTAGCTATAAGATGTGGCCCTTCGCGCTACTAGACATCTCTGATTGCCTGCACTTCGAGATCATCTATTTTATATTGGGCTTGATGTTGCGAATAAAAATGTTTCTAGTGTTCTTTTTAAAAAGAAAACGTGTGTAGGTCGCGGCACTGATAGCACAGCCGGATGTTTATAGCGCCACAGAGAATGAATTATCGGGAGTATTAATAAACGAAGCGCAGTAACATATGATGTCGCTTTCTTCTGTAGCTGGGTCGTTCCACGCCAACTGTCTCAGTCGGGGTGCTCGAAAAAAGTCAATTTATCTCAAAAAATTTGAGAAGATTACACAAATATAAACGCTAGTTCTACACTATTTTCCCAAAATAATTTGAGCGGCAAAAATATTTTGGGCACGTGAGCGCCATTTGAACTTCACGAAATGTTGCAAAACCAGCTACGAAAAAAAATTCTCTATAAATCGACCGTTCCAGGCAGTCGTTCAACACTAGCTTTTTTTGCGTTTTTCGATCATTGTTATTTAACAAGAGAGAGCTGAGCTAGTTGGCAAGTATTTATTCTAAAAAAACAGGGCATGCAAACACGGACACAGGAAAGAAGTGAGGACACCACAAATGCCGACTAACAACTGAATAGATGTACAACGGCGGAAAAGAAAGAAGGCACGAAAACTTATCTGCGCATGCCCATGCAATAGGCGCACCTATCTAACCGGCACGCGTGGGGGCCTACGCGAAAGATAACTGTTAAGGCATTTGATTGCATCTTCATGCAAGTTGATCGACGGTTGGCTCACGCATGCGCTACCACTATTCTCGATATGCCATGCTTCAGTCATCAGGCGCGTTTTTTTATTCCTATGTCGGTACACAACTGCGCATTCATTGAATTTTGGCGTCCATTTACACTCTCGACAATGTAAGGAAAGATTAGAAGGTGAGTTTCCGGTTAGTGATCTTTTATGTTCTAATCATCCATGGTTAATGCAGTCTGTCCTACTTAAAAAGGGCCGCAGCTGAAATTAACCTTGTACACCACACTTGTGCGGCAATCAGTGAATTTGTTTGTGTGTTTTACGAAACAAATATCGGTTCTCTTCTTGTCTTTTACTCGCTCATTCTTCCTCTGCACAGCGGCACATATCTTACCTAGCTTATTGGCAGCCGTGAAAACAACATTAACGCCGTATCTGCTTCCTACTTTCTTTAGCCTGTGAGATACGCAACGAATGTACGGTATAACTACGACACGCTTCTTCCTATCGCTTTCTGCAACCATGCTCGGACCTAACATAATGTACTTCTTTAAACGCTCAGCGA
Organism: Rhipicephalus sanguineus; assembly: GCF_013339695.2. Lineage (NCBI taxonomy): Eukaryota > Metazoa > Arthropoda > Arachnida > Ixodida > Ixodidae > Rhipicephalus > Rhipicephalus sanguineus. The sequence goes on from NC_051179.1 coordinate 110,126,223, forward strand.
AAGTGGCCGCTGCGCCCCGCCACGGTGGTCTAGTGGTTATGGCGCTCGACTGCTGACCCGAAGGTAGCGGGATCGAATGCCGGCCACGGCGGCTGCATTTTGCATGGATGCGAAAATGTTTGAGGATCGTGTACTTAGATTTAGGTGCTCGTTAAAGAACCCCAAGTGGTGGAAATTTCAGGAGCCCTCCACTACGGCGTCTCTCATAATCATATCGTGGTTTTGGGACGTTAAACCCATGATGTTATTATATTATGATAGTGGCCACTGCATCACGGTGATAACCTACATCTAAAAGACGCGTAAGCTGTGCGTTAAAGATATCACTCATTTTGTGCTCACACGGCTTGGTGAGGGCAGACTTAAAGCAAGACATGACGATACCGTTCTTTACAACCTTCGAGTGCTTCGACGAAATATTTAACAGCGGTTTTCAAGATCTAGGAGCATACTGCCAGCACACGTGGTTCTTCTGAAACCTTAAGGAAATGTCTAGAAATTGTATTCCATTTTTCTGAGGCAACTCTTTAGTAAAGTTCAGCCCTCCTTCATTTATTTCAAAATTCAAAAACGAGTTTAAAACGGGCTCTGGATAAGCCGTTCTCCCAGCTTTGCTGTGACTGTGCTGCGTGTTCCCCGCAGGCTTGGCGTTTTCTTTCGTTTCATTGTTGCAGTGCTTTACTTTTCAACAGTGATAAGAGGGCAGATACTGTCTCTATTTGTTTCATGTGGAACAGAGAATTCACGCAAGGCACCCAATTGGCTGAATCCGTTGCATTGTTTCAACTTCAAGAAACGAAGTGAGTAACTCGCGGGAGTATACTATAGGTCGTAGAGCATCGACATCAGCATGGCCCGCCGTCCTTCGCTACAATCAAACGCTACGCAAAGCGAAAGACATGGTAACGGTATGACATCAAAATCAATCTTGCTTTTGAATCATCAAATATCTTATTTCGTGTGCATCTTGCGGGAAATCTTTCTTTGGTGTCCTTTTCAGGACATCACAGAAAGAAAACCCTATGTCAGCATTCCAGAAATAAGAACATTCTCGATATTTGATGAACTGCGACCGAAGAAGCAGTGGTTACCACAATCAATAACCTCTTTGCAGACAGCCACGTCTCAGTTTACAAGACAACATCATGTAGCCTAACCAAGAGTGTTTCGAGCTCCAAACGCACGGGCATGCTTTTTATTGCATTTTAGAACTTTGCATCATGTTGCAGGATAGTAATGAGAGTGGTAGAAGGAAAATGGGGAAAACGTCAGCATAATCCTTATACAATTTGTTACGGAAGCTGTGCTTAGATATTCAATAAAATATCGTGCCTTCAGGAAGCGAAATGACCCTATGATTTGTTCAAAGTAACCTTATATTCCGCATTCCACTCTAACAGAAGACACGACTGACTCGCATAAAGCACTGACTTAGAGAACTCGGCAAACCCTGCGCATGAATGGGTCCCGGCTATCATGAAAGTACAAGAAACGATTTACCACCTGTCGCAGAAACAAATGCAACAACCTGAAAACACCGTCACGCCCACGAGGAAACTCGTTCCTCTGGCTTAAATTCTTCCCCTCGAAACCCAAAATAAACATTACAAACAAACGATGAAATCTCCGCACATTAACTACAAGGCACATTCATTACATGTACCACAACTCGGTCATAAAGAACAGGTTACAAATAGTCGCACGAGCGAACATAGATAAATCCTTACCCTTCCATTTTTAACTTTTTCTCGGATTTAAGCTCTCCCTCTGCAGCAGTAGGGATCCCTACCGCTATAATTTTTGGAGCCATGAGCAAGTACTTTATCAATGTTTTAAATCACTGAACAGTTAGGAGATAGTTCGGCGTAAGTTGCAAATTCAACTTTAAAAGGAATTCAACACTAGCTCGTACTAATAAATACGTCATAAGGAAAAACAGCGCTGCTTAAAGGGGCCTTGCAACACTTTTCTTAGTTATATTGGAATAGTCTCAATATTGACGTATGACTCTTCACGAGTCACATGCCGGAAAAATTTTTCGAATCCGTCAAGTCAAGTGGTGTTACCAAATTATAGAGATCACGTTCCGCAGCTTTCTTCCTCCACTCAACGCCGCGAGCGCGCGGAAAGCTGCGCGGGGCGTGAAGGGAGGGAGGACGGAGGTGCGAGGAGGCGCCGAAGAGTTACGTCAGCGCCGGCGGCATTTTTTTTTCATTTTTTTTTATCTCTGGCGTCTCGGCGCAACCACGTGGTCTGTGGCGCCACTTCCGGTCGGCTTGCGTGGTCGTCGTTGAGCGGAGCCCATCGCACCGTGTATCGCGCGTGCTTGAAAACTGCGAGTCAGTTTGGTAATGTTTGGTGTGCAGCTCGAACTGCCGCAGTGTTTTCATCGCTCTGCCAACCATGGACGCAAACCTGCGTGCGCGTTTGGAACGAATGACAGCTGAGATGGGTTTCGACCACACTCCGATACACCGCCTCGTCGCACTGCTCGCGCTTGAATCGTATTCAACACGGCAAAGCTGCGTGCACCCTTCTCACAGTGGAGGTACTTCGATGCTGTTTGCTCTTCGAATGCGGGCGCACAGCGAGGGCGGGCTGACAACAAAGAAATAAAGACGAGAAGAAATGATGGAGGAGGAGGCGTGGCTGGTTTTGGATGTTTATCTCATAAAGAAAATGCAGAACCCTGATTTGATATCACGTCGATTCTCGGCAAAAGCAAGCAGGAGGAGGCGCGGCTGGTCTTGGAAGTTTATACCATAAAGAAAATGCAGATCCGCGATTTGATATCACGTCGATTCTCGGCAAAAGCAAGCACGAGGAGGCGTGGCTGGTTTCGGATGTTTATCGCATAAAGAAAATGCAGAACCGTGATTTGATATCACGTCAACTCTCGGCAAAAGCAAGAAGAAGGAGGCGCGGCTGGTCTTGGATGTTTATCCCACAAGGAAAATGAAGATCCGCGATTTGATATCACGTCGATTCTCGGAAAAAGCAAGAAGAAGCAGGCGCGGCTGGTCTTGGATGTTTATCACATGAAGAAAATGCAGATCCACGGTTTGATATCACGTCGATTCTCAGCAAAAGCAAGCACGAGGAGGCGTGGCTGGCTTTGGATGTTTATCGTATAAAGAAAATGCAGAACCGTGATTTGATATCACGTCAACTCTCGGCAAAGGCAAGAAGAAGGAGGCGCGGCTGGTCTTGGATGTTTATCCCACAAGGAAAATGCAGAACCGTGATTTGATATCACGTCAACTCTCGGCAAAAGCAAGAAGAAGGAGGCGCGGCTGGTCTTGGACGTTTATCACATGAAGAAAATGCAGATCCACGGTTTGATATCACGTCGATTCTCGGCTAAAGCAAGAAGGAGGAGGCGCGGCTGGTCTTGGATGTTTACCCCATAAATAAAACGCAGATCCGCGATTTGATATGACATCGATTCTCGGCTAAAGCAAGAAGGAGGAGGTGCGGCTGCTCTTGGATGTTTATCCTATAAAGAAAATGCAGAACCGCGATTTGGTATCACGTCGATTCTCGGCAAAAGGAAGAACGAGGAGGCGTGCCTGGTTTTGGATGTGTATCCCATAATGAAAATGCAGAACCGCGATTTAATATCACGTCGATTCTCGGCAAAAGCAAGCAGGAGGAGGCGCGGCTGGTCTTGGAAGTTTATACCATAAAGAAAATGCAGATCCGCGATTTGATATCACGTCGATTCTCGGCAAAAGCAAGCACGAGGAGGCGTGGCTGGTTTCGGATGTTTATCGCATAAAGAAAATGCAGAACCGTGATTTGATATCACGTCAACTCTCGGCAAAAGCAAGAAGAAGGAGGCGCGGCTGGTCTTGGATGTTTATCCCACAAGGAAAATGAAGATCCGCGATTTGATATCACGTCGATTCTCGGAAAAAGCAAGAAGAAGCAGGCGCGGCTGGTCTTGGATGTTTATCACATGAAGAAAATGCAGATCCACGGTTTGATATCACGTCGATTCTCGGCAAAAGCAAGCACGAGGAGGCGTGGCTGGTTTTGGATGTTTATCGTATAAAGAAAATGCAGAACCGTGATTTGATATCACGTCAACTCTCGGCAAGGCAAGAAGAAGGAGGCGCGGCTGGTCTTGGATGTTTATCCCACAAGGAAAATGCAGAACCGTGATTTGATATCACGTCAACTCTCGGCAAAAGCAAGAAGAAGGAGGCGCGGCTGGTCTTGGACGTTTATCACATGAAGAAAATGCAGATCCACGGTTTGATATCACGTCGATTCTCGGCTAAAGCAAGAAGGAGGAGGCGCGGCTGGTCTTGGATGTTTACCCCATAAATAAAATGCAGATCCGCGATTTGATATGACATCGATTCTCGGCTAAAGCAAGAAGGAGGAGGTGCGGCTGCTCTTGGATGTTTATCCTATAAAGAAAATGCAGAACCGCGATTTGGTATCACGTCGATTCTCGGCAAAAGGAAGAACGAGGAGGCGTGCCTGGTTTTGGATGTGTATCCCATAATGAAAATGCAGAACCGCGATTTAATATCACGTCGATTCTCGGCAAAAGCAAGGACGAGGAGGCGCGGCTGGTCTTGGATGTTTATCCCATAATGAAAAAGCAAATCCGCGATTTGATATCACGTCGATTCTCGGCAAAAGCAAGGACGAGGAGGCGCGGCTGGTCTTGGATGTTTACCCCATAAATAAAATGCAGATCCGCGATTTGATATGACGTCGATTCTCGGCTAAAGCAAGAAGGAGGAGGTGCGGCTGCTCTTGGATGTTTATCCTATAAAAAAATGCAGAACCGCGATTTGATATCACGTCGATTCTCGGCAAAAGGAAGAACGAGGAGGCGTGCCTGGTTTTGGATGTGTATCCCATAAAGAAAATGCAGAACCGCGATTTAATATCACGTCGATTCTCGGCAAAAGCAAGAAGGAGGAGGCGCGGCTGGTCTTTGATGTTTATCCCATAAAGAAAATGCAGAACCGTGATTTGATATCACGCCGATTCTCGGCAAAAGCAAGGACGAGGAGACGTGGCTGGTTTTGGATGTTTATCCCATAAAGAAAATGCAGAACCATGATTTGATATCACGTCGATTCTCGGCAAAGGCGAGGAGGCGGACGCATGGCTGGTTTTGGATGTTTATCCCCTTAAAGAAAATGCAGAACAGTGATTTGATATCACGTCGATTCTCCGCAAAAGCGAGAAGGAGGACACGCGACCGGTCTTGGATGTTTATCACATAAATAAAATGCAGAACCGCGATTTGATAACACGTCAATTCTCAGCAAAAGCAACAAGGTATAGGCGCGGCTGGCCTTAGATGTATATCACATAAAGCAAATGCAGCTCAGGGATATTTTTTCGACCATGAGATCAGACGAATATGAGTTGATATGATCGTGTCTTCGTTAACTTGATCGGTCGTGCCTTGGTAACTTCTTAGTTTTCTATATGCGCGGCAAAATTATGTGGTTTCTAGCATTTAGATGCGTTTTGAGAAGAATGAGGCCGTTGTTCCTCACCTCGAGTGCTTTTCTCGGTCCTTTGTGGCCTGTTCTGCTCTGCGCAGAAATTTTCGACTTAAGATTTACTTGCTGGGCAAACTAGCAATTACCGATGTGCAAGCAATATACACAGTTGAAGGGACACTAAAAAGAAAAACTATATTTCACGCATTTGTAAATTACTCTTTAATAATACCAAAATCACCGCGCTTGCCGCGAGAAGAGGTTTGGTAAAGGAGGAAACACGCAAAACAAAACGCCGGTGGCAACGCCCCTTTGAAGTTCCAGCACCAATCACCGTGACGTCATAGATTTTACAGAGTCTGCTAGGGCGTCCGTAATTCCTAGTGTATATGTAGCACTATTTCCTCTGGGGGGCCAGAGATGTAGTGTACCAAGTTTCTGAATATTTCTTTGAACCAAAGCCGCCAAAATACGAAAAAAGCGGTTTGAAATTTTTCAGGTCGCGTGCGGAGATTCTGACGCGGAATTCAAAATAAAACTTTGACCTTGATTTTCTCTTCTATTAAACAACCAATAGCAGGTAAATTAACGGCATTACAGTTTTTACAGCATTAGTTATTAGTCTAAAGTGATTCGTGTTTCCCCTCTATTGTCCACTTCATATCCGCGACAAAGGAACAGGCTCAAGTGTGGGGGCAGCGTCAATTGTATGGGCTAAGAACATTTACATAGAAATGTTTATGCAGAAGCCACTGGTGACTGTATATTTAAGTAAGGTATTCCTGCCGGTCAAATATATTGAAAATGGTGCAACCTATATTGCGGTATAATACGTAAATAAGTAACAAAATCTTGAAGAAACTACTAAAATTCTATAGAATAAAACAAGAGACTGCCTCATAGAAAAACTTAGCGGTTCAATCATGTTAGCTTGATGCATACTGCTAGTAAAAAAGTGCAAAAAAGTATTTCTTCAGGCTATTAATAATGTTCCGTTCAAGCTGTTTTCTTGGATTCGCCGTACTTACAGAGATCTTCACCAAACGGAAAAATTTCCAGAGAAAGAGCGATTTCGGAGTGTTGAGGAGGCTGCGAATGCTTACAGTTAGTAATCATGCCAGGATACGATAGATATTTGTAAACAGTTGAGAAGCAGTCGTACGTCATTACTCGCTAAATATATATTATAGTGTGGCATTTAGAGGCCCCTATCTCAGATTTATGCGTGCCCGCTTAGAGGGGGGAAAGTAATAATAATGTTGGGGGTTTTACGTGCGAAAAATTTACGCAGTTTCACTCAACGTGAAAGCTGTAGGAAGTGTGGAGCAGGGATTCGCCTGCCCTTCGGCAACGCTGGCGTTCACGAGCAAGCAAGTGCTGTACGTGCTCCTCAACTAATGTATAGGAGCACATACAAATATCTGGTACAATCTGCTTACGCCAAGATTTATTTCGCTACGTGAAACACAGGAGGTGTTCTAACTTCAAACAATTCTGGAAATAGCTGCACGTAAGCAGGGTAAACGAAATACCAATCGCGAACAGTATTATTTGCGTAGAAACGCAGTGCCCTATGGTCGGTTACCTGCTCAACGCTCTATGATCTGTGAGAGGTAATCGCGCAGGTAAAATTATATGACAAATAATAAAAAACTTGCTGCATCTAAGCACTAGCGGTGCCAAGACTGATGAAAAAGCGGAGCTAGTGGCCTTCCCCTCCTCCTCACCCTCACTTCTCTTTCCCACCCGTTGCTATTCTATACCACCAGAAGGAGAGAGAGAGAGGAGAGGTTGAGGAAAGGAAGAGGACTGTGCATTGCTTTAGCCTCTTGCCTCCTCCTCACATTCACATCGCTTCGCTTCGCGCTCGCTTCTGTTTCCCACCCTTTACTATACTATACTGTGTATGAGTATGCTATGTTTCATGTCTACGCTCCTCCTTTATCTTCTCCTTACGCTCACATCATTCCTTACCCTCAGTTTCCTTTCCAACCCCTTACTGTACTATACAAGGCTATGCAATGCTATATCCCCCTCCTCCTCACCCTCGCATCACTCTTTACCCTCACTTTACCATCTACTCGCTATACTATACGATGCATGGCTATGCTATGCTTGAGCCTTTCCTATCCTCCATTCGTTCCACCTCATCCTCATGTCACCTTGTGATGAGTGAGGTGCGCGTTTGAATTGTGCGCCTTTGAAAAGTGCGCGTCATAAAGAGAACGACAAGAAGTGTGCGCGCGGAGATGAGCACAGTGCCGAATAGAAGACGACGAATACCCTCACGAGGGTGCCAGGCGCAAAGGTTGGACGCACAAGTGGCCAAATAAGAAAACAGCACAGAACATGTCGGGGGCCAATCATTTGTCAACGCGGCAGTCGAGCAGTGTCCAATGAAGAGTAGACAGGTGAAACCGAGGGCCAGAAAAGCCTTGTACACTGAGGAGGAGAGGGGAGTTCGAGGATACGTGGCGAGCCCAAGGTTGTCACCGGACTGGGCACGGAAGACGGGCAGTTGGGCTGCGGGCTCGAGCCTCCAGGGCTTCAACCGGCCGGAGCCTCCTGCCGTCGCGTCCCTTTACAAGGAGACCTTAACAATGGTACGCGAACTCCAGCTCAAGGCCTGCGGACTTCGGTTCCGGCAGGCAAGCAGGAGCAGTTGGGCTACGGGCCCGAGCTGTGCGTCCAGGTGCCTGGCTCTGTTTCTCCGGGCATCTCAGCCAGTAGCCACCTTTTCCGCTTCGCAGCGAGCCAGCCCGCGTCTACTCGAGAAGTCGGAGCCACAGTGTTCTGGTTTCATAAACGTCAGCCAGCCTAAACGACATCGTGAGACTGACCACCAGTTATTCTGCCGCTCATCCACGATGAACTTTAAAGCGTAGTTTAAGTCTCTAAACTTGCATTTTGCTTGTTGTTGGGAGTGTTTTATTGTGTGCATTGACGTTTTTGTAAAATGTGTATTTTATGTAGATAGACAGCTGTTGGCTTTACTTGCGTATTGAAAATTTTGCGTGGTTTCTGTTAAACAAATGGGCTCGTCCTTCGGTATGCTCTCAGAGGCTCAGCCAAAGAGAGATAATACAAGCAAAAAAAATACTGCATTACAAATTGGCGTCCGCGACAGGACAAAGCCGTTTGTTTTTGAACTTGATGTTTCAATAGTTAAAGCCATGATGAGCACGTGGGAAATATTTCATGGCTTAGCTAGGCGTAGCTAGGCTAGCCCCCCCCCCTCTCTTAATATGGCTCCTTCTCGCTTAACCAGTCAGCGTGGAACGAAAACGGAATTTTGCCAAGCTTGAACAGTACCGCAGTTAAAATGAGCGCTTCTCCCGTAAACGAAAGTATATGGAACAGTTTGAAATGGCTACCGTCAAAGCTGATTGGCTGGGATGAGAACACTAGCTGTAACCTTAAAATGGATGTAGTGCATGTTCGCAAGCGCACACCCCGCCGCACCACGCCACACCATACTGTGCACAGGTTCCTACGGACGCCGTTGGTTCCTCTCACTGTCTAGCATAAATGTTGGGCTTTGCCTCGAGCATGCCACCCCGACATTACAGTTCGCGTGTGTGCGGCACGCAGCATGGCGTTATCTATTGAAGGAGGCCGCAACTCACCAGCGAAACGCATGAAGCGCTGGCATTTAAAAGAGCACATGCAAAGTTTATGGTGCCCTTTGTCTGCCTTTGGAACGTCGCTATTGGAAATGACAAACAAAAATTTTACGTACTAGAAGTTACAGCTTCGTGTATTTTGCAACAATCCTTGAGAGTAATTCGGCAGCCATATTTTTATAACTTCTTTGATCAATAAATAGCGGAGATAATTCGGTCCTGTACAAAGAGTTCGCGCCAGATGGCGTGTTTTTCAACAATTTCAGTGGTTATCCGCACTGTGCTCATAATCGTTCACGTATTGTTTTAAAAAAAACATTGCCCTGATAGGGTTCTTTCTTTCGGTTCAACGTCACATGAATACCGCCGAAAATCGAAGCTAAAATCATTCCTTGCTTAATACAATATGGCAATACATTACCTTGAATGCACGTCGCTTGTGTAGGGTGACCGTGCAGCACGCGTTCCCTTCCACCAGTGATCGAAGGGTCGCGGATTCTTGGCAAGCATAACGATTGCTGTGGAGTTCATCATGATTCCTCCCAGCAGAAGGAATGCTCCTTGCAGGCCGAAGGTATCCGCAAGCGAAGACACCAAATATTGGCTAATAATTCCGGTTACTGACCATGTTCCGTAAAGAAAGGACATTGCGATCGACTTGTATTTTTCGAAGTAGGCCAGCATGTAAATGGCGGCTGACAAAGAAAACATTCCTATTCCGAAACCTGGAAGTAGAAAATATTGCCTTTTATACGGCCATACAAGATCTATGACATGTAAAAAATGCGGAAAGTTTTTAACGAGTCAATAAATTCACAAGCCTGCCATCAATACTATGAAACCCAAACAAGACCGAAGTTCTCGGGAAGAGGCAGCCTTGAAGAGATGAAAAATCCCCGAACAAGGGATGTCGGTGGAGCCAACATTTCTACAAGTGAGCTTGTCTTCGTTTCAACGACTGGCTTAACGATTACATTCCGCTCCTCGAAAAATCTCTCCAATGATATGACTTTTTAAAGGATGTTTATTCCATAGTGACATGAAGAATAGAAAATAGCGGTGTCATTTATCGTCTGAATATGCGAACATGTGCAATTGTGAGTAGAAGAAGCGTCCTGCGACTCGAACTATGTGGCAGTTCTATGCGGTGCCATATATCATGCATGCGTTATGACATAAGAATGAATTTCGCGTAAAGGTGACAAAGGACACCATGCAACAAAATCAACGAGCAGTATTAAATCTGGTTTTCAGTAAGACACGAGCGCAAACCACTTGTGTCTGCGTGATTTGTGCGGTGCAGCTATCACGTACAATGCACAAGAATGCGCACCTAACTATGTAACAGTGGGAAAAATCACTTGAAGTACTCAGCAAGCTTATCACCAAGCTTTTCGACTGTCCCATGAGTTGTACTGAATGCTGCTCATAGTGGAGCCCTGCGCAGAGTCGGCTGGCCTAGAAGTCAGATCACGGCCCGCAGGGCTCGGGCCGGGGGAGCACTTGTACGCTCAAGCCTAAAAACATTGGGCTCGGGCTTCATTTCAACCACCAATACACCATAGTATGAAGTTCGCAGGTAGGAAAATCTGTACAATATAAAAAATGCGGTGGCTACATAGTAGTGGCTCGAAGGCTGTGGAAACAGCAGATATGGTGGCCTAGCCCTCCTTCTTTACATCATCCTCGCTCTCACTTCATTTTCACAACCCCTCGCTATACTGTTGTATTGATGGCTCCCTCCTCCTCCGCATCTCTTCCCTCTCCCAACCTCTTCCTATACTGTACGATACACGGCTACGCTACGCTTCCTCTGTGTTTCTCTTTCCTTCCATTTCTTTATTTCCCTGTCTCCCCATTTCTTTCTTTCGCTTTCTGTGTGTCTCTCTCTCTTTCTCCGTTTCTCTTTCTTTGTGTCTTCCATTTTTTCTCTTTCTCTCTGTGTTTTGTCGTTCTCTCGCCCATAGCAACGCCACCATATGGTTCTCATAAATATTTGTTCTGCTACCGTGCCCGGATAGCCTAGTGGTTAGGACGCTCGCCAGCAGACACAGAGTACCCAGGCTCGACTCTCGTCTCGGCAAGATGTTCTATTTCGTGTTACTTATTTCTTCTTCTCCTCCTCCTCCTCTCTACTTCTCCTCTCCAGCTCCTTTCCTTCCTCCTCTCCACTTCGTCAGGCAGAGTGTTCGCTTAACGCTCGTCCCCCTTCTCTTTCCCGGCTTCTTGCGCCGGTACTCCTCGTTTTACTAGGCTTTACTCTCTCTTACCACACGCTCCAACGTCCTTCCCCACCGCTCTCCATCACTCTCATTCGTTGCGCTCTCTCCCTGTAAAGTCTTCCCTTTCCGTCGCACCTGCTGTTTTCGGTAGTGGGGCTTGCCCAATTCCTGTGGTGGTATAAACGTCGTGCGCACGCCACAACCCTGTCTTGTTTCTTTTTTGGTATAAATGTGTGTGACTGCGCGTCTAGTAGCGTCAATGCGGAGGGAGCTATCAACACAGCACTCACGCTTGTCCCCGCGTGTTTTAGGGCGACGCAACGGGCCGCCCTTTTTTTCTTTGTTTTCTTTTTACACTTACCAGGACATTTAGTTACGAGGGAATAAATACTGGTAGTCTCGAGAGCTCCCATAATTCTAGCATAAATGACGTCGTGTCAGGGACAATGACATATTTCAATATCAGAATGTTTAGTTAGTTGGTTTTGGCGTTAATTTAAGGTATCCAGACAAATTTTTAAGAGAATAAAATTACACAGCGCTGACTCCGGCGCTTTTGTTGTCTGCTTCTCTGCTCTTGCCTTTGCGGGTGCACGTCTTACCTTCCTTCGCGCTGAAACCTCACTTTTTTGTTCTTTTCCTAACCGTTACCGGCCGCGGAACGGATGGTGCGCCGTTCGTGTAAAAATGGCGCTATGAATGAGGTAGTGGCTGTACATCTTTTGATAATGCAATTCAGTTCGGACAATTCACGAAGCGGAACCGAGATAACGATTATGAATCCCGTCGTCATGGAGGAGTCAAGGTTATTTGTTGATACTCAGGTTTTTCTATGGTGAAATCAAGATTACTACACAGGCCTTATTTATTTATTTTTGCATTCTGCAACTACCATGGCTGGGAACCGACGCCGCGCGCTCAGCTTGGCAGGGTGCCCTAAAAAATCACAGTTTCGCCGTAAGCTCGAAGCAATGAATGCGATAGCAACAAAGTGAAGTTTTATATGACGTAAGTCTAGCAGCGATCACTTTTGGATCTGATCTCGCGCAACTGTACAACACTGGGAGGACGATTGAGCGTCTTCGACTTATAGAGAGAGATATATATAGTGTAAGCACATTTAATGCACTTCATCGTTCTCATTTGTACATAGCCATCATCATCCCTGTTCTTCGTCTTCTTCGTGGTTCTGTGCCGAGGCAGACACTGGAATAAACGGTTCTGCTGGCGTTCTCTGGTCTGGTCGTCCTGCGTTTCTCACAGTGGTGGAGGTGCGGGGCAAATAACGTACAGATTCAACCCGATGGACAGTGTACGGCTTGTGTCTTCATTGACGGCATACGTCACCACATCGAGATGATTGTGTTGCCCACGTGCATTCATGAACTTATCCTCGGCTGGGACTTCCTACATTCTGCCTCCGCCGTTATATCGTGTAAAGAGAGCGTCGTTCACATCACGGATACAACGGATGCATCTATATCGGCCCCGTCGCCCTCGATTTTCAACTTGGCTGTCGCTGAAGACTGCGTCCTGCGCCCTGGCCACGAAATCGTGGTAGCTGTCACATCTAGCCAAGTAGCCGATGGTGACGCACTAGTTGCCCCTTCTGCTCGCTGCACTTCGCGTGGAATTCTCGTCGCCTCGTGTCTTCTCCGGTTGTCCTGTGGCCGCGCCCTTTTGCCTGTCTGCAACACAACTGCAGAATCCATGCTGTTGCCCAAGGGGATGACCGTAGCGACGATAGACGCCTCTCCACTGATCTCCGTAGCAGCACTTTGCCCGTCTTCATCACCAGTACCAGCTTCAGGTTCGAGTTCTTCCTCTTTGCGAGCAGTGATCGGTTCCGACCTGACATCTGCACAGTCCGAAGCACTACTGGTGCTTTTAGATAAGCACAAAGCCTGCTTCGACAGCTGTACCACAACACTTAGCCGTACTTCCGTGGCTGTACACCGCATTGAAACCGACGGTTCGGGAATTATACGCCGTCGGCCATATCGTGTTTCGCAGTCGGAAAGGAAAGTAATCGAAGAACAAGTTGACGACATGCTATCACGAAATATAATACGACCCTCTTCCAGTTCCTGGGCTTCTCCGGTCGTTTTAGTCAAGAAAAAAGATGGCTCCGTTCGTTTCTGCGTTGATTACCGAGCGCTAAATAAGATCACGCGCAAGGACGTGTATCCTACGCCTCGAATTGATGACGCTTTAGACACACTCCAAGGGGCGAAATATTTTTCCAGCCTTGACCTGCGATCGGGCTATTGGCAAATCCCCATGAACGAGGCTGAGAAAGAAAAAACCGCCTTTGCTACGCCGGACGGGCTTTATGAATTTAATGTTCTAATCATTCATGGAATATGCACGTAGAATATGTAAGTAACAATGCTAACCGCATGCTTGGTTATCTGCGTCGAAGTTTTTCCTCTGCCCTATCGTCCATCAAGCTAACACTGTACAAAACATTGGTAAGATGAAAATTAGAGTACGCATGCGCCATATGGGACTCAACTCATGCCATTCTCATTCAAACTCTCGAAGCCATTCAAAATCGCGCAGCGCGTTTCATCTTATCGAATTATTCACGTCATTCCAGTGTCACATCCATGAAGAACACCCTAAACTTGCCTGACTTTTCGTTGCGCCGCAGATTGTCTCGCCTTAACCTTTTTCACAAAATCTATCATTACAACAGCTATTTGAAGGACGCCCTATTTCATCCACCTCGTTTCATATCACCGAGGACTGATCATCGCTATAAGGTGGGCCTACCATCCTTTCGCACCAGACTGTGCAATGACTGGTTTGTTCATAGGACAAGCGCCGACTGGAACCGCCTTCCCGCCTCCATCGCCTGCATAACGGACGAAAAAGATTTCAAGCTCGCCGTACAAGATGCCCTGTAACTTCTTTCCTTCTTTTTTTTCTTTTTTTCTTGTTAACTGCGCTTGTAAATGTTTTCCCCACTCCTTTCTGTAGTGCCTTCGGGCCTTGAAAGTATCCTTAATAAATAATAAATAAATGTAATGCCATTTGGCCTGTGCAACGCTCCAGCCACATTTGAGCGCATGATTGATACCGTTCTTCGTGGCCTAAAATGGAGGACCTGCCTTTGTTACTTAGACGATATCGTTGTTTTTTCATCTACCTTTACCGAACATCTTCAACGATTAGACGAGGTAGTCGCGTGTCTTTCCAACGCTGGCTTTCAGATAAATACAAAAAAGTGCACATTCGCCAGCAAAAGTATCAAAGTCCTCGGACACGTCGTTTCGAAAGACGGCATCCAGCCAGACCGTGACAAAATCGCAGCTGTACTACAGTTCCCTCGACCCTCCAACCAGAAGACGTTGCGCAGCTTTCTTGGTCTGGCGTCCTACTTTCATCGCTTTATACGCAACTTTGCTAGCATAGCGGCTCCTCCGAATAAGCTATTAGTCGCTGGTGCTTCTTTCGCATGGTCCAACGACTGCGAATTCGCATTTAAAACCCTTAAAGAACGCCTGACGTCCGGACCAGTGCTTCGCCACTTTGACGAGAGAGCGCCCACTATACTCCACACTGACGCAAGCGCACAGGGTATCGGAGCAGTGCTTCTACATCGTGACGCCGCCTCTAAAGAGCAAGTTGTGGCATATGCTAGCCGGACCCTGTCGGCAGCGGAGCGCAACTACACGATTACGGAGCAGGAGTGCTTGGCTATTGTCTGGTCGATACAAAAATTTCGCCCATATCTCTACGGTCGGCACTTCACCCCATCGTCACCGACCATCACGCACTTTGTTGGCTGTCATCAATGAAGAATATGTCGGGACGTCTAGGGCGCTGGATAGTGCGCTTGCAAGAATACGACTTTACCATCACGTACAAATCTGGCAAATGTCATCATGATGCCGACGCGCTGTCCCGATGCCCACTTTCGCTTCCTCTTGACAATACGCCCTCCGCATCTCCTTCGAGTGGCTCTGACGTCCCGCCTGCCTCACACCAGCCCTCGATTGCCTCAGTGGATCAAATACAACTTGATTCGCGCTCCGATTTCCGCTCACTTCAGCTGGCAGACTCCTACTGTCGAACTTTCATTGATCGCCTTCGCGGCATCACTAAACCACCTAACAGCCGCTTGCGACGCCAGCTTCGACAATTTCGCCTACAAGATGGGGTGCTTCATCGCTACATCTATAATCCCACAGGCAACAAGTGGGTGCCAGTCCTTCCCCGGTGCCTTCGTCTTCGTGTTTTAGAAGCATTTCACGACGACATTGCTGCCGGCGACCTAGGCTTCCACAAGACCTACGACCGCATCAAGACCCGCTGCTTTTGGCCTGGCTTATCCACAACGGTTGCCAAATACGTGGGCTCGTGTTCGTCGTGTCAGCACCGTAAGCGATCCACATCCCCTCCCACCGGTTTCCTTCAGCCTATACCCTGTCCGACCTCACCTTTTGAACTTGTCGGAATTGACTTGTATGGTCCCTTGCCGTTGACGCCTTCCGGTCACCGTTGGATCGTCACTGCAGTCGACCATTTAACAAGATACGCCGAGACTGCGCCTCTTCATTCTGGCACCGCTACAGAAATCGCCAACTTTTTCTTGAACTCTATCGTCTTGCGCCATGGAGCTCCTCGCGTTATTTTGAGTGACCATGGCAAAGCCTTCATTTCGCAGGTCCTCGATGATGTCCTGCGGGCGAGTAATACGGTGCATAAAACCACCCGCAGACGAACGGCCTTACTGAGCGCTTCCACCGAACGCTCTCCGACATGATTTCCATGTACTTACAGCCTGACCACAAAAACTGGGACAACATTTTGCCATTCGTCACATTCGCTTACAATACTGCGACACAACGATCTACTGGCTACAGTCCTTTCTTCCTAGTGTATAGACGGACTGCCTCCTGCGTCTTCGACATGGCAGTCTTTTTTGCCCCTGCTCCGTCCAGTACTTCCCTACCAGAAGTGTTTGCAGCTCGAGTCGCGCATTGCCGTGAAATTGCTCGTCTAAACACGGAAGCTGCACAAGAGGAACGAAAACGTTGCTGTGACAGTAAACGACGTGACGTGGCCTTTTATCCAGGCGATAAGGTCTTACTATGGACCCCGGTTCGAACTCCTGGACTTTGCGACAAATTTCTTCACCGGTACATTGGCCCCTACACCGTTCTGCGGCAAACTTCCCCAGTGAACTATCTCATCACCCCGCTTCAGTCTGTCACTGACCACCGTCGTCGTAGCACAGAGGTTCTTCACGTCTCCCGCATGAAGACATTCCTTACTCGTTCAGCTGATCTTTGAGTTGCGGCCAGGCTGGCCGCTTCCAAGAGGGGGGAAATTAGCGTAAGCACATTTAATGCACTTCATCGTTCTCATTTGTACATAGCCATCATCATCCCTGTTCTTCTTCTTCTTCGTGGTTCTGTGCCGAGGCAGACACTGGAATAAACGGTTCTGCTCGCGTTCTCTGGTCTGGTCGTCCTGCGTCTTTCAATATATATAAAGGGGAAAGGCAGGGAGGTTAACCAAGCTTTGGCTCGGTTGGCTACCCTACACTCGGGGTGGAGGATAGCGTAATAGGGTCCGTTCGCATAGCCCTCTCAATCGCTAGCCTGTCTTCCCTTCTTTGTGGACATCACACCACAAGAAAAGAAACGTCTGTACGCGCTACATTCGCCGTTTGACTCTGTTCCAGAACTCCTACTGCAAGTCCAATGGCGAAGGACTCACCACACCATAACTCTTCCTTTTGCGAATTGGCGGAGTAACCACTACGCGTCCGTTAAGGCCACGCGTGCTCCCGTGCACGTGTTGCCTCGGTTGATGCTTTCAGTTGCGACTTTCGTGCGGTCCCAGCTGCGTTCCTGGAAGGACTGACTGCGTTCGTGGGGGACTGCACGTCACCTGTTCTGCAGCTTGTTGGTAGAGGGCCACGGTTACAGCAGCGTCTGCCAGGCGACGCAATACACATCCAGTGCTACGCGAAGTTGCCGGACGTGACCCGCGACGTCAAACGCGACAGTGATGATGAAAACAACCTGGAACAGTGGAAGCGGCCGACACAGGACGACAGGAGCAAACTGAGGGAGGCTAAGGTGCCCATGGTACGCATATAATACGGGGAAAGCCCTGCGACGTCTGCAGCACATGAATTAGCAGGGAAGAACGCTCACCACAGGGGCTTTGCCGAGGGCAAGCATACCGAGAAGGACGCTGACCGAAAGGAAGCAGATAGCAGTGACGCAGAGTCGGGCACAGTAAACGATACAGACGGGCTGAGGGAGCCCAAGAACGGAAGGTCGCAGACGACAAAAAAAGATTACGAGTGGAGCTGTTTTGCTAAGCTCATTATAACCATGGAGTAAGAGGAAAACGAGAGTGTGAAGTTAGTCTTGTTGGTGATGCATAACCATTCGCGTAGTTTGTCGTATAATAAAAGTATTCGTCCCTGCTCTTGACCTTTGCCAAATTTTCGCTATGCGAAGTGATTATGCAAGCGAATACAGTCGTTCCACAGTAAGCCTCACGAGGACGAGAGCGGAGGAGACAAACAAGTAGATGGGCATGAAGGACAACCAGGAGGAAGGCATCGACGGAAGTGGGCAATCCGACAACGAGCAAGAACGAGAAGAAGGCTGAATAGCACATGTACAGTCGGGCGAATGCTGAACCCTCCTATGCACTGAAAACCCGAGGAGCGTGACCTGTCTTGCCGCGGTGTCCCGCATCATGTACCCATAATTCATAAAACAGACCTCATATCATGCAGTTAGCGATTTAAACTTACCGCCATTGGAAGATAATGTTCTTTCAATGATATGATTCAGGAGTAACGACGTAATAGCGACCGCGTGAGTTTTGAAAATCTGCGACGACAGCAGACACGGTGATCACGTTTGACTTGGTAGGAGGTTCGGAGTAGCGGCGTGTGGCAGCACTTTTATACAAAACCATGCAGAGGTTCAAAATTGTCATCGTTCTTAACGACATTAACTGCCTGTTATTTACTTCTAACCATGTCTATCTCGATTAGGCGAAAAATGGGATATCTACGTTTTCTTTCCACGCATAAAATAAAATACATTATTCATTAGCCATAATCTAACACCCGCATATTCTGGGAACTGTGAAAACTTTCAATGTGAGTGCGAAATAGCTCGCTCGTGTGCAGGACGGTTCATCTAAGTCTGGGCGAATATTAGTACGCCATAGGAAAGGCACGAAATAATGAAATATTGCAATGCGTGTGTCATGCATCCCCTCGCAAATACCTATTATTGCGGCTCTTAACTCATTAACTGTCACGCATCATATTCCAGTCATTCAGATCACTGCGTGGACTTGTCACACAGTGAATCCGGCTGTCTTGTACTTTCCACACCGAAAATATTTCTGAACGGTACGGTTCAAATCATTAAAGTTGCATCAGGTAGTTAACAATCACAGTGTGTCTTTAGGATGAGATACTGAGACGTAAACGTTCCGCTGGGATGCGGCTGATAATAAAAGGAAGTCTAATCGAACGTAGCGCTGATCAGCAAGATTTGCTATACAACACCCTGCCTAACATTTCGCAGTTACTTGTCTACATTGCAAAACGTGGGAAACCTTAACGAAGCATAACTTAAAATGTAGGTCAGTGTTTAGCCAACACATCTGAAAAAGTGCGTTTCCAGATTGGCTTCAGAACATTTTTTCTCGAACATAATTGTGTCTTCAGGCAGGCAAATTCACTGCCAAATATAAAACAACTGAAACTTTACCAATGATAAGAGTATGACTTACCATACATGACACCAAAAGTTATAGTTATCCAAAAACTATTCGGAGCAAAAGCTGACGCGACCATTGCCACTGATGCTAAAATGGTACTCAGTAGGATGATGTGATAAGTCTTGAGGTAGCGTTGTAAGGCACAGATTGGAAATCCTGTAACATGTTTTCATGAAGAAGTTATAAAGTTATAAAGACACTCAGGAGCCACACTACTCAGTAGACTTACATCAGGTCGTTCCAACCTAGACACTAATAAAAAAAGACGTACATTGATTCGACATGCGTGAAAGCATCTAGTACCGGAAGTAGCAATGCTTAATGCAGGCACAAGAGGCACGACGCCAATACACTGCAGAGTGATACAATTCATATATATGCTCACGTATGGTAATTGTGAGAAAAGGCATTCTTGAAATAAGAACAATTAATGATTATTAAATCAAGGAGTCCTTGTTCATGCATATAGATTCCTATTGTTGTTATATTACTGTTGCAGTTGTGTTAAATGATGCAGCGTTCTAGGAAAAAAATTGGGGGACACTTGATCTTTGCCTTTAAGAGTTGAACGCGATATCGAAGTCTGGCCGCTAGTGCGCACTTCAACCACTAAGTGCATACTTATTAATGTGTGTTGTTACACACACACACACTTTCACAAAGACACACACGCGCGCGCGCGCGCGCGATGTATCTACAATAGTGGTACAGGTTTTCGATCTAAAGCACTTCCCTGTGCTAGAATGGCGGGACCATATAGGCTCTGCTGTAGTCGAGACATGTTTCTTACAATGCCTCACAGATGGCAGCACATTATATAATTGCTGTTTGCTTGATATGTTTTCCGCTAGATGGACGTGTTGTCCAGTTTTAGAGCTGTTTGCAAGTTTTTGTGTGTATGTTGTTAGCGGCGATGGGTGCACTATCCTTGCTTTTTCGAAGCATGGCGTCGCGTAATAAACGTAGTTTGATGGTCTCGACAATGCGGCTACAAATCACCGAATGGGCTCATTTCCTTAGTGACACCTGCCGAACAAAATGCGTTGAGAAGACTCCTTCTACTACATGGCATTTATGTAGTGTTTTTTTCCAAAGTAGTTGCAAGTCACATAGTGGCTTTGTGGTAGGACACTTGCTTGCCACGCCAACGGCCCGGGTTCGATCCTCAAGGGAACCGAATATTTTATTGTTTATTTTATTTGCATCTTTCTCAATTTTTCGGTCATGGATGATTTTTCGCTCACATGTGACGCCGTCACCGACATCGACGGCGGAATTTCTGCGAAACGAGCTCTCTAACGCTATCGCGTTAAAGTTGACTGAGTCATCATTTGACAAGCCGTGGTCCCACTCTTCACTACAACGGATAGTTATGAATAAGGAAAGCACACATACGTAACAAGTTAAGTACGCACTACCTACTTCATAGGCGCAGCCAGGAGTATGTATATGCCCCACATTGGAAATGCATAGCTGGTACCGGTGAGCACCTTTGTCTTAGGATGAACACTTAAAAATATGGAGCAATGGTTCTATACCCTGCTACCTGATTATGTGTGCTTGGCGATGTAGCACAGGACTACTAATCAACCGTGGTGAAAAAAAATGTCACGTGTATTTCCCATAAAGCATCAACAACAAAGCATTACATACAACGGTTGAGGCAAGGTGCTAAAGTGACCAGCATAACCTCAATACACCTAAATGGATTCCTGTGTCAGTGCATAAGCCATATGCAGCTTTTCTGGACACCAGCGGCCTAGTTCGCATGAACGACACCACGTGGCGTATCGACCTTAAAGAATTCAAAAGTCCCGCCATGACGTTTGCAGTGACGCGGCACTAAATAAAAGAGAATCAAAAGAAACAGTACACACGCCCCGAGACTGTCGCTTCACCTCGGTGCGCAGAAAAGAGAGCGCTGTTTGTCGGCGTTATCTCGACGGCGACGACTGGCAATGAATCGGCAGTTTTTCTAGACGTGCCATGCCAAATATCTGGCCGTTATAGACGCGCCCACGATGCATGAAGAGAATCCTGTTTTTATTTGTTTGTTTGTTTGTTTGTTTGTTTAGTTTCTTGCGCTGCCGTACCGGTGGGATATTGGAGCAGCAGTATGCTGCTTTCCGAGTTTCTTTTTTCAGCTAGCGGGAACCATTATGTTTGGGTACGAACAGGATATTGTGGTTGCATAATAAAGCGAATTTCCTTTGGTGTACCACTTGGGTGATGCTCGTTTGCTCCTTGCGTTACCTCAAATTAGAACTGGATAAGTTTGAGAACGCTAGGAATGAGAGTAAAAAAAAAGGAAGTTAAATATAGTTTTTATTTGTTTTCATTCAGTTCTTATTGAAATGTCGCTGCCACCGCAAGCTTGGCGCCGTCTATGCGGGTGTGCAAAATGATACAGTCGTTGAAAGATGATCTTGTACACCGGAGAATGTGAATTTGGTTAGTTTTTTTATTAGAAATGAACGTATAGTAGAACATATACGACTGACGTGTTGTGTAATAATCTCTAGATCTGCCGTCTATTCCGCTAAAAAGGGCACTTATCTATCCTAATTGCATTTCTACTTTTTCTTTCTTTTTCTTCTCCTTTTTTTCTCACAGTCGACTGACTCATGTGCTGGAGGGGATTGTCTTGAATCCTGTTGGCGCAGATACACCAATAGGTTACTCTAATGGGCTGGAAGTTCTCCTGAAGCTCTCCTTTCATGTTCTGTAGGCGCAGTCTCTTTCAACTTTGCACTTCAGCAAGCACAAAGTCGATCATGAATCACCTACTGGCCCAATCGTCCACTTTGATCAGCACAAAGAAATTCAGAAGAGCGAATTTTGGCGTTTTTGCGCTGACAACAACGATTGTTTATTCAACATAATATAGTAACTATTCCTAGAATCTCTCGAAATCACTTCTTTATTCTGTATCACTCCTGATGCAGAATACAAAATGCATTTGACTTGCTCAACAACGGGTCACAAGACACATCACAGAAAAGCGAACCCTTTAATTCCCCCTTCTTTCGTTCACTCAGTATATGAACATTTCTTCAGTTGTGAGTGGAGCTCCTTCTGTTGCCACGAAGATGTGCAGGCGTTCCAAAGGAAATCTCAAGCCTTTCTTTCCAGGAGGTTCCCTTAAGAGAACGATGGTGTTTATGCGCACAGGAATTTTGATTAGTATATTTCGCTCGTTGCAATGACTGAAAAATACCAGTCTTCAGCCAGATAAAGTCGAGCGAAAGCTGCTTTTAAATGCGAAGCATTTCTTAGCGAACTACTGCGACTTTGAGCGTATCTATCTAGCCGCCTACGACTTTGTGCTCTCCTGGTCGCTTGGTTAATCGAATGTACACCAAAATCGGTATGGTGTAACATGACTGTATGACGAACATAAATGGCAAGTCATAACATGAAAATCATGACACGCATGTCATGTACAGCATGATTTACATGCCACGCTCATGGTGCGCTGGCGGCCGTTGCGCTAGCTTGATCTACACCAAATGTGGCATCTTGTGACGTGACTGTGTGACGAACATAAATGACACGAGTGACAACCGACCGAAATGTGTCACAAGACCCTGGCTGTGAATTACAGTGACATAAACGAGCTTGTTTTTTTTTCAACATATGATTAGGATTTGTATTGTTGAATTGCGCTTTAAAAGTCACAACGGCATGTCGCGTTGCCTGACGGGCAAGCCTTCATAGTGCACGAATGAGATGTGCAGAATGCTGTACGCAGTCCGCTGCTATTTACTAAAGAAAAACAATGCGTTTAAAATTATTCCGCACGTTATTAGGCATTCTCGATTTATTCTGTGCTTATAAAAGACTAAAAGGAGTTGACGTTGAGAGGTGGCATTGCCTTCGCGACTACTAGTGAACGCATGTGGAGCAACGGCGCATGCGCGCGGCGCTTTCTACATTGAATGAACTTCCAGGTAGCACACATCAAAAACCGGAAAAAATGCATTCCATAACGTTTGGGCTGTGGCATGGGCTTCGCAAGACACTGACCTACGTAGGCGGTGTCACGGCTGAAACGTTAGTAAAGGCATCTTTTCTTTTTTAGTGAGTGCTACCCGCAAGGCATTCTCTACACACACACACACACACACACACACACACACACACACACACACACACACACACACACACACACACATATATATATATATATATATTGTTGTGCGCACAGCAAAGGTTTAAAGGGGTGTTTAATGAGCACAGAGGCACAAAAGACCGTGATGATCTCAGGAGCAGCGTGTGCATATATATATATATATATATATATATATATATATATATATATATATATATATATATATATATATATATATATATGTATATACACACAATAGTGCATTACCGACACGTTAGTCATAAACCTGAGGCGAACAAGCAAGGCGAGCTTGATCTGTTCATTAGTTTGATGAACCGTAATCAGGCTTGGCTCGGGAACACAGTGCGGAGGGCAATCTAGTGAGCGTCGAATACTTGGCACATTGAATTGGTAAGCAGAACGTGTTGAAAGGGTGTCGGCCTGATATCGCGTGCCTCTCGATAACAGGCCTGATATCGTGCATGCCCCTCGATTGTACTATCGCCGCGCGCCCGGCACTTCCAGGTCACAAATGGCATGCACGTTATGAGCGTGAGAGTGAGATAGCATTCTTCATAGGAAAGTGGCGAGTGCCGAGAATTCAAGAAAGGAAACGCAAGCCAGCAGCAAAGCAGCCGGTTGAAGATCTCTCCGTCGTTGCTATGGCAACGGTGCGCGCGGCCGCGCTCGCTTCCGAGTTTGCTTGCCTACCGTTTCGCCGTCTGTTCCGTGCACACCGGTTCCCGTCGCCGGCCTGCGCCAGTCAGCGAGGGGGGGGGGGGGGAGGGTAAAGGGAGGGGGCACTCGCTGAAGTCCTTCACAGTTTGAGAGAAACACCTATTCTCATTATGTTGTCGGTAAAACAGCGCCTTCGTCAAACTTTTGGGAGGGGAGGCGGGTCCTTGGGGCATACCCCCTAGCTACTGGCCTGGCCTCTGGACTCCTATGTGGCCCCGGTCGGTCTACGAAACTTCTTCCGAAGTACCACGGCCCGTACCGTGTGGTCTAGCAAGCCTCGTACTTCATATACGCCGTCAAGTCGCTTGAGACGTATTGTAATCAAACAATGTCGAGGCATGAGATCGTGCATATGGACATGCTAAAGTCTCACTGTCACTGGGCAGCTGTCCGTAATTAGCCAGGATGGCTCTTTTTCGGACGGGAAGTAAATGTAATGCAAAAGAGCAGCACTACTTGCAGAAGCAGAGAGCGCTGCTCCCGTAGAAAAAAGGCGACGATTCAATAATGCATGCTTTGCGTTGGTTCTACTATTACTGGTTACGTTTCTGCGTCGTCACACTTCATTATATTAATAATGGCTACCCTGATGCTTGCCTTGGTTTCGTTTGCCTTCTTATGATTGAGGTTAACTAAAATCTGGGTTCCTTTTCTTCGTTATTAAGTATTGGGTTGCGTGGTAATAAATAATAAAACAATAGAAGTTCTTTACTTGCTCCATTTACAAAAGCGAAACCGAAACTGCAGCAAATATCTTGGGTGCAATGCTCCAGCGAAAAAACAAGCATCTAAATCTTCAGCAGCGTTGTGCTAGTAATAATACTTGCTGGAGTTCTACGTGCCCAAACAATAATATGTTTATGAGGCATGCCGTAGAGGAGGGCTGCGGAAATTTCGACCACTTCAGGTTCGTAACGTGCATCTAAAACCAACTACACGACCTTCTAGCATTTTCGCCTTGTTCAAAAATGCTAGAGCCGCCGTCAAAAAGCCGAGCACCGTAACCGCTGTACCACCGCGGCAAACATAAGCGATTCTGAGAGAGACAAAGAAAGAAGAAAAACTGCATTGGGATTCGAACCCATGCCCAAGCGATTGCGCGCAAACAGCCAGCACGGATGATCAACCCATTCAGCCACAGCGCGCGGCGGCTAGCCCGTGATACGATAGCTATTATAAAGATACTATGGTCAAACTCTCCTTGCAACGCTCCTTGCAAGTGTCCCCACCTTCCAAAGAGCAGGAACGGAATGCAAAAGGGAAAACAGCTGCTTTCTGTTTGCAAAAATGCGCTGCAGACCATAATTCGATGTTTCACAGCGCAAGGAACGAGGACGACATTGGAAAACACACACAGCGCTGAACTTACAACTGACTATATTTTCAAACTTACAGCAATATATATGCGCTCTTCACCAGGAAAGAAAAAAGAATAGAGCAAAGCAAATCAAGCATACGAAAAATTCCAGATAATATCGTAGAAGCCCAAACAATTTTCAAACGTGATAAAAAGTGCACCAGCTTCGCTTGCTCTTTCGAGCAACGAAAGTGAATTTCTCGTGATCGTAAAATATATGTGAAATCGATGATGGGTTGTTGTTTCCTGCGACTACAGTTTTTTGTCCACCAGGCCTGCAATTGTCGCGTGACCAAAATCACGTAACATCGCACATCTACTTATGTGACTAAAATCATATAACAACTAGCTACGTGACAAAAAATCACGTAAAATCACGTAATTAGTCTCGCCACTAAAATCCCGTAACGTCACCTAACTATTGACGTGACGTGTTGGCGCCAAAAACTTCGGAACAACCGAGTGGCGCGGGGCAACCTCAGCGTCTGCACTGGACTCTAGTAAAGATGTACTGTCTATCTCACGTGACTAAAATCCCATCACGTAGCCTAGCCATATCTTATAATACTATACTAGCAAAAACTTTGCACCTCTCATTTTCATTTACAGATGTTTAAAATGGCATCTTATTGCGGCACGTTGAGGTGGGCTGCGAGTGCGTGCGAAAAGCTGTTGAATCACAGGATTTTCGTTTTGTAACTGGGAACACCAGTCCCTGGACTTCCCGAAAGCTTTGATCCACACACGTCATATCACACGGTCCTATCCGATGCAGCGCACAGTGTTTTGTGATGTTAAAGGAGAAGGCATGCTGGTTTCTTTCTGTTCACGTAGGGCGATAGATATGACAAGAGATGAATAAAAATCCCAGTTTCACCGCAAGGACGATGCAATGAGTGCGATAGCAACAAATGAAGTAAAGCTGGCAGCTAACTCTTCTAGATCCAGTCTCGCGTAACTCTACAAAAGGGGACTTCGCACAGTCTCTTCGAGTTGAGAGCGCAGCGTGTAGAAGGGTCTATGAGCCGTCCGCTGATGCTTGTTGAGATAGCGATTTTGGTTTCATTTAAGTTAGGGCGAAATCATTGCACTGCTGTTTGAAAAAGAACAAATAATTTTTCCTATTCTTTGATTGGCCTAATTATCTGTTGGTTTCATTAGTAGTGTCTAACAAAAAAAAAGAACCCCTCGAAAAACTCCCCTTCGTTCGTTAAGATTACGACAGACACTTGCGTTAGCCCTAAAGTAAAAAGCAAATGCGAAAACGTCTAACTTTGTCATTTAATTACTATGCCTCGCTTGTCTAACTTTAGTTCGCTTCCTTTACGTTGCTGAATTGTAGGTACCTGAGAAGATCGTAACGACATCATGAGAAGGGAGAAATAAGCTTCCCCCACATTACGGGTACGAAAGTTGGAAAGAGCTTTGTTCACATTTACTTGATCGGGCGTTCTGTTCCTTCGGACGTTTATAAAAGAATAAAGTAAGAATTATAAATGCAGATCGGTCTGAACGATGTGATAAGCGTGGTGTGTTTAAACATACACTAAAAAACTCATATAATAAAGAGAAAAAGAAACGGCAGCTCAAGATTACAGTCAAGAACCGAAACCGAAACGAAAGCACTTTTTTTTTTGTTTCGGCGGCGACATCCTGTGTGAAGCTGTGGAACTAAGTCACGGGCTGAAAAAAAAATGCTGATCCGTCGCCCGGAATCGAACCGATGACGGCGCGGTGATACCGCGCTCTGAACTCGAGGGATTAGCTCGCTCGGCCACGGCGGATGTCGTGTCGCCTGTCGTAAGCAAGGGTTTATCAATTTACCACAAACATTTGAACGACCGCGCTTCAAAAAACGCGTTAGGGAACAATGTTATGCCACTTGCGGCAAGTTGAGAATGCCTTCAAACGAAAGCTGAGTGTCAGGACTGCATGTGATTTCCTGACCATTAACATAACTTGCTTAGTTTTACGACAGTGACCGTTTTTGTCTCGAAAAACAGGCCACATTTTTCGCCGTTTCCATAGACTCCCATTGTACAATCTTTAACTGCTCTGGGAACAAAATTGAAGCTTACTGCAACATGATCGCTGCAGTCCTCTCATGCGTTTAGGTTCCCAGAAGCGCTCCGTGGTCTGCGTTTTTCAACATTCACCCTCTACACTTAATTATTCGGGAAAAACTCGCCAGTTCCATTGAAAACGCGCTAGCTTCGCGCCGGGGCCGCCAGGGGCGCTGGCTGTGATGTGTCCACAAAAGCTGGATATGAGTAAAAAGATAATAACAATAGTTTCTGGGATCTTTATATGCCAAAGTCACAGTATGATTATGGGATGCGCCGTGTTGAGGGACTCCGGATTCATTTTGACTACCTGGGTTTTTCTCTCATTGGCATGTTATGTTAGTTATTTGGAATATACATTACGTACCAAAGCGCGTAATGCATTTGAATAGACTTCATTAACTTTTACTCTACCGTTTTCACAACGGCAGAATGATGCGTAGGCATTGCTTGAATTGAGAAAGAGAAATTCTGCTATTTTGCTTGATCCATGCGCGTTTTCATTGCCACCTTCCGGTCAAAATGAGATGCCGAGTCTATCAAAGTTGTAAGATTACATAGTAGTCCTGAGTAAAATTTTAGATCAAGTAAATAACGGCCGCGTACGAATGTTAGTGACGGTCCAAGAAAGGTAGAAATCGCCGCAGTTAATAGATATTTGTTTGCCGTTACTAATTGATTACTAACGCAGGTAATAAACGGGTGGAAAAGGTTTCGAAGGCTTGCAGCTACTGACTGCTTAAGAATGTCGGTAGTAACGGGTAGGAAATGTTTAGTAGCGGTCCAACAAAGTTAGTAAAAGGTGCAGTTACTACCTGTTTGCTCGCAGTTATAAACGTTTTACTAACTTTCTTAAGAGTCATACAGTGAAATATACATCGAATAAATTAACTTCATGCAGAACACCCTACTGCCTTCTCTGTCACCGTCTACAACGTTCCCTATTTTATGGTTAATGCCTTGCGAGTAATAGAGGGCATGCCTTCTCGGCATACCGAACAGTCTACGCAAGAACTATGCAAAGGCAATGAATGTCACGAGTAATGTGTTCTTCATAAAGCAGTGTTGCGTCCTGTTTTGTATTTTGAGGGCATTTGTTTTGTTTTGTTCATTTTGAGGACAGCGCAAGTTACCTCAATTCCGGACAAAAGCACTCTCTTTGGCTGTTCAAATAACTGCATATGCGGCTGCTGGTGTTCTAAGCGTTTTATAACCATGTGGTGACAGATTACTGCTGTCCATTTGGTTCAACAGTGCATGTGCAGCTTATGGTCATTGCAGTTTCAGTAATACTGAATATGTTCGGCTAACAGTTGGCCTGCTTTTCGCCAGTGTGGTTATTTCTGCTGTTTGGTTATTCTGGAAGTTTGGCGTGTCCTACAATACCCAATATTGATCGTTGGTTCAAGCATGAGTCAGTTCGTTATAGTTCGTTTAGAAGTTGATTTTAAAGCCCACGCATGCGCAGGAAAACGAAGAGCCAGACGCGCAAAGCTTTCCCTGTTTCTGCGTGTTCTCTTTGCAAACAGGCGTCTGGGGTAAACAAGCACATTCTAATTGGTCTGGAACTGAGGGCTTAATCATATATCAGTCCATTTTAAATGCGAAGCATTTCTTAGCGAACCTCTGGCACTTTGAGCGTTTCTATCTATCTATCTATCTATCTATCTATCTATCTATCTATCTATCTATCTATCTATCTATCTATCTATCTATCTATCTATCTATCTATCTATCTATCTATCTATCTATCTATCTATCTAGCCGCCTACGTCTGGGTGCTCTCATGATCGCCTCCTTAACTTGGTGTAGACCAAAATTGGCATGGGAGGGTAAGAGGATTTGACGAATATGACTGTCGGGTCGTGACATGAATAACGTGAAAATCCTGTCGCGTACGTCGTCAAACCCTTTCCACTAGACACGTGTGGCACATACCCGTTTACCACGGGCTGAGGTGAACGGGTATGCGCCACAGGTGATTGACAGTTTATATCTACGCAGGAACGGCGAGAGCAGACAATGGTAACTTAAATGCCAGAACGTTAAGGAAAACCAACATCGGCAGCGTTGACTCGACGAATGGAAAGAAGGAAAATTAGGATCCCAGCAGGAGTCGAATCCGAGCATTCTTCGTGGAAATCAGGTATTCTACCACTGAGCCACGCCACGTCTATAAACTGGTTTGGAAAAACAGTCTACGCAGGCGTAATACCGGTGCAACGTCAATTGTGGTTGTGGTGCTTGCTATCTAATTTTACAAGAAAGCAATAAACACTACATGATACTCCTATGATGTGTACTACTACGATACAGGCGTCATATCAGATTAACGTCTGTGGTTCCAGTGTTGGCTCCACCTTTATAGCAGTCTAATAAACATTATGTTTGTATTCCTGATTCAGGAAGCTATATTGAAGCATCGCTCGACCCCGGAGGAATATATTAACGATAGTTGCATATGATATCCACATCACCGCACCGTAAAGTGCACTTCGTCCGCCAGAACGACGCAGTGTCCTCTTCATTTCTTACGAGGCTGGGCGATGGCCTCATGCTGACCGAGGATGATGCCAGATTGATTGACAGCCGCTTTGGAGGCTAGGCTATGTAGGCCACGTACGCTCAGGTAGTCTACGAATACGAGAGGCGCCATCCACTGATGTTGGTCTACGTAGCAATATCCCGGCCTACCAGCCTCGACGGCCTATATCTCACCAACGCGAAGGGTGGCTTCAGGTTCCTACATGTCGCCGGCTCTATCGACAGGCAATTTGTCGACGAAATGACCGAGGCATCCACGAATTCCAACAGCTCTACTATACCACATACTTCACTACACATGGACCCCTCGTCACCATGATCACGACCGGATCCTATAACAAGTCATGACCATGTGCTGGTGCTCACTGATCACGGTGATGATGCCCTTGTTCAAGAATTGTCAAGAACTTCTTGCGCATATGCTCACGGCTTTGTGAAACGTGCGTGCGTTCTCGGGACAAGTATAAGCACTACATATCAGCGTACCGCTTCTGGTGTTGGTAATACCCACGTTGCCGTTGGCAGCGTTACCCAACCGTAAACAACTGGTTATATAACACATATGCAGCTCTTCAACATATATGAGTGTGTATAACATTTATGCAAAACTTTAGTGTCATTTTGTAACGTGTCACTTTGTAAAAAAAATTACGCCGCAGTCGCCTTGCCGCCGCATGCTTCGCATAACATCGACTCCCACGGTACGTGGGACCTGCCGAATTTTTTTTTCTTATGAGCATGCGCAGCTGGGCGGATGATATACAATCTAATGATAGTTAAAGTTTCTTTCTGGGTGTTGTTAAAGAGAAGCGTATTTCGAGGCGTTCTTTGATAATGATGTGCCATATGCGGTTGATATAATTCCGGAGCTGCAACTTGCAATGTTGCAAAAAGGACAGGACGTCCCTGCGTGGAAGAGTTCTGGCATAGTCCCAAATAATTCTGCGGTATTTAGCGAGCCCTTCAGACATAATTTTCATTACGCGCTTTTTTTTTGTTGGAGCAAGCGGAAAACTGAAATTTGTCATCAGAAGGATCTCTGTAGAAAACAGAAAAAGATCATAGTTTGGGCGCAAGGGCGAAGCGATGAATGCCATAGGAACAAATAGAAATGTCATAGAAGAAAGGCTAGCAACTCACTCCTTTAGCAAACGCGGCCACTTCAGCGGCTGAAGCGATATAGTGCGGACTTTGGCTTCAACGCAAACTTTGCGATGAAAGCATAACACGTAGAAAGCTATGAGCTGTCTGTTCAACTTCCCTCAACAGACAAGCACTCGAGCAAAGGCAACCACGCCCTATTTGTCAACGTACGGAGCCGAAGGCGCACAGCCCAACTCTGGCGAATGACGGGCGGGGCGGCGCAACTTAAAGCGCGCCCTTTTGCTCTTTGCGCCATCTCGCGGGTGACAGTGCGCAAGCGTCTGCTACGCCAAAACACCACAGAGATCTGCAGTAAGTTGTGCATAGAAGGCGCTATCCGCTGGCACGGTGGGGGATGTATTTATGTATGGCCGAGTGGTTTAACCCGTCGCACGCTTCGGAAGAGCTGTCATACTGAGGCTCTCTTTCTTTAATTCTCCGTCTCGTCCACCACCGCCTAAAACACACTGCAGGAAAGCTAACTTACACAATGTAATTAGCTGCGCGTGCAATAGAGCAATGGCGCATGACACACTTACCGTAGAACGCTACAGTTTACATTCGCTGTTGTACCGATAAGAGGAGCGAGAATTTCAACTGCACGCTAGCCAGACGAACTGTATATATCTGCATTGCATTACGCGTGACGTTTGCAGATGACTCTGGATTGACAATAATGTGTCTTCACTGTCGGCCATCTACTCGGACGATCAGCGCGGAGGGCGTTCGAACTGATTTGCGAGTACCATCCGGGTGTCGGTGATCCAGCTTGGTCTACCCAAGCTGAACTCTGTGGCGGAGCGACTGGTTGCACCTCGATTGTCATTCATGTGTTCATATGTGTGTGAATGATGGACGATCTGTCTCTTCATGCAGCACTGACCGCGACTCTCAGCCAGGCGCCGGGTGCAGATGAACGGCAGTCAAGGCGCAGCCAGTGGCTCCAGTACGGCGTTCAGTATGGGTGGGCTTACGGGCGCCAGGAGGTACACAAAAGCGTTGGCCCTGCTGGAGGCCGGTAGGATGCCATTAGCCTTTTTGGGAGTTGGCCGCGTTACGATGCAGAGCCTGTGACGGTCTAGCGCAGCGATCGCATTCCAATACTGATACAAGAGTAAGCCGTCGGTGAAAGCGTCAATGTGCGTGTTTATTCGCCGGCTACATGAGTTAAAATAATGGCTATGCAACTTAACGAAGTGTCTTCATTCAACTTCAGCGTTCAAAATATAGAGCCCTAAACAAAAAATCTCATAAGCATCGCATCGGGTGGCTCAGGATTTCTTGGGTTCCTTGCTTGATAGTTGGCTTTGGATGCGACCATGTTTGCATGGGAGAAGGATTCGCTTTCAACCAAAATTCTTTTAAAAGGGGCTTTGAACTTTTTTTGTGTAAAATGCCTGCATCCTAGTTAATAAAAAGGGAGAATGCTTAACATATGGATGGTTTTCAAATAGCCAGAAATTGTTCAAAATGCGTGCGAGCGAAACTTCCACGAGAAGGTGAAAGTGCCAATAAGTCAGTCCGTTAAATTTCAGTACGCATACCAACGACGAGGATTCACAATCGATTTAAATTCATGCGAACTAATTTCATTGAAGTTAAGTCACTGATTGCCCCTGTCGCAGAATTCGTGCAATCATACACTACATTGTCATACTGAAACTGCCAGAGTTTCGTTTTAAGACCTAGACAAATTGAATTGTGAATATTTTCTTTGCCAATTATGCATTTTTGTTTGGACATTGTTAATATGGACATTCCTGGCGCCTTTTTACCGTCACTGGAGCCGTGATGGTTCTATAAAATCTAAATCGATAACATCGCCCTGCGCGCCCTATAGTTTATGTACGGGTGAAAGCGCTCGAGTGCTGCCGGCGAACGTCGCTCACGCAGAGAGGAAACGAGCCGGCCGACTCCGCCGCGCGGTAGGCGGATGGAGCAAGGAGCCGGAGGGGGGTGTCGCGGACCCGACGGGAAATGCGTACTCTAATTGACCGCGTGTGGTCTCCGGCCGTCGCGCGCGCGCCCTATGCAGTGTCTTAAGGACACAGCGTAGGCTAAAATAAAGAACAAACAAAACCGAAATTTGGTTTTTTTCTTTGTTCGGAATGATAAGGCCTTCCTTAACAGTATCCAGTGCCTACACATTTGTGCGAGTTTTGATTAGATCAAAAGACGACGTTTCCCAGAACAACTGAGGAGCAGCCAAGCCCCCTTTTCTCAGACTGTGGACAACCTGAGCTTTCTCCCTCAAGTGCATTTTTTAAAAATCGAGACGGATAATTTCTCTGAGCTTAGCAGGTTTTTGAAAAAAAAGGTATTCCGGCTACTGAAAGGCACATCGTGATGTTTCATTGAACACGCGTAGCATTTACCGAGTCCACTTGCCTTGTGTGTGTGAGACGAGCATGGAGACGCGGTTCTGTGCACTTATTTTCACTTTAGTTGCGCATCTGTCAATTTTACTGTGGCGACAAAAGATATTCTCGCGTTGACAAATCAAAGAAACCGTTTAGGAAGCACAGTATAATGAAGATCGACACGCTTCGGCTAATAACAGAAACGAGACCGGGATCAATCGTGCGAACACTTCGGCAAGTTAGCTTAGTACTCACTCCGCATCGCCGCAAGGACAAAATATTACGTGTAGTCACAATGGCTACGCTTTTTGTGATGGGGAGCTTCTACAAACCATGATTACGAGTAACTGAGTCTGCAGAGAATCCAGAGGAACCGTGGCGCTCGTAGAGAACACATTGGATCATGTCTCTTGGGAAGGAAACCCTCAGAACTGCCACCTTTGAAACTGTTCTAATTTTCGAAAAGGCCTACAAGGCACGAGTGAACATTCTAAAGGCCGTTTGGCATATCGTCGAGGCGCAACAGTGGGACATGGTTGGGCGAGATCGACCGCCATGGACAGTGTTTGGCCAATAGAGACGCGGAAGCTACGACAAAACTAGCCAGCGAACCGAAAAAACAAGAAAGTAAAGTGAAAACATCATTCGTGGGATGACTACATCGCAGGTTACTATTAGTCAATTAGTTCAGTACACCCCACGATCGAATATTAAAGGAACAAGTTGGGTCATACGCGAGCATCTTCCGCTTGTTATCAAGCAACGCCGGGGGCTTCTCGGTAAACGCCCTGCTGCGAATGTACATGGCTCTCTGCAAAGGTCTACAATACAGCCTTCCTGCGCTACATGGCATTTCGCAAACCAACATACAAGCACTCACTGGAGCTCAAGCAAAAGTCCAGAGGGTGTGCCTTGGCCTACCGAAAAATACGTCAAGTATCGGAACCCTCGCCGAAAGCATATACGCGAATCAGCTCCAGTGCTTCTGCAGCAGGAGTTTCTTCGAGTCCACTTGCGCAACGCCACCAGTGCCGGGCCTTCCGCTTGCTTCAGACAGCTGTCCTGTGGTACGGAGCGGTCCTGTGCGACTGCGTTGTTCTACAGTGGATACCTGCCCACTTCGGAATACAAGGCAACGTCCAGGCTGATCACGCTGCCAAAGCCGGACACGAGGCCTCGAGAGAAATGGTCGAAATATCTTTCTCGAGAAAAGACGCGGTGACATTTGTGTTGGCACACGCTTGGCGCTTCCAACGATCCCTGTGGACAGATGATAGTCACCAGTATGGGCCTCTTCACAAAATTGATCTTTTGTGTGACTTCAATATGCCTCGAGACCTTAACAGACAAGAGGAAACACGCTTGCACCTCATGAGAATAAAGGTCGCCTACACTAATTACTTGAAGAGCAAAATTAAGCTGTTGGACTCACCATTGTGCGTTGAACGTAACGTCCCAGAAGACCTGAAACATGTTCTGTATGAATGCAGGCGATACGCATCAGAGAGACGATCTCTGATGGCGGCCTTGCACCTTCAACGGAACTCGTGCCTAGAAGTGAGACATATTCTGAGACCAAGGCAAAGCAGCCCGTGTGCGTTACGCGCAATACTGACTTGCTTGCGGGCCATGAGCCTGGACGAAATTTGTAAACAGTGTAGTGTATGCCTTTGTGTGTGTGTGTGTGTGTGTGTGTGTGTGTGTGTGTGTGTGTGTGTGTGTGTGTGTGTGTGTGTGTGTGTGTGTGTGTGTGTGTGTTTGTGTGTGTGTGTGTGTGTGTGTGTGTGCGTGCGTGCGTGCGTGAGTGCGTGCGTGTGTGTTAGGTGGTTATCAGTGTACATATGAAAATCATCACCCAGCACCTGGAGTAGCATGGAAGGCGAATAGCCAGGTGAACCTCTCTAGCTTTCAATAAAACATTTCTGTCTCTATCTTCTTCTTGAACAAAACATGAAATAAACTTCTTATACTTCTTTACCTCTCCATATCTGGAAATCAACTTTTTGTGACATTAGCCCCATTATCAAAGCAACGAGATAAAGCAAAACGGCGATTTTTTACCAGAATAAACCAAGCTCCAATACGAAGCTACTGAACTACAATGCTGTACGTATGCGCAATAGTTTTCATTTTTAGCTGTCTTATTTAAAAAATAAACAGAAATTATGCTTTCCTTGCTAAAAAATACAAAAATGTCAACACCTGAAATGAAATTGTAATTCTAGTTCCATTGCAAGGCGAGACGCCGGCAAATAAAATGAAACCAACCCGAACGCTTGACGTATAGTATTTTTCGAGAAAATGGGTCTTAAAGAAGCCTTAAAATACATGGGAAGTATAGGGCCTAATCTGTGCCCTTAAGAGGCGATCAGCAGGTGACTCATATATCTCTACGTGTCGTGCTCTCATCCCAAAGTTTGCATTGAAGCCATAGACAGCACGAAGGTCACTTCGCTCGCAGCAGCGGCCGCGTTTCGTCCACAGGAAAGCGCTCATGCTGTCTTCCAAGTTCCTTCCGCTTTGTCTGGGCTACTTTAGCGGCGTTTATTATCACAACGCAAGCGTGGACACTCGCCCAACTTTCCTAATACTAAACTAATTGCATCATCTATGCGTCAAAGCACAGACACTTATGTATTTCTGTACCTAATGCAACTTCAATCTACCAAGGTTTAGTTACCTCACCTGCGATATGAGCGATCATGGAGTAAACATTTTCAGGCCAGGAAGCTGTTTCCCTGGTGACGCCAAAATTCTTCATGACGAGAACAAAGATGAGACCTAAAGCGGTAGTTGGTATGGAGATAAAGAACGCGGCGGCGGAAATCGTTAGAGGCACGCCCCAACATCTATCTGCCGGAACACTGCGGTCGCCTTTGGTAGCTGATCTTCGTGTCGACTTCCAAGTAAGAGGCATCGTTGTCCTGTGAAGGAATCGTGGAAGAAATCATTTGTAAACACACTACAGCAAGCATCACAAAGATACAGCGGGCTGCATGGCGTGTGGGTCGTTAATAAGTATAGGCAATGTCTTCATTTGTATAACCAATGCATTCGTTGTATTTGTGCTTTTATAAGCTATGTATTCTGTCTTGCTTTGTCATGATGCCTACATTTGTACACTGACATATTACACTTCCGCCCTGCTAAAATGCCTTTGGGGATTGTGGTGTCTATAAATAAATAATAAATAATTATGTCAGACGGTTCAGTTCGGTTCCTTATAGCATGTCGTGAATGAATGTCCGGACTTGTGGCTATACATTCGTCGACGCGTCCGTCGTTCGGCATGTATTGTGCGAGTGAGTCCGTAGGCCCGTTCATTCTCGGGAACACCTGTATGTGCCGGGCACCGAATGATGCGTGGCCAGATGCGATGTGAGAGCCAAGGATTTAAAGAGCAGAGCGTGCTAGTGTGTCATGCATACATAAACTGCGCGCTTATAAAAACACACACATTACCACACTGGACATGGGAGGCACCACTCTCGGATGAGGCCTTGGTAAGCCTACTGGCAACCCTGGACCAGGCCCGGCGAGCCGCTATAGCCAGTAGTGCACTGGACGAAGGCCCGCACCCACTTTGCTTTTAAGGTTTAAGGAATTGGTGATAAACGTTTACTCTCTCTCACTCCGTCTTGTTGCTAAAGTTTATTCATTTTTTGGCCTGCTGTGATCGCTGAACTACCACTCGCCTGGGCAGGCAATTTGGACTTCAACCATTGTACCGATAAGAGATATTTGCAGGATAAGTCTTTTGAACACAGATCCGAGACACTTGAGTATAATTATATTCATTACGACACTTCGTATTAGGGGCGAAGCACCTTAGGGATTCAGCGTGTCGGCGTGCATCGTGCATCGTCGTCTGCTGTCGCTGCGTGCAACGTTGCCTGCTGTCGGGACGGTCCATTTGCTTGAGCGCAAGAAAGGGCGCCATCACATCAGCGCTCGCCGTGTGGCGAGAGAGAGCGTACGGGGCGCGTTGACTATGGAAACGCTCTTGCTGCGATGAACGCTGAACCACGAGATCGCAAGGAACGAGAACGCGCACTCGCCCGCGAGAGACAACGCCGACGCAAGCAACGTCTGCCAGCGAGTTTTTTTATTGAAAAAAACCGACTGCTGACGCTACACGACCGTTCACTGGCCACCCCGTATATATAGGTACTGGATCTTGACCTGCAATGTAGTACCGGTGGGAGATTTCTCATGTGCGTAGCTTAACAATAAAGATTCGCAGCGTGCACGTTAACAAAAAGTGGTCTGCGGGTCTCTGTGTCAAATTTTTCTTCTGTCTCTCATGGCCCATATCATCAGTGATTTTGGTGTGGGAAACACCGGCGCACACTGCATGCTTCGCCCGTCCGCAGGCTTCACGTTAGTGGAGCTAACACGCTTCCCTACATGCCTCGCCCCTCCCAAAATTTCTTGTTACCGCTAATGAATAGCCATTGGTATTTTCTTTTTGTATTGCACGACACTGATGCATTAGACAGAGTGTGTTTTTTACAGCGATGTTCTTCTCAGTCGAGTTTTTCGGGTCCGGTGTTGGCGTAACGCAGATGGCCATTTTGCTGGTATGTGCTACAGAAATTGGGAAACCCCACTACTCACCACTGGTACACTTAAGATGATTTCCGGGTATGTGCCACATAAATTGGGTAAATCCCACTAGTAACCACTGGTCCACTAAAAATGAAGAAAACTTGTTGCAGGCCGGAAGGTGGTCACTCTCATAGGACAAAAGAACAGGAAGAAGGCTGCGGGCACCGAAGGCGCGCGCCGTAGTATTAAGCAGAACAACAAAAATTGGCGAAGCTTGTACTAAGCACTAATCCGCGCAAGCCTTGAAACTGAGAAAATAGACGATTATCAAGACTAATCCGGTTGCTTCTAGGTTCTTTTTAGGCGTTAGCTAGGTTACGAGGATTGTTTCTATGTTGCTTCTAGGTCGTTTCTAGGCTTTAAATAAGTGATCCAAGGTTATTTCTACGTTGATTCTCAGCGCAGACAGGTTCGAGTAAAACCATACACAGTCAAATACGCGACACGGATGTGCAAACTACAGACACAGAAACTCGCGCTGAAACCAAGCGTTCGTACCTCTCATACATCTACGGGCACGTCGTCGTTGGCGTAGGCCTTCTCGTGGTCTTCTCGCAGCCGCCGTTGCCTTTCCCGTTCTCTAGTGTCGGGCTAACTATTGCCTTCTTCCTTTTAGAAGCGAAGCAGCTTTTGCTCGGGGCGGTGTCCGTTCTTCCCTCAGTCATCCGCTTCCCACTGCGCACGCGCCAACTCTTCCCCCTCTCCTCGCGTGAGCGCGAGGAAGTGGAGTGGAGGAGGTGGCGTGAGCGCTGCCTCCGCTTCCTTTCTCCTCTCCCGTTTCTCTCTCTCCGCCAAAGCTGCGCGCTCGCTCCCGTTGCACTCTCCTTCGCAACGGCGCTATGGACGCTCGCAAAGCTGAAGGTAAACGGCAACGCCGGCAAGCGACTCTCGAAGCTGCGAGGCTACGCGAAGCCGAAGCGCAACCGAAACATCGAGCTGGTGGGGTAACATAAGCGGTACACAACTCCGCACACAAATTAAAGATACCCGGAAGCATACAAATGGAACAACAATGGAAACATGGTTCCCTTTAGTGGGAGATGGTGTAATTTTTAGTGGACCACTGGTGGGTAGTAGAAGTTACCCAATTTCTGTGGCGCATACTATTTTATGATGCTGATAGTTTCTCGCAGCCATCCTTTTCTTTCCCTTTCCCTAGTGTTGGGCTAACTCTGGGAGTAGTGTGGCACATAGCGGTTTAGGAATCGTGATACGGCACACATGTTACGGAAGTCTAAACAGCTTCGCGCTGAGAGAAAGAACCTTGCTTTCGTTCGCCTAGAACGAAATTGTCTCGTCTTGTTTCTGCGACATCTGCGCTTTCAGAATGGCCAAGCTTGCTCATTCTCCCCGATGAAGAAGCCGGCCGACGTGAGCGGCAGCGACAACTGACGCGGGGACGGGCTAATGCAAGGCAGTGGCCAGTATGGTATTAGCGGACAGGTGGTGAATGAGCCAATTGACGTTCAGACAACTATAGATTGCCATCACAGAAACATTGCTGATGACGTTGCCATTGACGTGCATCTTATGCGAAGGCTTCTTTGGAAACGTCTGTATTAGAGTCGTATGGCCAGGATGGAATGAAATTATAATACCTCCTCAAAGCTTGACATGTCTGAAAGACTTGCAAAACATCGAAATTCGATAGCTTAACGAAGGGAAGACCACCAGCTTCGCTGTTTCATCAGTGTCCGCGAAGCTGAGCTAGTTGAATTTTTCAAACAACACAGATTTTTATAAAAAATCTGTGACAGTCAGGCCCTTGTCGTCTTCGCTACATCCAAAGGAGCAATTAACGAAAACTCGTTAAATACTTTTTAACTATTACCTTGAGGGCTGTTGATTATATAGAAGAGTTGTAGGACATGACAATTTATGGCCTACCCATTTTTTTTAAAAATCGCAAAAAGGCACGTTATTTGAAATAATAATAATCGAAATGCAAGGCCCCAATCGAGGCGATACCGAACCTGAGCGCATCGGGCGCGCGACGAACTCAAAGTTCACGTGACGAACTTTGAAAACCGGTGCGTCGCAGCAAAACATGGTTAGGAAAAACGGCAAGCTGTCTCAAATACCCAATTGGACCACTTATTATTTGCGTTTAGTGTGTAGCGCTTATACTTTTCTTTGTTAAGCTCGCGAGAAGTGCAAAGTACTCCTTCGGTTGTCTGCGAGAAGTAGCGTCGCAGTCGCTGCCGCCTAGTTCCAAGCTGTACAGTGACAGAAAAAGTGTAAATTAAGGTTTTCTTGGAAATAGTGCGAAAGAAACAGAAAACGCACTACACAACAAATGCAAAGAATAAGCGGTGCATCTGGTATTTGGGACTACTTGCCGTTTTTCCTGACCATAGTCTGCTGCGACGCACCGTTTCTCAAAGTTCGTCATGTGAGCTTCCGGTATTACGCAACACAGCTGACGGATTTACAGCGTGCCCTGTGCGCCGGCTTTCGGTATCCCCTCGATGGAGGGCTTGAATTTCGATGATTATTAGCTCAAACTACGTGTGTTTTCGCGATTTTTAAAAAATGCGCATGCCATAAATTGTCACGTCCTATAACTCTTCTATAAAACAACCGCCATCTACTCAATAATCAAAAAGTTAATAATAATATCTGGGGTTTAACGTCCCAAAACCACGATTGATTTTGAGAGACGCCGTAGTAGAGGGCTCCGGAAATTTCGACCACCTGGGGTTCTTTAACGTGCACCTAAATCTAAATACACGGGCCTCAAACATTTTTGCCTCCATCGAAAATGCAGCCGCCGCGGCCGAGATTCGATCCCGCAACCTTCGGGTCAGCAGTCGAGCGCCAAAACCACTAGACCACCTTGGCGGGGCAATAATCAAAAAGTTAATAAAAGATTTTTGTTAATAACTCCTTTGAATGTAACTTTAGGTGCAACGAAGCTTTTCCGCCTCGGCGTAGAGTTTGTTTGCGAAGACGACAGCGGCCTGATTGTCCTAGGATTTTATTTGTAAAAATGTGCGCAGCTTGCACTAGGGGTGCAAGGCTGGAACCAACAGTGGAGCTATTGTTCGATCTAGCTTCTTGTGTGTTTTGGCTAGCCGGTCGCCATCTAAGGCGGAAGCCATCTATTCCACAATAGAAAAGGAGTACCTTGCCATCATCTGGCCAACATAAAAGGTTCGCCCCTACCTTTACGGAATGGCCCTTCAATGTTGTGAGCGACCACCATGCCTTCTGTTGGCTATCTAACTCGAAGGACCCTCCAGGTCACCTCGCGCGGTAAAATCTGCGCTTGAGGAATCCAACATTACCGTAGTTTACAAGTCCGTACGCAAGCACTCTGACGCCGACTGCCTGTCTCGTGCTCCCATTGACCTGCCGCCACAGGACGACCAGGACGACGACTGCTCCTGGGAACCATAAGTGCCGACGACTTCGCTGAACCACAGCTGTCGCACCCGGCGCTCAGGGGTCTTGCGGAATACCTCGAAGACAAGACCGACGTTGTTCCGGGGGTATTCAAGTGGGGACTGGCGTTATTTTTCTTGCGAAACGATGTTATCCTAAATAACTTCTCTACACATCTAGCCAACAACCTCCTCGGTATACCTTCAGCATTACGTGCAGAGGTTCTGGAAGCTTCGCATGACGACCCGACGGCTGGACAGCTTGAATTTTCCCGCGCGGTCGCGAGGATACAAGAATACTGCTGCCATGGCCTCACTGGCGGCGTCACCCATTACGTAAAGACTTCCCGAGACTTTCAGCGACGGAAGACACCGCCGACTAGACCAGCCGTGTTTTTGCAACTGGTCGAGCGACCACGCCGACCATTCCAGCAAATCGGGATAGACTTATTGGAGCAGTTGCCGGTGTCGACTTCCGGAAACAAATGGATCGTCGTAGCTACCGACTACCTCACCCGCTACCCTGAAACAAGGGCCCTGCCTAAAGGCAGTGCCGCCGACATTGCCAAGTTCTGCGCTGAAAACATCGTCCTGCGTCATGGCGCCCCAGATGTTCTCATCACCGACTGAGGTACGGCTTTCACTGCGGACCTAACTCATGATCCTGAGATACAGCCACACAAGCCACCGTCGAACTACCACTTACCACCCACAGCCAAATGGGTTCATCGAGCGTCTAAATAAGGGCATCGCCGACATGCTCGCCTTGTACGTCAACGTCGAACGCAAGACGTAGGATATCATCCTTCCGTACGTGATCTTCGCAAACAACTCGGCTGCACAAGAAAAGACCCAGATGACGCCAGACTACGAGTTGGTCTACGGAAGGAACCCGGCAACGACGCTCGACGCTATGCTGCCCAACATTACCGACGAAGAAAATTTCGACGTCGCCACCTACTTACAGTGCGCCGAAGAAGCTCCACAGTTCGTCCGTCTGTGTATCGAGAACCAGCAGAGTGTCCAGAGCCGTCACTACTATCTTCGACGACGCAACTTGGAATGCCAACGAGGAGACAATGTTGGGTCTGGACACCGATACGCCGACGTGGGCTCAGCGATAAACTTCTTCGGCGATATTTAGGGCCATACAAAGTGCTTCAACGTCTGGACGCTCGGGACTACGAGGTCATCCGGGACGGCATTCCGCAATCTCAGCGGCCCCGCACACGATTTGAAGGCGTCCACGTCGTGCGCAGTAATCCGTTTCATACACATTATCAAAGCTGAGAACTCTACCTTTTTCTTTATTGTTTTTTTTGTGTATGCATTTTTCCTCATTCCATGTACTATTTGAAGCATCGGGCCGATGGTTTTTATAGAAGGGCAATGTCACATGCGCTCCTTTTCAATCTCTTTTTTACGTTACTGGCCCATTACACGTGTAACTACTGCCTTGCGGAAACCGCGCTGGAATGTCTGGGAACCTTCCAGATTATTTTTGAACCGTCTCGTGGTGTGACGCACACAGCTCGAACATTAGAGCTTATTCTGGAACTTACGCGGCCACTATCGATAACGCTGGAATCTTCGATGGCACGAGAATAAATGCCGACACTCTCTGCCGCTTGTCACATAACTGGACTGCCGACGACTGTTCTCGCCGCGATCAGTGTGCAGCGTGCATCGCTTGTATATTGAATTGTCATTTTCCGGGCACGAGCTCACCCAAATAAAGAGTTTCGTCTTGAACACGCCGACAACTTCCTTCGTCAACGTCACGCCTACCTGACAATATATTCGCTTTGTACTCTAATTCTGACCATTCCAATTGGGATGTTGTTTTCCTTTAGTGGCGTTCGGATAAAATACCGGGACACAATCTACAACATTCTATTCTCCATTGCTTCTTTTCTATGGCCAAGACGCATGGCCAAGACGCATTTCAATGTGTCGCCCGGAGGCCTCAAAATTCCGCTTACTGTGAGATGGTACAATATGCCGAATAGTATTGTAGGCTGCCGCGCTCATTCATCTCAGGAAACCTATCTCTACCAAAAACCTCGCAAATATCTTTACTATACTTGTCAAGATTCTCACCGTTCGTTCACTCGTATGACTCTGGCGACCGTTTTATTATGATGCCGTCTCTCCCAATTTTTCACCGAAGTATCACTGCCCTTACCACGTCTTGAAATCGTCATTCTGTCGTAGGCTATGCGACTGCGCTGGTCAAGGCACTACGGACAACCGCCATATTAGTCGCGAACCGGCTACTTCAGCTGCCTCAAGCCACATAGCGACCAACTTATTACCGCGTCGCCTTGAGTCGCCAGGATGGTTCCCCTTCACCGATGTGATGGTGTAGTGAGGAAGAAGACAAGCATACAGCAGTGCGGCAGTATCTCAGCATGAGAGGCCAGTGCTGATCTCCAGTTGTTGGTGCCGCCACTGTCATCTTTGTGCCAGCTTTTCGCCTGCCACCCGTCGTTAATTAACCGCCTTTCCTCTCTCTCTCTCTCTCTCTCTCTCTCTCTATATATATATATATATATATATATATATAGATATATATAGTACTTTTCGTGGGCGTAGGCTCTCTCAATGTTCTCAACAACTCTCAATGTTCAAATCGCCAAAAACATTCACAAGAAACTGTTCACGCGCTGTTCAGCTTTTTTGTTGCCTTGCCTTCACAATGGTTATCATGTGGACGCTGTTTTTTGTTATATATATATATATATATATATACGTATATATATATATATATATACGCGCGCAGAAAGACAGACTGGAGTATACGCACGTAGGGCGAGATTGATGGACGTTTGGCCGTTCGGCCGGGGTCGGGTCTGGCTTTCATCAGAATAAAATGCAGCGCATGAGTACTGCATTCTGCCATGCCGTCATGCCATGCCTTTATTCTGATGAAGGCCGGACCCGGCTCCGGCGAAAGAGTGAACAAATCCCTACGCGCGTATATATATATA
The DNA here is from genome assembly GCF_013339695.2 of Rhipicephalus sanguineus. Lineage (NCBI taxonomy): Eukaryota > Metazoa > Arthropoda > Arachnida > Ixodida > Ixodidae > Rhipicephalus > Rhipicephalus sanguineus. The sequence continues at coordinate 110,170,612 of NC_051179.1, forward strand.
TATATATATATATATATATATATATATATATATATATATATATGTGTGTGTGTGTGTGTGTGTGTGTGTGTGTGTGTGTGTGTGTGTGTGTGTGTGTGTGTGTGTGTAATGATACACGTTGGGTTAGGCAGCCGTGTTCTTTATTCAGACTACAGTCATTCTTGACGTAAGACGTAACTAACCCTCTTGAGAACGACTTCTTGCACTGCAGTCTGCACCAATCGATAAGATCCCAAATACACCTGCTTCGTGCCGGGAAGGCCCTTTCTGACGAGTATCAGATCGTTCACCTGTATATTAGGTATACGCGTGCTGTGGCGGCGGTCGAAGTTTCTCTTCATGTCTTCCCGGTATCGCTGGTATGCTTCCGAAGTTTTTCGCTTTTCGCACAATTGCAGGCGGTCAGCAATGCGAAGCTGTTGCTCAGCAGGAAGCACTGGTGCCTTTCCGAATGCCGCAAAATACAGCCTACAGCCGATGCTCGCAGTGTGCGATCGGTTGTGATGAGTAACAGCTGCCTCCAAGCAGCACTTCCATCCGCCTTGAAAGCTTGGGTACATTGAAATGAACTGCTTCAAATCTCGTATTATTCTTTCAGCCATGCCATTTCCTGCAGGATGGTACGGCGCGCAGCGTCGCAAAGTAACTCCACGTTGCTTCGCCCACTCTTGCAAACGCTGGCTTAGAAACGCTGGTCCATTGTCTGATATCACTACTTTTGTACTCGTAAACATCTCACATCTCAAGAGAGCAATCACACTATTCGCGCCTTCTCTTCCAGGCCGTGCATCCACTGTTCTTTTGCACTGGTCTATTGCCACTAGGAAAGACAGTGTTCTTCCTATTCCAGGAGCCTTTCTTGAGCTCTGCAAAATCCACGTGGACAATTTCAAATGGTGCGCCGGAGTGTTGCGGCAAGACCATCTCGTCCGTTCTCTGAAGGTACTTAGTTTTGTGAACTTGACATTGATGACAAGACTGCACATACCGCTGGACGTCATCTTTCATGTGTTTCCTTTGGAAACGTTGATGGATCTTGCGATAAGTTCTCCAAAAGCCATCGTGTCCGCCTGAGTGCGGGGAGTCGTGATAAAGTTCCATGATTCGAGGCACCGTTGTTTCGGGGACTGTGAACTTTCCATTGAGGAACTTGAGTTTTTCAGTTCTCTCCCTCAACAGGTTTCCGTTGATGTTTTATTGATCAGCAATGACCGCAAATCTCGAAAGTGCATCTGCATCCTTTACGTGCTCCCCAGGCCTGTGATGGACCTCGAATCTAAACTGCTGGAGTATAGCCACCCACCTAGCGATCTTTCCTCTAGGCTCTGCGAGGTTAAGAATGTAGGTCAAGGCTTGGTGGTTCGTGAAGAGCTTGAAGCACCTGCCATCCAGGTAGGGTCGAAGATAGCGCACAGCCATTAGGACTGCCAATGCTTCTGTCTCTGTAGTCTTGTAGTTAAGTTGCGCTTCCGGGAAGGTGTATGAATAATATCCGACGACCCTCTGTTGCGGGCTCCGTGGGCAGTCTGTATCTCTCTGGTAAAGCACTGCACCTCTGTCATAATAGGAAGCGTCGGTGTTCAGCTCGAAGGGCAGCTTGAAGTATCGAAGAGTGAGAACCGGATCAGATGAAATGATGCTCACAAGGCTGTGATAAACGGAATTACACTCTGCTGTCAACTGAAATGGAATATTCTCCTTAGTCATTTCTGTGAGGCATTTGGATTTTGTCACATAATCTCTAATGAACACCCCGAAAATGCCCGGCCAAACCCAGAAATAACCAAAGAGTGTAAGTCCCAGGGCTTCTGCATTTTTGCTATTCGTTCCACTGATTTCTGTTTCGTTGTCTTGGTTTGGCCATCAAATACTCTCCCCGACACACAAATTTTCGTTGGAAAAAATCACTCTTCTTCTCAGTAATCTTGAGCTCGGCATCACAAAGTGCTTGAAGTACTCTTGCATGATGGTTTGAATGTTCGTCCTCCTTGCGGGAATAAACAATTATATCGTCAGTGTAGACGTTACAGAACTTCCAAAGAAACGGTCGCAAAACGTCATTCATCATCTTCTGGAACCAAGCGGGTGAGTTCTTCCATCCAAATGTGAGTCAATTATACTCGTAGATTTCAAAGGGCGTGATGAATGCAGAATACTTCATGTATTTTTCAGATAGCGGAACTTGCCAAAAACCTTTGCATGAGTCATTGCGCGAAAACACTCTGCATCAACCCGTTTCATCTATGATAGAGTCGAAGACTTCCATCTTCCTTAGGTACAATGGTGATGGGCGACGAGAATGCAGGTGTCGATGGACGAATGATCTGTGCATCCAACATGTTTTGGATCTCGTTCTGAAGCCACATTATTTTCTCTCTTGACATATTGTAGGGCTTCTTTCTCACCACCATCGTATAATGCAGCTTTAATGGTACCTCAAACTTTATATTTGCCGTAGCATATCTTTTCAAGCATAGCAATTCCGGGTAAACCGACTTAACATCTTCACCTGACGATGGCTCCCTTCGAGACCTCGAAGGTGAAGTTGAAGCGGTGAGGCTGTGGCGCTTTTCTTCTGTAGTAACTTATCCAGTCCAGTAGATGTTAAGGTGAAGGGCACTGATGGCTGGACGTGAAGGGACTAATTCATAGGGCACTCCGTCCAGTACTAGTGCTTGCCCAGCGACAGTGTTGCCGAGACACGCTATGGTGACACAAGTCCATTTATCGTGAACATCGCGCCTTCCATCGTGTCCATGTACTTCTAGAGGCTGTCCCTGTTTAGTTTCTCACTCTCAACAATACTGGCATTTATAAATGTGACGCTGGCTCCGCTGTCAACTAACGCACTCCTTTGCTTTCCGTTAACAAAAACAGATATGTACAATAGACTTGTATGAGACAAATAAACAGCTTCTCTTGATGTCATCGGGCAGAACCGACACCCCTTTTTCAGTTTGTTTGTCACGTCATCTAGCTCCTCATTATGAGCTGAGTCTCCCTGGTAGGTTAAAAACGACACACGCGTTGCGGTAGACTTCCAGTTTGCAAGGGGCGTCTTTCGTAAGCTCGTGTGGGACCTGTACACCTTGCAGCAGTTGTCATTGTTTGACACTGGGTTCCTAGGTCCTGTAGGTAGAGGATTCGCATTCCCCGCAAAAGGTCTTCAACCGTCTTGGGTCCTCTCACTTGTATCTGCTTCTAGAGGTCCGGACTCAAACCACTGACGTCTCAGGCAAGGATGGATCAGCCAGCTGGAATTACCGTCTTTTCTCATAAAAATAGCTAAGTGAAGATCCAGACGTGTACTTGAATGCGATTGCTGTGTCCCATACCAACTCCTTGTTCTCGCCAAAAGAGCTGAAAAAACTTTCTTTCCACTCTGTCCGTGGCTTGTTGCTGTGAGCGTTGACACGGAACTCGTACCAACTCTTCGCTATTCCCGAGAGGAATAATCACAAGTTTTTCACTTTCTCCTCGTCACTGTGCCAGTAGTTTTCATTGTTCCTTTAGCAATTAAATCACCTGGAGTGAGCTTCGTTTTAGTGCTTATGCAAGAGACAAATGCGTCAGTGCTCACTGGTTCCGGAAGAGCTTGTACCTCTTCATCATGAGGCGCTGCAGCCAAGATCTGGATGCCACCGCGGTAATTTGCTCCAATGGTGAAGTCCACCAACATCTTGACCTGAATGTTCACACAGGAACTATACGTGCCTGCGCCAATCTGCAATAATACACGTTGGGCTAGGCTGTGATGTCAGCCATGTTCTTTATTCAGAAAACCCTCATCTTCCTCGTCTTCCTTCCGTCCTTCTCTAACTTCATCACAACGTCCACGTGGCAATCCACGTAATGGAATCCTTAGTAGGTAGAAATTAACGCTGGCGACAATTAAAACAGTCGAAAGTGGGGCGAAGAACTCTGACATCGCCGCAACGTACACCATCCCAAGAAACACGCCGAGTATGATATTGAATATTGAAGAACAAGGCCGACACTAGGGCTAAGGCTCACTAGTAGCTTCTCGCGCCCGATGAGTAAGCAGTGCTGCGTAGAAAGATATGTACATCGATTTCGTATTTTCTAGCGTATAATCCACCTCTCTATTCGATCAGCACCCCCAACTACAAACCGCAGAAAAATAATATTAAAAATAATGCTGGCATATCACTGTGAAGATGCCTTCTCTGCATTGTCGTGCATCATTACCGTGAAGCCAAGTTGCGCACCCTAAAATACGGTAAATTCTTCAAAAGTTTTATTTAGAATTATACGATATTTCAAACTAACCACGTTTTTGGCGAGTTCGATATGTGCCGGCCTCAGTGTACAATGTGTAATCTAATTCGTACAAATTACGCAGCTATTACGACTCTGTGCCTCCTTGTAACCAAAACGCTTGCAGTTCGCATTTGTGGAGGACACAATGCTGCTGCCGCGTTTGGAAACGAGTACGAAGAGGTTCTTGTAAGCCCAGTGACTGCATTTTTAATCGCTTTAGCAGGTGTACGTACGCTACAACAAATATCTTATCAGAATATTACATCAAGGTGACTTTCTTGCGTCGTGGCCTGTATTTCAATCTGTCAACCTATGAAATATGGCACGACTAGAACATGACGGGATTAGATGTCGGTGTAGATGCCGATGCCAACGCATACGTCAGGGTCACTGATTAGCGAATTCGATTGCATACTTCCTTGCACAGTGTCTATCTGTTGAGCGGCAGAAACGGAATTGTCAAATTATCAGGGACGATGACTTCTTTTTTCTTTTTAAGAAACCATCATCAATAAAAAAATGTACACATGCACAATACATCTAAAATGCACGCAACTATAAGTCAACAATCTAAATACCTAAAAAGGCCGCCGGGTACACTAAGTGGAGCATTAATACTTATGCGACATAGGCTGAAAACAGGTTTGTTCATAATTATGAGTAGTACAAAACTCGTTCTTAAATTTTCTCGTGACTATGAATAGGCTATGAAACTGTATGAGAGTGATGAGACACCAGTGACTGCGTCATTTTAAATATAAGCTCCTTGACTGTGACAATCTCAAAAAAGAAAAAGAAAAGCTACATCAGCGTTTGGTTACTTACGCACAACAGCAACTTAGGACCACTGTGTCTGCAAACTCGTTTGCGTCAGGTCTGTATTGAGCAGGTTCAACCATGAGAGCGCAGCTTTTGATCGCCAATTTCACATATAAGTTCGGCATCGTAACTCGTAACGCCATAAACATTCGAGAAATTACAGCTGTGCGGTCATGGAGGTTCACAGTATGCTGTCGGCGTTGGCTGGTGCTGAGTGCGTTGCTTCAGTGCAGTGTGTATGTCTGTATAACTATATTTAGATGTCCCGGATTAATGTCAGATCGTGAAAAAGGATAAAAAATATTACTGTGATCATCCGCAAGGGCAGACAAACATCCGCGTCTACTCAGTCATTCCTGCTTATACCTTCAATGAACCTAAAGGCACATTCACAACTGCTACTTTCCCCCTGTTACGCGACCATTTGCGACTGGCAACCAAAAAGCGACTCAAGGCGACCAATGTTCACCAGTGTGCGTCTTATACCCGTCGCCACACAGAATTCACGCATGCTCGAATATATCTGGCATTTCCCATGGCCCCGTAAAATAAGCTGAAGCTCTGTTCCTGCGCGTATGATTGGTTCAGAGGTTTGGGACAGCAGACGCGCGACTCAAAAATCGAGCCGCAAGCGACTGAGTCATGACACTCACCTTGCGACGAAAACGGTCATATCCGACTGTTTGCGGCTAGTCAGAGTTACTTGCAAAGTAACACATATCGCTTCACTGCGCAACACTACTCTGAGGACACGGCGGGGCACCCTTTTTGGGCTAAACATTATTATCTTCTGCCTGAAGATGATGTCGCCAAATATTTACCATGTACTGTTGAGACACCACAAATAAAGGCAATATAAATGCCAAAATCCTCACGACATTTCAAGGCGAGTAAAAATTTATGTGCCAGAAAGCTCAACATACTGATCAGCACCTGACTACCATCTGGGATCTTCTTCAGTTTTTTTATCATCCGAACTATATTTCCATAATTTGACGTCACCCTCAGAGTGACTTCTGCTAGAAACAGCAAAAAGATTGCTTGCCGACGTAACAGAATCGCTCAAGGAACACTTCCGAAAGCGTCTCGCTACCGGATAATATGCCATTTTGACAGACGAACCAAGCGAACCGCTATTTTTGAGTCACTCGTAAACATCGCCGCCACTCCAGAAAAAAACTACGCAGGAAACGAATCAATAGTGCTTACAGAATTTGCTAGGTAGTGCAACAAGTTGAAAGGAGAACCCGTATTTCTAAATTCGCGCTCGGCGCGTTCGGGTCACCGGTGGCCCACTTTCTATAGGCGCCGTAACGAAAGAGTTAAAACATTGGTCGTGCAGTGCAGAACACAAAATCTGGCACTTCATTCAGTTAATAGTGGTTATTTATATTTGATAATGATAGCTTTTTGTACGCTTACACGGCGTCAAAGGGAGTATAATATTGAACAAAAAGGGGTAGTTTCGCCGCAATGGCGAAGAAATGAATGGGAGAGCGAAAAATGTGATTTTTTTAGAAAAAAAAAGGCTAGCAGCTCCCTCATTTAGGAAACATGGCCGCTGCAGCCGTCGCGCTCTATGTGCCTTCAACGCAAACTTTGCGATGAGCGCGCAAGAGGTACAATGCCATGAGCCATATGTTCATCCCTTCTAGAGGTGAGCGCGTGGTCAAAGGTGATCACGCACTGTACGCTGTTAGTCAAATTACGTCTTTCTTCCCGGAGGCAGTTTTCACAAGAGCGGAATTTCCCAGATATGTACGATCCTCTATGTAGGCTTAAAATAACAGAGAAGTGAGCTAGTTGGTAAGTATTCATGTTAAAGAGACAGGGCGTGCAAACACGGACACAGTCAGCGTTTGTGGTGTCTTGACTTCTCTCGTGTCCGTGTTTGCACGCCGTGTCTCTTTATCTATGCAGGCTTTTCTCGTTGTCCTGCATATAGATTTTATTCCACCAAAAAAGAAAGTCAACGAAGCATTCATAGAAAGTGACCTCTGTGTACATTTGTTTTGCACCGTGGTTAAAACCCACGCATAATGTTCAGACACTGCCGCTCAGTGAAAAAGAGGTGCGGCCTGCCGCATGGGTGCTTCTTCAGCGGGGAACGCGTGACAATGGATGTTTCAGGACGCTACCACGGGGGCGCTTCACATCGGTAAGCCATGGCCACTCCTAAGTGAACGCCATGGCGTACGCAATCCAACGCTCTCACATAGAAGTAGGCATACGCTGAGCCACGCAAGTAAGAAAGCCTGTGGTTTCTTGTTGCATCGGCTATCACTACGTGCTTAATGCGGTCAGATATTTCACGCTATCCGCAATGTCACAAGATGTTGCGAGCCGCGATGCAGGTCAAAAGGTGAGAAGAGCATGAATGTTTATTCCACGAGCTCTGCGCGTGGAAACAATTCCGGGAGGACTGGTTGGTAAATATCTCGCCACAAGGCGTCCACAGAAGCAGCAAGTGGATGCCGCACTCAGTCAGTCGTCTGTTTAGTTCAGTTTAGGCAAGACGACTTCAAGGTAACGTTCAAGCGCAATTTGCTTGGGCCGAGTGCTGTGCCGATTATGTACTGCGTACAAGCAGCCAGCGACCTCGTTCAAGCGTAGGCGACTTCACCGTGTTCCAACTGCCGCTGCTATATGAAAAACGAAACACGATTCTCAAAAAAATGAAGCTGTCCACCACTAGTGTACGGACATTAATGACAGGGTAAGCGAGATGGGCGCCATGCCGTCGTATGCGGACGGGGTCTCGGACCGGACAATGGCCTGCACACTCACACGTTGGAAGAACATGTTAAAACAGAAAAACGCGAAACGCGTTTTGATTGAATGGGCTTCACCGCAGGCAGTCACACAAACTATCACCCACTGCTATTGCTCACCGCGAGAATAAACGAATGGTCGCAAATGCTGCAAGACCAACGCGGCGACTTACAGGAAATTCTGCGCAATTACAATAAAGACTGAGCCGTGCAGGCTACAATGAAGACAAAAAAGCTGCATCACAAGGTGAAAAATCTGTGAAATTTCTTATGCAGGAAGTTCATAATCTTAACAGAGCAAGATCCTCATTGCAAGTGAGTAGAGTGCTAGAATGTCTGCCCTGGAAGGCGACTTCGCGTAAGGATTAATGCCACACAAGAGCGAAGCAACTTTTGCTGCCTTGCCGGTCTACGCTTTGAAAATTGTCGGCTCTAATATAGCTTAAAGGGGCCCTCCAACACTTTTGAAGCACCTATTTTTTGTTTGTGTTTTGCGTAGACCGGTGGCTGGGGATAATTTTAGCATAGGTCTCAGCAACGATATCAAATTATTTAGTATTTTAATCGTGCAATGAAGTCACCGCATCGCTGCCGACCGCATCAGCGCATAGTGGCGCTCGCTAGAACTATGTGGGCGGAAATGACGAAGATGGGCGCAGCCTATCAGAGGACGAATGTAACGTTAGAAGCAATCGTGGTGTAGCATCAAAATTTAGATTATTACTGAGTTTAGGTTTTCTTTTCCGTGCTTTTCATTGGTCCTCAAACAGACGCCATCGCAAAAAAAAAATGATCACTACAACCACAACCACAAAGCGCGACAGAGGCGCTGGCTTCCATCTCGCCTCTGGATGCTTCGCTTGCGCGGACCGAAAGCGCCGAAAGCCCGAAAGTCCACGCCCCCCCCCCCCCCCCCTTCCCGCCGAAAGGATCCTCTCTCGTCAATCTTCTCCGGGGTTCTTGTGCTGCTCGCGCTCGTACCTATAATAGTGGTCGTGCGTGCGGTGAAAACTTGATCTGGCGTGAGTGTCCCCCTTCGATGCATCGATGTTACCGCCTCACCATAGTAGGTCGAGCGGTTGTACCGAACCACCCGCGAAGCCTCTGAAGAATCAGAGAAAGCTTTGCGTAGTCCCGGGATGCTCTACCGGCACGCACAACGCTGCTTCGCCCGTGTCGTTCCACAAATTCCCGTCTCAGAATGAGAGGAGAGAGATGTGGATGAAAGCACTGGGTATTCAAAGCGGCGCAAGCCATCGTGTGTGTTCGTTGCACTTCCATGAAAATGCCTTTGAGCGTCGACATGAAACTTCCGCATGCGCCGGAATAAGGCGCCAACTTCGTTGCGATGCGATACCGATGTGTTCCACAACAGCATTCCACAACAGTGGAAAGTTGTATACAATCGAGAGGTGGATAAAATTTTCGGACTCGTCATTCTCCATGACTAGGCCGATGAACGTAGCGCTGTGGTAGTCAACAGACTACACGGCTGTGCTGTGCGCAGAGTTTTCACAGCATATGTGTTTCCATTTGGCTATTTCTTCAAAAAAATTTTAATTACGGTCAGCTTCTGCTCTTCTTGCTGTGAGTAATCAAAACTGAAGAAGAAATAGTATTTTGAATTGTCCCGAAAAGTTCCTACGTATCCAGGCAAATTGTTTGTTTTTACTGTACTTGCGTAGTCAAGTTCAAACTTAAAAATCATCTTGAATCCTGCGTCATTCGAAAATACACTTACTAGTCTAACGCGCCGTAACAACCAAACCAAATTGAGCAATTACACGCCATGGATATTCTATGTTGAGCAAGATTTCTCACGCTGGTTTTCTTTGAGGCAGATTAAGTAATCACCCAATCTAAAAAAAAGCCTCCGCAGTAAGGAAGTTATTGGCATACACAGAACCAGATGGAGCACTGAAATGACTAAGCATATCGTCCAACAACAGTCGAGGCTCAGCACAGTCACAGCGAAAGCTCGAAGAGCAGTCTTTCTAGAGCCCGTTCTAAACTATCTTGGGCCACTAATACAAGTACGCATGAAAGGTACCCTCTACGCCATAAATAATAATTTGTGTGAAGTAGGGGAGCACCCACTATGTCACTCTTCGTCTTTTGGCGGATAACCGAGGTACCCGCTACACATCTGTAAGGCATTATGTGCACTTTGTTGATGCTGCATGCGGCTGATGACGATGAAGAATTATGGCTGCGCACTTTGTTGAGGGTGGGAAGCTGAAACCACACACTCGTTGCGCAACTGGCATTGTATGACGCCGGGTTATTATTTTACTCTGCTGCCACGGTATATTACATACGTTAACGGGATTCGTGGCCCGGCATGATGCCTGCATAGGTCTTCTCGCAAAGGAGTTGGGAGCACCAGCGTGGCTCTGCAATTACAGTTCGAGTTTGCCATATACTATGCAGGCCCAGGAGCATGACTAGATCAAAAGGTACTCCATCATCAGGGGCGTAGCCAGGGGGGGGGGGGGTTGGGGGGTCAACCCCCCCCCCCCGAAATTTTTCAGTTTGGCTTGCGTATATATACACGCGCACATACAAACGCACGCACGAACATGCATAAAGTGTGGTTGAACCCCCCCCCCCCCCCCGAAAAAAATTTCTGGCTACGCCCCTGTCCATCATCATTTTTAACAGAAAGAAAACGGATGCCATGTGGATTGTATAGCTCTACCCATGTTTTTTTTTGTTTTGTTTTTGGTGAGTATGTAAATAGTCTTGACTTGCAAGGCAATAAAGAAAGAAAAACCAGCGTGGCTCTGTGGTGGAATACTCTACTGCCACGCAGCGGACCCGGGTTCAAATCCCCTCCGATCCTGGATATTTGCATTTATTTTTTTTTTCTTGTTTCGCGTGGTAGTGGTTATGGACTCAGGTGGCGGCGGCGGACAACTACCCCACTGCCGTTGTGATCTGGTAACAGATTTCGTTGTAAAAACGTTAGAGAGAGTGAGAGAGAGAGCGAAAACTTTTATTTGTGCAGGCCTCAAGGAAGATCCTCGTTGGGTGGAGTCCTTAGTTCAGGATCCCATATGGCTCGCGCGTTAGCGCAGCTTGCACTAAGTCGGACAAGGCTGGGTCACAGCAGAGCTCGTGGGCACGTTTCAGCTTTACCTGTTAACCACCAGTACAGAATGCTTGGGCGGTCATTGACCCTTTGAGGGATAATGGGACAAATCTGTCCCACTTCTTCTTCTTCACTAAAAGCTTCTTCTGCCGCTACGCGCAGCCATCAGCGCTATGATTTTCTGCTGTCGTGGATAAGAAACATTTAGGAAACCAAGAAAAAAATATTCCACACGTTTGCGATATGTGGCATTGGTGATACGCTGAGATTAAACTCGCTTAGTTTTGTAGAAATGTTTTGAAACGGCTGTTTCCTTGCGTGCACGATAGCTAAATTTCAAGATTCATGGTATGCTTCTCCTTTTCTGAATTGCGAGACAAGTAGCTGTAGAATGAAACTGTGGCTTTTGCTTCGAAATTCGAGTAGTATATCGGATAATAACCCCGTCGAAGCGTACTTTAATAAAAAAATAAAGCCGTTCCTTGCCAAGCCTAACTACATAACAGGCACGTAAGAGTGTTTTTTTTCGAGTTTGATTAACATTATTCCGTCACAAGGCAACGCTTTATGAAAAGAACGCCTTCGAATCCATTTTTGTCCTTTTTTACCACTACGGGGCTAGTGGCGATAAGGCCAAAAGCTGTGGATAAGAGGTTGCTCCCGAAATTGAGCGCCCAAAGAAAAGAATGACGAGATCGATGCTCTAGACACTCAGGAAGTGAAAGAGAGCAGAATATACAAGATATAAAAAAAGCTAATACTTCAGACCTGGATGTAGTTCATCAATGCATTTATAGGATTCAGTGCATTCGGTGACACCATATTGATGCGGCTTGCCTTGATTCTTAGCAGCAATTCTATATATAGGCGAAAATTCTGGCATGGCTGAGGTGCTCAAATTTATCTACCCCGACAGAAAAGACAGAACGGAGCTAAAATGGTTATTGTATGCGAAGAGGTCAGGCAGAGCCGCTGGCACAGCACAACAGGCGCAGCACACATTGTATACCACAGCTTGAAATGAGTAGCGCCTGGGTCTTTTTTCAGAGTTTCTGACTTGCCCCTCTCTACCACTTCATTCGAGCCTCTTCGTGCGAGAAATATGGTGAAAAGATTAGAGCTTGGTGCGCTCATGAGACAATGGGACAGGTGTTGTCCCACTTTTACAGCGAAAGCTGTTATCAGATCAAAAGGGCCGTTTTTGGCGCCGTAGTTGTCCACCGCCGCCGCCGCCGCCGGTGTCCGTACCCCCTATCGCTCAAAATAAGAAAAACAACGAAATCAGAATAACACCCAGGATGGAACAAAATTCGAACCTGGGCCCTCCGTGTGGGAGCCCAGTATCCTACCTCAGAGCCATGCCGGTGCTTGAAACTGCTTTGCAAAAAGACCCTATACAGGCTGGTTTCATATCGGGAAGGAGCCACACCAACATATTTAAGGTAGTGTGGCAGAAGAGTTAAATAACAACCAAGTGTCACACAACGCGAATTCTGTAACCAGGCATCACACAATGCAAATTGCGCAACCAGTGGGTTTTTGAATGCTTCCAACCCATTACAAAGGCCTCTGCCATAATTCTCCATCGTCATTAATTAGCCACGGCATTGTCAAAGTACACATAATGCCTTACAGGTGTTTAGCAGGTACCACGGTTCTGCGCAGAATGACGAAAAATTGCATAGTGGCTGCTTCCCTACTTCACAAAAATTATGATTTATAGCGTAGTGGGTTCCTCGCAAGTGCACTTCTATTGATTGCCAAGGAAGCCCACAAGGCTCCCATGATCCACTTCCTCAGGGTCTCAATAAAGTGAATTCTCTCTCTTTGTCTCACGTTAACAAATGTTAGAAAACGTGGTGGGAGAGTTAAATAACGACCGGGCGTCACACGATAGAAATTACGCAACTAGTGGGCCGTTTGAAGCTTCCAACCCATTCCAAAGGGCTCAGCCATAATTCTTCATCGTCATCAACCGTCGCATCAACACAGTGCACATTATGCCTTACAGATGCTACCGCGTTTCTCCGGAGAATGACGCATGATGTCGTGGTGGGTTCTTCCCAACTTCACAAAAATTATGATCTGTGGCGTAGTGGGTACGTTGCCAGTGTACTTGTATTAGTAGCCACAATAGAGTTTATAACGGGCTCAGTTTATAGCTGACACATACGTCCCACTTTTTTCTCGTAAACAAATGGTCTTATTTTGGTGAAAATTGCTTCATACTATCTCTAAGCACGTTATTTAGATATGCTGTAGGCCTATTTTCTGTTATGAAAAAAATATAGACGAACCCATAAAGGGTTAAGCGCGTGCCGCTTCATGATGACGATTATTTTTTATCTACAGCGCACAGAAAACGTCGAAATTTTAGGTCTGATGTAAAATTTCTATAGCGCCTAGGTGCCACATAATTTGGAGAAATGCGACTACATTTCAGCTTCCCTTGTTAACCATCTGTAGAGAGAAAGCGCGTGCCGCTTGATTATGATAATAGTTTTATATAAACGACACACCGTAAACATCGACCATAACATCTCTGCTGTAAATTATCCTGCAGATCCCACGCCTTGTGGGAATCGGTTTCATGTGAAGCACTCAGCTAGTAGTTCGGTGCTGCATTTTTTTTTTTTTTGAGCCAAGCGTTAGGGGGTAGATCGACGTGTTTTTGTAAGTACAGTAGTTGTGTGCACGTCGTCGGCTTACCAGGCACATCAGCGATACTGTCGTTTAAATGGCAACTTATTGTCTGACGTAACGTCAGCACTCATGTTGGAGCACATACGTTAGTATGATAGAAACGAAGTCCACTTTATGGCGCAATCATGTGGATATCACACGTAACTTTCGTTAGCGTATTCCTCGGGGGTAGAGCAACACTTGAATATAGCTTGCTGAATCATACGAACTCGAACGTAATGTTTTTAAACTGCTATATGAGCAGAGCCAACACTGGGACCACAGTTGACATTAACCTGACATGACGCGTGTATCGTTGGAGTACATATGTAGTGTTTATTGCTTTGTGATTAATTTAGATAGCCAGCAAAACAACTGAAATTGACGCCGCACCTACATTACGCGTGCATGAGGTGTTTTTTCCGAAGCAGGTCCTAGACCTTGCGTGGCCCTGTGGTAGAAAACCTGACTTCCACGCAGAATGCTTGGGTTCAATTCCTGCTCAGATTCTAATTTTTGTTTGTATTCGTCGGGTTAATGCTGCCCATGCCTATTTTTGTTAAAGCTCTCGCATTTAAACTACCAATGTCTGTTCTTGCCGTTCCTGGGTAGACAAACTCTGTCAATCACCCGTGGCGCATGTCCGTATACAGCGGCCCGTGGTAAACGGGTATGTGCCACGCGTGTCTGGAAGAAAGGGTTTGATGATGGGCATGATAGGATTTTCACATTACTCATGCCATGACGAGGCAGTCATATTTTGGTTGACACCAAGTTAAGGAGGCGATCACGAGAGCACCCAGACAGGTGGATAGATAGATAGATAGATAGATAGATAGATAGATAGATAGATAGATAGATAGATAGATAGATAGATAGATAGATAGATAGATAGATAGATAGATAGATAGATAGATAGATAGATAGATAGATAGATAGATAGATAGATAGATAGATAGAAATGCTCGGAGTGTCTTAGGTTCGCTATTAAAACAGCTTTGTCATCAGCTCAGTGCCTCACGCTTTTAACTTCCTCTGCATTCATTTGCTTGCGTATATATAGTAGCAATATCAGCAAGAAAATACTTGTATGTCAACTAGCGTCCCTTGCAAATAAAAAGACGAAATGCAATCACACGCTAAGGGGACGCAACTATACTGACCACTATAAGGCAGCACGCTACCGGCTGGCCGCCTTTGCAAGTGAGTTTCAGCGCCATGGCGGCGGGAGCAAAAATTAAGACGCTCGCTATCACGATTCGCACCGGCAACGGCGTGCTTGCTAGCTGCGGCAATCGCAGAGGTCACGTCATCACACAAAAAGAAAGAGAGCATGACCTTATTTTTAAGTCTGGCGGCCCCGTGCCGCCATTTTCAGGGTGGGTGCCCTCACAAGCGACTGTGAACGTTCTGCCGAGCACCAAGCCGGTAGGTGCCCGGCGGGGTCACCTTTCGAGATGGGTACCCAATAACAAACGAGCGCCAGTTCGGTGTACTTCTGTACACTTGAGAAAAACTGGTGCTTTCCCGGTGGCACTACGAATCGATCCCGGTACCTACCGCATTGGAAGCGGACGCTCTACCAGGTGGCTACCCTAACACACCTGAAACACGCATGATGCAATCAAGGCTGAATATAACGTAGGTGACAGTGCCATTAAAACATATGCGAACAGAGGAGCACGCGGATGCCGCGCTGTTTACATTTCTTTTGATCGCCGCGGTACATGCTATAATACATGACATGCCTGGTGTACAGAAACATATATAAATCCGCGAAGCTATACAACACATGCACCGAGACCCACCTGATATTTATTTTACGCCAATTTTGTCACAGCTGTACGCATACCGATGCTTTCGGAGTCGCATTTCGGTTTTTTCGGAATTTTCTTGTGCATCTCCTTATTCCTTTTCCTTAAAGGTTACTGGCACCATTTTTCGAAGGCGAGTTTGATCTGCCATACAAATATCCTGTATGGAGAGACGGGTCTGAGCAAGTGTGAATCTAAGCAAATGCTGATAAGATATTTTATTTTGATATTAAAGTCAATTTTTCCATGGCGCACCTACCAACATCGACACTAGCTGGACGTCAGGCTACAGTACCAATTCTGGTGACTTCACGCAGCAGTCTGGCTAGTTGTCATAACGTTAGGTACCAAAGCTTCCAAGATCACCGCTTGTGCGTCACCAAAGCATTGAAAACGGCCGCTTGTGCGTCACCAACGGAGCCACGGTGGGGAGCGGCCATGTAAACGTCACTATACATTGTACGAGCAAGTGACGAGAAGCTCGTACCGTGTTGTGACGTCAGGGTACAGTAGGAACCGAAACTAGCTTTTAAAGACATACTCTAATTATTTGTTCAGGGTACACTCGCGCTTAGTACTACCTTTTCTAGGCTCTTGAGTCTTGACCTTTGATATGACGTAAGAAAAAGGACAACTGGAAATTCTCTTGTCAGTACTTTTTAAGACAAGCCTGTAGAAACACCTCCTACATCAGGACAGCTTTTTCGTGAAGCTGAAAAAGAAGGACTGAAGCCGACACCCTAAACAACGTGCACATCTCTTTAATGAAAACCAGCAGATAACGAAGCCAAGGAAGGTGTAGGGGACGTTAATTGTTCTGTTTTAAGTGTATTGTAGCAATTGTGATATATATGAGAATAAAGTAAAGTGGACGAAAAGGCAACTTGCCGCCTGCGGGAACCGAAACTGTAACCTTCAGATTACGCGCCCGATGCTCTACCAATTGAGCTACGGCGGGGGTTGTCCCCCATTTCACTTTATCGAGTATTTATGTGCATGTAAAACCTGGTAGTCTTAGTCAGCGCCACTCGTAGCTACGACTACGAGTACGGAACACTCTTTCTTTTATGCCAGCTGGCGCGCCACGTAGCACGTGATAATTTAACTGCCGGACTGCTGACCCATGAACCCTCGTATACTACCTTAAGGCATGAAGTCTGCCGGATCGAGACCCTCGCTATCCATGAATGAAGGGAGAGAATTTTGGGAGCTCGTTTCTTTGTTCGACACAACCTTAATGAAAACCAGCAGATAATGCAGCCAATGAAGGCAGAGGGAGCGGAAATTGTAGTTTTTTCAAGTGTATCGTAATAATTGCAATATAGATATGAAGAAAGTGAAGTGGAGGAAAGGGCACCTTGCCGCCGGCAAGAGCGGATCCTGCAACCTACGGATTACGTGCCCGACAGGGGCGTAGGCAGAAATTTTTTCGGGTGGGTGGGGGGGGGGGGTCACCTCGTTGATTTGAAGTGAGGGCTGGGCAGGCGGATGTGGTGAATTGTCATTTTAGGCTCTGTATGCCATAGCAAAAAAAATTTCGGGAGGGGGGGGGGGGCGCAGGCCCGGCTTATCCGCAGAAAGACAAATAATGGCGTGGCGGGTGCTGTCCTGCTTCACAAGAAATTATGATTTAAGGAGCAGTGGGTACCTTGCAGAAAGCCAAAACTTCAAACGCAGCTGTCTTTGCCCCATCACGAAGCTGCGCTCAGTTTCGCATTAGGCAGTATCGTAATCGTCGGTGAATCTATTATTTGCCTCCATGGCAAATTTTCCGTCATGGAGAGTGATGATTTTTTCCTCGCAACCAACGACGCCGACACCGACACCGGAATTTCTGTGACACGGGCTCTTTAACGCTATGGTGTTAATAAAGTAGCGACACTCCGCTCCGAAACCAGGACTTGTCCAGAAAAATGTTTCAGGAGGATAGCAAGTTGACGCATACTTTGGAAGCGACGACAGAAAACGCACCACGTCGCCATGCTCGCTGCATTCTTTACTGCCACTGTGCGAGTTGTCGTGAAAGGAATTAGGAAATATACGTTCATGAAAGGGCGAATAGTTCCATGGACGCATAATCATATGCATAATGACAGCCGTAAAGGAATAAACTCTCTGTCCCATGGTGAAAGAAAATGCACATCGTCTAAAATGGACGTGTCAAGGCTTGCAGTGGCAACGGTCCCGTATCCTACTGCAAGCCGGCCTTCACTACATTGTCACGACCAGCTATGACCGCTCGATACATAAGAACAGACTCCACAAGATAGTGGTTCAATTCATACACAACACCGGCCTTACAGCACATATCTAATGCACACATATGCACAAGGTATTCGCAATGCCCATAGGCTGTCGCGCCGCCAAGCGGAATTCAGGAGCATCCTCTCGAGGAGGGTTAGTAGACGAAAACATGGCAGGACTACGCAGTCGCTCCCTTGTTCGGCTGTGCTAGCCTCAGTGTTAACGCGTTGGCAAGAAAGGAACACTACGACTTTACATGTTCCCTGCATCAGTGAACAAACTGGGCCCTCCGTGACACGAGAAATCTGATTCGTTCTTGCGAGACGCGAAGTTTTCGTGAAAATGTGTGGCAACTGGTGCTTTCAATGCTAGCCCACAGCGTACACATACTATTAGCTTCGCGAGGCTTTCTGTAGCCACGTAGGTTAGTTAAATGTTATCGTCTGACATTTTCAGTTGAAGCTCACCCTGTTTTACTTGCATATACCATTCGTGAGTGTTTCTTGCAGTGCATGAATCCCATAACATTGTTCGCGGGAGGTCGCGCGACCTCGCGATGTGCTCTTGTATAACTGAGCAGTCTCAAGGCGGCCATACATTAAAATAGAGCATCTATCCTTTGTCAGCAAAACGCTGTTTTGAATCGTGCGAGCGACGTTTCAGTCATTCGAGGACGCGTCTGCTCCACGCCTTTCGTAGAGCGAAAGTTTCCACGCCGTCGTTCACCAGTGTGTTGGTTTCATAGCCAGCGCTGCGCCGCTTATTTTATGTACGTTTGATGATAGGTGGCAGCACACTGCAAGCGATTTGCTTGTTGACCGGTTTGAGAGGGAAATGTTCTCCGGGTGCCCAGAGGCCTCTAACGTAGTGACGTGGAGTAGTCGAAGTCGTTCGGCGGAGGAAATTCTTCGGATTGCTTTCAGCAGTGATGTTGAAAGAAATCATCTTGACGACGAGGAGTTTCCCTGGATATAGAAGACTGTGAAAGCACCGAGAGTGACAGCGACGATGAACGATCAGCTGCTTATAACTCACGAGGAGTGAGTTGCACTTCACGTCCCCTCGTGCGTTAATGTTCTTTCACGCTCGTGAGTCACTTTGATTGTATGTAACGTATAATATCATTGAGCGAGACCAAAGTAAAAGCATAGTTCCCGTTGTACATTGCATGTGGCAAAATTATTGTGGATGTTATGGAGCTCCGCATGCCGCCAACAAGGTCGAGCTCGACCAGCGAAGCGAAATAGTTAGAGCGATGGAACGGGCATTCACGGCCACAATCCACGCCTCTCGGCTAACTTCACCGGTACCTTCCGAACGGCAATGTTGTTTGACGAATTTTTCACAACGTCGAATTCTTCGACGTAGCGAAAAGCACACGTGTGCATTCATTTCGATATTCATGTTTCTATCGTGTTGATGGAACCTGCAACATGCGAGTGAAGTGAATTGCACACAGCTAGAGTCTCAGCACGGCTGTGATACAAGCGCTACTGAATGGGATGTTAAATGCTTGTGTTCCGTTGAAGGCGCAACTCCACGTTCCCGACTGCGCAAGTAATGACGACGGCGTAATACGTTTGCAAACCATGACCACGTTAAACGTGCGGTCCCGTGCAGCAGCGATGGCGCTACTCGCTGGTGGCCTACTACAGCGGCAAATCCGTCAGTAGGCTCGGTACGTACTACCTCGTAGTTCCACAGGATTTCGCAAAGCATCGTTATGCACGGTCGCGGAGCTGAAATATAACCGTTCACACCACAGCAAATAAGTAGGTGGCGAGTACTTAGCACTTTCATGGTTTGGGAAAGTATTTTGGTCTCATATACATTTCAGCGCAGCTCATGACTTCATCCGGTGAAAGTGGCACGTGCTCGTCCGTCGTCCTATCGGTTCCTATGCAAACAAAAGGATTGACCCTCTTCTGGGCGCCATCTTGAAAAGCACGGCGTGCCACCTATAGTTCGTGGGCATTGCGAATAATGCCTTAAGGGCAAGCCCTACTGCAATAAAACGAAAACTGTGCTGGTGTCACGAATGCGGAGTCGCTTGTGAGCGTCCGCAAATTAGTGCACAAAAATGTCATTTATTAGCTTCTTTTTTCACGTACAAATGCAGCCCAAATCCGCAGACCTTTGCGACTTTGCCCAATGACGTGGCCTGATTTTGGCAAATGCAGTCTACAGGGAGTTTCAAAAATCGCACGATTGAAAAATCTGCCACTTCCTGTCTCTTTCACCTTTGCTTCGCTGGCAAGTCGCACGTTCCAAATATGACGGGCATCTAAAGTCATGTGTAACGGTGTCACATATGTATAACAGTGTATAGCGGCGGCCTGAAGCAGACGCGCGCCTGTCTTTATATTTGTGGACTCTGCGGATTCAGCCGCTTCATAGCACGGAGGCATGATATTGTTACCTTGTGAATCTTCGTTTGCCCTGCACAAGTCTTGACTGAAACTGGTGATCTTGTATTACTTACGTGCTCTTATCTGGCTTTCCTCTGGACGCAACATGTAAAACGACAGCCCATCCGCATTTCATGCGTATTTATGGAGTATTCATGCCCTAACTACCTCTTTAAGCCAGTTTATCGATGTCCCTTGCTTCAGAAAGAGCCGTCACCAGAACATCTGTTAATCCGTTAATGTCGAAGGCACGTGGCACTCATCTAACAAAAGATAGCTTCGCAGTAATTACTGAAATATACAGAATAGATATCAACTTCTATGGGGCGAAGTCACATTGGTTTCATTGATCGCGACAGATCCTCTTCTAGCGTGCTTCCACAAATAGAAAGCTCCAAAGACAAGAGCAGCGACGAAACTAAAAGCTCCCTGCAATCGGTAGTAATTGTCGTAGGTTCCTATTTTGTCCCGAAAGTGTCCTGTAAAAGCAGAAAAAAATGGAAGTCGAAGTTGGGTAAAATGTGCCTCTGAATAGTTGCAAGATTGAAGTAAACTTAATGATCGAATACTCTTTATTTTTCTTTGCATTGTTACAAGTACAGTAGCGATTGAGTGCTTAAATGCTCTTTTTGAGAGCGGTAACTAGGGCTCCGTCACGCAAAACTCCTCAGATGGGTATGCGCCACAGTAATTGGACAAGCCCTGTTCAGGTCTGACACAGACTATAGGCAGGCACAATGCCGCTGCCTCACATGACGTAACTCAACTTCCAATATAGAGCAAAAGTAAGCCTGGGATGCACCATAAGGCGTTGTGGTTGAACTTAATAAAATGCACAAACATAATGCTGCCTAAATAACGTGTCGCCCCGAGACATTACAATCTGCACAAATTTTACAGGGGTTTTGGCGGAGCCGAAGAGACGGGAGAAAATTAATCTCCCTGCAGCTTGCTTATAAGCTCTTTATAGCATACTTGCATTTATGCTTGCTTGTAAAAAAGCGGTAAACGACGCTAGGATTCCAATGACCTAAAGTCCACACCAAAACACGGAATAACTTGTTGTAACTGCAATATCGCAGTCCTGTTGTAAAGACTGTGCAATTTGGCCACGCCTCCAAAAAGCGTTACAGCTCTGTATGGGCAATAGCAGCGGTCATTTCTATAGTAACAATGCTCGTGGAAAGATTGCTGGATCGCGATTGCTTTCCCTTGTTGGCAGTGAAGATTTCGTTGCTGCAAAAACTTATGGGACAGTTTTTCTGTGTGTACGGACGTATGCGGGTGATTTTATCTGTCGCATTACAAATGCTTTATAGGCTAGTGTTCCTGCTATAACGTTAGCTTGGTTGTCAGAATTTCTACTCTGCCTTTTTCTACGTCGTGCGGATTTGTCCAAGCCATTTTATTACGAACCAGTACACGCATCATTCCTAGAATGACTCTCATTCAGTAGCATCGTTAAGTAGTCCATATTATGACTTAAAAGTGCCTGCTATTGGCTGCATTTTGCCAGCCAACATCGAGTGATTGCACAAGAAGCTACGTATTGCACTTGCCAACCAGCAAGTAGACATCCCTGCCAGCACCACCACAATTAGAACACAATTTGCTTCGTTTCCAGATGCCTACTGCACTCCACCGTACAGAGAGCACACTGCTTTGCCGTTTATGATTAAGAGTTCTTTTAACGAAGTCATTTTCCTTTCGCATCAGAATGGCTGACAAACTGCTTTGTGACAACTGTTGTATCGACGAGACATTACGACACGCCATATGCGACTGTCCTCGTCGCAATGCGCGGAGGCATTCACTCGCAGTCGTTCTAGCTCGCCTTGACCACAGACTAAAGACGACAGTCATCATTTTGGAATGCCGTCCTTAGAGGTAGTGGTGAATAAAGACGGCGAAGGCATTACAAAAATTCTCAAAGAATTGTCAAAAGGGATCGTTTTCTGTATTATACACAATTATTAAAAGCGACAGACAGTTTAGTCAAGAAAAACATAGCGGACATTATTTAGTAATTTCATATCTCTAGCGCATTTATTCTCACATAAATTGAAAGGGTTTCAAGTAGACCAAAATGCCCCTTTTAGTCGGTGGAATCCCAACGCACACCTCTGAATTACGTATCCCATGCTCTACCATTTGAGCTACGATGGAGGGCGCTCCCTGGTCCACATTTTTGGGTGGTATTTATGCATGCTTATTACCTGGGAGTGTGAGCCAGCGCCACTCGTAGCCCAGAATGCGAGTGTGGAACACTATTTTTCTCAGAGGGCATCACGGTGCACGCGATCTTCGCATGAGGTGGCGTTGACCAATAAACCCTCGCATGCTACCTAAGGCATCAAGTCTGCTGGACGAAGCCCTCGCTGTGGAAGTACGACAACAGGGAAATATTCAAAGGGGCTCGTTTTCTGTATTATACAAAAATAAGGAAACCGAAGCCTATCAAGCCAAGAAAAGCATAGGGGACATTATTCTGTGGTTTCTTAAGTACAGTGTAATGAACCTCACTTAAATATAAAGGAATTAAAAGGCATGAGAGATAACCCTTTCCGTCGGTGGGATCCGAACCCATAACCTTTGTTAAGAAACCGCAAAATAATGTCCCACATGCTTTCCTTGGTTTAATTGCCTGTCGGCTTTATAAACTGTGTATATAGACAACAGAAATGCACCGGTGGTTATAGAACAATAGCGATTGTGTGTCTGTGAGGAGTGTGACTGTGTGTGTTCCCCCTCCCTCTCTCTCTCTACCTCTAACTTTTAAACTCCTCTATCCCTTTCACCAGTGTAAAATTTAATACCAAATTTCCTAGACTGGTTAACATCACTGCTTTTTCTCTCTCTCCTGTTCATTCCTTCTTTCCTGGGAATACCGAGTGAATAACCACAATAAGAATGCTGTCATGCGGCCAGTTTCCTGTTGTAGCCGCCACCCAGATGCCACTTTAGTCACATTGGCTTTGTCACAGACGGTTATGTTTCCATAATAGCATGGTAACTGTAGCTGCTGGCACAATAATAAAAATGTAACGACAGCCTTCTGATGAATTCCTCGCCTATTCGGCGTCCGCATTGGCGCCCTTGCGGCTATAGCGATTCGTTGTGTTGTTATATAACAGCATTTGGTTTCTCAAGAAAATGTGATGCTCACGGACGACATATCTTGGCAATGAACGGAACGCTAAGAAGGCCGAGGTGCGTATTCTGCCACGCGAAGTAGTCGGGTTGGGCGTTCCTTTCGTACCGCTATGGAAAAGGATGTCCTCGCGGTATAAGAGTTCCATGTCATTTGCCATGTCTGCTCAGAATGCTGTTTATGGGTGAAGTTCGTTGCATGACTCTGAGGCGAGTAGACAGAAGGGCCAGAAGGTTACGGACGCTCAACTGAAGACGCTGATCATAAGAGCAAGAGTTTGGGACAGTTGACACAGATACACGATAGAAATTGAAACAGCACAAGAAAACGCAGACAACCTGCTGTTTCCTTGCGCTCTTTGAATTCCGGTCATGAAGACGCAGAGGCCATTGAGCGTTTAAAATCCGCGTAAAAAGTGCGGCATTGTCGCACGTGCAAAAAAAAAAGCTCCTACTTATCTATCTATCTAGCAGCCTTGCTCCGGATGCTCTCGAGGTCGTTGCCTTAACCCTGCTTGCTGACTGCTTCTCATGAATTCGATTCCCACAATGCGTGCAATCTTCCGGAATACTTTTTTGTAGCCTTCTACAACAATTACACTTTCTCGTGATATCGTTATCTCACCAGCCTTCTAAAATAAAAAGTTACGACTATTTCGCAAAGTTTCACTAATGCTGAAGTCAGCATCTATTTCAGTACTTAGATTCCAACAAGACAGACTGGAGTAACGAAAAAGCCCATACAAGCTGACTGGTGAACGTTGTCCGTGTTGTATCTTGCATTGTACAAATGAATTCAAAAACGTTTATATTTCTAATAAGGAAAAAATGGTTAAAGCGTTCTAATTTACGTGTGAAACAAAACATGTTCTTAAATCAAGAAATGAAGCGTGAGGCTATGGAAGAAGAAATTTTTCAGCATCCTGAACCAACATTCTACTTACCCGTTATGACAGGGCTAGCCAGTGTTAGCGGAATGAAGACGGCACCCGCTACGCCCAAGCATGCCGGGGTATCCGGGATGCCAACGTGTTCGGCCACCAGTACGCACTTGATGGACGCCACGTACCCTTGCCCGATGCCTTGAATGACCGAGATAATAGCCATAGAAGGGAACGGGTAAATATGAGGCAGCGCTATAAAACAGGCGCACGAGGTCAGGAAACTGAGCACGTAGAGCGGACTCCGGGAAGAAGGTGCCACATCAGCTAGTATCGCCAGGCCAACACGTCCCATAAACTGGCCCACGGAGGAGTAGGTCATTAAGTTTCCCGCTGATTTGCGTTCCAATCCCTTGTCGATGCCGTAATCAACTATGGTCTTGAGGAATTCAGCATACGTGTAGTCTCCGATGACAATCGCAATGATGAGGGCGTAGAAAGCTGGCTTTCCAAATAGTAATGCCGCTCTTCGCCTCCAGCTGCTATCTTGCTTGGTCGATTCCTTGATTGATGTGACATGTTCTCGCTTTTGTGACCTGCAAAGCGAGCGATTATAAGGTCAGCCGTTTAGTGGGAGATGTTATGACGCGAATGGCATGTTCAATGAACTTTCGAGGAAGCGCTGCTGTCCTAGG
Source organism: Rhipicephalus sanguineus (assembly GCF_013339695.2). Taxonomy (NCBI): domain Eukaryota; kingdom Metazoa; phylum Arthropoda; class Arachnida; order Ixodida; family Ixodidae; genus Rhipicephalus; species Rhipicephalus sanguineus. The sequence goes on from NC_051179.1 coordinate 110,195,448, forward strand.
TGAGGCAAAACTTGTGTGCTATAACCTCAGTACCTCTGAAGAACCAGGTGTTTTTTGCGGTTCCTTTCTTTATTTTCTAAGCTCTTTTGCGAAAGCAGTAAAAACTAAACTCTTTAATCGAAAGCGCACAGAAGTTCTATGAGTTCCTGGCAACAATTTCAGGCACCACGCGTTCAATATAAATGAAACGTAGGATTGCTTGTAGCGATCTATGAACGCACTTACAGCGCAAGAAAGTTGAAGGCACAAGAAGATCTGTCTGTTATACCTCTTTGTATCTTAAGCGTCTTTGCTTCTGCTCAATGAACGTGCGTTCGCAAACAACAATTGTGAGTACACAAAACGGAGAAAGTTTTTATACATACATGACGTGAAAGCAGTGACCATGGTCTTGGTTTTAACAAGAAATATCGGAGGGGAATCCAGCTGGGGAGTAGTGGGCAGGTGATATGGATGCAACAAAAGGTTGCAGGTAGCGTCACAGTCATTTGTGATGCCAGAACCCTTTCACACCTTTCTGCTCAATAAACAGCCGCCTCAGTTTCATGTTGAGCAAGGCTCGCCGCGAGATTAGCAATTGTGCATGAGATGGCGGGGAAACTCTGCTACCTCAATTAGGTTTAGTTAGAACACCGTCCGTAGACACCGCGCGCGACGCTGAACCTCGCAATCGCTGTCAACGGTTACGCGTTAAAAAAAGATTGCTGTTTTTATATCAGCGTCAATATTATCAAAGTAAGCGCGCAATTCAAATGAACAGGTTTCTTCGAAGTTGTAAAGTAAAACGTGCACTGAATTATCAATGCGTAGCCTGACTACATTACCTCGAGCAGACACCTGCTGTGGTGGATGCAGATGCAGTTCGGGATCGCCCGCACACACGGGCCAGGGGTCGTGGATTTTTGGCAAGCATAACAATTGCAGTGGAGTGCATTATAATTCCACCGAAGAGTAGGAATGCTCCTCGTGGTCCATAAGTCTCCGTAAGAAAAGACATCACATACGGGCTGATAATGCCCGTTACTGCCCACATGCCAGACGAAAAGCATGTCGCGATGGATCTGTATTTGTCGAAGTAGAACATGATGTATACGGCAGCTGACATAGAGAATATTCCGAATCCCAAACCTGCAAGTAGGAAACGTTTCCTTAATTAAAATACGCATAAGAAAATAAATCTGAAGACTATTTTAGCCAGCCATTCATCATATATGAAATAACATATTTAAGTGAAACGTCATGAAAAAGTTGTGCACCGCCTTCCTAATCAATATGTAACAAGTTTGAATACAACAGTTCATTATTCTAGAACAACCAAATGTTCTTGTTTTTTTTAGATTTAAAGCGGTCATGAAGCACCCCTTGAACTTGTTGAAAAAACACATCCTGCGGAAAGCTGACACGGGTATGAACTGCTCAGCCAAATATTGAAGCCGTGCGCGCCGCGTAAAGGCTGCAAGCGGAGCGCGAAGGTACTGGTTTTTCAGGCGCCCTCTTTTCAAACAGAGGCCGGTTCTCACTCTCGTCGGTGGGCGGAGCGCCTGCCAGCTGACGTCGCGTGTCTGCTTCTCCGCGTCGCAAAAGATATAGCATCCTCATTGGCCGATAGCCGACGTAAATCGAGAGCGGCGTTCTGATCAGATGCGCTTTTTGCCACGGGGTGCCGCCACTTGCCGGCGCCGCACTTCTCAGTATGCTAACGTTACACGGTAGCCACACTCGCGCACGCGAATCACAGCGAGAGAGCGATCGCGTTTCACGGCGCGCGCTGACGTAACTCCTTTCCCCCGTGCCATCCATCCCCTGTGTAGCTTCCAGTGTGCTCGTTGGGACGAGAAAAGAGAGAAAGCGCTGAGAGCGTGCGCCAAACCCCCGTAACTCCGCTCGTTCTTGACGGATTCGAGAAATTATCGCGGCAAACGATTCGGGAGGCAGTAAATTCCGATACTGAGACCATTAGATCATTACTTGTAAAAGCGCTTCATGACCCCTTCAACGTGAAAAGGTATTTCGCAGAAGCACATGTCAGAAGAGCAAGATCGCAGCCATATAAATTCCCGCAGAATTTCGAAATTCGCATTTTTAAGCTGTCTGCATGCTCCTCCCTCGTTCGAGTTTTTAGCGTTGCCCTCCCAAGCATAAATATTCCGATAAAGCTGTGGTTTCAGGTTATATATACGTAAAATCTATGGCGGCAGAAAAAGGGAGAGTTGGGCTAGTTGGTTTGAGTTCATTTTGAAACAGCGCGAAAAACGCAAGACACAGAAGACTTAACACAGAAGAAGACCTAACAATACGAGAGCCAACTAACAAATGAGTATTTATTCAAACAAAAGAAAAAAAAGAAAGAGAGGAAGAAAGAACACATGTGCGCGCAACCTATGCGCATGACAAAAAGACTACAGGCTTGCAGCATCATTAGGTATTTTCTAAGTAAGTCAACTCGCATTGGAGCAACGCAATGGGTCGTGTGCTAACACACGTGTGGCCATTTTTGCATATAGCGAATTCTTCAGCTATCTCCCTTATGCGAGAATCATCATCATCATCATCATCATCATCATCAGCCTGTCTACACCCACTGCAGGGCAAAGGCCTCTCCCATGTTCCGCCAATCAACCCGGTCCTGTGCTTTCTGCTGCCACGTTATACCTACAAACTTCTTAATCTCATCTACCCACCTAATTTTCTGTCTTCCCCTCACGCGTTTGCCTTCTCTTGGAATCCAGTCAGTTACTCTTAATGACCACCGGTTATCCTGCCGACGTGCTACGTGCCCGGCCCATATCCATTTCTTCTTCTTAATTTCAACTATGATATCCTTAACCCCCGTTTGTTCCCTGACCCACTCTGCTCTCTTCCTGTCTCTTAAGGTTACACCTATCATTTTCCTTTCCATCGCTCGCTGCGTCGTCCTCAATTTAAGTTGAACCCTCTTTGTAAGTCTCCAGGTTTCTGCTCCGTAGGTAAGTACCGGTAAGATGCAGCTGTTATATACCTTCCTCTTGAGAGATAGTGGTAGACTACCATTCATGATTTGAGAATGCTTGCCGAATGAGCCCCATCCCATCCTTATTCTTCTAGTTATTTCACTCTCATGGTTCGGCTCCGCGGTTACTACCTGTCCTAAGTAGACGTACTCCTTTACAACTTCCAGCGTCTCGCCACCTATCGCAAAGCGCTGTTCTCTACCAAGATTGTTCCACATTACTTTAGTTTTATGCATATTAATTTTCAGACCTACTCTTCTACTTTCCGTATCCAGTTCAGTAATCATGAGCTGCAATTCGTCTCCCGCGTTACTCATCAATGCAATGTCATCAGCGAATCGCAGGTTACTGAGATACTCTCCATTAACTCTTATCCCTAATTCTTCCCAATCTAGGGCCCTGAAAACCTCCTGTAAACACGCGGTGAATAGCATTGGAGAGATCGTGTCTCCCTGTCGTACGCCCTTCTTTATTGGGATTCTGCCGCTTTCTTTATGAAGGACTATAGTGGCTGTGGATGCGCTGTAGATTTCTTCCATTATGTTTATATAGGCTTCGTCGATGCCCTGATTCCGCAGTGCTTGCATGACTGCTGATGTCTCCACCGAATCAAATGCCTTCTCGTAATCTATGAAGGCTATGTATAGGGGTTGGTTGTATTCCGCGCATTTCTCTATCACCTGATTGATAGTATGAATTAGAGGTGTGCACGGGCTCCGGGTAGCCCGAATGCCCGAGCCCGACCCGGCCCGCGGGCCGGGCTCGGGCGGGCCGACGCATTTCCACCTCGGGCCCGGGCCGGACTCGGGCTCCTTGGAGTTTTATCGGGCCGGGCTCGGGCCCGGCGCAAAGCCCGACTCAAGCCCGAAATATAGAAAATGAGCGGGAATTGTCTTCCAGCACGCATACAGCGCCTTTTCCGCGACCGCCCTTTACCGCTTTTCCTTTCCATTCGCTACTTTAAACAAAAGGGGAGCTCTCCGATTATCTCTCTATGGAATCGTCCGCCTGTCCATCTGAAGTTTTAGTCTTCTGGAAAAACAAGCAGCAGAGATATCCTAAGCTTGCAAGGCTGGCAAAAAAGATATTAGCAATTTCGGCGACGAGTGCAAGCAGCGAACGCAACTTCAGTTCGGCGGGCTACATAAAGCAAAAGCGCCGCACTTCGTTGAAGCCGGAATCGTGGGACTGCTTGCTGTTTTGCACGACAGTTTGTAATCTGTGTTATAGAGACTGTTCGTCGTGTGTCGTTTGGTCATATTCGATATGCTCAATAAAATGCCAAATTACCGGAAAACGATGTTTTGTTTTCGCAGCGAACCTTTAAAAAGCCGGGCCGGGCCGGGCCCGGGATTGTGTTTTCGTACGTCGGGCCGGGCCGGGCGGGCTCGCAGCCCTTTGCCGTCGGGCTCGGGCGGGCCTTCGACAAAGTCAGTGGGCCCGGGCCGAGCTTGGGCTCGGAAATACGGCCCGTGCACAGCTCTAGTATGAATATGGTCTATTGTTGAGAAGCCTGTACGAAATCCTGCCTGGTCCCTTGGTTGATTAAACTCTAATGTCGTATTAATTCTGTTAGCAATTACTTTTGTGAATAGCTTGTAGACAACGGACAGATGCGAGACGGATGCGAGAATCATTGTACATAAAAACGGTGCTCCTGCGGCAGAACTCCGGGGAGCACCCGCAAGCGGCACAGTGGGCAGAAAAATGGGAATACAGCGTACCCTTTAAAGAGCTACGCAAGCGAATGTTGAGGCAGCGCCCCGTTTGCCCCACATAAACTTTACCGCATGACAACGGGATGGAATATACGACATTGCTTTTGCACAGAACAAATTGCGTTTGGTGCTTGACTGTGCAAAGTGTGCTAGACGACATATTCACACCTTGGGCCAACTTATCGATTCTGGCACACAGGCTGTTCAGCTTATTTTTGGCGGAAAAGTAGACATCAATAGTGAACTTGTCAGAAATATTTTTTCATATGATGAGCGATATCATGAATATACGGAATCACCACTATCATCTTACCTTTTCCTGATTTGCCATTACGCGGTTCTGCTTGAACATTTTTAACCTTTCTCAAAACTTTTAATGATGCGGAAACAGTGACGTCAAGGGAGAAACCGGCATTTTTCAGACGTTGAACTTGAGATAGCAAGCTAGAGGACAAAATTTTCTCTAGCATTGCGCGCGCATGTTCTGTTCCTTTCCTTCTCTTTCTTTTTCTATTTTGTTTGAATAAAGCACGAGGTTGTTAGTCAGCGCTCGTGTCTTCTTCTGTGTATTTCGGCTTTCGTGCTGTTTCAAAGTGAAATCTATGGCGTATTAATCGGTACGGTTTGTCCAGATAAGGACGTACATGAGGTCCTGGTGATCATTAAGCATTTTGATGAAATTTACTCAAGGTGCGCGCTTTTTACGCGCGACGATGGCTTAGAAGATAGCTTAGCGAAAAAAAAAAAAGCTGTTGGCTTAAAAAATATACAAGTTTTGGCCACAAAACACACATTCCCGCATATGATTCAATTAAGAACTTTAAGCGCGCGTTGTGAAAATAGAGAGCACTTCTTCGCCACAATATTTATTTTCCTAAAAGAATTTATTTTCATGCTGTCGAAAGGCTAGCAGGAAAAGAAATCAGAAATGTGGTAAACGGCGCAAGGTACTTGTATTTGAGAAATTTATTCATAAATGGTATTTAAACTAAGGAATATTAAACTCGGTAAAAATTGACTTTGATGTTTGAGGTTTCTTTTAAAGTAATGTTCGTTGTTTTTCTGCGTACCGTTATATTTCCAAATTGCGCTGAAACATGTGATTATTCAAAAAACTTCGAAGTTTGAAAATAGTTTTATAAAAAAGGTGGTTCTTAATTTTTTTATATCTCTCTACTTCAATTCAAGAACGTTGTCTACCAGTCTGCGTAAAAAAAAAGTTGCATAAATAATGCATCATGCGTCAAATATGACCGACTCAGCCTAGCGACCACGCCATTAGTTTGGTGCTGTAAATCGTATGGATTTTGTTTAATATCATAGTTTTCTGTTTGTGTAAAAACCAAGTGGCCATTTACCGGTGGCCCGTGGTTCTGCATCATAGGCTAGACAGCAGGAGCCAGAACTACGAAGGAGGGGATACGATTCATATTTCAATGCAACACCGCACAGCAAAATGAGCAGACTTCTCCTATCAGTCCGCTCGTTTTGCTGTGTGCTGTTTACATTGAAATATGAAACCGATACTAACTCGCCCAAATTGCCGTCTTACTGTGAGGGGATACGGGGCAAATAAACCTTCGTTTTCACTAGTGCTCCAATAGCGAACAACTTGGCATCCTGATGACTGAAGAAGAGGCAGAGAAAGCAACAAATGAACACTCCGAAAAATCGGCAGACCCCAAGCATAGGGGGAATCGGTCTCATGGTAAGCAGTCAGCGAGGAACTGTCTACACTGTATTTTTTTAGTCAAGCATTACAAGGTAGAACGACGTGATTTTGTAAGTTGAGGAGCCTGCACATTACGGCTTTATCAGCACGTCGACTACACTGGCGTTTGAAGGCTAACTTGTACTCTGCCGTAACGTCAGCATTCACGTTAGAGCACAGACCTCAGCTTTATCTAAACGAAGTGCACGCTCCTTTGCGATGATATGAATATTATACGTAGCATTCGTTAGCGTATTTCTCCTGCGTCCAGCAACGCTTGAATATAGATTGCTAAATCATAGGAGTATATATGTAATGCTTATTAGCCTGTTATAAAAGCGGAGCCAACACTGAAACCACCGTCGACGTTAACCTGACATGACGCCTGTATAATAGGAGCACATCAGTAATGTTTATTACCGTGTTAAAAATTTCGATAGCCAGCACTGCAGCCACAGTTTACATTGCACCGGCATAATGCCTGCATAACATCTTTTTCTAGGGCAGTTTCGAGACCTGCGGTGGCTCTGTCGTAGAATCCTTGACTGTCACGAAGAATGCCTCGGTTCGATTCCTGCTGGGATTCTGGTTTTTATTATTTGCACTAGTCGGTTCTTAACGCTTACGCGGTTAAATTAACAATGTCTGTTCTCCCCGTTCCTGGGTGTAGATATAAACTGTGAATCACCTGTGGCGTATATCGGCATTACGCGGCCCGTGCTATGCGGGTGTATGTCACACCCGTTACTGGAGGATAGATAGATAGATAGATAGATAGATAGATAGATAGATAGATAGATAGATAGATAGATAGATAGATAGATAGATAGATAGATAGATAGATAGATAGAAACGCTCAAGGCGCCTTTGGTTTGCTAAGAAATGCTTCGCATCTGAAATGATGATTTGTCGATAAGACACATGACGGATTGGTATGCGGGTAACGAAAGACAAGACACGCACATGTGTTTTGTCATCTTTAGCCATTCAGAGAAAATCTGATATCGCTGCGCCGCCACAGTGGTACGGTGCTAGGCTGCTGACCCGAAGGTCGCGGGTTCGATCCCGGCCATGACGGTCACACTACGATGGAGGTGAAATGCTAGGGCCTCGCGTACATAGATTTAGGCGAACGTTGAGGAACACCACGTGGTCGAAATTTCTGGAAAGCCCTTCGCTACGGCTTGCCTCATAATCGTATCGCTGGTTTGGCTCGTAAAAACCCAGCAAGAATTTTAAAAGCATCAAGACTTAACTTGCGGTGCTGCAGGGATAGGTGTGCTCTGAAAAACACCTTTCCAGAAAGTAACATAAGTCCACAAAAGGGGGCATCACAATACTTTAACCGAAATGTGCAATTCACAGGTGCAGCTGTTATTTTTTGGGTTTCATAGCTTCGCCCTGTGCCGGCGCAATCATTTGCACCGCACGGCTCTGTTAGCACTACATGTCCTTGGCTAAGCTGCACGTGAGGCCGAAGTACTATATACATCGACATTTGGGGACAGCGCAGGAGTAAATATTTGAATAGCCAAAAGTGCCATTTGTGTTAATTGTCGCGCTATATATGTCGTGTGTTATTGCAGCAAAGATGCATCTTTATCCTTTGCTGCTTGTCACGGCTAATATGAGACGTCGTCGTGTGTTCTACAGGAGTAATACAGCAAAAATAAAAAAAAGCCGGCAGATCTCACGCAATGTGGGAATCGATGTAATGCGAAGACAGCAGGAGCCAGAACTACGAAGGAGGGGATACGATTCATATTTCAATGCAACACCGCACAGAAAATGAGCAGAAATGAGCAGCAAAATGAGCAAAGACGAGTGTACCTTTGGTCTCCTGTCATGCCATACTGATTTTGGTATATATCCAGTTAACAAAACGGCCGCGAGCGCACCAGGATTATTTATGTTCGTCACACAGTCACTCGCGGAATACCACTTTTGGTGTATATCAAGCTAGCGAAACGTCCGCCAGCGCACCATGAACGTGGCACGTAAGTCATTCTGTACATGATCTGTGCGTCATGATTTTCACATTAACTCCTTCTATTTATGTTTGTCACACAGTCATGTCGCGCGCTACCAATTTTGGTGTTTAGCAAGCTAGCGAAACGGCCGCCAGCATACCATGAGCGTGGCACGTAAGTTATGTTATACATGACATGCGTGTCATGATTTTCATAATAATTCCTGTTATTTATGTTCGTCACACAGTCATGTCACGCGATACCAATTTTGGTGTATATCAAGCTAGCGAAACGGCCGCCAGCGCTCCATGAGCGAGGCACGTAAGTCTTTTTATACATGACATGCGTGTCATGATTTTGATATTAACTCCTGCTATTTATGTTCGTCACACAGTCATGTCACGCAATATCAATCTTGGTGCATATTAATCTAGCGAAACGGCGGCCAGCGCTCCATGAGCGTGGCACGTAAGTCATGTTATACATGACATGCGTGTCATGATTTTGACAATAACTCCTGATATTTACGTTCGTCACACAGTCCTGTCGCGCGATAACAATTTTGGTGCATATCAATCTAGCGAAACGGCCGCCAGCGCTCCATGATCGTGGCACGTAAGTCATGTTATACATGACATGCGTGTCATGATTTTGACAACAACTCCTGTTATTTATGTTCGCCACACTGTGACGTCGCCCAATACCAATTTTAGCGCATGTCAAACTAGCGAAACGTCCGCCAGCGCACCGTGAGCGTGGCACGTAAGTCATGCTGTACATGACATCCGTGTCATGATTTTCATAATAACTCCTAGTATTTATGTTCTCCATTCATGTAAAATAGAACACTCTGGCACACATATGATTTTCCTGTTATGACCAGTCATTTATGTTTGTCATACAGTCATGTTATGCCATACCAGTTTTGGTATACACCCCATGTACGAAACGGGCAGGAGAGCACAAACTCGTAGGCGGCTAGATAGATAGAGAGACAGATAGATAGTTAGATAGATATGCTCTAAGTCGTAGAAGCTCGCTAAGAAATGCTTCGCATTTAAAAATATCACAGAAAGCCATTATTCGGCGCAGGTGAGAAATTTACTCATTAGCCTACTCAATAAGACGAAGGCCGATTGCGCATTTGAGACCAGGAGAAGCTGTTTGAGTAGTATTCTGGCTAGGTCGACCTGTAGTGCGCCCACCCGCCTGAGAAGATGTTTAACTGAACCTTAGCAAACAATGAGAAAAATGCGTTCCTTCATCTAACATTATCAAAAGTATAGGTATAGGGGGTAGACTGCCTACTAAGCATCCTCTGACTTCTGCTAGCCTTGATTCCGACGATATTACATAATATGCGTCTTTAATAGCCTTATTTGATTTCCTCTTTTAATTCGTGCTATGCGGCGGCAGTATATTCTTGACTGAGCCTTTAAAGATTGTATCCATCAGTGCAGGACAAGGTTTATATAAGCATGAGTTTTAATCTTTTTGTCGCACTCCTATGTACCTGCCACTGAAGTCACTGCCCTACACTTCTGGAAAAGCAACAATCTTTTTCCATCTATCATAATGACCCCTAATACCCCTGTCTCACGAGAAGCTTTAATATCATTTGTACGTAATAACATTCCGCACATCGAATGACAGTGCCCTGCGCTGCTACACGACAGGACATAATGTCACTTACAGATGATGCAAACGCGATGCAGCGAAGACGGCAAGTAAGAAAAAAATAGTAGCTCGTGAAAAAAAAACTGTTATTACATATACAAAGTCAAAATATAAACTGTCCAATTAGATGTTTGTCACAGTGCGTTGACACGGTCGGTGATACTCGGGCTGTACTTCGAACTGACGGCTATTACTCAGCACGTGGCCTGACATTGGCAGCAGCGCTCTTAGCATTGTCTTTGGGAACGAGTGTACCTTTGGAGAACTATTCAGTTTAATTGCTTGGCAGAAATACGATGTCCTTGAAAACAAAAACATTTTTATTCTGATAATGAATTATTTACCATTTATTATATATTTGTACGCGGTCCCTCTTTGGCAAGACTATACTCGTTTGCGACAGCAACGCATTCGACTGAGTTCAGCCAATTTATTCGTTTTCACAAGTCACTCTCCTTTAATGACATTAGATGTCCCTGTGTGGTAGTCAAGCAAACAGATTGAATGTAAATGTCATTAGCTACAAATGACATTAAAGTTTTCCGTGCGACAGGCGTATTCGACGCCTCACTATCGGCGTCCGCTTGAATTAGTGTTCGCATTTCGTAAAAGCAGTCAATACACTGCGTGCACATCAGAACAGCGTGACGTTTGTGATATTTGACGTAGACACAAATGACCATACTAGGTGGTCGCCTGTGGCATTGAATGAGAGTTAAGGCAGCTGAACGCATCGCCATTGCGTGCAGATGATTGATAAGGGATGCAGTAAGGTAGAGTGAGCCTAACGTGCCATTGTTGATCGCTGATACCGAACACCGCAAATGTTTCGGGTGAGAGTAGATAGCAGTGAAGGATGTTTTCGTTATACGCTTAACAAAAATGAGGAATAGCACAGGGAACGCCCACAGCTCTATCCCTATACATCACGGTCATTTCAAACTATCTGGGTTATTCTTACAAAGAAAAAGAACTTGAAGTCTGAGCATTACGCAATTTCTTACCGTGCATAGCACCAAAAGTCACTGTCATCCATAAAACATTCGGTGCAAAAGCTGACGCCACCACTGACAAGGAGGCGAGAACGGTGCTGAATAGAACGATGTCATAAGTCTTGAAGTATGGTTGTAAGGCGTAGACTGGAAGCCCTGTAAAAGTTTAAGTCCCCATCTTACAGAAGCACTTCGTAATTGAGCTCCTACATATAAAGTGACCTTCGCGTTACGTAAACACTGTTACTTGACAGATGAGAAAATAAACAAGGAAGGCCACGATGACCGCTTACTACCGGCTGTTTATTAAGGCGATCGGCTTATATGTCTCATCGAGTCAAGACGTTTTCAAGAGTTTAAGAGACCTGACGGTACATCGCGAGACGTTGTTCGGAGGCGGCGTCGACAGGAATGATGCGAAAAAACCCAGCAAAAGTCGGTCAAAAGTCACGTGATACCTAAGTGCATGTAGGTGTGCCGACGGCGCACCGAAATCTCGATGAGTTCATTGTAAAGTCATCAGTGACGTCACAGATCGTGAAAACTTCGGATCGGAATCAATATGTTGTTCAAATCCCGACGCCAAATCCCCTTCAGAAATGACCTATATAAGAGATGTGGGAAAGGCCTTGTTTCAAATGCTAACGTTAGCTGACTTTTTGCTCAAACAAACCTCCTCCCCCCCTATCCCTTCGCCATCCGCTCTACTATTGTCCCAGTCCTTAAGGGACGAATAATATTACGGCGGCCCGCTGGTTGAGGTGAGTTCGTGACCCCTCAACAAACAAAGAAATGTACCAAACATTCAAAGCTTCTGAAATGCTTAAGCAAATGCACCTAGTTAAAATCCAGATAATAAACGAAAAACACAAACTACACGAACATTTTCATGAACGCTGTTGCTGATCGAATTAATTTTCAAGAGATTGCATGACCATTATGTACATTTGAAACCAAGTAAAACATTCGAACTCTTTCAGACGGCACTTATGCATCAAATTGACACAACATTACTCTACGGCACTCTATATTCTATTTTAACAAACATTATGTAATATTAAGTTGATTAAATTGCGCTATAATAATTAACCCTTGTTAAATCGCAATCTAATGTTTATTTAGGTGGAAGTCATTCATGTGCTGTTTTTGCGTAAGTAGAATCAAATCTCAGGCTAGAAACACAGTGCAAATCGCTTTCGGGTACGTCCATATTGAGCAAAGGAAAATTACATCCTTGCCGCGGCTCGAGGGACGCGGCACCTCAAAATACTCGTCGAACGTGGCAGCTCCTTCAGCAAAGTGATTATATTGAAGAATACACTGCAAAATGAAGTTAAACGAAGAGACCTTTATACAGCAGGAAGTTCGGTTCATCAAAAGGTCAATGCTTCTTGCGCTTTGTTAGCCGCTAGTCGACACAACTAGCAGAAACATGTGGTGCACACAATTCTGTACAAAGCGTCCCAAAAGACTCACGCATAAATGATTTATTTATGGAACAACATCATCCATTCTACTCGCTGTAATTTCAGCGCGATAACATGCGTATTGGCCAACAGTAGCAGTGAAGCTTTTGTTTTGCCTGCAGGATAAAATAAAACGACGTCCACTTTAATCAACCTCGCAAATAAGTATTTATATATGCTAGAACGCGAATCACCTCACCTGATATGTGAACAGCTATGGCAAAAACGGAGTCGGGCCAGGATGCCTGCTCTCTTTCGACACCGAACGTGTCAATGATGAGCACAAAGATGAGTCCAGCGGAGGTAGGAAGTATGGACAGGAAAAACGAGGCGACACACATTGTCAATGGCACGTCCCAGCACCTATCCACCGGCACGCTGCGGTTGTCCGGCATGTCTCTGCCAGACTGCTTAAAAGGGAGAGGTCGTGCTGAAAAAAAATGTTAAAAAGACACAAACAGAACCATTTAAAGGATGTACCACAAGAGATTGCGTTAATCTGGCATAACCTCGCAGAATGGCAGCCCGCTCATGAGACAAGTTCAAAACCTCAACCACGAAGAGCTGTGTTCAGCACTTGTTCAAGCATTTGTAAAAAAGAAGGAAATATATCCTATGTACACATTGAACTCCCTGCTTTTTCTATCCATTTTCGGTAAAATGGTCTCGATTGAGACAAGTAATCTGAAGAAGCGAAATGAATTCTATGTCGTAGATGAAATTCATCTAGAATGCACCGTGTCGCTTCCAAACGTAATTTGCTCTTAGAAAGCTAACTTCGAACTTTTCTGACAGATCACACAGTAAATACATCGTCGTGGCGTTCGGCGAGCAAGAACAAGGCGCTTCATTTTATATTTGTTTAGCTACGTAGACAGAGAGAGAGAGATAGCTGTGTAATGCGGAAAGGCAGGGATGTTAACCAGAAAATAAATATCTGGTTTGTTACCCTGCATTCGGGAAGGGGTAAAGGGAGACAGGAACGTAAGGAAGGCAATAATATATTTATCTATTGACCCTGATGGACTTTTGGCATTAGAGAGGGCATTGGGTTACAGCAACAATAGTTGAAAAGCAACACTAAATAAAAACGCTAAGCTAATCCGCGAGTAGTACAATACTTGCTCATCATACATTTTTATCTGAGTTTGTCAAATCAGCTATGGAACGAGAAAATAAAATTGTGTTATTTCGAATAATACGACGTTGCCTGGGTATGTGAAATACAGCGTTACAAGACTGCAGGCATTTCTTAATATGCAATGATAGCGTACTTAGACAAGCGTAGCTTTGATAACACGCCATTTTATATATATATATATATATATATATATATAGTGAAGAAGATCCTCCGTGAGAAAAGTAACAACGGAAGATTATATTTTGACAGTTTCGGCCAGAAGCTGGCCTTCATCAAGCCTCTCGCCGGAACTGTCGAAATAAAAACTTCTGTTGTTACTGTTCTCACGGAGGATCTTCTTCACTGTTTGCAACGCTACGGCCACTTTCGCCATCAAGCCTGCCTGCCTATATATATATATATATATATATATATATATATATATATATATATATATCGCATATACCACACAGCATTGAGAGCCACCCTACAATCAATCCAATGAATGTATAGGAGTTATTTGTAGCAGTTGTCATAGCAATGAAAAGAAATTAAAGGGGTCGAAAAGATAACTTGCCGCCGCCAGAATCGACGCCAGCAGGGAACACGAGCCGTGGCTTCACGTGCCACTACGAAGCACCGTCTTTATTTTTAAAGACGATAGTCTTTCTTGGGGAACCTAAACGCAGAAATTTTGGTCTGTCTTTCTGTCTTTCTGTTTGTCGGCACGTCCCTCGATTCAGCCACTCGGCCAAAGTTGAACCACTTGCCCAAGGGCCAGCCGTCTTGAACTGGTATGGCTGTTCATACTTGTGAACGTTGTCGATCAAAAAGTAAATATCATGCATACCTGAGGTGCAACATCACTAGGTAAGTATTAGGTGGCGTGTTCCTTTAATAGAAAATGCACACATACGTAACTTTAAGGACCCTAGTTTCTTAAGCTGCGTTGAAAATGCATAAGAATGGAAGCTTGAGCGAGTTGGTATGCGTTAATCTTTGTTGAAACAGCGCTCACTAGACGACGACGAAGTAAAAGAAGGCACAGGACAGGCGCTGCCTGTCGTGTGCCTTCTTTTACTTCGTCGTCGTCTAGTGAGCGCTGTTTCAACAAAGCTGAAAATGCGACTGTGCTGAAATTTGCCTTCCTCCGTGCCCTTCGCACGAGCTCATTGTTGTGTTTCGGTTTCGGTTCTGTATTGCACTGTACGAATGCCATGGGTTGGTGTTGAAAAACTTTAGTTTTGAGAAGGCCTAGAAGGTGAAAAAAAATATTTAAAAAATGAAAAAGCAGCGTTGTGGGCGGCCTTCAGGCTGCCGGTTGTGGGCGCCGCTCTGGCGTTCCTGTTTTACCCAGGCGACGTGTAAATAAAATAGTGTGTGGAGAGTACTCGTTGAGTGCGGACGTTTCTCTGCTTCAGCGCTTCGCGCCAAACCGCGTTTTCGGGCTGGCTGGCGTCCCCGCCGGTCGCGTTGGTCACCGCCGGTCTTCGCCTGCTGCTGCGCCGGGACTACCAGCACGCAACACAGCACTCATGTTTCCCGACGTATTGCCAGATGGCGTCCATATCTCACACAGCGCCTCTTCTATCGTCTTTACACGACATTTGCAGCGAAGCACGCAGATACGCGGCCAATTTTTTTATGTCGAGGTTGCGCGCTCTCTAGTGCAACCATTGCATAATGCCAATGCCATTGCAGCGCCCTCCTTTGGAGGGCGCTGCAATGGCATTATGTGGCGTTACATCACATGACGTCACGCCAGAATATGTACCGTCATGGTGACGCCACGAAATGTTGCTATCTGTGACGTCATGGCGACTTCGTCATGACGTCACCAAGTGACAATGATTTTTCGCACCACTCATCCCCGAAGCCGCAGGACGCGGGACACCGACGGTCAAATTTCGTGTTTAGTGAGGCATAAAAGGCTTTCGCCTCAATAATCCCTCGCATGCTACCTGAAGGCGCAATGTCTGCCAGAGCGAGGCTCTAGCTATGAATGAAGGAGGGAATTTTAAGGGCTCGAGTTTCTTTGTTAGAGACAACATTAATGAGAACAGACAAATATGTCAGGGAACGTACAGGGCATACTAATTGTACTACTTGTAATGTAAATGAGAAGAAATGAAACTGGACAAAAAGATAACTTTCTGCCGGCAGAAACCAAACCTGCACATTAGCCTGCACACCGACCCTGCACTCCGAACCTATTCACTTTAATCTGTTCAGATGAAGTGGGTCATAACGGTCTAAACCAGCATCAATTTTTCTTTCAAATTCTGTAAAGCAACGTTCAGAATATCATACAATCGGCGTTGTAGCACCTATCTGCTGGACTTGATTTATTCAGTAGCGTCAAACAACCTAGTGCAACATGGTTTAGCTGCTGTCATGTGCTATATTATCGCTTAAATTCTAAAATGTAGTTATCAGCATGATTCGCATCTTTCGTATAAAATCCAAGAATATTAATGCGATAGCGTTCAACAGCTCGTTTCGCAGAAATTCCGGTGCCGGCGTCAGCGTGATTGGTTGTGATCGAAAAATAAGCGTTGTCCGTGAGCAAATGTTCGAGACAGATGCAAATAATAAATAATAAAAAACGATTGGGAATCGAACCCAGGTCTTCTGCGTCCAAAGAGGGGTTCTACCACAGAGCTATGTCATTGCTTGGATATTCTCCCGAAAAAAAAATCTCTATACGAATGCCACGTAACGCGAGAAGGCTTCTTAACGCATGTAATGTTGCGTGGCAGAAGCGTAGAATCGCGCCAGGCGTCAAGACATGCGAACTGCGCAACGAGTGAGGGGTTTAAACACCCACCCATTACAAAGCGCTCAGATATATTTAATCATCATCATCAGCAAAAGCTTGAACAAAGTGAGCAGCTGTGTAGGTTTGCCTGTCGCCTTGTACGCGAAAGCGTAGTGGGTACTTCGCTGTTTCGCAAGAGCAAGAATTATGGCGTAGTGGCACTTTGAAACTGTACACGCAGTAGGCATTGCATTACTCTTGAGACAAAGCTCAAGCGTCCTCCCGCATTTTTTTTTCTCGTATTCGTGGGCTGCAGTAGAAAATTCTTTGCATGCCTCCACATGCTTTTTACCTGAAAATAGCATTAAGTAACATGCCAGTCTTCCAGAAAAAATACTTTGATTACGACACTCTTTAGCGCGAAGCATGAGGGCAGCTCGTTTAAGTGGTAGCGGCAGACGAAGTACTTCCACCAGTCGCGTGGCTCGTGTTTCATAGTGAACTAGCTGTCTGAGAGTAAGACTTGTTGCTGGGCGAGTTGGTTGAAATCTATGGGGTACATTTTAGCGCGAACTATGAAAGAAAGCACGGGAAAAGAGTAGGAGAAAGCAGAAATGTCGAGCGCTAAACTTGAACTGTTTATTCCAAAGGTGAAGCCCCTTTTCCCGTGCTTTCTTTCATAGTTTGCGCTAAAATGTACCCCATAGATGTCTGAGAGTATATTGTGTTATGATGAAGGGAGTGATCTTAAGAACAGTAGAGTGCAGCACGTTGCATTAATTAGCGGCCGCGGTTCACGCACAGCAGGCTCACCGCACACCTATGGGACCATATAATCGGGGAACAAACGACGTATCGCTACATTGGCGCCTTTTAGTCGCCTTATACTGCCTTATACAGACCTCCACTCGTGTAGTACTGAGATTCATCGTTCGCGGCTCTCCTTCTCCGCTTTCCTCCTCTCACCGCCTCCGCTCTCATTGTCATTCAATTTGCGCTCTACTTCGCTTTCGTTCTTTTTCATGCTTCACTATGTCAATTGAACACTCACTCGGTTACGCCGACAGCGACTCTGCTCAACCAACGAACGGGGGCTTAAGAGCTGCGCTTTAAAGCATTCCTGGCGTTCTATCACGTGAGCTCCTTAAAACACGCACTTTCCAAACACTTGTGAATTAGCACCTTGATAACCTTCAATAGCCTACAAAGGTATATCAGCAGTTAACTTTCCGACTAACCTCGGCTTAGTTGAGCATGCTGTAGCGTGTGTTTATGAAACATTTTCCTGAAAAAACGAAAAACAGAGCTACTGAGCAATCTCAAGTGTATAGGCGCATATAGGTCCTTCGCCTGTGCTGAGTGCCTTCACGAACAGTTTACCCACGAAATACTCAGAAAAAGAGGTTGTGCTCGTTAGTTTTATATGAGCAGTCTTCGAAAAGATCTCCATTTCTGAGACCACCAATAAAAACGTTGCATCTCCTATGAGCATTCAAATCAGCATATTGATGAATATACACGCAATCATTAAAGCAGCAGACTGCATTTTTAGGCTTTCGTTTGCACTCTATGTTCGGTATTGCTGAAATTTTCATTAAACGTTGCAAAATGGGCATGATACGATAAATAAAAGAAGTTCCCTTACGGCTTGTTACGTTAGAAAAAAAAATGCATGACTCGACCATAAATGAGGTCCATCAAAGCACGGAATGGCCTCCGGAAAAGCAAATTGGTTGGAGATGACACTAGCGACAATATTAAAATGAGTATAGTGCATGTTCACCCCATCCACCAGGGTGGATGGGCACACCCCACACACCACACCATACTGCACGCTGCTCCATACGGCCGTCATTGCTTCCCATCGCTCTGTGGGATAACTCTCGGGATTTGCCTAGGGTATGCGGCTACGTCGAGACGCTACGCCGGTGCGCCGCATGACGCGTGGCACCCTTTTTCGAAGGAGGCGCCAACCCGCGCCGTGGAACATATCACCGCTGGCGTTTAAAGGAGCACAGGCAAAGTGCTCCGTATCTGCTTTGCTCCTGTGCTCCGTGATTTCGCGAGACGTTGATTCTCGGCAGAACCAATAATGGACATGCCCGGCTTCCCTAGGATGCATACCACATCAAGAAAAGGGGAGCTGATTGTATCAGCGATACCTCAGTTTCTTTTTACTCAGCAGAATATGAATTTATGCGTGCGCGTCTTCAATACGTCTTGCTACGCGTGCGCATGCAAAGATTGTGGTTGTAGCATATATATGAGATGCTGAGAGAATACAGCAGTTGTAGTAGTCTCTTCTGTTCTTTGTGGTCCGTGTTGATATGCGCTCGCTGAATTTCTCTCCTTAAATGCTATGTACCAACTTGGCCCAACAAACATTTTACTGAAGTTCATTGTTCATTTAATTACTCCTTGTGTATCGCTCTCGAGCCCACTTTAGCTTTAATGAGTGGCGGGGCGAATGGTGTTCGGTTGTTCACAATGAAATGGTATACCACATCATCTAGTCGGAATACATCACCTCGTTGGTCATAACCCTTCTATCAATCGCTCGGGCACGCGCGACATATTTCTACGTAAAAAAATCGGCGTTGCAGCGGCAACGTCGTTCGGCATTGCAGCGCTCTTGTCTCTCGTGTTTCCGTTTTTTACGTCCCTATTTTAACGCGATAGCGTTAGAGAGCTCGTGTCGCAGAAATTCCGTCGTCGGTGTCGGGACCCTTGGTCGCGTTGGTTGTGAGCGAAAAATCGAGAAAGGAAATGGACAACTATGTCCATCTAGCGGAAAACATATCAAGCCAATGCCGCCTTTCCAGAGGAGGCGTTGATCAAGCAAACAGCAAACGCTAGATAATGTGCTGCCATCTGTGAGGCATTGTGAGACTCTTCATGGCCTCCGAGATGGCAAGCACGCGGCGTGCATCTTGGAGGCCATGCGACTCTTGCTTTAGATCAAAAACCTGTATGTACAGGCTGTTTTACACTTAGGGGAAATCTCGGAGCGCGTGGCATCGTGATGCGGCCAGCGCTGCAACCACGCGCCGTCAGCAGCTCGCGCGTGCGCAGATGTACAACTCTACACCCTTGAAGCGTCTGCGCACGCGCGTGCTGCTGCCGGCGCGCGATCGCAGCGCTAGTCGCATCGCGATGCCAGGCGCTCCGAGATTTCCCCTAAGTATGAAACAGCCTGTACCATTCTCGCGCGCGCGCGTGTGTGTGTCTGTGTGCGTGTGTGTGTAACAATACACATTAATAAGTACGCACTTAGTGGTTGAAGTGCGCACCAGGGGCCGGATTTCGCTATTGCGTTCAACTCTTAAAGGCGAAGCTTAAGGGTCCCCCAATTTTTTTTAGATAATGTGAACGCTTTGCTGCAGGTGGTTGAACAATGCCAATATACCGCTGTCAACTTACTCAGCTGAAAGGCACCGGATACCCGCCACTGTGATACAGCGGTTACTGCGCTCGGCAGGTGATACGAAGGTCGTGGGTTCGATCCCAGCCTCGGTGGTCGCATTTCGAGGGAGGCGAAGTGGTAGAGGCTCGTGTACTGCACGTTAATGAACAATAGATGGTCCGCTACGGTACGCCTTATAATCAGATCCTAGTTTTGGAACGTAAAAATCCGCAAATTATTATTATGGAAAGGGACCGGATGGAGAAAGTATCGTCACAATACTGCCACGTGCGCTTCTTCCTGTATTTTGATGTGACTGGCCTCTTACACGTTGTTATGCCAGGGCTCCCAACCAAAACTTCCTTGCTTCAACAAGGCATTCAAGCTGGTAAAACGTCTGACGCAAGCAGCGTCAAAACCCGCTGATGCAACGAGGCGAGAGTCTTGCGCAATCCCCGGTAACTCCGGCGATGCGTCTGACGCAACCAGCGTCAACACCAGCTGATGCAACGAGGCGGGAGCCTTACGCAATCTCCGGCAACTCCGGCGCTGCGTCTGACGCAACCGACGGAAATCTCTCCCGCAACGTGCGGCAAGCCCTCTCCCCCGCGGATCCGGTTCGAGCCAGCGACCAACGGCGGTTCCTGATTGGAGGCTTCGCACTACTGGCTGATGCAAGGGGTCGGCCAGGGCTATAAAAGAACCAAGCTGCGCGGAGCGAGACAGCGAACGAAGAAATCCCGGGTCGTCGTCGCACCGCTGTGCGAGCCCAATAAGCTGTCGGCCCCAGCGCCGAATATGTAAAGCCTCTGTATATATGTATATAAATTTGCCTTAACTCACCGTCGCCTTGATCGCTCCGTCTATCAGCTCTGCGCAGAAGCAGTCGCAAGCTGAGACACCTGTTACCCAACAACGTGTAACCGCCGCTCGGCGCAGGCCGCGCCGGCATGTCTACGAATCTCCCCGATTGTTTTAGACTCTTCCGATCAGACTGCGCGCACGGCGGCCGTAGTCGAGTTTATTCAAGAGCTAGCGCAGCCACCAGCATTAACGCTGGAATCCTCAGTCCTGCCCTGCTTTTGTCAGCGCTGACCCATTTGAAATATGACAGCAGCTGGGCGTTCCGACTGGTGAGGCGTTTATACGAAGTGCAACCAAAAACTGTCTAAGCAGCCCGAGAGCTACGTGTTGTTATCGCGCCTCGAATTTCATTACTACCTCCGTCTTACTCATGTGAATTATGTATTCTTTTCCTTCCATAGTTCTTTTTCATAGGGACAGCGAAATCTACGGCTTAGGGTAGAAATCATAAGTTGCGATTCCTTTTGTCGGGTCCATGCGATAACAGATGTCTTCTTGGGAGCAGTATACTTTCACTTATCTTGTATCAGTCTGGGTGTTTTAGTAGGCTACGCTACCCTGCCCTTATATAAATGTGTTTACACAGTCTATCGACTGTCTAAATATATGCATGTCCAGCACTGAAGCGGTTGAAACAAATAAATAAAATACCATGCAGACAAGGAAAGAAAAAGGAACAGTCAAACGCTGTCCCTGCATTTCTTTTTTCATTTCGCTTAAGCGTGGGAAATACATCAATGAGGTGTTAGTAGACGCCGAATGGAGATAACTTTTTATTTGACAAAGAACGCCAACGAGCTATGCGAGATGTTGCACTAAGCGACATGAAGATGCTGTAGAAGGGGCTGCATGGTTTTTTTTTATTTATTTATTTCAACCGCTTGAGCGCTGGACATGCATTAAAGTCTGGTATTCCGACAAGCCCAGCAGTGTTCAATGTTTACAAAAAACTGTCATCCTCATGAACGGGTATGTGGAACAAAAATTGGGCAAGTCCCACTACTAACCACTGGTCCACTAAAAATGGAGAAGTCAACAGACGGGCGGCAAACACTAATTAAAATTTCCAGACAGACGTCACCAGTAGGTGAGAAAGGCTTCAAAAAACAATCGGGATTAACCCAGTGATAAACGCACGTTTCAGGTACACTGAAGCATCTGTACGGAGCGCTTCAGCGGTACGTATAACGAGAGAACACTAGGAAATGGGTAAGGCAACGGCGGCTGCGAGAAGACCCCGAAGCTATGGAAGTCCTACGTTAACAACGACGTGCCCATAGATCTATGGGAGGTGCGAACAATCGTTTTCAGCGCTAGTTTATGTCTCTGGAGTTTAGACATCCGTGTCGTGTCTGTGACTGTCTGTGGTTTAACTCGAACCTCTTCTCTGAGACGCAACCTAGAAACAACATTGCATCAACTATCTAAAGCCTAGCAACAACCTAGAAGCAACCTATAAACAGCCTGCTATCACCTAGCTAAAGCCTAGCAACAACTTAGAAGCGGCCAGATTAGACTTCGGAATCGTCCGGCGTCGCTGCTTCAAGCCTTGCACGACTTCATGCAATCTTCGCCATTGTTTTTTGTTGTGAAAGTTTTTGCTTAATGACTGCGAATTGCGTGAAGGTGTCAGAGTAGCATTCCATAGCACAGAATGGCCTATTGTTACAATAAGCTCAAGGTGTACACGCTGATGGCGACATTAGCATTATGATATCTAATATAGGCGGGATCGGGTCCCGGCCGCGGCGACCGCATTTTCGATGGAGGGGAATACGCTTGAGGCCCGTGTTCTTAGAATGAGGCGCACGTTAAAGAACCCAGGGTGGTCGTAAGTTCCGGAGCCCTCCACTACGGCGCCCCTCTTAATCATATTGTAGATTTGGGACTTTAAATCGCAACAACTATATCTCTAACATGCACAATTTATTGCATGTCACGGTGAATCACTACCTTAAACAAGTGACGGAGGTACTGGCCGAAAGGTATTAAGAGAAATGTGTTTTAATCTTTCTTCATTTAAGAAATTGAGTTTGAAACTCTTAAGAATAATGGGTGGACGTACACGAAAGTGATAACATGTGACGACTATACACTTACCTGAAATATTATTTTTGTACACTAATACGCCTCTTACAATCAATCGCTGCTTAGAGGCAACATAATGCTGTACGCATACTTGATTACGCCGTGAAGAAATTGTCGCAAAATCAACGTAAAATTAAACGTGCAGTTCAATGATGCCGAGCAATGAGTCGTTACAAAAAGTAACTTCGCAGCGAATGTCACTGAAAAATGGCCAATGAATTATTTAAGTGTGCGAGTACTCACGTGCTGCAGCGACTACAATTTCCACTCACGGGGTACACGCACACGTGAGAAACATAGTTGTTCTAGTGAACGAGTTGCTTCACTGATTTAACCATTCAAGAACTCTTGCTCAACTGCTAGAAAAATGAGTGTATGTAGTACAGCAGTCTGCACAAGTGGTAAGTAGCAGCTGTGCTCTCTTGTCACATATGGCGTCGAAGCTAGCAGGGACTGGGAAAAAGTACTAGTACTTTATAACAACCTGCCTACAGGTCGACCAATGTCACCGATCTCTGATGCGATCAAAACACACAAAAAGAAATCATAGTGCATTTTAATGTAACTACCCCGCCGCCGCATGCACAAAAAAATATTATCGCGGTTACTATTCTACATAAAGGGTGGTTCTTTTAAAACTGACCTATTTCTTCGGACTTCAAATTTGTTACAAATTATCCGATTGTAGTGCCGTTTGATCCAGGAAGATCCAGGAATGATGCGAATTTAATGAACCGTTCCTTTCTTTATTTGCATAACCAGAAAAAATAAGAAATAAGAAATAAGGATAACCGTGACATTCCGCTAAAGGTCATACCACCGGGCGCAAGCAGATTCCCATGCGTCAAGGCAACGCGGCGCGCCCGTGGGAGCAGAAAGTATTCCATTTCCGCGTCAACGAAATGTGATGAACCTGGCGATGGCCAACTTACGCGGCCGCTCGCTGACGCAAACTCTGCGCCGTACTAGCCATCCCTTATTTTATAGCGTTTCGGGGTTCTCGCTATTTCTTAATTATTCTTCTCTCCTGGCGATGCACATCAAAAAACAGGACGGGCCTATAAATTTTCATCCTCTCTGGATGTTTTACCGCAAACCCCATTAAAATCAAATACTTCCTAACAAAAATACAGCTGAACGAAACGGATAAATTCTAAAAGAATCAAACTATATATGAAAAAGAGCACTGGTACAAAAACAACACTGGAACAGCCGGTACCTATTTGTCGGGCTTGAAATGCTCGCTGATAGTGTTCAAGGGATCAATCAAATCTCTCGCAGCCCTTAAAGAAACTGAATAGCGGAGGCTACGAGCATAAACATGGCGGGTGTTGACGAGATAGAAGTCAGTTGTTTGCGGGCCATGTCCAGCACTTTTTTTTCTTTTAGGTGTGCAGCACTTTAGGCGCCCGGCTTGTCCTCCGTATACCACTGGCGGACTGACCTACGCTCACAATGAAATGTTGAATACAGGCATAAAACGAGGATAGCCGTCCAAAAATAATAATAATAATATCTGGGGTTTAACGTCCCAAAACCACCATATGATTATGAGAGACGCCGTAGTGGAGGGCTCCGGAAATTTCGACCACCTGGGGTTCTTTAACGTGCACCTAAATCTAAGTACACGGGCCTCAAACATTTTCGCCTCCATCGAAAATGCAGCCGCCGCGGCCGGGATTCGATCCCGCGACCTTCGGGTCAGCAGTCGAGCGCCATAACCACTAGACCACCGCGGCGGGGCGCCGTCCAAAAAACCGGGTTACAATAAGCGAAAAATGTCTAAAATGATATAATTAACAGAAATAACCGAGAAATAATTGCAATAATTACCTTAATTCTCTAATAACCCTTCGGAAATATGTGGCTTACACCCGAGCCGCGCAATAGAGGGCGCCACCGCCTTACCTAGCGAGCGATTGCTCATCCCACCGGCGCTTCGCTAGCGCTTCGTCAATACAACTGAAGGGGGAGACCACCTGACGGAACTCGCTGCCGACGACGCGCATCTCAACTGCCATAACAAGCAGGAGCTCGATAAAGCGCAGCAAAAGATAGCGCACATACCACATACCGAGTTTTCGAATCTCCCTTACAAGACTCCACTCGTGCCGGCGAAACCCTACACATTCTTACCTCGAACACTGACGTCATGAACGCTTTCTTAAAGGGGCCCTGCACCACTTTTTTAAATGCGAATCCATTTCTTAGTCGGGCTATCTCAGGCATCCGGCGTTGTCCGCGCGCCGGCAGGTGTTACCTCTCCGCTCTCACTCCCTCTCCCATAGCAACAACTGCGGGCGCGCGCGCTTATCCTCGCCCCTAGCAACCGGAGCATGTGGTGCGAGAGAGTGTAGGAGAGGGTAGGTGCAGTGCTTCGCCGCTCCTTCTCTCGCCGTTCGCTCTCTCTCCTCCCTGCGCCCCACTCTCCCGTCCGCTCGCGCCTCACTCTCGACCGTTCGCTGGCTGGGCGCCTCTCAAGAACATCCGGAAGTGTGTGCTCGAGACGCCGCTGTGAAACGCCAACGGCGACCACAAGGCTGAGATGATGGCCGTCAGGTACAATGACAACACAAACAGGTGCTGATGAACGTGTAAATAAATGGTTACGATACAAATCCTCGTCTCGTCATTAATTTACGCCATTAAAATTACTACGCCCTGTACTCTCGGCGCAAGAAATGCATTCGCATTTCCTCACGATTCCCTTCGGGGAGGTGGGGGCATTTTTTTGAAGCGCCTACACCGGTGCCGACCGCATCAACGCGCAGTGGCGGTCACCAGAACTATTGCGGGTGGAAATGACGAATATGAGCGCTGGCCTATGATTGGATAAATGTAGCGTTAGAAGTAATAACGGCGTTGCATCACAAAAGGGGTTATTATTAGGTTTAGTTTTTCTTTAGCATGCTTTTTTCAATAAACACCAACTAGATCAACGATCTTAGACTTTTTCAGCTTGAAAACTGCAGCGCCCTGCAAAGAATGCGCCGAACGCCGCGGCGTAGGAGGAAACGCGCTGGGGACGTTCAAGGCGCCGTTGTTTGAAGAAACTGAAAGTCAAAAAATGTAAGAGCGTTGATATAGACGCCGTCGCAACAAGAAAGATAACTAAAACTACAAAACATGATAGAGGCGTTCGCGATCTGCCTCGTTTCGCACGTGCAGTTCACTCTTAATGCACCACATTGTTTGTTACTATCGCAACGGCGTCATCATTACATAGGAAAGAACCGGCAACATTGTATGCAAGCTTCCCGTACGTAGGATCTTTCAGTTCATTTCATTGGGGTGCTATCAGACGTCACAGGGCGAGTGAAACGTGGTCAGGTGACCCCGCGAAAATCGAGTTGAGGGTAGGCCTCCATTTTATTGTATTTTGAGCGTTCTAAGCTGAATAACATCGGAATGCGCGCCCCTATCGCTGCCGTTCTTGCTGCACTAATATCTTCAGCCTTCAGTCTACGCAACCCGAAAATAAAAAAAATGTAAAACAATGGGGTCTGGAAAAGTGTTAGAGGGTCCCTTTAAACGGAGCAGAGGGAACTTGTGGGGTCTGAAAATGTGCCGCTCTCGGAACACACGGAGACAGTCCACGCGGACGTGCAATAACGCATGTACGTTTTACTAAAGACATCTTTTACATACGATGAGCTCGCCTGCCGAATCTGATACACAACTAGTCACTTGTTAAATAACCTTATACAACGCTAATGAATGCCCGGAGAAGATAACACACACTCAAGACAACCTAAGACGTACAATGCACCGCGAATGCGGCGTCGCCGATGCACGACTCACCAGCAGGGGACCGTGGGAAACGAGCCGTGGTATCGTCCCCCACGGCCCCACGGCGGGAGACGTCCATCCACGTACGCTACGAAACCCCAAAAAGACTCGCTGCTGTTTTCTGTCTACCGGCCTAGCTTCTCCCACAGGCGGCGCTAACCCTAACCCGCGCGAGCACAGCGCCACTCTCGCTCTGCGGCCAGTACACCCGTGGCCCCTGGCCACCCGGCTACACAAGCCGCGACTCTCAAGGTCAAAGAGACAGAAGAAACTATTTACGGAAAAGTCGGACCACCTACGAGGCTTCCGTACTCACTCGCTTCGGCCTTGCCTACAATCCACGTGCTCTATGCCTCGCTCTCCCAGAATGCGGACCACGTGGCTCTGATAGCGACAACTCAATCACGTTCTTAAAAAAATCAACCACTTGCGGGCAGAAAAAACCAGGGTGTCGGAACGAAATGTTTTTCGTTTTGGTTTTAGTTTCATTTCTGTTCCGGAACGAAAAAAAAAATGTTCCGTAATGGTTCGTAACGGTTTTTTTTTTGTATGCAAAAATTTGAAGTTAAGGTAATGATATAATGAACATTGCATTTCTGATGTAGTTACTTGTGATGTAGCGGAAGTAACTGTACCACGAATTCCTACCAACTAGCACAAACCAGTATTAATAAGTCATAGTATTTATTTTCTCAAAAGACAAATACGAAATTTTTAGCGGGCTCAAGGCTTTGTGTCAAGGGATTGAGCACGATCTCAGAAGCAGCACGTCATTGAGTGTACTATCTGATGTGCGAGACCGCTGTTCTGATAAAAAGATCGCCAGGCCTGCGCGGAACACGCAGTATAGTCACAACGAAAGCTGGAACAGCGGACTTTGTAGAGCCCGTTGGAGAGTCTCTTGGGGCAATAATACAAGTGAACATGCAAGGTACCTACTGCGCCATAAATCATCCCAATTTTTCTGAAGTAGAGAAGTTCCCACTATGCCATTTTTCGTCATTCTTCGGAGTCTCGTGGTACACGCTACACATCTGTAGGGCATTATGTGCATTTTGTGCTATGACTGATGATGATAAAGAATTATGGCTGAGCACTTTGCAGTGGGTCGGAAGAAGTGTTGCAGAATGGGCGCCTCCATTCAATTTCAAATCCATTGCGGGGAATTAGAACTTGCCGCAATTCCATTCTTTTCAATTCCTCGGAATGAAAAAAAACAGCTCATTCGCACTCTGGGAGTGGCCGGGCAGTTCAATTCCATTCCTGTAATTCCTCAACGTAGGAAAGGCGTCTTGATAGTTTTATTGAGTTAAGAATGAACTCCCCATAAACGTGATGTCATCAGATGCACTAAGAACTGCAAAAGTACGCAAAACACGTTACCAAGGTCGAGGAATAGTAGCTTGGTGACATATCTGGTGCAGTAGAACCACCCTAATAATCCCCATAGGGGCAGTTCTGCTACCTGTAGTGCATGGTCAGCATGTTTGAACGAGTGGTAGTGTTCTAATATTGTTTATGCTTAAATGTGTTAATGCTAAAATGACGACATAGCGTAGTATTATGCTGAAAAAAGATGTATTCAAGAAGACTAAGCAGTTCTGCCATGCGTCTGGAGCGTCGTGAATATGGAGAAAACTAAGATTTGGTTAATGGGGAATCAGACCCTGTATATCTGCTGGTATTAGTTGGAACGGTGCACCGCTCGGGCACCTTGTGCCTTTGTATCGAATATGGAACACTGGGTCGCACTGCTCGTCAGCACTCACGCTTGTCAAGCGCGCCTCGCAAGTATGGATGAGTGAGAAGAACTTTCTGTGTTCGCCTGTGCGCAGGTGCGCAATGTCTTCCTTGTCGCAAAGGTTACTTACGTGCGTCAGGTACCAAGCAGCTCGTGAAATAAAGATCAGGCTGTGCATAGCGTATTCGTCACTTTCGTGTGGGGGTATCAATGGGAACCAACGCGCAGGGGTAATTTGTTTTTCCCTTCGGTATCTGCTGGGATAATGCATTTGTTTGTACACTAACTTACGCCTTGGTTTCTAGTAGGCACGCTGCTTATAAATGTACCGTGCTTGTAATCAGCCAAGCCATTTTAAAAATACTGCTTTATTGTTAATTTCGAGGCTCTGACTTACTAATGTTTGAAGTTTGAAAAACAGCACGCAGATGAAAACGTGCTCTATTTTCGGAAAAAGACGTAATTCCATTCCCATTCCATTCCGGGCAAAAGGCGCTTAATTCCATTCCCATTCCATTCCCCCAAGCGTTGTCCCCATTCCATTCCGGGGTCGCGAAACTGTAGAATGATTCCGGAGTCATTCCAATTCTGGTGGGGCAACTCCGCAACACTGGTGGGAAGCATTAAACAACACACTCTTTGCGCTATTCGCATTGTGTGATGACTGGTTGTTATTTTACTCTTCTGCCACGCTATATTACATATGTTAACACGATTCCTTGCCCGACATGACGCTTGTATCGAGTATTTTTGCGATGGAGTTACAAGCACCAGCGTGGCACTGTGGTGGAAGACCCGACTGCCACGCAGAGGGCGCCGGTGGCAATCCCATCCTACACTGCAAACCGTTTCACACCCTTATAGGTGTATTTGCGATAAAACACCTATCGTACACCCTTTTTTTCTGTCAATATTATCCGAAAGGGTGTAATGTCTTCTTTGCACACCCTTCGCACACCCTTTTTTCATTTTTGGGTGTACAATGGGTGTATGTTCTGTTAAACACCCATGGGTGTTCTTTGGATTTTACACCTATGGGTCAATTCACGCAGTGAATTGACCCATAGGTGTAAACAGGTATCGTTGTACTGCTGAATGCAATTAACTGAGACACTGAACACCACGGGCAACGCCTCCTGAAACCACGGGTCACCACCCTGTTCGACAGAGCGTTTTGGCACATCACACTGTTTCACAAGGCACCGTAGTTTGAAGCTATTTGCTCGTGAATCAGTAATGGTTCACCTTGGTCTGCTAAGCTTGCCACTCAATTTTCATTCTTTTAGTTGTGCATCACAAGTCTGCTGTAATTGCAAAGACGCATGTATTTTGCCTACTTTATTAGGCAAGTGGTAGTGAAAATAAAATATAGCATTGTCGTGCCTGAGGTTCTGAATGCAGTGAGTCAACTGATGTTACTTATTTTGAGCTCACATATATTTAAGCCTTTACATCCAGATTTATTTTTGAGAAATCATTTCCAAAATAATTTCATTTATTGCTTGATTTGATTGACACGTTGAATGAATGCCCGAAATACATTCGGATTAATATATGTATTTGTTTAGCATTCATAAGCATTTGTTCAGTTTAGAGACAGTTGGCTTCACTGCTCTGTGATCATCGCAAACACCTCTCCTAACGCTTAATCTATAGCATACATATACAGTGAAATCTCGTTGACACGATTCTGCATAATACGTTTTTCAGCCTAATACGTTTTCGTTTTTATTTCCTGCCAACATCCCTTGAAAATAATGCATTTTCGTGTGTTTAATACCATCACATTTTTGCCAAAACTGGATAATACGACCGCGAAAGTGGATCTTGACCGATATATCGAGAAATCCTGCGTTTATTCTTCGCTATGACAGCTCGCACCGCGTTCCAACAAGCCACGATCTGCGCGTAGCAGAGCCGCTGAGACCACAGCAGCACCAGTTTAGCGGCGAAAAGATCGCTGCTAGGCGATCTTTTCTTTGAGATTATATATATACATATATATTGCCGCTTTGTGAGGGCCTCCCCTCCAGTGAAGGGAGACTTTAAGCCCTGCTTGTAGTCAAGCAGCCCTTACTGTGTCGTCGCAATGCTTACTGTGATTAGAATACACTGTGTAAAGCATAACAAAACATAACACTGCCGCAGAAAGAAAGCTGCGCCCACGCGACCCAACAACGGCCGGGGCGCCACCTCCTCTGCCGGCGCAGCCGCCGCGCGTGCGCAGCGCGCGGAACAGCTCTATCACCACGTGACCTAAGCAACGCGCTCAGACACGCCGCCGGACTCCATCGTTTTCAGCGTGTGTTGTGCATCGCCTCCCGATCGGTCGAGTTTTGCAATCGGTGTGTTTCGGTTGTTTGAAGTGTGCGTGCGCTGTGTGCTCGTCCTTTACCTTCTGCCAGTACTGCTTATTACGAAGATGCACTATACTCAAAGGGAGACCTGCAGCTTCATATCGTGGAGCACTCGAACTGAAACGGTATGTACCACTATCACGTTGCTACGGCCAGCGCTTTGTTAACTCCGAGAGCGCGATCTAATGCCGTTAACTAAGCTTTTCTTAACTGGTTGACGATCGGTGAGCATTTGTTAACGTAGCGAGCATATGTGAGTGTATTGTTTCATCGGGAAGAAGGCAAAGTTGTGTGACATTAGGCGCGGGCAAGCTTTGCTTTGTATGGTGTTGAAAGCAGTGTGCGCATGCGCGGCTGTGATTCGGAGGGGGATTTGAACGCAGTTGTGGCGGTGCCCTCCTGTCGGCGGTGGTGTTGGAAGGGGGCCCCGCTCTCGATGAACCACTATTTTGATTTAAGAATAGTTGGGTTGTGACGGCGCCTGTTACCTCTAAGCGTCAAGCGTGTCTAATGCGCGTATGCTTCGGCCTGTTGGTAATTCAAGTGTATTTTTTTCGCACAAGAAAAAAAAAACAGGACAGAAAACAACGACGTGGTGTCCGCGTCGTTCTTTTCCGTCCGTGTTCGTTTTGTGCGCTAAAACTACCGTGATGCTCGGGTTGATGCGTGTGGGTCATTTTAACGCAGCATGTTGCTTCGTTTTAGGTACGCCGCGCGAAGCTCGCCTAAGTGCTAATACATTCCGTTTCGTTAAATTCGTACCGACGTTTTAATTCATCCGTAAAACAGGTTTCCTGATAATGCCGGCACCCGTGCACGGGGAGCCGTTCGTTAAACTTGACTTGTGTTCACTTCACTTCACTTCACTTTATTACCTTAAAGACCCCGGTGAGGGGGTATTACATAAGGGGTGGGTTAACAAATGGAGGTTACAGGGAGTGATCTTCATGACGAAAAATATGCATTTATGTTTTGCGCAAAAGATGATGAACACGTGATGGCTGCAAGGTCACGGGGAAGGCCATTCCAGTCCACTGCTGTGCGAAGAAAAAATGAGGCAGCAAAAGTAGTAGTGCGAGCATGTGCGCGTGCGATTGAATAAGGGTGGGTCGTGCGGTGAGATATGCGCGTCGGTGGAATGATGTAAGGTGCTTGATTGAGGGAACTGTGGAAAAACTTGTGAAACAAACACAGACTGGCGATGCGGCGACGCACAGAATGAATTTTTCATGTCTGTGTGTGGCCGAATCGCCTTAACTACCTGAACTGTGCAAGCGCTAGTTCGAGCATCAGTGTGCACTTAGACGTGCGCAGGGTTCCTCATCAGGGGGGAGGGAAGTAGGAAGGTTAATCGCTGCCCCCCTCCCCCCGCCTTACTAAAAAGTCAAAGTATGGGGGCAGACTTTGCGCCCCCCCCCCTCTGTCTGAATTGACTAGGGGGGTGCGCCCCCCCCCCCCTTCGTGCGTACGCCTGAGTGCCCGCGTTCGAGCACAATTTATTTTATTCTATTTGTTTCCATTAGGTCTAGCTTTCATTATTTTGTTGTGGTTATTAAGAGTTATATGCGCCTCGCCTCGGCGTTGTAACTTCGCTAAATACTTTTACGTGTACAAACATTAAAAAACGCAGTTTGTACGACCACCTCCAATGATATTATTTGGTAAAAGACAAGCCTAATGATTTATAAGACATTTGATTATAAGATTTATAAGACATTCAAGGCTGCAACTTGCAGCCTTGAAGAGAAGTCCTTGTGCAGAGTTTTGTTTTATATGCTTTTTATCGCTGTGCAAGAATCCTTCATGCCACTAAAGAATGCTCCTTTTTCTTTAAAAATGTGGATGATATTTGTCAAATAGTACTTTCTCTTTCCCAAACAAGCTAATTGCACGTAGAAAAGCTGTTAATTCTCTCCAGTTCCATATGGGCCATGTTATGAGCTTCATTTTTGGATGGTACTATCGTGAACAATATGAGCTCGACCACGCGAGCGCGTGGCGAACAGCCTTTAACCTTATGTCGGCTGATTCGCAGCGGCGGCTGTCGGAAACAAAGCGGAAAGGGCGCCGCGCTTCCACTAGCTGTTGACCCTCCCGCTTCGATATTGTTGATGCGAAACAGCATCTTAGAGAGTGTCAGTGGCCGCTAGCGGTGATATGAATTCCCATCAACGCGAACAGCCACATCAGACTAGGTAGCTGCTGAGATATCGGCTGTGACGTAGCCTGCCACGATGCGCAGGCCATGCTTGCGCATCAGTATCTCGGTGGTGTCGGCTGAGGATTTTGCTGCGCCTCATTTATTTATTTTGTTATCATTGCTAGCGGTCATTGGCACGCAATCAGCCGACATCTCGCAGCAACGCTAGCGAGGCGGGAGTACCAACAGTCAGCGGAACAGCGCCCCCCCCCCCCTCTCCCCTCCAGTTTCGGCAGCGCCATCCACGTATCACCCTATCTCAGTTTTAAGGCTATTTTCCACGTGCTCTCATGTTCGAGCTCATATTACTAACGATAGTACACGGTACAGAAATTGTTATTTACTGAAACAAATAATTGAAGTCTGCGTAGTGCTTTCCAGACAATGACCTTTTTATTTTTTATCATGCAGGGAGCTAGCGTTCCAATAACACCTTGCATTGTTTACGATGGCCCCGATCTGCCCTATGCAAGCAAGCTTTTCCTCCATGTGGACGAAGAACTGCTCTTCAGTGGGTCCAATGCCGAAGAATGAGTAGCTGCACTCATGGCAGCACATTGGCTGTTAAATATCGACTGCCATCACAAGGCGTTCAACGTTCTCGTCGCTGTTGAATGGCTCCTTCTTGGCCAGTGGGTAATGACTCCGAGGACACAAGTAGTAAAGCTCCTGAACATTTTCAAGAAAGCCTAGAAAATAGGCCTTAGCTTCTGCTTAAAGTATGTCGCCACCTGTGATTAACTCGAGCTTAAGCCATAAAGTTATATTTTCACATGGTAACGAGTACTTATTTGTTTTACATTATACAGAAACGAATACTATGGCGGTACTAGTATTTCATTTCAATTTCTTGCTCATTTTCTTGTGACATTTTAATACAAGCCATATTGTCTCTGCCGATTTCAACATGTTCTCACAGGTCATTCCACTTTGTGGTTATTGGCTTAGTTTTTATATTCAAAGGAGTTTGTGACTTTTTTGCAGTAGTTTTAATAATTGAGATCTTTTGCTATTGAAACTTTTGCTTAACAAAACTGCCAGTACTTGTCAGTGAAATCATTGCATCGAATATTGTTTTAAAATTTATTTTTGAGCTATATGACAAACTTTAAGTTTTGTCAATATTTTTAAAGGAAATAAATACTCGTTTTATTCAATTACCAATGATTCTGTTGTCTTTGCTTGGAAAGGGATAATCTTTAAATTTCTCTGAACATGCCCGTGTAAAATTTGATTGAACTGTTGTTATGTAGGTAATGCTTCTGCAGGGCTGTCGTCGTCATAGCGTCTCTATTCCCATGCATTTCCTGCATATTACCGCATTCAGCATGCGCTGCAACGTGCGCGTCATGGCCCGATTGCTCACTTTTTTGTGTTGGAGCCACAATCCATTGCTTTTGAGAAAGTGGGAAATATTTCATAATTCCAGCAATGTGCACAGTTTTCTACTTCACTCATGTACTTTCCCAGAAAAGAGATAATATGGAGGCCTGCTGTGGAAAACGACATTCTGAGTCCTTAAAATGTTGCGTGAGTTGTCACGGAGCATTGATACCCTGCTCGTGTATCAGCCCTACTAAGAAAGTCGACAACAGGCACAATGGTGTGGGCACTGCTGGAATTTTGAAACTTTATCAATCCACTTTCTCATCAAGGAATTGCACATTTCTGAACTATCTCTTTAACAGGAGAATGACCAGACCGTACCTTGTGTGTTCCAGTTGATTTCAAACACATACACTGATGTTATGCAGCCCATTTAAGACGATGGCACCTTATTTTATCAACAGCATAAGTGCAGGTATAAGAAGTGGCACCAATATTTCCCTTCTTGGGAAGGGCAACTACAGCGGGAAAATTCATTCTGGGGTGCGCCCACAGGGACCAGATGTCTGTAGTGTCCCAAGGGGGCTGACAGGGAAGAAGGTTCATTTGTGCTTCTCCCTGTAACTGCTACCTTTTCGAGGACGGTTTCATCTATTACACCCCACTCGCACGGGTGTAGCTTGTTCTAAGACCCATACTGCACTATACGGCTGTGTTACAATGAAGCATGTTAAATTGAATTCCTCATTATGAAGTGGAAAGAACGCCCTTGCTTAATATTTTGACACAAACGCCTTGGTCATTTGTGCTCCATGTCATTTGTGCTCCTTGTTTGGCGGCATACGCGATGCCGCTCCGCACACTCGAGAAAGGTCATTGAATACCGTAGAATTTGTCTCGGATGTACGAGCTTTGTGTTTATAAAAGCTTGACTTTATTTTGTACTATTGGATAACTGTGTGAACATCTTGCAATGTGTGTCAACACATTTTAGATAATGACTTTGTATTCAGTCACGATTGCACTGTATATGTAAGGGCCATATATGCCGTGCTTCATGTGCACCATAAAATCAGTGCTGCTGCCAGCATTTTCCTTCTGTGGCAGGAGCCACTATAATAGGTCATGCGCCCTTGAAAGGACTGGCTAAAGGGTAAGCTTTCTAGCGTTTCAATGGGAGCCAACTGGGAGGGGGGAACCACTCGAATTATGGAAATTCTTGCCTGGGTGTTTGGGTGTAATTGTGCATAAACACCCTAACGCCCTTTTTCTCGTTTGGGTGTAATGTGCTTTTACACCCTACACCCTTTTTTTCATTTGGGTGTAATATGCTTTTACACCCAACCACACCCATTGGGTGGAAGTTTGAAATTACACCCATTGTATAGGTGTAATCCTGCTTGGTACACCTATTTTTTGGGGTGTAGGGGTGTGAGTTATAGACACCAATTTACACCCATACGGGTGTAAAGTGGTTTACAGTGTATCCTAGAAATTTGTTTCTCATTTAATTTTTTTCTTACATCACGCGATAGCGGTCACGGACACCGGCGGCGCCGGCGGCGGACACTATGGCGCCAAAATGAGCTGTTGTGATCTCATAACAGCTTTCACTGTAACAAACTTCAGCGCCGACAATGCCCTCTCTATGCTGGTCTGCGTGACAGGCGCGCAGAAGTCCACTTGCGTTAATATAAACATCTCTGGTTGCCACTGTTTTCGTTTTTCGCACAATTTCAGCATATCTTTCATTTGGAATTCCTGCCTGAGGCAAGCGCCAGTACTGTACCCTGACATATGCTCACATTGCATGAGCTCACTTGCTTCGGGTTGCTAAGTTTTCTCGTGAACCGAAAAACGATTGAAAAAGTTTCGGTTTCACTCCGGAACGAAATAATAGATAAAGTTTCGGTTACGTTTTCGTTCCGGTCGAAAATATCGTTTTTTTTCGGTTTTCGTTCTGTTCCGACACCCTGGAAAAAACACTTTGCGTGCCGTCAAGTTCAAACACGCCACAACAGCCGATCTCCTCGCTCTCAAGAAAGCACGCCGCCGACGCTAGCGATGAAAATCCCTCCGTAGGCCTACTCTGACCCGGCTCACACAAAGCTTGCACCCGAACCGCGAGAACTGTCGTCCGATGCCCCGAGAGCTCCACGTTGGGCAGCCAGTGTAGGATCTGAAAATGTGCCGCTCTGGGAACACACGGAGACAGTCCACACGGTCGTGCAACAACAAATGTACGTTTTACTAAACACATATTTTACATACGACGAGCTCACCTGCCGAATCTGATACACAACTAGTCACTTGCTAAATAACCTTATACAACGCTAATGAATGTCTCTGCGGCTCTGTCTCTGCGGCTAATACGCAGAGACGCGCGTGGGCCATCAGGCGCAAACGACTCTACAGTGGGTGATAGCAACCCCACAAACTCTACGAACGGGAATCGCTGGGTGCCAGTGCTACGCACTTCCTCAGGTTTCACAGTAACGTTTTTTTTTTCTTCTGTACTGATCTCCGAAAGATTGTTTATTCTTCTGTGACTTCTTTAACTCTGCTAAGCAAGGAAGACATAATGTTCTGTGAGCAATGCTAGACACTTATTCGACATGACTGTTCACAAGTTACTCTGCGACCAGAGCCTATGTTAAGTGGGTTGCCGCCAGTGTGAAGCCACTTCTGATGGTTTTTGAAATGGTTTGTGAAATTGAATTGGTCTTCTAAATAGTCTTTAAAATGGTCTTTGAAATTAGGTCCACCACAATAGGGGTAACGGCGGTTTAAACAAAAAGTGAAAGCCAATGTGACAGAAACTAAATGTTTCGATTCTGCTTCCTGCAGCAATGTTTTTACATTTAGTGCCCCTTTGCGACACAGATTATACTCGACTGTCAATACACGCGTGAAATTTACATAAGTTGATGCTGAGGTTCTGGAGACCAAATTTAAACTAAGTGGAAACGTTAGAATATGTTATTGGGTATTTTACAGCCTTTAACCGTATTTAAAATGTGAATAATTATCTAATTATCGTATAATCTATCATGTTATACTTCTTCGTAAACCGAATTCTACGACCCACTCAAATTACATGTGATAGATATTGGCTGGCAACGAGCAATCCTGAAAAAGGCAAAAAATATAATGTAATTCCCGCCGAAGCCCGCCACGTCCAATGTCTCGGTAAAAACGATACTGCTTTCACCAAAGCTACCCTGTGTAGCAAAATATTTCAACCAGAAGTGATTTAAAGGAAATTTTGACCACAAGAGTGCTTAATTTACAATTCGCTTAGTGTTTACAGACTCTTGCTTACCACTTTGCACAGAAACGGCAAAAGAAAGTCGTGCCTCCAAATAAGTACGCCGTGTCGCAACGAGATACACTAAAGCATTTTTTTTCTACGCGAGAGACACAAAACCGCATATCGTTTTCTTTACCTGAGTTTTAACCTCGCTCTATATATGTAGTTCAGCCGCTCATGTGTGCTCTTTGTGCAACAATGCTGTCGAATGCGTGAATTTTTCTTCAGGAATGCAAGACATAAGGACGAGTGTGGCAGGAGGATTTCAGAGGTTGCGTCGAGCTTGCATGCATGGAACTTCTTGCTGCGAAGTGAATTGTTTTTCGTGGCATTTTTCAACAGCATTGCTTATACAGGGTAGAGGATCCCGCCGCTCGTCGTATGCGGTGTTCTAAAGAATCGGCGATTGCCGCTTCGCCCTCGGTGGTGAAGGCCGATATTGTGGTATGTATATGGTTCCGCCACCCTATGCTGGTCATCGCACAAATATTTAATCTTTAAGGCCCGTATTGGACGTGGTGAACTAAAAGCTATGTCTGAAATTGCTGGATAACCATGACGCACACAATTTACTATATAGAAATATTTGCTAAACCAAATCAATTCCATCTTTTCCATATATATATATATATATATATATATATATATATATATATATATATATATATTTGAAGGGGAGGCACGACAACTCCAGGTATTTTCTATATTGAATGAACTTGCAGGTAGCACATTTTGTAAAGGAAACATCCCTTTACTAACGTTTCGGCCGTGGCACGGCCTTCCTCTGAGTAAGTAGGTCAGTTACAACGCAGCCGCTGTTATGGGCTCACGCGTTGAACTATCGGTGCAGCAGCTAGAGCAATCGTAATAAAAAAAAACAATTGGTATATTCTCAAAAAGATTGTGTTAACATGACTGACAGACGATAAGTACATGAATATACAAGTTTCAAGTTTTCCTTGCGCATCAACACGTGGGACACAGTGTGGTCGGCAGGACATGTAAAAAGATCTCTGAAGTAAAGAAACTACGAATGACTAATATTCCCCGTAGTGCGGCTGTATTCCCCGTAGTGCGGCTGTATTCCCCGTAGTGCGGCTGTGTAAATCCCCGTATTGCGGTGGCGAAGTCCGGCACCGTAAGTAGGGCGACGAAATTCTCTTTGCCGCTCTTGCCCAATCCACATGCCAGCGCTCGTTGTCGCATACACGCTTGCTTAGCGATTGCAATGAAGGACTAACAGTGCAGTTTTAGAGCTCTTGAACAGGTTCGTAGGTTTCCAATTATAAATGAATTAGAGTACGTCCTTTCAATTTACAAAGATCCAAAACTAAGGCGAGCTGAAGGATTAGGAATGGCATCTGCTTGAGCAAATGCGAGCCTTGTTATATAGCGATTAGGGCGTACTTAATCAACTGCGCGAACAAATCGAGCGACGAAAGGAAGAACACGGGCCGAACGCTGTTTTTTGTTTGTTTGCTTCTTTTTTAGTGCTGTTCATTAAATATGGAACCACACCAACTAGGCCAGCTTCTTTCCATCCCCTGGCAAGGATGTGTTGCTTGAAATACCAGTGTACATCTTACTGCAACGTTCCTAATATCCGCTGTTGTATATAATAAAGACGTTTCGAGCGGCTCACGTGTTTTTAATAAGACGTGTCTGAACGAATTTACGAAGGCCTACTCATTCGGCTATGACGTGTGCGGCTGAGCCCGAGTTCGAGCATTCGATCCCAGCCGCGGCGGGCGCCATTACTACCACAAAAATGCCTCCATCGAACCCACGCACTTACGTTCACCGGTAGAAAGCATAGCCAGAGACTCGCCAGGCCGCTAAGCTACAGATGTGATGAAATATGAACAATATTATGCAAATGAGCGGTTTTCTGTGGGCAGACACGCGAGATTCAGGCGCGATTCCTATTTATAATTGTAA
Source organism: Rhipicephalus sanguineus (assembly GCF_013339695.2). Lineage (NCBI taxonomy): Eukaryota > Metazoa > Arthropoda > Arachnida > Ixodida > Ixodidae > Rhipicephalus > Rhipicephalus sanguineus. The sequence continues at coordinate 110,234,866 of NC_051179.1, forward strand.
TGCTACAACGCAGTATTCTTTCGCAGCAAGTCACAAAAGAGAAGCGCGAAATTGATTGAATGAGCGTTAACTGAAAGTCAAATAATTTTGGCTCACAATTTGAAAAAGGTGAAATTTACGATGCACTATTTTACAACTTCTATGTTTTTGTAGTTGCGATTCCTTGCGGTTCCAAATAACTAGACTTCTCCGTGCGGTTACTGAAGTGACTTCGTTTCAATCCAAGTGAAATTATGTACCCTACATGAGCAAGTGTGCCTAAGTGGAGGTTTTGTCGGATTGGTAGTGATCATACAAAATCAGCTTGATTAAAAAAGTAAACGACACTGAAATGATCAGAGAGCCTATAGAGATGGAAATGCGGGAATTTCGCCATTATTAGGGACACGACGAGGAGAAGTGTCTATTCTATCACTTCATTAACCCTTAAAGCACGATACTCAAGTTCAGTTCGCTCTAAAGGGCGCATTAGATCCCGTGTAGTCATCACCGCACAGTATTATAAGTTACTATTTTCGCTAGAATTTTCCTCAGGAATAAGTATCAAGTCATTCTAATAATTATGTGTTCCAAGAAACGAATGTGATGTAGCGGCGCAATTCAAAATGCACAGCTTCTTCAAGTCCATTCTGATTTGCAGAAAAAATAAAAAAAATACCTGTGGAAGGGCACAATGCTGTGCGAGTTCACATTCAATGTTATTTAGAATAGCGCGATAAGTTTGGGCCATCACGAAGCACTCAGTACATAATATAGGCAGGATCGTCAGCGTCGCTTCATATTTCATGTCCATCTAGAGGTCGCTGTCTTGGGCTGCGAGAATTGCTGACCTCAGCAAGTGTACTTCTTAATGAATTCACATAAAGCGCTGCACGAACTCCCACGCATGTAGTGTTATGCATCGTAAAGTGTATACCTCATGTGCGTAGACCTTTTCAAGGATTGCAAGTAACTGAGCTCATTTCCCCGAGTAAAAATTATGCCGTCATCCCTTCGGACTGTTCCATCACACATGCTGCAAGTATTTTTCGCATCTTGCTGTGTGGCTTGCATTTCTAATTTTTTGTGAGGAGGAACACGATCATATCAGAACAAAATTATGCGTGGCATTAACTGGCTTAACGTCGTAAATAGGAACGGACAGCGGAGTTGAAGGGATGCCTCAGTAATGTATCGCAAGGTAGTGCAAAGCTAGGACGGGATGACTAACGTCACACCACGTGCGCTCGGCGCGGCTGCACATTGATTTCTCCCGCGCACGACTCCGCCCCGTCATCTGCATGTCTCTAACGTCGAAATCGCCACCCTCCTCGACTAGCCTCCGCTATAGTATGCTCTACCATCCCTAATCCTCACATCATTCCTCCTCACGCTCACTTGCTATACTATACTGTACATGGCTATGCTATGCTTTACCCTCCCTTCTCATTTTCTTCCACCTCACCCTCACTAGTTACTCCTGCTGGTAACTTCAATACATGAGGACCTCTTGCGCACCTTTGCTTGCAAATGCCGTAACTAAATCTTTAAAAAAATAACAAAAATTAGCCGTCATTCCGCTTTGCGAACGTGAATGTCCAGCGAAGCTGTATGAAACACCACACAGGAGGGGGGGGGGACGTATGTTTTATTACTATCTTACAGAAATTATAGTGAATACGCCTTGTGGTCGCTTTGGTAGACCGTGATTGGTTCCGCGAACATTTTCAGTAAGAGGACTTCTTTCCTTTAGTCGAGCATTGCGTTCACACTGTTCTTCTGGTGCCTTTGATTTCCGTGTCTCGTAATCCTATCGTGGTTTTGGGACGTTAAACCCCAGATATTAATATTAATAATTTCCGTGGTGTACCCATGACAGTCTTAGAATGAACTGAATGAGTTGCTAGACGGGTTTCTCTTTTATATATGAAAGCGGGAAACACATGCGGGGAAAAGGAACGGCCGTTTGACGTCATTCGAAGCCCTCGTGTGCAGTGCGAAACAGCTGCAACCTAATCTTTACCAGAAAAGCGTGGGAGGGTGTTCCCATTGTTCACGGGCGCCTTATCCTCGAGCATGCAATTTTGATGCTTGTTTTGTGATTTCCTTTACTCAAGCCAATGCCCAGCTCTTTGCTGTATGCCTGATTGCAAAAAATTTTATGCCGTTAGCCTTCAATTGTTAACCATTTCGGCCCTGGTGGTCTCAATTGACACCACACCAGAAATGGTACCGCCACGCCAAGAAAACCAAACAAAAACTCCCAATTTTTCGCCAGAAGTGAAGTCGCGGCCCACCTACTTTTTGAATTTCCTTATGTCCTTTTCAATAAAGCTGCCACATATTTCACTTTGTAACCGTTCAGCCCTGATGTACATTTTGAGACACTACTTGTATCTGTGTTAGTAATGACATTATGAAGTTGAAATTTTATGGGGATGCTATTTATGTCCTAAACATGAAAACGAAATGCATTAAAAAAAATCTGCAAACAAAACAAGAACGCCAGGCCAGCGCGGAAAGCGCAGCATAGTCACAGCGAAAGCTGGAAGAGCGGCAGTTCTAGAGCCCGTTGTAAACTCTTGGTGCTACTAATACAAGTACACTAGCAAGGTACCCACTACGCCATAAATCACAATATTTGTGAAGTTGGGAAGCACCTACAACGACATTATTCGTCATTGCGCACAGAAGCGCGGTTCCAGGTACACATATGTAAGGCATTATGTGCACTTTGTTTACGTGACGACTGATGACGATGAAGAATTGTGGCTCAGCCCTTGTAATGGGTTGGAAGCTTTAAACGGCTCACCAATTACTTAATTCGCATTATGTGACACGCGGTCGCTATTTCACTCTCCCACCATGCAATATAACATACGTTGACGTGAGAAAGAGAGACAGAGAGAGGAGGGAAGAACTTTATTGAGACCCTGAAGAAATGGATGATGGGCTTACGGGCTTCCTTGGCAACCAATGCAAGTGCACTTGCGAGGAACCCACTACGCTATAATTCATCATAATTTCCGCGAAGTAGGGAAACAGCCACTATGCCATTTTTCGTCATTCAACGAAGAGCCGTGGTACCCGCTGAAAACATGTAAGGCATTATGCGCACTTTATTGTTGTTGTGCCTGATGACGATGAAGAATTATTGCAGAGCCCCTTGTAATGGGTTGGAAGAATCCAACAGCCCACTCGTTGCGCAATTCGCATTTTGTGACGCCTGGTTACACAATTCGCGTTGTGTGGTGCGTGGTTGTTATTTCACTCTTCTACCACACTAAATTACATATGTTAATGTGATTCCTTCTCGACATGAAGCTTGTATAGCGTCTTCTTGCAAGGGCAGTTCCAAGCACCGGCATGGCTCTGAGGTACAACACTGGGCTCCCACGCAGAGGGCCCAGGTTCGAACCCCGTTGCATCATGGAAATTTTTTTCTTATTTCGTTTTTTTTTAGGGGCGAAGCTCCTTATGGCGTGGCCCGAGCGTCTCGTCGTAGGTAACCGCCTCTCGTTAGTTCTTGAACTGGCCGTAGAGGGCGGTACTTGTACTATATAATGAATGCATATACGCTGAAAAATGCAAGATGGTACGATACTAGAGGGCGTTACTTGTAGTATGATAAAATAAAAGGTGAGTTTTATGAAAACAGGAATGACGTCACACGTACGGAAGGAGAGAGACGATCGCGCGACGACGATCGCGTGTTCTTCGGCGGCGCCGTACGCCAGGGGGTGCTCTATAATACAATAAACGCGCCGTTTTTGGCGCGCGCGCGTTCAGAGGGTCTGCGGAAGATGGACAAGGCTGCTGAGCGGCGTGCGCGCAGGGCGGCGGCGGCTCGCGCTCGAAGAAGGGACCCCGACGTGCGGGCGCGCGAGGCAGAAGCGCGCCGCGAAGCTGCGCGGCGCGCCGACAAGATCCCGGTGTACGAGAACGAGAGGCCGAAGCGGCGCCAGGCCGCACGAGATGATCTCCAAGCCGTCCGGCAACGAGAAGCGACGAGAAAGCGTGCCTATCGACGGGCGAACGAGGAGGTGAGAGTTCGAGAGGCGGCTGCAAAACGTGCCAAGAAAGAACACGAAGGTGCCGACGCCCGGTTCAAGAGAGACTTTCTGGACGTTTCGTTCGGCCACAGTTGCGACGTGTGCGACCGGTTGTGTTTCTCGAACAATCTAACCAAGATATCGTCCATTAAGAACGACACCGCTCGAATAACCGCCATCACCTCGTTGCTGTGAGCCTTTCCCGACCACGATGCTACTCACGAGTTTCATTTGAGGTGTGGGGCGAGGTATCATTAAAGGGACTCTAAAGGCAAATAATAAGTCGACGTTGATTGTTGAAATAGCGGTCCAGAAACCTCGTAGTGCTGCTTTTGTGCCAAGGAAGTGCTTATTTTGAAATAAAAGCACGTTTTTAGTGGTCCGCATCGCGTTAGCGCGCTTCAAATCTCCCGCCTGAAAATACGACTTTCATACGTCACTGCTGCCGTGCCCAACGTTGCCCGCTTTTACTGCGCGGCCGCCGACACTAGTAGCAACCGAGCGGAAGTAGCGGGACCCACAGTAGCAACAACGGCGCTGCGGCAAAGACTTGCTCGGATGGGCACATTCAAAGCCTCCACCAAGTTGCGGTTGGTCTCGTAATCCTCAGTACGAAAGTGCAGCGATCACACACGCAGAGGTTTTGACTGTTTAGCACACTGGCGCAATGGCATGACACTAAGCCACTTCGAGCGTAAGGGTTCATTCCGCGGCACCCAGTGAAAAGACACACCGGTTTCCTTGCTGCAGCACTGGCGTTGTGCACCATTCGGGCATCCGGCAATATCACACGCATGCGGCATTTTGTCGAACTTTCTGTCAGAGCGCCTGTCACGAGCGCGCAAAACACGCACGGCAGTACGCGAACCCGAAACTACCACTGAGACGGGCGAGGCGCAGTTCGGCGAAAACTGAACCTTTGAACCACGCGCGCCGTTCCCCATGGCAACGCCACGGAGGTTTTGTTTTCCATGAAACAAGCGGAAACGAACAAACAGCATTTTATTACGTCTTTTGATGCTCGGAATGTTCTTTTTTTACTGCTGCTAGTTTGATTACTAGTGATTTATTGTAGGCCGACTTCCATACGTCATCGGGATCACTTCGAAAATGTCCCACTCGTGGCGCTCATCATGTGATACATAGCTTAATTTCTCGGTAAGTAGGGCACTGCTGTTGATAATATTGCCGTTTTAGAAGTTGTCATAGATTGGGCTTTCACTCTGACATAAATTGTTATTTGCCTTTAGTGTCCCTTTAATATCAAGAGCTTCGCCCCACTCTTCATCATTCACCCCGTGGATATGCTGCCATTTTTCTTATTTCGAGCGATACTGGTTACGCACACCGGCGGCGGCGGACAACTACAGCGCCAAAAACGGCCGTTGAAATGATCTCATAACAGCTTTCGCTGTAAAAGAATCAGGACTGAAAGGGTTAAAGAGCCCCTAAACCACCTAGATCTTGAAATTTAGTTGTGGTGTTGCAGTTGTGCACGAGTCTACAGCGAACGCGTTCGTCGACTCGTCTGTCCACCTCTCCGAATGCCATTCCTCAGCGTCCTAGGTGACAACGCAAGGAGCGCGCGCGTCTGCTAGCAGAGAAGCACGCGAGCGCGAGTGTGTGTTGGTGGTTTAGGGGCCTGGTGCTTTGGTTAACGGCACGTAGGCCACATGGTTTTTGCCCATGCATTTTTCGGCTTACGGATCCCCTATTGCAAAAACCAGCGCCGTTCCAGTACCCCCAGCGTGATACCAGTACGTTTCTTGGCGCTGGAGCGCACTGGGAACACTGGTACACGGTAGAATTCACTGGGACTCCGGTGAAAGCGCTGTGAAAGCGCTGGGTCGCACTGGTAGAGCCACTGGCTTTGCCGCTGTGACGCTGGCGCTCACTGGGAAGCGCTGGAGACGCTGGAATTATCACTGGCGTGCGCTGGCACATACTGGAGCCTGCACTGTTCTGCCAGTGCCGCGCGCTGCTTTCAGTATCGTGCGCGGCGGAATGCTTTGGTATCGTTGAATATCGAATGTCTGATTCGATGGTACCGATAGATGCTATCCTAACGGGTCCCAAACATGTGTCACAAATTCTAGCTTGGCAGAAAAAGACCAGAAGATGCGCACTATTTTCATGGTATACGTGATATGATATATATATGTGAAATCACGGTCACTTTTAATGTTTCCCTGTCGAATGGGGAGAAAAATATGTTAATAACCCAAAGCAGCCAACACTGATCATTTTGCTTTCTACCACGCTTTTTTTATTCATGCAGTGCCAATAACGTCGTTAATTTTTGCGGAACACGTACGTAGCGGCAATGAATACACATTTTGTGCATGCCGCTCATATATATATATATATATATATATATGTATATATATATATATATATATATATATATATATATATATATATATATATATATATATATATATATATATATATATCAATTTTGCATCCGTGATGTGTGGCGGTAATGACTTCATATTGTAATGTTTCTAAGTCTGGAGGCGTTGGTCTGAACATACAGAGCACATCGTTACATCGCCGTGCAGTTGGCAAGAAGTAAATGAGAGCTGGCTTCGCGACCTCTCCCAACGGAGGCCAGAAAAACAGCCGTCGTTCGATATCGCCACACCAGAAACGCATCTCGGGCAATTCTTGCACTTCCACTTACTTCAGCTATACGTTAGGTAACAGTTAAAAAGGTTTCGAGGCTAAAATGCAGAAACTTCAACCATCGCAACTCATCTGCGCGGAGGTCGTTCCTACCCAGTGCGGCTCCCAGCGAGTGTTAGGCCTAGCGTACCGGCCGAGTCCGTCTACATACCACCGGCGCTTCTTGGTTTAAGCACACGCAATTCCAACGTGTAAGAATTACTGTAAAGTATAGTCTGGACATCCGTTAACCTAAATTAACTATTTTTTCTTGTGTGCGGTGTCCGCCCAAGGAGCGATGACCATCGATGCGACGCGCTTCCAGCAACAAACGCAGGCTCACCGAAAGCAGCCGGCCGCACTCGCCGGTACTTCTCTGACTCATACGTCAAAACACATACCTGTCAACCGGTACGCGTTAGTGAACTAACACACCGGCATCTTTTTTGAACTAATTGTATTTGTTTTTGCTGAGCGGTTTTATAGTTGTAGGTATCGATAGAACTGCAAGTCAGAATACAGACACGCCCGCCCCACAGTAATATCGTCGCTCGCGCGAGAAAACTACTCAGTATGAATTCATGTAGGCGCGTGTTTATCGAACGAGTCATCATAAAGCTTCTGTACATGTTCATCATTAGCAAGGGCGAGAAACGGCTGTTAAAAATCGGCAGTAACAGCCGTCAAACTGTACCCTGCTCCTCGATCCATCTGATATTTTTCAGAGTTAAAACGTGAATTCATAAAGAAACCTAGCGCTCTTCCCATTTTGGGCACTTCATTCGTCGCCGGCCACCCTTTGTCTGTGTCTAATAAAGAAGCAAGCGTGATTTGGAAAGGAAGATCGCGTCTTCCTTGGATGCGCGACACCGAAATATGAAACGATACGCTGTCTTACTGTATTGACTAGCCCTTTTACAGCAACGTCGACGTGTTTCAGCGTGGCGCAGTTTAAACACGTCGACGTTGCTGTAAAAGGGCTAGTCAATACAACGTCGACGTGTTTCAGCGTGGCGCAGTTGTAACGCTTGTACGCTGGTAGAGGCCGCCTTGAGTATTTTGTTCGCTATGTATGCTAATTACACACATTTGTAATAAATACCATGAAAAAAAGAAAAAGAAAAAAAATTCAGCGTGGCGCAGTGGTAGAGTACTCGTTTGGAGATTCAGAGGTGGCGAGTTCGAGTCCTCGTGAAGTAGCTTTTTTTTTTTTTTCATACGGCTTTTTTTTTTTTCTTTTTTTACTGCACTGATGCTTTCTATATGACTTTCTTTACTAATATTTTTATGCAGGGAACGTAGGGACCGCCGTTTTAACGCTGTAGAGCCGTTTTGCGCTCGAGTGCCCAGCGCCTCCCAGTAAAACGCCGCTCCAGCGGCCCAGTATCCAGCGCGACGCTGGGCCCATAATCAGGCATGGCACTGGACGCTGGTACCCAGTGGCGCTGGGTTTTGTATACCTCTACCCCCAAGGGTCCTATCTCGAGATAGGACCCTTGGGGGTAGAGGTATACAGCTTCGCTTTAAATCGTCACAGAGACAGGCTATCGTAACAAAATCTCTAAAGGTATCAAAATGTTCTGCACAATACACTGTAAACCTTTTCATACCCATAAGGGAGTTTCGATCATTGAAACAGCCTTCGTACACCCTAATTTCTGACACTTAATTTACAAAGGGTGTGAATGCGACGCAAGCTCCCTTTGCGCACACTTACTCTGAAATAAGGCCGTATCAACGGCATGTTCAAATACAACAACCTAATAAATGGTAGGGTGTGAGGGTATTTCTTGAAATGCTAACCTATAAATTTTTGTGAGGAAGTTTCGGTAAGTTACCCTGGCGAATGTTTTGAGCTGTTAAGCCTCAGTTACAATTTACAGCTACCAGCAGCGACATTCCGTTTTTTTTTCTCTCGAGTCTGATCGTTGTGCGCACACACCCATTGCTACAATGTTTTACGATATAGCATGCATACACGCAATAAGCACAGTTGCATCTGGTATTTCCCCAGAGTGGGTGGTTAAATATGGCTATAGGTTTCCCCTGGAAGAACTAGCTATGGGATTTGCTTTACAGTGCTTCAGAAAGTAGGGAGCAAAGCGCGTGGGTGGGGAACCGCTTTGTTTAAATTTTTCAAAGGGAGCCGCCACGGTGGTCTAGTGGTTATTGTGTTCGGCTGCTGACCCCCTAGGTGGCTGAATCGAATCCCCGCCGCTGCGGCCGCATTTTCGATGGAGGCGAAACTGCTTGAGGCCCGTGTACTTAGATTTAGGTTTGCGGTAAAGAACCCCAGGTGGTCAAAATCTTCGGAGCTCTCCACTACGGAGTCTCTCACAATAATATCGTGGTTTTGGGACATAAACCCCAACAAGAATTATTATTATATGTTTTTGAAAGGGTGTTAAGGTGTATGTTCGCTTAAACACCTAATTCCACTTTTGCCATAAGGGTGTAGTTTTTTATATTACACCCTTGGAAATTGCTGCATAAAGGGTGTAAGTCCGCGAAGTATGCCCACAAAAAGGGTGTAATCCAGCTTGCTGCGCTCTTTCCGTGGGGTGCATGGGTGTGAGTTGTAGACACCAAAAAACACCTATATGGGTATAATATTGTCACGTGGTCGTGACGTCGACGAGGGCAGCAGTCAGCACGTCAGTGATGAAACTCTTTATTTGGCCGAACTTGTGGCCGGGAAAATGAAGGTCAACTACAGCAATACACTGATAGCGGCGAACAGAGCGTCGACCGTCGATCAACTGACAAGCGGTCAAGCGCGTCGGCTTTTATACAGGCGATATCGAACTTTCTAGCGATATCGCTGGTTGTTGCGCAATGTCTAGAATAAGCTCGAGTGTTCGCGTCTTGCGCGCAGTCTTAACAAAATGATCTACAATAACCGCGAAGCTTCTCCAACAATCAGGCGCGGTTTGCGCTGAGCGTTGCTGACAGCCTTTGTGGGCGAAAAACCGAATACAGCAAAAGTGATGATAAGAAACGCACGTGGCAATATGGTTTACAGTGTACCTAAATATTCTGCTTTTTACAGCAAAGCTGTATACCTCTCGTTGGTCGGAAAATTTTGTGGTGTAAACACAAAATGCCAGGTAAAAGAGCCCCTAAACCACCTGCAGACGTTCACCTGCTGCTCTGCCAGCTGTTGCACGCGCTCTTTTCGTTCTCACCTCGGACGCTGAGGAGGGGCACGCGGAGAGGTGGTAAGACAGGCCAACGAACGCGTTCGCTGTAGACTTGTGCACCACTGCAACGCCACAACTAATGGCATCTTCACAAAATCGCACCGCTGTGCACAGGAGTGCCCTGCTGCGCCGTGCCGTCCAATCATTGTAGCGCCTGGGCGACCCGGTGCGAACCGATGCCAACCAGTGCGATTTGTCGAAGATGCTATATAGATTTGGGTGGTTTAGGGGTCTTTCAACAAATGAAAGCAAACGACATACCTTTCTTTGCAATCAAGCATGCAGCATAGAGCTCAGCGTTCGCTTCAATAAAGAAAGCGATAAAACGAGCATCAAAGCCGCATGATGGATAATAAGGCGCCTTTGTACAATGGGAGCCCTCTCCCACGTGTTCCCGGCAAATATCAGGTTACGGCTGCTTTGCACTTCACGCGAGGGCTTCGAATGACGTCAAACGGCCTTTCCTTCTCCTCGCGTCTGTTCCACGCTTTCATATATAACAGGCAGATCCGTCTAGCAAATCATTCAGTTGAATCTAATGGGCAGACCACGGAAATTAAAAGACACCAGAAGACCAGCGTGAATACAATGCTCGAAGAAAGGAACAAATTGGTCTTGCTGAAAATTGTTGCGGAACCAAGCACGGTCTCCCACAGTGAACACAAAGCGATTACCAGTACCATTACTTAAAAGTAATAATAAAGCAGACACCTCCTCCCCCCCCCCCCCCCCCATCAGCATGTGCGTTATACAGCTTCGTTTGACATTCATGTTCGCAGGGCGTGATGGTGGTCAATTCTGTTTTCTTTCCTCTGGGTTGAAGTTTTGAACAAGCGATGACTATGTGTTATTACTATTTCCACATAAGGTAACCGAATTACTTATCCCTTTCCAGACGCCTTCTCCCTATGCTGGGACATTGGTTCTGAGTTACGAAGAAGAAAATAGGCTCGGTGTGCCTGTCAGAAGAAAAGTATTGTGGCACCATCTGTGAACAACATATCGCGTTTTATTTTTTTTTATCTTTGTGAAGGCAAAATGCCGACAATACGTACAAGTTGGTCTACGTGCGACTTTGGTCTAAGTTCAGATGAGCTCATAGGGATGCTGAACCATCTACCTTGCTTGGTGAAAAAAAAACACATTCTATGCATAGAAAACACAAATGTGAACAACTCAGCGAAACTTTGTTGTCGAGCTCGAAAAATAAACTTCGCAAGTGGAGCACATAATAAAAACTTTCTCGAGCACCCTGCCTTCATACAGAGGCACGTCCTCAGTCTCTTCGAAGCGGCCGGCGGCTGCGAGATGTGGTTATTTAACGGAATGCTGCTGTCAGCGGATAGCTAGCATAAACCAAGAGCTTCGTTTGTGTCAGGTGCTCTTCTCATAATAACCGTATATTTTAGTTGTTATAGTTAACTGAACAGGTTAAATAAGCAAAAATGCCCCACTAATGAACATACTGTCTATTGTATTGACTGAAACCAGCCCTGTTTTATTCGTTAGGCGTGAAGTTATATTTTTATTTCTCCGCTTAAGTCGTGAAAAATAACTGCCGGGGTCCCACGCTACAAAAAAGCAAAGATGCAGAATAATTCGGTAACGTCACATTTACTGATAATAATTGTAATTGTTGATATCTTACGTCCTGAAGCCACACCATTTTATTGGAACAGACGGTTAATAGTCTCTATATCAGTTTCGACATTAGGTAGACTTGTCATGATTGAAATCTTTTCTAACTTAAAATGTGCAGCTAAGCCTACGTTTGTAGCGAGCAGAACAGTGGCGCCGCCCTCGCTTGACGTATAATGCGATGCTCATAAGAGGTATAAGAACAGTTGCTAGCAGAGGGACTAGTGACATCTGACGACGAGTTGGAGAAATACCTGCAGCGCCTGACCAGCGGCACGGTAAAGGAGCTTTACGTGTGGACGAGCGTTCAGAAAAATTATTCTACATTCTATTTATATTCAAGAACGGTTGAAAATGTGAAAGTTAAGGCGGTTAACCACAGTTGCACTCACTCCTGTGTAAGCATAATGGTGAGCTTAATCACAGCGTAATGAACAGATTGCGAGGAGGACTATCGGCATTGTTACAACTTTTCATTCTTGCTGGAGGAGAGACTGTAACTTTTATAGAGGCTTCTCAAATCAAAAGATTCGGCTTAAAAAATATTCGCGCACTTCTAGAATCTACCACTGTAGGATTAACCACTACCGATGGGGAGGTTTCCTCTGCGCCGTGAAAAACTGAATGCAGGAAAATCGGCTGACAGCCCAATTTAGTCCGTTGAAAACAACTGTCGTTCATTTACACTTACTTGTAATTATGTCGCGGGTGGAAGACAAGCAAAAAAGTAGACAAGACATGCGCAGAGTCCTACCTTTTTTTCCCCCTGTCTACTGTTATAACTAAGTTTAAATGTCGTACCAACTAGCCCCCTACGCACATTACTTAAAAGGTCCTTAACCATTTGTTCACCAGTGGAAAATATATGTCCCAATATTATTCCTCATTTTCGGCGCTTTAGCCCCTTAAGAGAGGTCGCGCTACCACATCCAAGCCACTAACTTTTGAGCATACTATAACATTACCTACGCAGCTTCGTGACATTTCCGCAAGGTGGAGGCACGCAAGAGGTAAAAGAGCACTTTTTCTTTTTTCGCGCCCGCATTTAACTTTGTGTGTGTTTTTGTGGCCCCATTTAGACGAATCCAAATATGTTGGGCGAATAAATCTTGTCCTTCTCGCGGTACAGCAAAAACTATGAGCAATATTTTGTGATGTTTAAGCATGAGTAGAGTAGATAAGCTGTGCGCGTTTTATGAAAAGCAATGTACGTAATCCCACGTGCGGCGTGTTAGGCTTAGCGTGCATAGCGATAGCGGCGGGGGGGGGGGCTGTTTGGTCCGTAGGGATTGCATCGCTTTAAAGCGGACCTATTCAGCTTTTCGCTATGACGTGTGGCAACGCCAGAAGACTATCGGCATCATGAACCGCCAAGTGCTCTCTTCGTCCTCTTCATCATCTTCTGCTTCACTCTCAGAACACGTGCGCCGAATTTGTCCGGCGTGGGATGCAATAACTCTGATGGGCGAAAGAACGAGTACAGAGAGAACGAGAGATACACAGTAGAGAGAGGGAGAAAGTGATAGAAAGACAGAGAGAGAAAAAGATGCAAAGACAGAGGAAGAAATAGACAGGGAGAGAAGGAGACATAAAAAAAGTACACAAAGAGAGAGACAGAAAAACATTGGCATAGCTCGCACTAAGCACAAAGCCGGGCAAGCCTTCAAACAGCGAAACTGGACGATTCTGAAGACTAATCTGGTTGCGTCTAGATTGTTTCTCGGCCTTAGCTAGGTAATGAGGGTTGTTTCTAGGTTGCTTCTAGGACGTTGCTAGGCTTTAGCTAGGTGAACCTAGGAAGCCTCGGAGTATTCCGAGCCTCCGAGTATCTCTGGCACATGCGACGGTATTGGTGATTTTTCAGTAAAACATTTATTTTGAAATATACAGGCCGAAAAGAAGCGAGTGTTCGTTTGTGAATAGTGTCATATACTACAAAACGCAACGAGCGTTTCAGTTGTATGAGTGGAAAAGAGGGAATTGATGTCAATGTCAGCAGGGCAAAGTTTCCTGGTGTCCGTTTATGTTTACTGGCTCTCGTCGACATCTATTCCACAAATAAAACGCCGCAAAAGCAATGGCCGGCACAAGCGAGACAGCTCCTAGCATTCGGTAGTAACTGTCATAGGTTCCTCTTGCATCCCGAAAATACCCTGTTTCAGAAGAAAACAAAAGAGAAAGTATAGTGAACAGCGTCTTCAAATTTTCACGAGAGCATTCAATTCTCCTTTTCTTCTTTTTCAACGCAATACTACCAGTGCGGTATGTCATACGTTTACTATGACAATGTAGTTTTCTCATTCAGCTGGTGACATTCATAGGTCGGCCAAAAATTGGAGTTCACTCACACTCACTTAAGAAACATATTTTGCTCTGAGGGCTCATTCGGACTCAGACCCATCAATATTTTCCTCAACTGGACTCACTCGGACTAAAACTCATTAAACTTTTTCTCAACAGGACTCACTCGGACTCAAACTCACCAACATATTACTCAGCCGGACTCACTCAGATACAAGCTCATGGCTTGACCTGAGTCTGAGTGAGCCTGACCTCCGTATTCTAGAACGTCCCTTCACTGAACGATCCACCTTGACTTGGGAAAGTCGACGGGAGCGCCGTCTCTAGGCAGAACAAGTCACTGTGTTTCAGCAATAATCTGCAGCAGTTCTTGAGGAGCGTGGCTTCATTTTCAATCGAGCAGTTGCGCTGTGCTCCACTCGGTCAAGCGAAGGACGAACTTCGAGTCGAGGCTTGTCTGAGAATACGGGGGTGCGTGAGTGGACTCATGAGTCCGTTAGCGTAAAATGGGCTTTTTCGGTCATGGTGTCAAACCAATATTCTTTATTCTTTATTCAAGGATTACCCCGCATAGCCCGAAGGCGTTAAAGCACGGAGGTTACAGGCGGGAAAAAAACGTCTTCATAATCGGTGCTCTACGATACGTCTTTTGATATTGTACCTTCAGATACGAGTTATCAGTGGTTTAAATGCAGTACGGACATTTTATGAAATACGCGACTGACACGAGACATTTTTATCGAGAACTTCACCTCAAAGAGCTTGCGGGAGGAAATCATGGCGCCCCCCCCCCCCCACCTCCCGCCCCAACTCACGCCTCTACTCAATAAATACTGACGGCTAGTACGCTGAGATATGTGTGAATAGACTTGAGTATAAACATAAGCCCATATCAGCCTCATAATAATGGTGAAGTTGATTACGTACGAGTCGGACATTTCTCAGCTTCCTTTCTTTTTGGTAACGAGTATAATGTCGTAATTATAATTACAGGCACTAACAGATATGATAAACTTATAATGTCTGTAGCATTTCATATTTCTGGCTTCCTTCACCATTTAGTGCCATTCAGTGGAGCACTCGTCAGCTTTTGCACCGGGCCTCAACTTATTGCGATAACAATTAAGCAATTATATGGACACTCTCGGCGGGTTCTTGCTGTGGTCGCCGTCCTGTTCCGTATGAAATGCAAATCGATAATATAGCCCCTCGCGTCGTATGCTATTTGGTTTCGTTTTCCATGTACCGTGTTAATTAATTTTAGTTCGAAGGGGGCGCCAGTCCTCGTCGGTCCCTTGTCTTTGTGTCCCTCCGACGCTGTTCACCTAGTTATGGAGATAGGATCCGGAGGGGTGGGTGAGGAGGGGCGGACGTTGTTTCCTGGATGAAATGCATACTTCGACTTACAGGGTGTTGTTTCTCTTGACCGCACGCACCGTATCTCTATAGGGGATCAGTAGACCGATCATACGTCTGCACTTGCTGTTCTCTGAGCGCTTAATTTGCGTTGAAGCGACAGAAAGCACAAAAACGTGCTCTTCTTCCTTGAGTTACCGTGTTCCCTAACGCAAGAATTGTAGAGTTAGACCCGATCGGTTCCTAAAGGGCTTAGCTTCTAGCCTTAGTTCGTATAACTTTCCAATTTGTTGCTATCGCATTCATGGCTTCGTCACTGTCGCGAAACGTTTTTGTTACATTATTTTTGACACTGCTATTCTATCTTTCGACACTTGCTTTTCGCCAAAGCTCGGCAAGCAAAACGATAATATTAATCAACGACAGATGAAACACAAACAAAAGATTGTGGCAGCTGCACACTAGTCGTGCAAAGCCTGAAGGAACAGCGGAGCTAGGGGGCCTTCGTTGTTTCTCATTTTCTCTCTCTTTATCGTTCTCTGTGTTTCTTGTATCTCTTTTTTGTATCAGTTGCTTTTTATTTCTTTCTTTCTTTCTATCTTTATCTATTTCTTTATATTTCTCGCTCTTTCTATATTTCTGTCGCTTCGTCTTTCCTTCTATCTCTCTCTTTCCTTCTTCCTCTTTATTTTTATCTTTCTTTCTATCTCTGTAGATGTATTTTTCAAGCTTTCTATCTTTTTGGGTCGTTGTTCTATTATTTCTGTATTTTTTTTCTTTCCATCGCTTTCTATCTCCCTGTCTGCTTTTCGCAGTTTCTTTCTCTCACTCTATTTTCTCTCTTTATTTCTCTGTCTCTCTTTCACGTGCACGTTTTCGTTGCTACTGCACGCGGTAATGGGGCTTGCCTAATTCCTGTGGCGCATGCCCGCCGGAGGTTTTTTGCTCGCGTTGCAAAGGTTGCGGCCGACATAAACAGCTCCGCTGTTCATAATACAAGCAATTTGGAGTCGTTACACTCCTTGGAGGTGGGTGACCAGCGGAGCTGACCGGGGCGGAATCTCCTTCGGGAGTTTTCTAAGAGATGCGCAGGCGAAGAGCTTTATTGTAGGCTATGGCCTTCTTCTGAAAGCCGCTCTCGGGGACCGTCGAATTTGCGCCTTTCAACACGAAAGTGTTTTATGCCGGGGTCCACCAAGATTTTCATGACGTATTTCCGTCACGGAAAAGTAAAATGAACGCCACCAAATGGCAAAGAAAAAATATAAAAGAAAGCGTTTCGTTGGCAGGAGTCGAACCCATGACCTCTCGGTCCGCGATGATGGCTGGCGGGCGTTTAGCCCACTGAACTACCGCCAAACCAATAACGCAGGCTACATGAACGCGCCTTTTGTCTTTCACACTTTCCTCTCGCATTGATCTTGCATGGATGAATGGATGGATGCTATGAGCGTCCCCTTTGTAACGGGGTGGTGACATGTGTGCCACCAGGCTCGAAAAAAAAAAAAAAAAAAAACGCGCCGTTGCTGCGACCGTCCCATTCGGCGCAATCCAGGTGGTGGCTTTAGCCCAAGCCTCGCTCATAGCCTCCATCCATATCGAAAAATAGCTCTCCGACGCTCGCCTGGCTGTCGCACCACGTTCCCCGCTCGCCCTGTGAGAATTAACTGCCAGGCTAGGGAAGACACGACGCGCGTAACGTTTCTCTTCGCGTTTCACGACGCTTTGAAGAAGTGCATATCGACTATCAGTGTTTATTATGGGCTTGTTGATGCCATATTTGCGCGAGATTCACCACATGCGGTGTCCACGTATATGTTAAGAACTTCAGCTACCGCGAGGGTTAAATCATGATCACGGGCGTTAGTCGTCGGTACGGAGATGTGCCACTAGGCGTCAACGTGAGTGCGTCCACATCCGGCGGTGCTCCATCTGCCAAACAACAATAGACATTATACAAGCTCTGATATACCAATGCCCTAAAGCAATCAACTACTTCTGCGACGACACGTTTCACTTTCGTGTTATACCAATTCTTATGACAGAGGGATGAACCATCTTTTTTCCAAGACTCGTAAGCCTTGTGAGCAGCCCTTTAAAAGTCGCATGGCGAAGGGCATGTTTGACATGGAAATTGTCGTGAAGGAGCAGTTTTCGTGATGTTTGCGGTTCTCCATATCGGTAATATTCGTCGCCCTGCACAGAGCGCTTTAATGCCACCACCACAAAAGTCGTAGAAAGTGTCCTTAAAATTTATTTTGCACCACGCGTGCAATGCGTGCATATTGTTCACATATATTCACTTCCTGCAAGCGTGGTACGTACCCCTTCCTTTTCCCACTGCTTAAGACGCTTGATTTCGGAACGTGGGGGCGCGAGTTCGAGTCAAACCCCGCGAAGAAACTTCATTTTGTTATGCGCAAATACTTGTTTTTTCCTAGGGTGTTTTCAGTTTACGCGCTCGGTCTACGTGCGCAGCGATCTGCTGAAAACTAGCGTACAACAGACCCGCTTTAAAATATGTATGGGCGTCATTCTGAGTGTCTCTTAAGAGAACAAGTTGCATGGGGTAGTTGGTTTATATTCCTAAATACTGCATGAGCGCATTCGACACAGGAGAGGTAAGGAACACTGATGCTCTCGTCCTGTGCATCAGTGTATCTTCTCTCTCATGTGTCATATCCGCGCTTCCTGTTTTTATACTTCACAGTATGGTTTACAATAGCGAAGACTCGTTTAGGAGGCGGAAACGCTGCGTGTCCTATTGTTATAAGTGCGCATGAAAAGCGAGCTTCAATGCACACCGTTTCCTATGCTGGCGTTTAGGAAAGCCACATAGTTTAGCACTTGCAGTAGACGCGTTCATTCACGCTATTTTGTTGCCTTCGGAGCTTCAAAAGCATATAATTTCAGCCATTGAAACTTTTCTCGACTGTCAGTGTGAAACCGTCGTCCTACTCACCTGTTATGAAGGGGCTAACCAGCGTTATTGGGGTGAAGACGGCACCCGCAATACCGCAGAAAATTGGGGTCTCGGCGACGCCGACGTGTTCGGCAACCAGTACATACTTGATACATGCCACGTATCCTTGTGTGATCCCTAGTGCAGCTGAGAGAACCGCCACAGATGCAAATGCGTAGGTATGAGGCAGTGCCAGAAAACAGGCGCTCGAGATGACGAAACTGAGCCCGTAGAGAGCACCCCGAGACCTAGGTATCACATCAGCCAGAATCGCCACGCCAACACGCCCCACGAGCTGGCCCACCGAGATAAATGTTAGCAACCTTCCTGCTGCGTCGCGCTCCGATCCCTTGTCCATGCCGCAATCCACTATCGTCTTGAGACACTCGCTGTAAGTGTAGTCGCCGACGACAATCGCGATGAGAAGGACGTAGAAAGCTGGCATTTTGAACAGTAACGCCGTTCGTCTCATGGAGCAGCCGCCTTCCTTCGTCGATTCTGTCATTTCTGTGCCATGTTCTCCTGTTTCTGACCTGCAATGTAGGCGACATGTCACATTATACCGAC
Source organism: Rhipicephalus sanguineus (assembly GCF_013339695.2). Classification (NCBI taxonomy): domain Eukaryota; kingdom Metazoa; phylum Arthropoda; class Arachnida; order Ixodida; family Ixodidae; genus Rhipicephalus; species Rhipicephalus sanguineus. Next base: position 110,253,585 of record NC_051179.1, read on the forward strand.
CTCTAACGCTGTCATGCAATCATACCTCAAACGTAGCGCTTTATGATTCGTGCGCAATTTCGCATGAGCAACATCCTTCGTTCGTTTGTTCAGGAACAGCAGCAATACACCACATCAAATACGTTTGTCAGCGAGTGAATCATTTCGTCCGTGCAGACTGCAGCAACTGTTCTCGCTTACAATAGCTCTGAAGCGCTTCCTTCCCAAAAAAATAACCGATGTACTTTTTCTTAACCATTTTGCGTGGATTCAGCGCGATAAATCAACGACAGAGGTGAAGAACAGACACGAACATCAGCGTTCTTATCACAACTAACTTTATTAGCGCAGAAACATATATATGAAAGCACAACTTATACCACGAGACCACACGCCGATGACGTAAAACTGAGCATAAATGCAAAAGATTACGACTAACCATGAACAAACTGTATCATGTGACAAAACAATTAAAGAGAGAGAGAGAGAGAACGAATATAGGAAAGGTAGGGAGGAAAGGTATGCAGGGCTATAGAAGGCACGCTTGTATCGCGCTGAATCCACTCAATATGTTTAACAGAATCCATGGCTTGCCCATATGTGAGCTCTTCTGCAGTACTTTTTCTTCATTAAGCTCCGATTGAGAACATAGAATAGACTCCTTTATTCACAAGCAATAACAGGTTCGTCGTGTGAAGGTGGCGGAGTCCCTGTGTTGGTATTATTATCTCCTTACCAAGAAAGCGGTAGGCCAGACAGCGTCTCTCTTCTATTGTGCTCTAAATATATTATCAATTACAAATATTTTTGTATATTTGTATTTCTGCGTAATTGGGTAAAAATCACTCATTTCGTTCAATGTGTAGTTTGCATTCTGAATTGTACTTTGTCATTTGACCTAGTGTCTTCCTGGTTTCAGTTTTCTACATTTTTTTTTCTTTTTTATTTTACTACGGGTAATTGGTGTTCATTGTATTCTTATATTTTAAAGTGCATGTTCCATTTGTTCTTTATGCTCTTTGAATTTTTCTGTTGTGCTTTTGTGTTCCTAAAAAAAAGAAAGAAATCTCTGTTTTTTTTTTTTTGTTGCTCTGCAGCTGAGCAAATGTATGGGTTGAGGGACCCTAGTCAGGCAGCCTTCAGTCCCTTCAACCTAGGCAAAAAACAAAACGTTTTCTCTGAATAAAGTGAAATGAATTGAAAAAAAAAAGGTGAGCGGAACCGAATTTTTGAGAAGCGGTATGGATGTTCCCGTAAATCGATACAAAAAACCGCGGGTTCGTCGAATGACTATTCGGTGCGCGATAGAATGAAGTGATGGACGGACGCTACACTTTCGAAGCACCAGGCTGGGACCAACGGAAACTTTCCATCACGTCTGCAGTACTAGGTGATGGTTTTCGATAACTTCTCTGTCGCGCAGACACGCCCTATCAGCGCTTTAACGCCGCAAAGACGAAATGAACGCGCAGCTAGTACAGTCACGTATTTATTTGCACTTCTTTAGTTTTTTTAGTCATGCTTGGTTAGCACAGCTTAGCATCGCTTGCGAGATCACGTGAGATTTTGTACCGCACGCCGAGTTGTCTAGGCCAGCGTCTGGTGAGGCACTTAAAGCTTTTGCTTTAACGTTCACTAATGATTGTGAGGAAAGTGCACATCTCGTTGAGGAGAAATTGTGCTCCGCAGTTTGGTGAGTCGCCCCTTCTCTCCAAAAGCAAGTGCGTGCTGCTGGCCTTGGAAGCTTAAGAAAGAAAGGAAATGCAGATTATTCTATCGGTATGCTTCCTTGACACTGTACTCAGCGTAATATGATTTCTTGTGTGGCTCACGTCTTTGCACTCTGTGGTGTGGCTTCTGCATATTTCTGTCTTGTTATGTGTGCGCATGCGCGGTCATGTGGTGTCTCGCATCGGCACGTGTTGTTGCAAGGATACTAAAATTGAGCGTCGGGGCTTTTATCGTCTCCTTTTAGAATATCCTACTCTGCGCTGAGATTTTCTCTGTCAAACATATTTCATTGACAAACTGGTGATTACCGATAAGAGAGCAATCATCATCATCATCATTCGCAGCCTGTTTTAGTGCGCTGCATGACGAAGTGCTCTCCCAATGATGTCCAGCTTACCCTGTCCTCTGCAAGCTGATTCCATTTCATCTCTGCAAACTTCTACATTTCGTAACTCCATGTAACTCTCGCCATTCCCCGGCTGCGTAACCATTGCTCTAACTGTCCGCCGGTTGTCTGTTCTACGCATTACGCGGCCAACCCAGGTCTATTTCGTTCACTTGATGCCAGTTAGGATGTCTGCAACCCCTGTTTTTTTCCCTGAAGACAGCGATAGACAGACTTAAAATCCCTACCGAGATGAACGGTTCCGAAAGTGGAGTCACAGTCATTTTAATAGAATAAACACGTTCTTTGTGCAAAGGCCGATGGAGAAGCAAATGGTGACGGTCTACTCAGATACGCGATTGCTGCTGGTGAGCTATTTTTAACACGGTTCAATCTATACTGCCATTTAAGACTGTCAGAGTTTAATATAATAATGCCAGAGTCGATGTAAGAGCTGAAGAATAAATTAAATGTCGAGGAAGTCTCTTCAAGTACCTCATCCGTTGCATCGGTGTAGCTCGATGTCTACTGCAAGGAAAAAAGGGGCAAAGCTGATCTCTGTAGGTTTGTGTTATGCGCCATTCCATTTATATATTCCTGAATTAACAATTTTACGCGAATTTTGCCTAAATAAGAGATTAGCCAGAGACACAGCAATTTCAGTATATTCTGAAGGCTCCTAATTCTAAGAATTGGTCACTATACCTGCATATCATAATCATCTTCCTCATCATTATCAGCCTGTCTACGCCCACTGCAGGGCAAAGGCCTCTCCCATTTTCCGCCAATCAACCCGGTCCTGTGCTTTCTGCTGCCACGTTATACCTACAAACTTGTTAATCTCATCTACCCACCTAATTTTCTGTCTCCCCCTCACGCGTTTGCCATTTCTTGGAATCCAGTCAGTTACCCTTAATGACCATCGGTTATCCTGCCGACGTGCTACGTGCCCGGCCCATATCCATTTTACAGCGAAAGCTGTTATGAGATCATTTCACCGGCCGTTTTTGGCGCCGTAGTTGTCCGCCGCCGCCGCCGCCGGTGTCCGTAACCAGTATCGCTCGAAATAAGAAAAAAACTAAATAAGGAAAAATTCCAGGATGGAACGAGGTTCGAACCTGGGCCCTCTGCGCGGGAGGCCAGTATTCAACCTCTGAGCCATGCCGGTGCTTGAAACTGCTTTGCAAAAAGGTCCTATACAGGCTTCATGTCGGGAAGGAAACACATTAGCATATGCAATATAGCGTGGTAGAAGAGTAAAATAAGCACCAAGCGTCGCACAACGCGAATTCTGGAACCAGGCGTCACACAATGCGAATTGCGCAACGAGTAGGTTGTGAAATGCTTCCAACCCATTACAAAGGGCTCTGCCATAATTCTTCGTGGTCATCAGGCACAGCATCAACAAAGTGCGCATGATGCCTTACATGCGTTTAGCAGGTACCACGGCTCTCCGTAAAATGAAAAAAATGACACAGTGCCTGCTGCCCTACTTCTCAAAAATTACAATTATTCAGAGCGTAGTGGGTTCCTCGCAAGTGCACCTGTATTGGTTGCCAAGGAAGCCCATAAGCGCATGATCCATGTCCTCGGGGTCTCAGTAAAATTACAATGATTTATAGCGTAGTGGGTTCCTCGCAAGTGTACTTGTATTGGTTGCCAAGGAAGCCCATAAGCGCATGATCCATTTCCTCGGGGTCTCAGTAAAGTTCTTTGCCCCCCCCCCGTCTCTCTCCCACGTCAACGTACGTTATACAGCATGACGAGAGAGGGAAATAGCGAGCGGGCGTCACCCAATGCAAATTACATAACTGGTGGGCCGTTTAAAGCATCCAACCCATTACAAAGGGCTGAGCCATAATTCTTCATCGTCATCAGTCGTCGCGTCAACAAAGTGCACATAATGCCTTACAGACGTGTAGCTGGTGCTTCGCTTCTCCGCAGAATGACGAATAATGGCTTAGTAGGTGCTTCCCAACTTCACAAAAATTGTGGTTTATGGCGTAGTGGGTACCTTTCTAGTGTACTTGTATTGTAGCCCCAAGAGAGCTTACAACGCCGCTCTCCCAGCTTTCGCTGTGACTGTGCTGCGGTTTCAGCGCAGGCCTGGCGTTTCTTCTTCTTGATTTCAACTATGATATTCTTAATCCCCATTTATTCTCTGACCCGCTCTGCTCTCTTCCTGTCTCTTAAGGTCATACCTATCATTTTCCTTTCCATCGCTCGTTGCGACGTCCTCAATTTAAGTTGAACCCTCTTGTGAGTCTCCAGGTTTCTGCTCCGTAGGTAAGTACCGGTAAAATGCAGCTTTCATATACCTTCCTCTTGAGGGATAGTGGTAGACTACCATTCATGATTTGATAATGCTTGCCGAATGAGCCCCATCCCATTCTTATTCTTCTAGTTATTTAACTCTCATGGTTCGGCTCCGTGGTTACTAGCTGTCCTAAGTAGACGCACTACTTTACAACTCCCAGTGTCTCGCCACCTATCGCAAAGCGCTGTTCTCTGCCAAGAATGTTCCACATTTCCTTAGTTTTATGCATATTAATGTCCAGACCTACTCTTCTACTTTCCGTATCCAGTTCACTAATCATGAGCTGTAATTCGTCTCCCGCGTTACTCATCAGTGCAATGTCATCAGCGAATATCATACCTGCATATGGCAGATGTTTATTTTTGAGGAGATTAGAAGCAGCAGAAGGTGTAATAATATATGGCGAGCGCGGTTTTCAAATAGGCAAAAACAAAACAGTGCGCCGTGCGGTGGCTATTTGTGTTACGACTTTTGTGGCCCTTTGAATGTGTGCGCCGTGCGGGGGCGAATCACGTATGTGCCGTGCGGTGGCGAAGAGGACGGCGATCGTGTGCGCGGCGTGCCAAGCCTCGAGACAGGGTGACCAGTGCGTGGGCCGTGCGCGAGAGTCGAATTCCAAGGCTGGGATCTCCTTCGCTGGGCGTCCGGTCCATGGGAGAAACCACAGCCCTACCTCCTGGTGCCTCGACGTAACGAAGCGTTCCCGCTACGAGACGATCGAGCCAGGGACCGTGTACGAGGCCGGGCCAAGCCTCGACGCTGTGTGCAGACGGGCACACTCAGGGTTCGGCCCACGAGCACGCATGAGCCGAGGGCGTCAACAGTGGAGCGGGTCCCTTGGGCGCAGAGTTCCGGCATCAACGACCGCGGAGTAGACCTCCGTGACTTCACGCGCGCAGACCAAGCACCGAGCTACGGCATCGCCAGAGGTCTACGCACGACGCCGTCGACTCGGCAATTTCATCGGCTCCGACGGAAAACTGTACGCCACTGCTTGACTATTTCGCGTAGCAGCCATCACGTCGCATATGTAACTGTTTTCTATATTCGTTGAGTCCTTTCGTGTGTGTAAAGATGTCTTACGTGTGCTTGTCCACCTGCGTGCTGCGCCATTCTTTCTGGAGCGAATCCTGAACTCAAACACAACATCACAAACTGGCCTGCCAGGATTCGCTCAGTAACAGTGAAAGAAAGCAGTTTCGCTCGTGTACCAGCACACGTTGGGACTCCAACATGGACTTAGAAAAGCTTACTGCTGTAGGTATTCAACTCGGGCTGACAGGCGCAGAACTGAGCAGGTGGATCGAGGCTCAGCAGGCAAAGCAAAGGGATGAGAGAGCTGCGGAACGAGAGGCACTTAAAGAAGCTGCAGAGATAGCGCGCTTAGCTGATGAGAGGCAGCGTGAGATCCTCCAGCTAAAGCTACAGCTTCAGGAAGGAGCTCGGAATGTACCGGCTGCAGCTAATGACTTTTTTTCTGTACCCAGCACTTCATCACCGCTTAACCCACAAAAACTACTTCCTCTCTTCGATGAAAAACGCGACGACTTGCACGCGTACTTGCAGAGATTTGAGCGAGTAGCAACCGGTCAGGACTGGCCGCAAGAGAAATGGGCCCTTGCTGTGAGCATGTGCCTCACTGGCGACGCTTTAACTGTTATCGGTAGGATGACTGCGGCCGATTCATTGGACTACCAGAAGGTGAAGAAAGCATTGCTGCAGAGGTTCCAATTTACGGCGCAGGGTTACCAAGACAAGTTTCGCAAGGCAAGAGCTGTGGATGGCGAAACTGGAACGCAGTTAGCCGTAAGAATTGCGAGTTATTTTGATCACTGGATCGACATGGCCAACGTGTCGAAAACGTACGAAGGGTTACGTGATCATATAATCTCCGAGCAATTCCTACGTTGTTGCCAACCGAAACTAGTTATCTTCTTGAAGGAGCGAGAGGGTAAATCACTTGACGAGCTTGCTAAGCTAACTGATCACTTCCTCGAAGCACAGAATTTGCCAAATCTTGGAAAAGATCCTGATACCGGGAAAGATTTCGGTGGGAAACCTAATGAAGCACCCCGGAAACCTCAAGTTAAGTGCATGCTCTGCAATCGTTTCGGCCATTCGGCTCCCGACTGTCGCAGCTCACCTAAACAAATGGTAAAATGCAAGTTGTGCGGCAAACCGGGACACATAGCTGAAAATTGCAGAGGTCAGCGCTGAGACAACAAAACGACTTCGTCCTGTGCATTCACAGAAGCACGACCGACTGGACCTCGTCAGGGCAAAACAGCAAAGTGCCCACGAAAGCAAGCTAGCCGCTCCAGTAGCGACGACGAGAGCAGGAAACCCGCTGTACCTTTCCTAAGCGACGGGATGCCAGTAGTCGAAGGGCGACTGCTAGGACGAAAGGTTCGCGTGCTTCGGGACACAGGCTGCAATACAGCAATTGTCAGGCGAGAGTTAATTCCTGAGGAGTGCTTCACGGGCAAAACAAGCAATGTCGTTTTGCTTGATGGTTCAAGTTGTCGCCTCCCCGAAGCCATCGTACAAGTGAAAACGCCTTACTTTTCAGGCAACATAAAAGTGGCTTGTATGAACCACCCACTGTACGACGTGGTTTTAGGAAACTTTCCAGGCGTCAGAGGACCATACGATCCTGATTATGACTGGGAGCGAGCAGTTGCAACTGAGGAAGAGGAGGAGTTGTGTAAAGAACCAAACGTGACCAGGAACCCTCCACAGGCTTCAAGCGTGGCTAAAGCCAAAGCTCAGCAACCAAAGCACAGCAAGATGCGTCCCTTGTGCGTCCCAGAAGTTGCGTCGAGTGACATTACCAAAGCGCAACTGATTGAAGGACAACAGAAGGACCCCAAGTTGAAATCGCTTTTTGCTAAGGTTAACAGAGTATTTAAATCTGGAAAAGGCCACAGCTATGAATTCGTGGAAGAAAATGGATTGCTCTACCGTCGTTATCGCCTTGCGACAGGTAGAACATTTAAGCAGGTGGTAGTTCCGAAGGCGTTTAGACGAAATATTTTAGAAGTTGCCCATGAAAACATCATCGCTGGGCATCAAGGAATCAAAAGAACAACCGATCGTATTTTGCAAGAACTCTACTGGCCAGATTTACACGGAGACGTAAAACACTTCGTGAAGTCCTGTGACATATGTCAACGAACAACACCTAAAGGAAAAGTAGGAGTCGCTCCATTGGGCAACATGCCTCTGGTCCGCACACCTTTCGAAAGAGTGGCAGTGGATTTGATCGGCCCCTTTTCACCAATGTCAGACCGGGGAAACCGATACGTTCTGACCTTAGTTGATTTTGCAACTAGGTATCCGGATGCTGTACCACTTCCTGCAATTGATGCCGTTCATGTTGCCGAAGTACTCATCGAAATGTTTTCCCGCATTGGTTTGCCCAAAGAAATAGTCACCGACCAGGGAGCGAGCTTTACCTCCGATTTAATGAAAGAGGTCAGTCGGCTTCTCTTTGTGAAGCTCCTCAAGACGACGCCATACCATGCCATGGCGAATGGCCTCGTCGAGAAATTCAATGGCACCCTGAAGATAATGTTAAGAAGAATGTGCCAAGAGAAACCACGATCATGGGACAGGTACCTCGCACCGCTGCTTTTTGCGTACCGAGAAGTACCACAAACATGCCTCGGGTTCTCTCCCTTTCAACTTATCTATAGCCGTCATGTCCGAGGACCACTGACAGTATTAAGAGAACTGTGAACGAATGAGGACCTCGACGGAGAAACACGGACAACCTACACGTATGTCTTTGACTTGCGGAATCGGCTGGTGGAGACGTGCAAGATCGCGCACGAACAATTAGAGAAAGCTCGCGCCAAGCAAAGAACATACTACGACAAGAAGAGTCGTCCTAGGAAATTGTTTTCAGGCGACAAAGTTCTCATATTGTTGCCTAGTGACTCCAATAAACTTCTAATACAATGGAAAGGACCATTCCCAGTAATGGAGAGAAGAAACGACGTGGATTACGTCATTGACGTGTTCGGGAAAAAGAAGATATTTCATATTAATATGCTCAAGAAGTACGAAGAGTGTAAACCTAGGCAGCCCCAACAGGTGTCAGTTCTTACAGAGATTGATAAAAACTCCACTGAAGGCCAAGGTGACGAAGTGAATCCTCTGCCAGTACCGAACCTGCATCTCGGGAAATCTCGCACCGATGTGGACCTATCCACAGACCTTACCAGCAAGGGACAAAGTCGCAATGTATCGAGAAGCCCAGTATTCTATTTACGTTCGAAACATAAAAGGCTGGGACAACGTAGGAGCAACTACAAGCCTTGGGCTTAACGTAAAGCAACAAACTAAACCGCACGAACTGGAAAGCGTGCTGTACATACTCTTTCATCCCGCGCTTCTATCTTAGAATAGTTGTCAACAACTTTCTTGAAAAAGGGGGTATTGTAATAATATATGGTGAGCGCGGTTTTCAAATAGGAAAAAACAAAACAGTGCGGCGTGCGGTGGCTATTTGTGTTACGACTTTTGTGGCCCTTTGAATGTGTGCGCCGTGCGGGGGCGAATCACGTATGTGCCGTGCGGTGGCGAAGAGGACGGCGATCGTGTGCGCGGCGTGCCAAGCCTCGAGACAGGGTGACCAGTGCGTGGGCCGTGCGCGAGAGTCGAATTCCAAGGCTGGGATCTCCTTCGCTGGGCGTCCGGTCCATGGGAGAAACCACAGCCCTACCTCCTGGTGCCTCGACGTAACGAAGCGTTCCCGCTACGAGAAGATCGAGCCAGGGACCGTGTACGAGGCCGGGCCAAGCCTCGACGCTGTGTGCAGACGGGCACACTCAGGGTTCGGCCCACGAGCACGCATGAGCCGAGGGCGTCAACAGTGGAGCGGGTCCCTTGGGCGCAGAGTTCCGGCATCAACGGCCGCGGAGTAGACCTCCGTGACTTCACGCGCGTAGACCAAGCACCGAGCTACGGCATCGCCAGAGGTCTACGCACGACGCCGTCGACTCGGCAACTTCATCGGCTCCGACGGCAAACTGTACGCCACTGCTTGACTATTTCGCGTAGCAGCCATCACGTCGCATATGTAACTGTTTTCTATATTCGTTGAGTCCTTTCGTGTGTGTAAAGATGTCTTACGTGTGCTTGTCCACCTGCGTGCTGCGTCATTCTTTCTGGAGCGAATCCTGAACCCAAACACAACATCACAGAAGGAGCCTCAAACATAGTGAGTTGCTTGTATAATTTATATTAAAGTGTGGCAGTTACAGCGTCCTAGCTGAATTTCGGGGAGGGGGGAAAATGGAAGGAAAGCCAATATCTATGCTCAGTCTATCGTGCAACTGCGTGAAATGTACGGTAGCATCGTAATAAGGTGCAAAGTTCTTTTTGGGGCTAAAATATGTAGTCATGAGAGAAATGCACGGTAAATCTGTCATTTCCGCACCGATTCTCATAATGTCTGTTCCCTCAGCAGTTTCAACGAAGGACAGGTTTAACAGAGGACTAATGGGGTGAGAACAGCTCTGCAATCATTTTTCCGCAAAAAGTTTAGCAAACGCGGCGGGAGGCCCTCTGTACTCATACTTAATATACACAAACATCTTTTATACTTCCTCCACGCGAAGGTTTCAGATTTCGTTCTTACCACCAAACGGATGTGGCGAAAATTCATGCTCATCGAGAATATTTTTCTGGAAGCAGGATAACTAATTCCAGTCGCGAACAATATTAGTAGCGCAAAAAAGAAATCTGTTTAAGCAATCACTGAACTGAAATGAAATACTGAATAATAAATACATTGTTTGCATGCATTACCTTGAGCAGGCATCACTTGTACAGGTTGCTCGTGAAGTGCGCGCTACCCGCCAGCAGTAGCCCCAGGGTCGCGGATTCTTGGCAAGCATAATTATTGCAGTGGAGTGCATTAGAATTCCGCCCAGCAGAAGGAATGCTCCTTGCAGGCCGTAGGTGTCCGCGAGAAACGACAGCACATACTGGCTGAAAATGCCAGTTGCTGCCCATGTTCCATAGAGAAATGACATTGCGATTGATTTGTATTTGTCGAAGTAAAGCAACATGTACATGGCGGCTGACAAAGCGAACGTTCCGGCTCCCAAACCTGCGCGTAGAAAAAAGTGCCTCCTGTAGCTTCCACACAGCAAGCACGTCTTACCAGAAAATATATCTGTAAGTTTTCGCCGTTCTTGAAGGTTTTCGCTGATTTCACCATTCATTTATTAGGCAGTTTTACAATAGCGTACTTAAAGCTTTGCGTTGGCTTTTCGCGCAACTGCGCATGCGTCGTACGCTAAGTGCCTGCGTGCTCCCGTTGTGTGACGGAAATAGCGGACCGCAAACGCAAGCGCTAACTTAGCGTACGCTATTCTAAAACTGCCTATTGTTGTCAGGACAGCGAGGCAAGTAGCAAGCAAGTAGCAAGCGCGACATCGGATCAAACGGGCGATTGCGTTCGCATGGGCGCTGCCACGTGTCTTCGTAAGCACAATCAGCGGCAGTTACCAATAAAATAATTTAAGTGATACGACGTACATGCGGGGCAGGATTAACGTATTTCGTATTACTGAGACGTTGCGCATGCCAAATGCAAATGACTCAGCCGTGCCAATTAAAAGGCAATTGCACGGAGATGTATCTCTTGCGGCGTAATATGTGCCTTGTTTAGACGTCGTAGTTTCCGCCGTGCTGCAACCAGCTTGTGATATGGAGCATAGTTAGGAGGTGCGGAGACGGGTTTCCTCGCAGCGATTTCTAACACGGCCCTACAGAAGTTCTAAACTTGTCGTCGCCCGTAACAACCGTAGCACCATCTTATTTCACGGTAACATTATCTTATGATGGCTGCCGCAATTAGTGGACAGAAGAGAGATCTAGGTGTTAGTTCTCAGAGCTTAAATTTTGTAGCGTTAGCTACACTGGCCGAGGTGGAGCAGTTTCGCGTGGCAGTCCGAGAGCCATGCTGCGCATGCGCGAAGAGCATTCACATCATACGGCGCACAGCTGGCGCACCAGAGCCGGCGCCGCCGCGCGCGGCTCGCCGGTCTGCGCATTCCAGAGGAGTGATGGCATAGCCGCGGCAGACGCACTGGTGCCGGCGCGCGCCCAGCTGTGCGCCTCCGTTGCGCAGTGGCCTTCTGACGCTGCGCCGGAGCCGCTTGATAGCGCCTCTCGTTTTCCGCGCATGCGCGGACGTATAAGTGGAGGTATACATATAGCGGGGAGGAGGAGGAGAAGAAAAACGGAAGGACGGGGAGGTTAGCCAGTTGCCAGACCGGCTGGCTAGCGTTGGTCAGTGTGGTATAGTCATGGAGAATGAGAGCGCAGATGCTGCTAAGCGGCACAGGAAAGCGGAGAAGCTTGACAACCAGGCAAGCTAGGAATAATCAGCTTAACTTTAGCTAACGCTACGTATATCCTGACAGAGACAAGCTAAGCCACTGCAATTTTTTTATAAAGTTATGTTTTAGCCGTTAGCCGTCACTGATATAACTTATGAAATAACCATCAGCGATTTCCACGTAACACTGATTTGATTAGCCTTGTTTACTGGAGTGTTCACCAACACCATCGCGAATACTGCCACAAGACGTTACAGGAACACAAACGTCAAATATAATATGATTGCCGTGCTTCTCCCTGCATAGCCTATTAACCCTTTCAGTCACGAATTATGATGCACTGTCTGCAAATGCATCCAATTTGCATGGCATGATTTCAAGGCACTCAGTATTACATTCCAAGAAATAAAATGAAGGAATGTGTTGTTTTGTGCGAGTTTCAGCAATTATTGTTAATTAGCGTGTAATTAAATATCTAATTATTCTGCAACCAGTCAGCTTCAATTCTTGCATCATATGAATCAACTGTTACGCCCAAAATGCATGCACAGTTTGTTTTTTGGTTGTATGCTTTTTGAGCGAAGAAAAAAAATACTCTTGACGTCGGTCTTGGAACGTCGCACGTCGAACGATCGTCGAACATGGTAGTGTCTCCAGCAGAGTGATCATTTGCAGCAAGAAGCAGCATAATGAACTTAAATAACCGCTAGTTGTCCACTCCGGAAGCCCGCACGAACGTGCACACAAAGTTTCAGGCCATTTGAAGGAACACGCGGTGCGTGATGCGACTCCGAAGTTGATGTGTACAAATGTACACACCGTGACTGAAAGGGTTAATTGTCACTGTTAACTTATCCACCATCAAGCATAACGTCCCATTTCTTTGCATCGCGCCGTAGACTTCTCATCTCTGTAGTTTTCATACATACATACATGGTTTTCATACATGGTCTGTAGTTTTCATACCGGCATGACTTCTGCATGCTGCGCTGCATAAACATGACAACTGCATGAGCTTCTTAACAAGAACAACTGCGTCTTTATGAAAAAATATTTAGAGAAAGACTAAAAGAGAGAAAGCGCTTTTTGTTGAAGAACAGAGAACATTACCCGCGTATAAAAAGGCACATTCATGCTGTTCTGTATGGAGCAAAGACAAAGGAGCAGAAGGGCACTAAGAACATCAGAAAAGGAAAACAAAAAGGAAGAAAAAAAGAAAATATGTCATCGTGGCATGTGCAAGCAAGAATGTAATGGCTGTGACGAAGTCATTTTACAGTTTATTGATTAAGTTAACGTTACCGAAGAACATGAACAAAAATTTCGAAATTTGACGCTGCTCAGAAGGAGGAGGCATACGTCCAAGTATTTTCCCGAGATCTAGAAGTACTTAGAAATCTGAGCATGTACTGCTTTGAAGAAAAATTCGTTATTACCTCTGTGCCTTGCAATCTAACAAATATGTTCGATTGCGTCTAAATTAACCCCAGTTGTCACAATATGATGTGAGTGTACATTACACTGAAATGCTGCTTCTAATAAAAGCGATCCCTGCAGAACGTAGCCTTGATCATTAATTTTTTATATACGACGCCCAGCCTAAGCTTTTAAACTTAACGGTCTACAAAGCAAAACTTGGAAAATCTCAGTTATAGAGATATATAATATTGGGGGTTGGTTTTCGTCAACTAATCTTATAATGCAATTTCAAAGAAATGCTTCACATGTTTCATGAACATGAGTGTGTCGTTAAGTTTGACAAATTTGCTATTAAATGTCAAAAAGCTTTGACTACTGCGAATATTACAGCATTTCTTACCGTATATCACACCGAATGTTACTGTCATCCAAAAAATATTTGGGGCGAACGCTGACGCTACCAGCGCCATGGACGCGAATATGGTACTCAGTAGCATGATGTGATAGGTCTTCAAGTAGCGTTGCAGGGCATAGAGTGGAAGTCCTGTAAATGTTTACATGAAAACAAAAAACTCATTACGATACTTAGCAGTCGCTTTACGGCAGAAGTCAACATCAGGTCATGTAAACCATGCGAATGTAGTTTCGAAAGAGTTCAGGAGCTCTTCCCCTAGCGGAAAATGGGGGCAAGCAATGTGCATAACGTAGTATTTTGTTTATTTAATTATTTAATTATTTCTATCGTGCAGGCAACTCTCCTAACGGTTTCCTTCTTCCATGCCGGGAATGGGATTTTCGTGCCGTGAATGGGACCATGTCAGGAATGGGATCTCAAGAGCGCAGCACTTCTTTTGCTACAGCCAAAAACGACGGTCATGCGTCTATATCAGGGCAGAAATGCAATGTCGCAACGTGAGATGACAATTCGCCCAGCTAAAAAAGTCACAGTTTCGCCACAACGGCGAAGTAATGAATGCGATAGCAACAAATTAGAATGTCACACGAAGAACGGCAAGCAGCTGGATACTTGCAACGCGCCGCTCGAGCCCAAATTATTTGCGAAAAGAACACAATTAGGACGACCGCGAACTAACAACGTTCACAGCTCGACACTTGCAGCGCAGTGCTCAAACACAAGGTAGGACACTCAAAAAGAACGTACAGGTGCACAGAGGACGAGCGCGAACTGTTATAGTTGACGTCGCTTGTTACTTCCTCGTGTTTAAGCAGCGCGCTACAACCAAACGCACTTAGACTTCTTTTAGGGGCGAAAAGGGAATTTTTATTTTTCCTCCAAAATTACAAAGCACTGGTTCCACACACGATACGGTTCCACAATCGATTTGACACTGTGTTACATTGGCACAGGTTCGACAATAAAGCCACACACAGTATTTCACATTTTCACAGTCAATATTATAGCACTCACATCACAAGACATGGCAGTGGGTTTTATGTAGTTCGTAGTCCCTGTATGGGGGCACAAGTGAGCGTAACCCTGTTATTGGCGATTTTTACAAATGCACACGACCAACGTTTCAAGAATTCTTCCTCGCCCAAGAGGAAAAATTCTGTGTCCAGGTGATCTAATACAATATTGTACATCCGCATCAGCAGCGGCCACTGGTTTTGGCGTGACTTTGCCTGCTTGACTGCTATTCCCCTGTTTTCCCACAATGCAAACATCCCGGCGGCCAACACTAGACGTGCCAGTGCGCCATTGGGGCACCTGCCTCTTTTAACAAACCTTTCTATACCCAACGGGTGGTAAGCCGTGTCCACGAGGGACCAGAAAACCTTGGCCACGCGGCAGGTTATCAACGCGTGTTTGTTATCTTCATGTTTTTGGCAGTGCACGCACTGCTCCGAACGAACGTAATGCCACTTGTACATCCGGTCCGCCGTAGGCAAGACGGACCACCCAAAACGCCACACCACATCCTGAATGCTGCCTGGCAGCCAACTAGGGGTCAACAAGACCCACGGAAACCCGGGGTTCTTAGCCTCGCAACCAGAGTTTACCAATAACTCCTGTGCTAGTTCTGTATTTTGACACTCCAGGAGGGGAGTGTCCAGGTTCAGTTGGGCGATGCGCTTGTATATTCCGATCACATGCCTGTAGAAGGGCGTCGGGTTTATCGCCTTCGGCCCCGGGGCCTGCGTCTGCAAAAACAGACGACTTTGCACTCCTAGGAAGTACGTCGCCAGTTTCCTGGCGGGGTGCTCCTCTGGTAACTGCAAAACCCTGAGGGTTGTTTTCAGCGCGTAGGTGTCTGCCAAGACGACGGCCGAAGGGATGTTCCATCCGCCCCTCTCGCGAGGCAAGCCTAACTGTTCATATTTTACCAGGGGAGTCTTTGAATTCCAGAAAAATTTTATAAACTGAGACTTGACCTTACGTGCGACCTGGTAGGGCATAACTAATGAATTTGACAAGAACCAGAGGCGACCTGTAAAGACGCCCATGAGTAAGTACCGGCGTACATAGTACGGGAAGTTAAACTCTAGGGCCCTTGTGATCTGCTGATTTAGCTCCTTCACCTCCTCCTCCCAGCTCTCGCTGGTCGCTCCATTGGCCCTGTAGCTTATCCCTAGAATGCACACGCTATCTACCACGGCGATGCCGTGAAGACATGTTAGCGGAGACCCATGAAGACATAAGGATTTACACTTGTGTAAATTAAGTTTTGCCCCGGAGAGCTCAGCATATACAGAAAAAACCTTGAGAACAGCGGCGAGGCTATCCTCGTCTCTATGGTATATCGTTATGTCATCCGCGTAAGCAGCTACTTTGACTGTGCCACTGCCTGGGGTCTGCAACCCAAGGACACTTGGGTGTTTTTCTACTTGGATAAGGAAGGGTTCTACCGTCAGCGCGAACAACAGGGGGGAAAGGGGACATCCCTGTCTCACGCCTCTCGTAACTGGAAAAGAGGCTACGGTTTCATTATTTATAGACAGGTCACTATTTATGTCATTGTACAGCTCCATTATGAGGTATACAAATTGTCTAGGAAAACCAAACGCCAGCAGGGTGGCGAATATAAACTTATGCTCAACCCTGTCAAAGGCCTGTGCCTGGTCCAGGGAGGTGAGCCATCCCCTCGCTTGTCTCTGTCTCGTGTAATCTATGATATCCCTGTTAAGCATGTTCAGGGTCTGGACATTACGGCCCACCACTGAGCACGACTGCCAAGACGTGATGAGCGAGGGCATGACTCCCTGTAGACGCAGGGTTAAAACGGTAGTTAACATTTTGTAATCTGTACCTAATAAGGTAATTGGACGCCAATTACGGGGGTCCTCAAGGTGTTCTTGAGTCTTTGGAAGCAGGATGATCCTACCACTCTTAAACGACTGTGGCAGCGTGTGCCTACTCGTGAATACATTCAAGACCTCACACAGGGTGGGTCCTATGACATCCCAAAATGCACTATAGAATTCGACTGTTAGGCCATCGTTTCCCGGTGCGGAACCTCTGTGGAGGTGGCGCATTGCTATCGTTAATTCTTCCAGGGTTATGGGAGCAACTAAACTGCAATACTCCTCGGGGGAGAGCTGTGGGAGATTGCTTAAAAACGGATGATTAAGGAGTGAATCTAAGTCAAGACGTAATTCACTCATCCCCATGCTTTCAAAGTGTGCGCAGAACCTAGCTATGTCCTGTTTGCTCAAGTTGCCACGGTCTTCCATCCGACCGACTCGGATACTGTTGACATAATTAAGCACCTCCGGGTGAGAACTGGGTAAATGTCTGGCCTGGTAAGAGCTTGCCGTGGTGGACGTCAGCGTCCTTAGCCGTGCTAATCTTAACTTTAAGTCATTAGCGTAGGTCTTCATAAGTAGGGAGGTGGGTTCCCCTCTTTCAACTATCCGGATGCGCTGAAGCGTTGCTCTCACCAGACCAGAGTAACGATGTTTCAACTTTTTTCCCTCGTCGGTACAGATGTCACGCCACGCCTGCTTGAGAGCGTCCCAACTATGGTCGCCTATAGAGGCTGCCAGACGGTTGCGTAGACTGGCCCTCGCCGTCTCGTCACTAAAGAGTCTATTGTCCACTCGCCACGGATGGCGGTATGGCGACCTGTCTTTAACCTCTAACGCCACTACCACCGGCCTGTGGTCAGAGATGCCTAGAGCGTACGAGGGTGGATCAACCGCCTGGCAGTCTACGACTGCTCTCTGTAGTGACGACGTCACATACACACGGTCTAGACGCGCCTGCGTGCTAGTGCGCGACCAAGTGTGTTGGAAGGTCTGCCCGTGGCGCAGTACATAAGCGTCTGCGAGGTTGAATTGTTCTACTATTTTCCTTAATTCCAGACTATAAATATCTTTTTTTTCTCTACCCGGGCCTATTCTATCATTTAAATTATTCAAAACGCAATTGAAGTCCCCTACTAAGATTAAGTGCTTCCTTTCCAGGAGCATCGGGTTCAGTTGCCTGTAAAAGACTGCCATGGCATGACTTTTTACCGGCGCGTATATGCTAATGAGTCTAAACTGCTCCGCCTGAAACTCAAAGTCGAACGCTACCATTCGACCATCTGGGTCGAAGGTGAAATGGCCCCCGTTAAGGAGAGACCAATTAAAGACTATTATGGCTGTGCCACACGCTTGGTGTGTGGGAAATGAGAAAAACCCGCGGGCTGAGAACTGCTTTTCGAGTTCCCTGGCTTTGCTTAAAGTATCTATGTTCGTCTCCTGCAGGCATAAAATGTCGCACTGCAACTTTCTGGCTGTTCTAACTACCAACTTTTGTTTCTGTGGGGTGCGCAAGCCCCGGACATTCCATGTGACTATTTTTAGAGACATTTACATTTATCGAGCAACAGAAAAGGACGTGACGGTTTTTTTTTCCTGCTGCCCCTAATTTATGTGTCTATGCTATTCTAGAAACCATGTGAACACAACAAGATTGCCGAGTGACAGATTCTTCACTAAGCGATGCGAGAACACGAGTTGGTTGGACTACGAGTGGAACCTAGGCAAACGAAATGCAACAAATATCTCACTCACAGTTTACGGTAGGCCCCCGTCAACACCTGGTAGGGGGGGACTAGACACGCGTCTTGTGGGGCCGTCGTGTATGATATACCATTATACTGGCGAGAATACCCTATTCTCAGAAAGTAAAAACCGGACATATTGCATCAGACACTCATGTTTGGGCAGTATGCCACTTCACTGTAAGACAGCCCAACTGTGGACATAAGGTCAGAAACGCGCATATTGCGCTTGCATTTCACTACTATTTGATCCCCGTAGAGAAAGAACAAAAAAAAAAAAAAAAAAAAACGTGGCCATGTACTCTTGCCAGGTATCTCGAGCTGTATGCCCAACTTGATATATGTCGTTCCCGGGCGAATATATCACTATCATATGTCGCTCGAGATGAAACAAACAAACAAATAAAAACACGTGCCCGGTATCGGGAACTCGTCCACTCCATCGCTGCTAACATGACGTTAACCTTATGGCACAGTCAAATACAGCTTGCACTGCGAAATGCACAAACTTGTGCGCAGCAGAATCGGCCAACTGCCTATCGTCACCACCTAAAAGGCAGGTGACCGCTCCGGCGCATGACACCTGGGATACATGACATTTTCACTTTCACGCTACACAAGAATAATTCAATTGATTAATCTTTGTGCACGACTGAGCAATGCCCTGTGTGACGAATTGTTTCTGCTTAAAAAAAAAAAAGGAAAGAAAAAAAAATCCTGGCGCTCATTTGGGCGCGGACTTCACGTTGCTTGGTATCGCGGGCACGCTACCGTGCCAAATCTGACAGATCGCTTGCAGTAGCATTGCTCAGCTGTGCACTCATAGCACAGGACACATTCTCGGAAAGGTGGGCGCATGACGCCCTTCATGCTCTTTGATAACTAAAAATGGCATATCTAATGGTGATAAATACCAAAGTGCAATAGACACGTTGCACGCCTTGACAGGACAGATGTAAGATGCCACGCGCACCGCGTCACCCGGTAAGAACTTTTGTCGGCACGAAACCGACGGGAAACAGCGGCACACTCACGGCGCGGAAAATGAGGTACATTTTTCCGGTATCTGAACCGCACAAGACATCAGTACTATTAAAAAAAAAAAAAAGAGGGGGGGGGGGACATGTTCACAGACTATGATGCATAGTGCATTGACAGCGCTAGACCTTGTTACCACGCGCCTCTTGCACGACCTAGAGACGTTTACAGACATTGCGCGACTTAACATTTCTGCCGGGGCGGAAACCCCGCGTGACAATTATTCGAAGGTTTCTTAGGCATATTGCTGGAAATGTTCAGTCAGTCTGCGGCGCCTCGTTGGCGAGGACAGCCTTGAAGACACAGGGCGGTGGGGGAAAACATGGAACGCACCCACCTATCAGAAGAAGTCGCTGTCTGTGTCCATGTCGTCGGCCGCCGGCCGCTGGCTTGGACGCTGTTTTGACGTCGCCTCCTCGTGCTCACTGCCCGACGTGCGGCTTCGCAGGCGCCCCGCGGCGTCACGTCGCACCTTTTTGACGCTGCGTTGAGGGCGCCCCCGTCAGCCTTGTGCGCGCCCGGGCCCGAGGGCCTGAGCGACTGGAAGAGAGTTCCACCGTGGGCGGCCTCAGAGTCTCGGCTCCGGCTGTACCGCCCTCGGCCGACGCCTGCCGGCATCGACAACGGTTGCTGCTGAGTATGTTTCGGGGATTCTGGAGATGTCGGTGCGCGCTCGTCGATAACGAGCTCCCCGGGCTCAAGCTCGTCTGACGACGGTGTTCCTGCAGGTTTCTGGGCCTCCAACACAGCCGCCGCCGTCTTCTCTCCTCGGCTTGTCTTCCCTCCTGCTTCGCCATGTTGGACGCCATGTTGAGCTCCCTCCCGGCTATGCTGCTGCGCGGCGCCGCCATGTTGCGGCGCCGGCTCGGGCCGCGGCTGCTTCTGACTGGAAATGGGCGGTTCGGTGGGTTTCGGCGCGTCTCCTTCTCCTGGCGCTTTTCTGGACTTCTCTTGCTCGACTGAGCCTCTGACGGGCTGGTGGTATGTGGGCTGCGGGGCCTCCCGGCCGCGCGGCACGTCGTCGTCTCCTGTCTTGTTCCACCAAGGGCTGTGCGCAGCGGTACTGGCTGCCGGCCCCGTCCTCTCCTTAAGGCTCAGCTTCCGCTCTCCCTGTGACCCTTTGCGCGCCTCGGGGCGGTCTTCCTTCCCGACGCCTTGACCGTCCTCGTGGCAGCTCTCCTCGGCGGCCGTTTCGTCAACGCTGGCCCAACTGACTGCGCTGGCGGCGTCGTCTTCTCCTTCGTCGTCGCCGCTCGCGCTTCGTGCGCCGTGTACACCGCGCTTCTCTCCCTCGCCGCTGTCTGCGGCCCTCTCTGCCTCGGTGGCGGCGGCAGCTTGGTTGGGCTCAGCATGGCCATGGCTGCCTTCCTCCTCCTGCCTATCGCCGCTGCGCATGCTCGCTGGCGTCGGCGCATCTGTCTTTCTGCCTTCCTGCTGCTGCGCCGGTGCCGTTGGTGCCGTAATGGCCGCAGCTTGCGCGAGCGTTTTTTCAGGGATAACTTGCGGTTCCGGGCCGTCCTCGTTTGGCTTCGGTCGTTTCGCCGGGCGCAGGGTAGTCATACGCCTTTGCGTGTGACCTGCAGCGGTCGCCGTACCGAGTGCCGGGAATTCGTCAACGTCCATTGCCGCCGCCATGCTGTACGACTTCCTCGTGGTACAGTCGACGCTCGCGTGAGCGCCGCCACAGCGTCGGCACGGTTCGGTGCAGGTATCTGTGCGGTGCCCGAAGACGCCGCACCTGGCGCAGTGCGGGGTGTCGCATTGCGCCTTGAAGTGACCCTCCTGGTTGCAGCGGCGGCAAAGACGACGTACGCCGCGGTACTCGAAAGTCGCACGATGACCCCCAACTCGCGCGAAATTCGGAAGTGGGTTTTCCAGTCGCATGTCCATTTTAATGTACCTTGTTCCTGTGCGGATGCTGGGACGGTCCTTGTATCGGGCCTCCTCGATTCTCAACGTGGTTCCGTAAGACTTCAGGCCTGTGACGACCTCGTTGTCTGGTACGTAACAGGGCAGGTACAGACAAGTGACACTTGCCACCTGTCGTGCCACCGGTACTAGGGGGACTGTTCTGGTTCCGAGGCGAAGACCGCCGGTTTCCAATAAAGTTTGGACTGCTGCAACAGAGTTGACGCCGACTTGAAAGTCAAAGCCTCCATGGTGCTGGACACTGTATATTTCCTGAATGCCGACCAGGCCTTCCAAGGCATCGATTACTTCGTCCACCGACGTCCCCGGCGGAGTACGAATGTTGAAGAAGTGTTCCTTCGGTGGCGGCATGGTCGCAACCCGCGTGCCGCCTTCGCGCGGGTACTTGCTGGAAAAAAAACTGAGGTTCTGGCGGCAAAGGGTCCTGCAACAAAGAAACAATTAATACGAAGCTCCTTAAAGCGGCACCCGTTCGTCCCTCGTAGTCGTAGTGCGTAACCAGTCGTAACGCTAGTACCAGATCTTGACCTCCAAGGTGGTGCCGGTGGGAGATTTTTCCTGTGCGTTGTTGAACAATAAAAAATTTGCAGCGTGCGCGTTAACTAAAAGCCGAATTCTTCTGTCTCTCATTCCCCATTAGCGGCCATTGGCATGTTCCAGTAGGAAACGTTAGTAGAAGTAGAAGTGTAAGTGTTAGCTAAAAGCCGACTTCTTCTGTCTCTCATTCCCATTAGCAGCCATTGTTTACCTCCAAGGTAGTGCCTGGTGAGATTTCTCCTGTGCGTGATTAAACATTTTAAAATTTTGTTCAAAACGCCGTTGGTTGATGAAATAAACCAACGAAAGACGCCAGATGTTTTCTAAAAGCACAACGAAAGAACGCCAGATGTTTCTAAAGCAAAACGAAAAGACGCCAGCTGCTTAACGAAAGACGCCAGATGTTTTCTAAAGCAATGGTTTTCTAAACAATGAAAATTCACAGCGTACATGTAAAATTAAAGTGAGCTGCAAGTCGCCATAACTCTAATCGAACCTTTAGTATAAACGCGCCCGATCTCACGTCGGTGATGATGTACTGGGCAGAATTCACGGAAGATTCACGGTTTACCGATGAACCTCCGCAGCTTCGCCCACTCATCATCATTCACTCCGTGGATATGCTGTGATTTTTTCTTTAAAACTGGGGTGCGTTGAGTGAGCCCTCCGCGTTTCCTTCCATGCGGTGGCGTTCAACGCATCGCTTACTCAGCGTTCCACATCGTCAGTGGGTACAGAAATGGGCCACTTTTTAGTGCGCGTCTGAAGGAAAATGTAGGAGCGTTGCCTTAAAGCCTGCTTTTCGGGCAATCTCGCGGGTGATACTACACATACTGAAGCACCTCCGAGCTCTGCGTGCCGTTAGCGTTAAATGGTGCATATAAATAGCTCGCCGTTGTTATGCTAAACAGTGGGTGGCACATGGCCGAGGTTTTTAAAGCAGCGCGCTGCGAAGCGAGTGGTCGAAGGTTCCAATCCCGGTGGCGCGCTTCGGAAACTTTTTTCTTCTGATTTATTTTTCTTTGTGGCATTTATTTATATATAAACACATATACATATCCGGGACATGACGGCGTCGACAGACGGCGACGGCAAAAAAATCGCCAGGCCTGCGCTGAAACTGCAGCACAGTCACAGCGAAAGCTGGAAGAGCGGCGTTTCTAGAGCCTGTTGTAAGCTCTCTTGGGGCTACAATACAAGTACACTAGAAAGGTACCCACTACGCCATAATCACAATTTTTGTGAAGTTGGGAAGCACCTACTAAGCCATTATTCGTCATTCTGCGGAGAAGCGAGGTACCAGCTACACGTCTGTAAGGCATTATGTGCACTTCGTTGACGCGACGACTGATGACGATGAAGAATTATGGCTCAGCCTTTTGTAATGGGTTGGAAGCTTTAAACGGCCCATCAGTTATGTAATTTGCATTGGGTGACGCCCGGTCGCTATTTCCCTCTCCCGTCATGCTGTATAACATACGCTGACGTGAAAGAGAGACGGGGGGGGGGGGGGGCGAAGAACTTTACTGAGACCCCGAGGAAATGGATCATGCGCTTATGGGCTTTCTTGGCAACCAATACAAGTGCACTTGCGAGGAACCCACTACGCTCTAAATCATTGTAATTTTACTGAGACCCCGAGGAAATGGATCATGCGCTTATGGGCTTCCTTGGCAACCAATACAAGTGCACTTGCGAGGAACCCACTACGTTATAAATCATTGTAATTTTTTGAGAAGTAGGGCAGCAGGCACTGTGCCATTTTTCGTCATTCTACGGAGAGCCGTGGTAGCTGCTAAACGCATGTAAGGCATTATGCGCACTTTGTTGATGCTGTGCTTGATGACGATGAAGAATTATGGCAGAGCCCTTTGTAATGGGTGGGAAGCATTCAACAACCTACTCGTTGCGCAATTCGCATTGTGTGACGCCTGGTTACAGAATTCGCGTTGTGCGACGCTTGGTGCTTATTTTACTCTTCTACCACGCTATATTGCATATGCTAATGTGGTTCCTTCCCGACATGAAGCCTGTATAGGACCTTTTTGCAAAGCAGTTTCAAGCACCGGCATGGCTCAGAGGTTGAATACTGGGCTCCCGCGCAGAGGGCCCAGGTTCGAACCTCGTTCCATGCTGGAATTTTTTTCTTATTTCGTTTTTTTTTCTTATTTCGAGCGATACTGGTTACGGACACCGGCGGCGGCGGCGGACAACTACGGCGCCAAAAACGGCCGGTGAAATGATCTCATAACAGCTTTCGCTGTAAAACCAGCCGACAGTGTCCATATAACTGCTATCGCAATACAACATCAGATTGCCATATGAGAAAGCACTGATCGCCGACAAGCCCACGATCTAGACCAGCATCAATTATTGGAACATATAAATACTCAGGTGATCGGCGCGCCTTCGAGGGCCGCCTTTCTGCTTCGCTCAAAAGTAGAGGATTAATTTGCTGAGAAAGGAAGCATTCAACAGCGAAAGCAACGATGTCTATACGGACTCAAGGGGCTCGACAATACATTGTGAACTGAGCAAATTAACATATACCCACTCATAGGGCTGTATTGCGAAAATTTGTGCCTGCAGTCAATTGAGCTAACGCTAGGAAATGTGTCCTTGTTTGTGCGGCTACATTGCTATTGCTATAATATTAATGTTTCGGGTAATTTTCTCTCTCGCTTCGGCGCTTTAGAAGCTGGTTAATACGTTAATTAGGCTGTCATAATACGTTTGATTACGCTGCCTAGTCAAATAATTACGCTGAACACGTATGATAGAGTGACTTACTTCATGGATCAGTTAGCAACATGCATTTGGTCGCGTCGTCATAGAGTGCGTCGGCGTATTTTTAAACTCTGGCTAAGGTTAGCTGGGGGCACACACCATACATGGGGTCTCAAACACGCGGCCCGCGGACCTTTCGCTATTGGCCCGCGACTCCATAGGGAATTAAGTTTTGTGGCTTTGCTAAATAATACTCTCAATATTTTCTCGCATATTGCAATATATAGTGCTTTTTTCCAGTGAGCTAGAGAGACGGACCTGGTCTCAAGCATTTTCTCAAGCACGTGAATATCCTGTCACGTACGTCGTCAAACCCCTTCCTTCAGACAAGTGTGGCTCATACCCGTCTATCACGGGCCGAGTTATAGGGGTATGGGCCATAGGCGATTGACAGTTTATATCTACCCAGGAACGGCGAGAACAGGCATTCGTAATGTAAATGCGAGAGCGTTAAGAAAAAAACCACGCGCTATCCACGAAGTGAATGACGATTGAGAAGCTGGCTTGGGGATGATCGGGTAAACCGTGATTGCTCCGTACAATTCCTCTACTGTCATTTAAAGGCGTCACACGTTGTTATAGTAGCGATTGCTGTCAGGTTGTTGTCGAACCACAAGTGGTCGCAGATCTTGCAGCTGTGGCCGAACGTGTGGTCGAGGAAATCGCGCTTGAAGTGCGCGTCGGCGCACCATCTTCAGGTAGCGACCTCTTTCGGCGCTTGGCCGCTGCATCTCGCGCCCGTACCTCTTCGAGGTTTTCTTGCCGCCGCTTCCACGCTGCTTCGGCTTCGCGGGCTTGTATCTCGGGGTCAGCACGACGCTGACGTCTCTCTATGGCCTCGCGAGCTCTCACCGCAGGGTCTTGGCGGCGAGCCCACGCTGCTGCCTTGCGAGCCCTCCGCTCCGCCACCTTATCTTCTTCGTTCATCTTATTGTTATCGAAACGCACTGCCGGAGTGGCGCGAGCGCCTCATGCTACGGTTGGCTATGCTATATGTGGGTTTGCCTGCGTTAATATCATCATCAAGGCGCTCGAAGAACAAGAGCAAGAAGACTTCTCTTTCGCGCGAGCTGGGCCTGTAGTGGTCTCCTTTGGAACTAAGGTTACGCTTACGGCGCTGGACTTTGCCCCAGCTTAAGAACCTGGCGAGCCAGCTCCTAAAACTGACATCGGCAGCGTCGACCCGAAAGGCCGAGCGCCTTCCTTGATGTGTAGCTTAACGGGAGGCCCTTCACAGCAACCCAGTTTGTTGTCAAACAGCTGCGAAAATTCGTCAAGTAGGGCTTTCAACTGCGCATTCTGTTGAACAAAGTTTACACACGCAGCGCTGTTGGCGTCCAAAAGAGACACGCCGGCCTTGCAAAATTCTTCGATTGTACGCCGGCCGCAGAGGAGTGGTCCTTGACAGCCCACCACCACTAACGTACTGGTCACGGTTACTGTCCCAGACTTCACATCCATGGTTAACTTGCCAATGACGGGCAGGGGTCCAAGAAAGCATGATAGCCGCAGGGCTGTTTTTGCGAGAGCTGGCCACCGCCTTCTGTGTCTCTCGTATACACTCACTGGAATAACACTCACCGGCGAGCCCGTGTCGATTATCATGCTCAGTTCCTGCCCTCCCCACGTCAAAACCTTCTCGAGAGGCCGCGACACGTCCCTGTCGGTCGCACTGTGTGCCACCAAGGCAAGCATAAATTCTTCGCTCTCACTTTCATCTTCTTCCACGACATATGCACCTGACGTCCGGGAACGACTCCTGCGGCATACCCTGGCCAGGTGACCTTTCCTCCCGCACATACGGCATTTGGTGTTTCGATGGCGGCACACGTTGGAATCATGCGGCCCGTCGCAACGTTCGCACAGTGGGCGACTGCTTTCCAGGTTGCTGCTCGGCGCCCGGGACTCACGTCGTCGTAGTCACAGCAGGGCGTTCATGGTACCACTTCCGTTGCCCACGCCAGTCTCCTGCATGTCACGGACGTCTTCCTGTGCCTTCTCGGAAGCCCTGGCGAAGTCCTCGGCCTCTTTCAAGGTCAGCGTAGCTCGCGTCAACAAAGAACGCCGTGCGTCGTCGTCCCGGATACCGCAAACGATGCGATCTCGTAACATACGGTCCATCATACTACCGAAGTTGCAGCTTTCGGCTAGCCTCCTGAGTTCCGCGATGAAATCTCGCACACTCTCGCCTTCCTTTTGCTTCCGCATGAAAAACGCATAACTGGCTGCAATTTCATTAGCTTGCGGGTTGTACTGATCTTCCAAACATTCCACAACCTGGTCGTAGCTTAAGGTGTTGACCGGGGTGCTTGGATTACGTCCTTGTAATATCCGTACAACGCTGTCGCTCAGCGAAGAAATCAGCAAGGCGCGGCGCTTCCCGGGATCCGTTACTTCATGTCCCTCGAAGAAGGCTTCAAGACGTATGCGGTACGTACCCCAGCTTCCCGCTGCTCCATCGAAAGCTGGTGGGCGAGATCCCATGTCTTCTGGTCGTCCGCCTTCAGCCGAAGATTATACCGGAGTAATGTTCCATCCTCGTCGCCACTGAAGTAACGTAGATGACACAGGCCAGAACCACAAGTAAAACAAGGTTTATTCCAAAGACCTGCGATCGTCGTCTTCCTCAGTCTACTCAGACCTATGTGCACGCGCCGTGCAGATGCGCTCAGCCGCAGTTCCGCAATTGGCGCGATACAGCAGACAGTGCTTTGGAAAATCGCCCTTCGGAGGCTTAATGTCAGTGCATCGTCAATTGCTTTAGGCAGTGCAACGTCGATGGCAGTGCAACGACAACTGCGGCGTCAGTTGCCCGTTTTATGGTATTCGAGTACTGGCCTTAAAACTAATTCACAGTTATTTTTTCCATCGATTGCAGAAGACATGTTTAAATGGCTATCAATCGCAGCTGAAGCGATTTTTACATGGTGCACCACAAGGGTCGATTCTAGGTCCAATACTCTTTATTATCTATATTAATGTCATCTATACTAAAATCATATATATTAATGATATGATCGTCTCTTTCTACATGTTTCAGGTGTCTTTTTTGAAGAGCACTTGGATTGGTCCCAGCATAATAATAAAATTCATGCCAACATACCAAGGTCGCTCCGTGTTTTCCACAAACATAGAAACCTTGTTCCCAAATGTTTGAAATGGCAGTTGTATTACACCCTAATTCATTCACATCTTCAGTAGTATATTTTGATTTGGGGATCGACTACCAATACTAATCTTGTGAGGTTGATAACAATGCAGAAAAAGGCGATACGATAGGTCGAAAACCTTTCATACAACGACCACACAGGCTTGTGCTTTTTAGAACACACCGTTCTAAAAGTGAATCAGTTATATTAGTTTAAGTTGCTCTCCCGTGTTTATGAGGAAAGCAAGCTCAATCCTTCTAATTATGTTGAACTGTAATCCCGTAGCAATGTGCCTTATAAATCAGGGCGCGACCACTACAGCATTCCACTTGTGCGAGCCACCTATGGAACTCAAATGCTAACATAAATATCCACATCTTCTCAACAGACATACACAGGCCTTAGAAATTATAGAGAAATCACTGTCCTTGTACTCTTTCAAAAAATGCCAGAACTTACCTCTTCTCGTGTCCTTAAGTTTAACAATTAGCGTATGCAGTAGTCATAGGTTCCTTAGGTTTCGTTATTTGTTGTTTCATGACTTTTTTATTATTGTAAAACTATGCATTTTGTTCACCATGTATGAAAGTGCGTTTGTATATATTAACGTCGTCTGTGCTCTGAGTGTGCCTTTGGGTGCTAGGGTCCCGCCAGGCAGAGCACATCTGCCTTTTGCCCTTGTATCCAAGACATTTTTCTTTATTTGAAATAAAGAGCTAAATAAATTGCGGTTGTAGCAGTGGCATAGCCCAGGGGTGGCACACAGGGCCCGTGTCTCATTAGAAATGTTTTTCTGCCATGGCATACAGTGCACAAAATGACACTTGACCACACTTACCTGCCCGGACTGCACGTCGGAACGTCAACTGTGGCTGCATTGCTAGCTATCTAAATTTATACCAAGGTATATACACCTGTGATACTGGTATCATGTCGGGTTAACGTCAGTTGAGGCTCCAGTGTCAGCTCCGCTTTTATTCCAGTCTAATAAACATTCTATATACATCCTATGAATCACCAAGCTATATTCAAACGTTGCTCGACCACGGAATACGTGAACGAATGATATTTACATCATCGCACCGTCGAGTGCACTTCGTATCAATAAAACTGACGTCTATCCTCAAACGTGATGGCTGACGTTGCGTCAGACCATAAATTTCCCTTTCAACGCCAGTGTAGTCAACACGCCTGGAGAGCCCACGATGTGCACACAACTCAATTTAGAAAAACACGTCGATGTACCTCGTAACGCTTGTCTCAAAGCAAAAAAAATGCAGCATAGGCTGGTACTCGCTGACTGCTTCGCGTGAAACCGATTCCCACAATGCGTGGGATCTGCCGAACATTTTTTTCTACTTTTTGGGACTATGCGGTGACAGATTACTTCTGCATATACTCTGCTCAACAGCACATCCACGGCTTATGGTCCTTTTGGTTTCAATAATATTGAAGATATACGTTTAACACAACCTGCTTTTCTACACACTGTCTGTCTCATTTGGTCATAATGCAAGTGTACAGTATCCTGTATACCTCATGTATGTTCACCTTTGCTTAAAGCATGCGCAAGGTCTTTGGGATCCATGTTTACAGCGCACACATGGTACGGAACAGGAAGAGGCAAAAAAGCGTTCTCTGCTTCTGCCTTTGTCGAAACATGGGCGTGTGGTCAACACACTCTCAATGGTCTTGACCTGACTGTTCAAGACCTCTCAGTGTTTTAGCTCATGAGCATGTGCAGCTTGGTGGCGGATAGGCCGCTGCTAGTGAGGTTGTCAGCTAAATTTTGCGTGTATTACATAAAAACGAGTCAATTTGGCGCCGTTGGTTTAAACTAATGCACCGCATAAGTCTAAAATAAATCGGCAGCTATATTTCTCAGCCTACCATAGTGGACAGGACGTTTCTGTATTCGAAGAGTGCTGGCGTAATATCAAATTAATCTGCAGTTTTAGCATGCTCTTCAGATGTCGTTTTTTCTACGCACGCTTTTGTTGGAGAAAGTGGCACATGGATATGTATAAGCCGGAGGATTGCTGTAGGGAAAAAAATCACGCCATATCCACGAATTGAATGATGATTCAGGAGCTGGCTTGGAGATAATCGGGTAAACCGCGAATGCTCCGTACAATTCATCTGCTGCCATATAAAGACGTGACACGTTGTTATAGTAGCAATTGTGATCGGGTTGTTGTCGAACCACAAGCGGCCGCAGACCTTGCAGCTGTGGCCGAACGTGTGGTCGAGGAAATCGTGCTTGCACGTCGGCGCGACCAACTTCAGGTAGCGACCGCTTTCGGCGCTAGGCCGCTACATCCCACGCCCGTATCTCTTCGAGATTCTCTTGCCGCCGCTTCCGCGGCTTCGCGGGCTTCTATTGCGGGGTCTGCACGACGCTGACACATATCTGCGGCCACGCGAACTCTCACCGCAGGGTCTTGGCTGCGAGCCCGCGCTGCCGGTGCCTTGCGAGCCCTCTGCTCCGCCGCCTTGTCTTCTTCATTCATGTTCTTAGTACCGAAGCGCACTGACTGACGACTGTCGAAAGAGAGAGGAAACGCGCAGTAATGGCCCTCTAGCGGTCTCTTATCAAACTAGAGCACGCGAGGCCAATGCTACAGTTGGCTATGCTATGTGTGGTTTTGCCTGCGTTGTTAGCATCATCAAGGCGCTGGAACAACAAGAGGAAGAAGACTTCTGTTTTGCGCGAGTGTGCGCATGCTACAGTTGGCTATGCTATATGTGGTTTTTCCTGCGTTAACATCATCATCAAGGCGCTCGAAGAGCAAGAGGAAGAAGACTTCTCTTTCGCGCGAGCTGCGCCTGTAGCGGTCGCCTCTGGAACTAAGGTTACGACGCGGGACTTCGCACCAGCTTAAGAACCTGGCGATCGAGCTCCTAAAATGAACTCCAAGGGAAACGTTTGGCAGTTCAAATGATTCAAATAGATGCATAGTCCATCCTCCTCTGATACTAAGGCTTTCTTTTTAAAGAGCTAGCACATTAGAGGCCCGGGCTGTCGAATAGTGTCATCGCATGGCGTAGCGCAGGCAAAACCACATATAGCATAGCCATCTGTAGCATATTGAGCAAGCGTTCGCGCCAAGGAGAAGTATTCTTCCTCCTGTTCATCGAGCGCCCTGATGAGTATATTAAGTACGGAGCACATTAGGGACCAGGCTGCCGTATGCTGTCGTCCCTTTACGTAACGCTGGCAAAAGTAGTTACGAAAATAGGAAAAAACAGAAGCAAGCGAGAAATAGAAAGCGAGAGAAAGAAAGGAGAGAAATAAGAACAATAGTAGAAATAAATAGAATTGAAGAGAGAAAAAAAGAGAAAACAGAAAAAGAGAAAAACAAAGAAAGAGTGGAGGAAAGAAAGGAAAAAAATGATGAGAAACAAAAAAGGCTGCCCAGCTCCGCCCTTCCTTGAGGCTTGGCTCCTCTACTGCGAAGCTGCGTTAATTTTTGGATTCGATGTCTTGCTCATACATTGCCACCATCGCACTCGTGGGTCTTGTGAAGCATTCACCCAGTGGTCTTTGATAGTCGAAGTGCTTAGATTTTGGTTACAAAGAGCAAACATTCCTAATATGTGGACAGCTTGGAGATGCTAATAATAAACGGCCTGCGAGTGAAGCTTCAACGAGTGTTCGCAAGCGCAACAAAGCCAATCCGGTGTACTCCAGTGCACGTGGCCACGAGTAACATTCAAAACCAGTGAAGTATTTCAATGCCAAGTTTCGTTCAAGTGTCGGGGTTGATTGCCCTTGTCTTAATTTTCGTGAAATTGTGTTCAACGCTATGAGGCCGCAACCGCCAGATTTCGTTTTAACGCGACAAAATGAAATTACGAATTTTTTGCTTGAATAATACGTCTAAAGCTTTTTGTGTTGCTGTGCCAACGACAACTTCAATCTTTCACGGTACGGTCATCTCACCTGAGATAAAAGAGGCCATGACGACGACATTTTCAGGCCAGGAAGCCGCTTCTCTGGTGACGCCGAACTTGTCCATTGCAAGAACAAAGATTAGACCCAAAGCGGTAGAAGGTATGCTCACAAACAAGGTGGTGGCAGAAATCGTTAGTGGCAAGCCCCAGCATGTATCCGCCTGAATCCGTCGTTTGACTTTGGTGGCTGAGTCTTGTGTCGAGCGTTGTGTCAGAGGCATCCTTGTGCTGCCAACAGATTGGGAATGAAATGATTTAAAAGTACACTGCAGGAAGCACCGCATAAATTTGGCCGGTTGCATGGCATAACATTCACTATGTAAGGAATACTCTGTTTTGTTCCTCATATACAATCTCGTGCAGAAAAGTGTCGACTCGCTGCTACGAATCAATCGTTTCGCCTGGCACCGCTGTGATCGATAAGATACAACTTGGCGGAGGTAAGGATCTTTGTGAATTTTGATATTACTAGGCTGGAGCTACACCACGGCCGAACAAGTAGTTTACACTGCTACCATGATACAGGCAAAGAATATTGATACAAGAAGTGTTTGAAATACAAATAGCACATCCTAAATTCTATCCGATACTGTATCTGCTATTTGTGTCGCATGAGACCCAGACACATTATTTATTAGGAGCAGCAATGGGGCTAGTTGGTTGTACATCTTCTTGGGTAATACGCGCTTTCAACGTACTAGGACGGACTATAGACACCACAGACACAGAGCGCAGACTAGACACTATTTAAGGTAGGTTTTGTTTCTACATATACGCACACCCGGGCAATCTTGTAACACATGGGCCGCAGTGCAAATGTACGCCGCTATTCGAGCAAACTACTATTTTCACACAAGTGCGCGACAAAATGGAATGAATAATCTCGGATTCATATATGTTGACACAGGCGTGTGCCGACTAATGTGTCAATGCCCCATCCATTAGTATTTCTTCAAAAGAAATAATTTCATTCAGACCACGAAAGCGTTAATCTGCGCATGCCCAGTGAGTTGTTCCTTTATTTTGTCTCATGCATTTGCAATGCAACCCTTGTGCGTACATGTAGGAAAAAACTTCCTGAATTAAACAGTTCCTAGTCTGCGCTGTGTTTGTGGTGTCTGTAGTCCGTCCTAGCACGTTAAAAGCGCGATTATCCAAGAAGCATTATTTAACAGGTCCTTAAATTTCCATCGCAGAGACTACCGCAAGTTTGGCAATGAAGACAGGCAAAGTTCTCTCCCGTCAGTAGATATGCTTTGTCTCAAATTTACTTTGCTAATGCGATCATTTGTATTTTGAACGGATTCCTAGAAAATACCATAACGATATTCAGCCAAAACTTATGAAGCTTGTGGGACTTGCGTTAGTCCGACGTAGTCTGCGGCGCCAGCAAGAAAAAACTGTGCGACTCCCGCTATGTTCCTACAATAAAACGTGCTCGCGTTATGCACTTTTACGTGCTCGTTTTAACTTTGTAACTACGCTATTGACGCAGAAGGCCTTGCATTAGTGATGCAGAACAATCGGTAAATTGACTATCGATAGCATCGATAGTTTTTTTGAAACTATCGATAGTGTAGACAAACTATCGATAGTGCAATCGGTACTGCCATGGTTAGTATTACTAGCGATATTACTGCCACGCGTGTGTATTGATTTGTTTTGATGCATTCCCGTTTCACCCATAAAGACTGTTAGGAACGTTTGACGCAGACCGAGCCGTAATATTAGCGAAGCTTCACGATTGTTTGAGATCATTCTATAAAGGTTACGCGCCGAACGCGGATAGTCAAGTTTATTCGAGAGCTTACGCGAGCACCAGCGATAACGCTGGAAGACTCGATGGCTGTATAAAAGACGAAGCGTTGCACCGATGATCAGATTACTCGACGGCCGACGACTGTTCTCGCCGCTATCAGTGCGCAGCCTGTACCGCTTGTATTTTGAGTTTTGATTTTCTGGGCACAAGATCGGCCAAATAAACAGCTCCGTATTTCCCAGTCCTGTTGCAGCATTCTTCACCGTCACAACCACGTGACAATAATATCGATAGTGGTGTGAATAATAATGCTGTTGCGGGCTGGCGATATTGCCAAAATATTTGCGATAGCCTACTATCAGCATCGCTTAATTTATGAGCAATTCTTGTCGCTGCTATAAGGCTCCTCCACCACCATGCAGTCGAGAAACAACACAACATAGCGTATCAGTGGATACCGGGTCATTGTGGTATATACGGTAACGACCGTGCGGATGAGGCCGCCCGATCTGCACATGACAGTGACCACTACGCAGATATACCGTTCTCCAGATCCGACGCAGCTACAAGACTTCGTTCGCTCGCACGTGAACTCACACTTGCCCAGTGGAACTCGGCTGAATTCACCAACGCTCGTCTACGCAGCTTGGATCCCAATCTCCAGCTCCGTCTTCCGTCAGGAATATCGCGAGCTGAGGAGACGCTTCTGTGCCGCCTGTGGCTTGGCGTGGCCTTCACGAATGCCTACTCCTGTCTGATTGGAATGGCCAACAACTCCACATGCAATTACTGCAGCTGCGAAGAAACGATCTCCCATCTTCTGTGTGAGTGTCCCCGTTTCAGTGCGCCAAGAAAAGAACTTTCTAATGCTCTAGATAAACTTGACAATCGCCCTTTGTCGGAACAAAGGGTTTTGGGACCTTGGCCGAGTCCATCGTCAGCACAGAAGGCTTTAAAAGCATTATTGCGCTTCTTGCGGACAACTGGTCTTAGAGACAGACTCTAAGTAGTGTCATATTCTCGTTTCCTTTTTTACCCTCTCTTTTTCTTTTTCCTTTTCTTGCTCTCCTTTTTTTGTAACATCTCTCTTCTATCGTATTTTATCCCCCTTACCCCTTCCCCCAGCACAGGGTAGCCAGCCGGTTTAAGAACTGGCTAACCTCCCTGTCTTTCCGCTTGTTTCCTCCTTCCTTCCTTGGCGAAAGAAATAAATTATTTCCGCAGTGAAAATGGCGGACTATGTCCATCAATAAATCATTAAATTCACATCCAAAAGCAGAGAGTTGCACCTTGCAATTAACAAACTTTGTTCATGATTTTTAAAAAAATAAAAATATGCGTTATAAATTTAAAGCCGCGCAGTCTTACTGCATGTAACGCCTTCCTTCCCGCTACAGCTGAATAGCTTGACTTTATGACCATGTGTCAGCGAAGCGCTCAGGTGAAGAACAGAAGCATGTCAACTTCAGCCTGCTCCTCCGGCTCCACTATGTACCACGCGTGCGGGGAACCAAGTTTATTCTGCAATGAGTTTGTGATGTTCATTTTATACTATCGATAGTACCATCGAATTTTTTTACTATCGATAGCACTATCGATAGTATTGTTTACCATCGATAGTTCGATAGTGACTCGGCTATCGATAGTATCGATAGTACCATCGATAGTTCTGCATCACTACCTTGCATACATCTGTAAAATAAGGATTTTATGGACGAATGTCCATAACGCAGTGTTTGCCATAGAGAAGCTGCCGTTGACGCCTGGTGACACGGTGAATACACAAGAACCAGCTAGCATAAATTCTTTAGGCTCGTCATGGCATTTCCACGTATCATGTATAAACTTGAAGATCTGCATTTCCGGAAGAACCAGATGCACCTGATGCACTGCAGGAATTCGATCTTCCGGCGCACTTCGTTGGAGGCTTTAAGGGCAATAATTGTTTAAGAATTCAAGTAAACACGCCTACTGAGTTTAGAATGCCGTCTCACGATCAACAACGCCAAACGCGGCAGCATTTGAGCCGCGGGCGCCCCACAAATTCCAAGAAACAATCCCTTCTCCTCTCCGGGCCTTTCGGCAATCCTCAGCCCCTCAGCATTTACCGGGACGTCAGCATCGTCCTCCGCTCACGTCATCCACAAAAAGAAACTGTTTGTCTGCAGGCAGGGAAGCGCGCTCGCCGATCTTCCTCCTCGCAAAGTGAGGAGGAACACTCGGCCAGGAGGAGAGGCGAGCCGACGAGCGGAGCAGGGCGAAGGAAAGAGCGAAAAGAGCGAGGGCCTCTTTTCTATCATCTAACTAATCAGGCACTAAAGAGATTAAATGAGGAATATGAGTACTGCTTATGAATTTTGAAAAGACAAACGTCAACCTTAATACTATTTCGCAAGGAATTACAATGGATTATTCCTTCAACGAGTGAGTTCGTGTGAATAAAGTATGTTCTAGTTGCTTTTTTTTCTGTTCGATAGGTCAATAAATAAGAAGAATAGTTTGTTTGGCGCTTATGCGAAAACTGGATTGTTGTATTCGATAAAGAGCCTTCTTTTATCGCACGGTACAGAAGTTTAGAGGGAAGTTCAAGGCTCGATGGGGTGAGAAATCGTTCAACAGAAAATGTCATTTGCCTCAACATCTCGAAATCTGCTGTCAGACTTGAGCACCAGCTTGCTGATCTTCTCCTACTCTGAGTTCGGGGAAGGCTTAGCAAGGCGTACACAATAACGCTGCTAAGAAAGGCAGTTGCTGCACGGTTGAAGACAACTGCTCTTGTCGAGACGATGGCTTCAGCGGCATTTCCTGTACAGCATATTCTCATTATTTCACCATGGTGTGGTTTGTGGTTTTGTTACAAAAAGGCGTTGTTGCTAAAAATAAAAAAAGTGTCTTGTGTATATTCTTTTCGAAAAGATGTTGGTGATTCTTCATAATTCATTGCGAACATGACTGTACCATAAGCAATGCTTTTCACAAGATAAATATTGAGCACAGATGCAGTTTCGTTGCCTTTTTTGTATATTCACGTATGAAGAGCGTATACAAACAGACTGCTGCCAAATACTGAAGAGACAGGGGCCTTTGTCAATTCTCTGACACAGCGGCTTTCTGCTCCTATACTTTCATAGATGAATGCAGAACTAAAGTAGCGGCATGAAATGGAATGAGTGGAACCGAATGCACGCAAAGTAAGCGCTTTCTCTACCAAACCGCTCAAGAGATCATTTATTGTTGTGATAAAGTGCTCACCAGTAATTGGTCTAGCTGGTGCAGGAGCGCACAAGTTTAACCAGTCCCAATAAGAGCGTAGCTTGATTTAAAATCGGAAGTCAGGTGTCTGGAAAGGCTTTTGTCGATGCTCATGAGACGCATTTTCTGTGACATAAGTACTAGCGCAAAGAAAACAAGCTAACAGTAAAACTGTCGCGACAGGGCCGGGCGCTAGACTTCAACCCAAAATTGTGTACTATCTCGAATATTTTTCCGTTCGCTTTTGTCTTGGTAATAACTATGTCGCAGAAAGTGCCTTAGCATCAACCAACCAATTTATCATCGTCCATTGGTCCTGGTAATGTTAGCCTTGTAGGCCCAGGTACCTTATAGACCTGTAGCTGCTTGTCTTGGACGTTGTTATTCCTGTGTTATAAAATATGGGAAAACAATGCGAAGCCACATCTGAGCAACTGTTCTTTAAGACGCTGTACTATGGGTTTTCTTTCTCAACGTCACATTTGTTGGCCTCTTCGCCTCGTTTAGACCTTGCGAAATACAAGAGTCTCAAAGTTGGCCGAAATGTGCACGCATTTTGACTTCAGTTGGGTGCGTCCTCAGATAAGCACAATATTTCAGATGACTGCTAATTGAACAGTAGGGTGTTCTTCACAGAAATGTCTGAAAATCTTCTCTAATAATATTTCATTTTATATCCGTTAAATACTACCAAGCATGCTCCCTCTCTGCATATGCCAGCAAACCAATTACACTTTACGTATTCTTGATCACTGAACGGAAATATCTCTCACGGAAGGACTCAGTATTTTTCGTAATATCAATTATAGAAAGCTCTCCTTGCGCCCTATTGTAGGCGTACAGAGCATGTTCCTGTAGCATCATTATATTGCTCCAATCATGATGCTATATTTTTCCTAAATGAAATCAGAAAGTGCGTCACGTGAAACATTTAATGATGTAGAATTGTACAAGTACATATCTCTGTTTGCGCAAGCGGTGTCCGTCAGCGTACGCATTTGTGCGCTTGCGGTCACGTGCTGCGGATGAATAGAGTCCTCACGAAAGAAATTCGGACAATTTTTCCACAAATACTTTTTGTCAAAAATGTACTGGAGCGCGTTAACTTTCTCTGAATAAAAGAGCGGCATAGAGCGAACTGTATTATGTGTTCGTCTTTTTAATAAAAAGAAAGTAAACAGGACACTTTCATTTTGTTTTCTCGGGAATGCAGCTGATATACCTGCTTTTTTAAAGCCCACACTTGGGCACCCGCGTTGTCGGTGAAAGCGTTCGTCGAACTCTACACCAGCATCGACGCAGCAGCTTATCGCATACAAAAGCACCGCACCGTTGGCGGGCATAAAAGCTTCGCAGACATGCCCGGATATGCTTCAGTAACCTTTTGGATAATATTATACGACCATGATTTTTGCTATCCATAAAAATCGGACCATCGGAGCGTTTCGCACTGGAACCTGCAGTGAGTCTGCTGTGGCTGCACAAATAAACGATACCGAAAATTAAATTGCAGAGTAGTTTCTGCAGTCGCAATATATGGTCTCTCAAAGACGCCAAATTTCAAGAACTGCGAGCATGACGAATAAATATTCAGTAACGCTTGTTACTTATTGCGTATTATCAGCAAATATTTCAGAGGCGCTTAATTTATTTTAATATGTCAGTGTCACTATTTAGGTTACTTGTATTGGAAATACGAAATCTATGGTTTGCTATATAAGATCCTTAGAATATAATTAGAAAACCAATCAAGAAAGAACCAACAGTGGGCGCTCTTACTGGACTGATGTTAAGCAATTAATAAAGCAAAGTAACTGTATTCCGTAGAAACATTAGGGGCAAAAGATCAACTGACTTTCTCCGCAAAAAAAGAAACGATTGCATTTCGGCAATGACAACAAATGAAAATGTATGACACACTGCAGAAATTTAAGCAGAATGACTGCTAAGGAAATAGCGCGCTAATTTAAAGTTAGATAATACATCGAGACATTGAAACGGGAACCACTTTGTCATACTTTTTCATTCTGTGAAATTTCAGAACACTTCAGAGACACAGTGATAAACGGCAGGAGGAAATTGCAATGGGGCAATATCGAGAACAGCAAACGGCAACGGGACACTCCCGTGGCGTTTGAAGGTGTCAGAGGAGGTAATATAACTGTAGCCTCCAGACACACCGCTACCGGCAACGGGGTCGAAGGTTGCACGATTGCGTAGTATGTCGATATCATCGGCGACAGATGTCCTCTCCGTCGCATCTTAGCCCAGCGCACACACACGAACACAGAGGAGTAAGGAAGGAACCAACGACACGAGCGCTGACTATCAACTGAAATTTTATTCACCACACACATATAAATATACACATTGAAGAGTGACATGATGAAACATATGCCTATCAGGTTACAATTTTATGACAGTATGAGCGAGTTAGGCAAGACATCATATCACACATCCTAAGTGGCATCTAAAAAACTAATATCCTTTTTCAGAAGATTAATTCAGGCCTGGCTAATACAACCCTTTCACCCCTTCTTAATGTGGATTGCTTCGATGATTTCCCTGACGGTGCGATCTTGATGTCGGTATATGACGCTTGTGTCTTTGAGGACAGGATAGCATTTGCACTTACTACAATAGGCAGCCAAGTGGGCATGCTCGTTTATCTTTAGCGTCGTTCTGTGCTTTCGGAGTCTTGTGTTAACGCCGCTTCAGGTGACGAAAAACACAAAGCAGAGAACGCCACCTCGGCACGGGCATTGCTAATAACGGCATTTTGACGCCGCAGAGAATCCCATTCATGGATGACATGATGAGAACAGGTCCATAGCAGAAGAAACTCAGTGGCATACAAAACATCTTTGATTACTAAGCGGGCGGTACATGCAGCGGAGAGCTGATTATATTGTGCGCAGGCGACAGCGAGGTGCATTTTTTTTTTTGGCGCCGTGGTAAACTTCCCGAACAAGCGGCATAGTTTCATATCTATCAATGCAGAGGCAGCACCAGTGTCCACTAGCGTAAGGTTGCGGTATCCATCCAAAAAAATTTTGACGAGGTTGGCTGGAGAAATTTGAGGACTTGGTTCTTTCGAGGAAGACGCAGTTCGTGCCTCGGGAACTGAGGCATCTAGTTTCCCGCGTCCGAAGGTTAGGGTGAGTGGTGCATAGGTGACAGAGAGCGACGTCGGGAAGATCGGAGGCTAACTGAGGGCAGGCGTTCCGGCAAAGGGCGTTCTTGTATTCGTGCTGTGCCGTTGAACCATTTACGTTCAACAACAATTTTTTTGCCATAGGGCTTACGTCGTCACGTGAGAGAGAGAGAGACAGAGAAATGTAAATCGGAGAGACAGAGATGTTAAGCGGAAAAGAAATATCCGATTTACCACTCTGCACTGGGGAAGGGGTGAGGGCAGACAGAAAATTAAGGAAGATAAGAATGCGAGAGGGAGGGGGTAAGTAGAAACAGAAAACACACACTGGAGTATCATAATCGTTCAACCAGGCGGGTCGCTCGTAAGAACTTCAACAGCGCCTTCGTCGCTTTCTGGGCTAGAGTTGGGCTTGAGTTGGCTCGTAAAAGATGTCTAAATCGCAGCGAATGAATGATATAGCAATATTTTGAAACAAAATTAACACCACCCTTGTGGTTTCGTTGGTGCCGTCCACGTCCATTCTTACCCTCCGATGACGATGACTGCACTATTAGAGCTAGTGTTCGTTCCCGGCAAAAGGCGCACCATTCTGGGTTATTGGCAGCGTTTTCTTGTTCTTGGCATCTATATTGAAGGCCTCCAAAAAATGTTTCAGCTCTTCTTCTGCTTAGCTCGTTTTATGCCGCGCCTTTATGGATAACGTTTTCGCCGTCAAGGAATAGATCGGTGCCCAATATAATCGTTTCAGTTGTCTTGTATTTCAAGTATACCATGTTGGAGCAAAAGAAGGACATAATACCGTAGCGCAAAACTCAAAAAGAGACGCTGAAAGGCACAGACAAGTAGGAAAGTTGGCATTTTACTCTTTATATTCGAGTATTGCCCTGCAACATCATGTCCTTCAGTTAGTAACAGTTCACCCAAGAAAAACTAATTGTGAAACGAAATCACGAAAGGAAAGCACCTAGGACACAAATGAAACAGACTGAATGGGGCCATGTTTGTTGTTTTGGTCACGATTGTTGATGCAGCGCTGGTTTGTTGAATCTGGTTCAGTTATTCAAACTGATGCAGGCCTTGGCTAATTTTTTATTCGAAACTGCGTTTTTAAGTTCGCGTTACAATGGGGAAATGTCCCTTTAGATTACAATTGTTTTAGAAGTGAGATATACTTAGGCGTGCTTTACGCTGCCGTGAAATTTATCCCAGTTTCAGCTTCTGGAATTGGCTCTTTTAGAAAAAAAAACGCCACATATACAAACTCTACAAGATTTCTTGACGAACATCATTGGCGGTCAGTAGCGCGACATGTAGGAGAAAATAGATCTAGTGAGAAATGAAACTTATCAAGGTATTCAGCCCGACATCTGCAGAAAAAAATTACTGGTGTTCCTTAGAACTTTCTAAGAACTTGAAGGCGAAAACCTCGTTCTGCCCATAGCGGAAGGAAGCTATGAGCCCACGCGGTGATGTATACAAAGCACGTAAGCGCGCTGCGAGCGTGCTGCAGCAGTTTCCAGAATGTTCTACGAGCACCGCCGCTGGATTTCTCTCTTCCTAACCAGCGCCATCGTTGCTTTTGTCCTCAACGCCCTCCCGCGCCATCACTGATGGTGAATTCCATTGAGAGGACAGGAACAGAGGCGTTGAGGGAACAGAGGCAGTGAGGAGTGTGGGGCAGGGCACTGACTAGCAGGACCAGTCGATTTGCCATTAGAACGCGGCACCTACCGGAGAGCAGCACAGAGGGTGACGAGTGAGGAGAAATATACCATGTGATGAACGCAAGGGGTGTGCGAATATTCGAGTTTCGAATTCGAATCGAATAATACCTAATCGAATACTTCGATTCGACTTTAGCATAGCTAGTATACGAAGTGTCAAATAATTCGACAGGACGAATGTCTGAAGCGCGACAAAGGCCAATGGTGCAACTTGGTCAGGCTGTGGTGAATACAAGTAACGCTAACGTCATTATATAGTAGGCCTTTCGTTAAGAACTTTCACCGCTATCCTGGTTCGGAAGAGAGTGCATGTGTATTTTACAGGAGATTGTCATTTCCACACGTGAGAAAATTGTGAAGCCCTTCACAACTTCGCTTCTGAAACAAAGGCACGGTCTTCTTGCATAGGTCGGTCGCGTATTCCGCAAGCGCCGTAAAACATTCCGGTATTGGCCCACGAAACCCTCGGTGATGATTCACATGTGCAAATTTGTTTGTTTACGCTGCGAAGTCGCACTGCCGCACCGCACCAATCGTTCAGAAACTTCCATCGTTGTCGAGCGCATTAAAACGCTGCTGTGAACGGCCACCCGAAGATGTTTGGGCCCAGAACACCCATGGTGATGATGCGCAACATTACCGTTGTCAGATGAACAGTATTGCGTGACCATAGAAAAAAAACGAAGAAACTAGCTACCGTACACACCCCCCCCCCCCCGCCTCCTTCTCTTTAGCCGTTAAGAAGGTAGGAATGGCGCTGCTGATGGAATTGCGGCTCCTCTATCGACATGCCTGCGCGCCCATAAAAGCTGAAAAAAAAATTCACAGCATATCCACGGGTGGATGGTGAAGAGCTTGGGCAAAGCTCCTGAAGCAATCATGGTTACCCCGTGAAATCTTCAGTGGTTTCGCCCAGCAGTAATCAAAGCGATAGCCCAGTACATCATCAAAGACGTGACAAACACTGTAGATATATATACAAGAAATTTTATTAATCGTAAGTGGTAGCTAGACGTGGCTTCGGTTCCCCCTTCATTATAACGGATTTATGGTCGGTGAAGTGATGGATCGGTGATGGGTCGTAGTGGGTTATTTGTAAAGACGAAGTAGTGGGCACTTTGCAAAAGTGGCTTCCGCTCCCCTTTCATTATAACGGCTTTATGGTCGGTGAAGTAATCGATCGGTGATGGATCGTTGTGGGATGTTTGCAAAGACGAAGTAGTGGGCAGTGTGCAAAGGACCGGTGATGAGTCGTAGTGGGATGTTTGCAAAGACGAAGTAGTGGGCAGTTTGCAAAGGTGGCTACGCCGGACAACGGAGACGTGACAATGTTAGACTAAGAGGAGCTTCGCCCTTAAAAAACGAACAAGCACGTAATAAAGCTGTCACCAAGTCGTAGCGCCCCTTATTTGCATTTTTCTTGCCATAACTGGCGGTGCACGTTTCGTGTAAATATACTATTCCATATTTGATTCGATACTCGATATTGTTGACCACTATTCGGCACTATTCGATTTGAATTCGATTCGAGATGAAATTTCACTATTCGCACACCCCTAATGAAAACACTAAATGTCCC
Organism: Rhipicephalus sanguineus; assembly: GCF_013339695.2. Taxonomy (NCBI): domain Eukaryota; kingdom Metazoa; phylum Arthropoda; class Arachnida; order Ixodida; family Ixodidae; genus Rhipicephalus; species Rhipicephalus sanguineus. The sequence goes on from NC_051179.1 coordinate 110,296,645, forward strand.
GGCATTACCTGCAACCCAGCAGGAATATACGTGTAAAATCTATTGGTCGCATGTGTGCCTTTATCATCCTTTAAATTACGTACACATGTGAGCAGTAGCAATAGGACCACGCGAGCGCGTGCCGAAATCGCCGTCTGCGCCGTGTAGTGGCGAGCCGTGTGCCGTCAAGAGAATTACTCTGGCCGCGCAAGGACGCATCCAGAAAACATAGCTGCGTACACTTCGAAGTCGTCATCCCCGCTACGAGTGAAAACGGCCTTCGCATGGTTGCTACCATTGTCTCCGCGCTCGCCGGTTAAAGCAAAATAAAAAGAAATATTGAGAATGTGACGTTTACATCACGTGACTCTCTTTGTACTCCGCCTACTCCACCTTTAAGGCGAGAGCACTTCAAACTGTTCCTGGCTGCTCTTAACGCATCAAAAGTGATCTCCCTTTACCACTGAATGACAGTGCTCCTACTCCTGTTCTACCATTGAAGCATGCATGCTCTGAAGAGAGCGCTGTCACCGTGCTTTTCAGCGCTCCCTTTCCCCCAAGAGAATTCGCCATGATATTTACCTCCCCCTCATCAGCGCCGTTGCCGCCTTTCCTCTCAATGCCCTCCGGCAACGCCGGTGACCATTCCTTCCACCTCCCCAGCGCCATTGTTGCCATTTTCCTCAGCTCTCTGTCCGCACTCCGTCGCGCTTTCTCAGAACCACTTTGAAAAGGTTCTGGATCGCAACGCTCCTAGCCTGGTCGCTTTTGCTTCAACTGGCGCTGAGAAACGTAAAATCACCACTCCCTGTTAAGAATACTCCTAAACTTTTAAACAAATCTTTCTTAAGTAATTTTACTGGTCTCACTTGGGCTATCGCTGCTGTTGATCTTTTTTCCCCCTTCGCTGCCAGGAGGCTTCATAACTGCTGCGAATTTTTTAGGGCCCGTACTAATGGCTGTATACTTGTGGTATATCGCGAATTACTGTATTAGCGTTTGTACGACACAGACATTTTCGAAATACGTACAATGTTTCATCTAACGTGCGCAAATTATCGCGCGCAAGTAGTTAGGCTAACGGTAGCACTTGCGCAAAAGTACAATTATTTCTATGCATGACCTGTGTCTGTCGTATCGCCTGTCGAGTTAAAATGCCATAGCCCCTTTGTATCCGCTGAGCATTTACTTACTATATTAATATCTGGGGTTTTACGCGCCAATACTACGATATGATTATGAGAGACGCCGTAGAGGAGGGCTCCGGAAATTTCGACCATCTGGCGCTTTTCTAACTTGCACTGACATCGCACAATACAGGGGCTTCTACTGCTTTGCCTCCATCGAAATGCGACTGCCGAGTCCGGAAGCATTTGCCTCGAAATGTGCTCTTCAGAAAGCTGCATTTCGTAAATAACTTTAACCGTTCTTTAACATGGTAGCTTCCAAGCTTAGTCATAAGCAGTAAAAGGTGTGCAGTGATGAGGGCATAGTCAGGTGGTCCCTTCTTGCCGTTTCTATGCATTACTCTTTTACACGCACAAAAGTTGCCTAACGTCGTGCGATATTTTAAAGACTTTCATCTACCTGTAATTGAATTGAATCGCAGCATCATGGCATGATACTGTGTGGATATGCCCAATTCATGGCCTTTTGCCTATAGGAAGTTAGCGAGTTCATTGTGCCACATCGCAAATTTCAGTCCAAGAAAATTGCTCAGTGAATCACAGCCACAGCATCTCCGGACCATTTGAATGAAGCGTGCAGTGCCGCTGGCGCTTATTGCAGCGAGAACCAATAGTTACTTGTAACCTTAATGACTGGTCTTTTTTTTGTCTGCTGTTTCAAGTTTTCTTGCAAAACTAAAAATATATGGCTTCTCTGCAGATTAATGCAACATGAGTATTTTCAGTAGTGGCCACTATTTCACATTGTTATCCCACTGAAATTAGAATGACTAGTACGTACCGGAATTAGATGTCAATGGAGGTGCTAATACCAGATACACGTGAGGGTCGCTGTTTAATGAATAAGAGTGTATACTGTCTCGCATAATGTGTCTCAGGTAAGCGGTTAAAACTCTAGGGTCACATTAAAGGGGACTATATTACTTTTTTGCTCCCCGTGTAAGCACCATCATTTAAAAATTACACATGCGCAATACATCTAAAATGCGCAAAACTACAATTATAAATCCTAAATACCTGGAAGGGCAGCCTAGCGTACTAAGGAGCGCGTCAGTACTTATTCATCCTACTGCGAAACAAGTTTGATGAAGAATTGGTTGTAGCACGAAACTCAGTTTACGACTTTCACAACACCGTTCCTAGGCGGTCAATCTATAGGACAGTCACGAGGCACCACTTACTGCGTCATTTGAAAGATATCATTCCAGGAGGTAATAATGTAAAAGGACCAAAATAGTTATTTTGGCCTTTGGTTACTTACGTACGCCAGCGACTTCGCGACTACGGTGCCTACAAATCAGTGCGGGTCAGGTCGATCATGGGATGTAACGGCATTGTAGAGAATCTGATAGCATAAATGTTGAACCACACGAGTGCAGCTTTTGATCACCGGGTTAAACTAGCAGGTCAGCATCGTACGTGGGAGCGCCGTAAAAACTCAGGAAATGGCAGCTGTGCGGTTATGGAATCATGCACTGTGCTGCGACGTTGGTGGGTGCTGTGTACATTTTGTGGATGTGGTGTGCAAGCCTGCTTGCTTCAATCTGGATGTCCCCGACTAATGGCAGCACAGTAAGGATATGTCCAAACGAAACATTCACAGCATCCCTTATGCATTCGCCTAGGACGCTCCAAATGCGAAATCAATCCGGTGTGGCCTATATCACCGTGCACATTATATCCCGCGAACAACGCTTTTTTAATCCTTTGGTTATTCACGGAAACGCCGCAGAGACGAATTGAGCGCCCGGGCTGTCATGTGACTCTAAACCGAGTTGGTTGCTGAGGTGTGAACCACCGCAAAAGGAGAAAAACGTGAGCGTATACTCATTTCATTCCTCCTTTTCACTTCAATAAATCAAAATTTTTGGGGCGCCTTTTCTTGCAAACAACGTAACCTAAGCTCAAGAACGTCATATATACAGGCTATCGGAACTAAATATGTGAAAATATCAGCATCATGTTCAAAGCATATTATTTCCTGCTTTTGTTTTTTATCGTATGGGTTGAAGAATTCAACAAGTGATGCGTAAGTAACATTACTATTGCCGCGTGAGGTGAACCATCCTATTGAATTCCTGAACAACAGCTATGAAGCGCTCAGCCACATTTTATTGTCGTGCACGACAAGTAGAGTCCACAAACGAAGCATGTTGCTGGGCGCGTCGGTCGTACCTCATGAAACAAGGTGCTGCGCAAAGTAAACACGGACAAGGAAGTGAACGAAGACGGGCGCTTGTCCGTGTTTACTTTGCGCAGCACCTTGTTTCATGATTCACAAACGAAGTTTCGCAGTTCTCAAGCGAGCTGTCTTCGCACAGAGGCACGCCCTCACCCTTTCCGAAGCTGCGGGCCTTCCTGAATTCATCAACGGCTTTCACAGAAGCGGATATGCCATTGACGGTGTGGTGGTCAACTTGATCTTCACTGTTGAACAGGAAAAAAACCGATGCAGTACAGTGAGGGCAGTTTTTACAGCGAAAGCTGTTATGAGATCATTTCACCGGCCGTTTTTGGCGCCGTAGTTGTCCGCCGCCGCCGCCGCCGCCGCCGCCGCCGCCGGTGTCCGTAACCAGTATCGATCGAAATAAGAAAAAAAAAACGAAATAAGAAAAAAATTCCAGGATGGAACGAGGCTCGAACCTGGGCCCTCTGCGTGGGAGCCCAGTATTCAACCTCTGAGCCATGCCGGTGCTTGAAACTGCTTTGGAAAAAGGTCCTATACAGGCTTCATGTCGGGAAGGAACCACATTACCATATGCAATATAGCGTGGTAGAAGAGTAAAATAAGCACCAAGCGTCGCACAACGCGAATTCTGTAACGACGCGTCACACAATGCGAATTGCGCAACGAGTAGGTTGTGAAATGCTTCCAACCCATTACAAAGATCTCTGCCATAATTCTTCGTCGTCATCAGGCACAGCATCAACAAAGTGCGCATAATGACTTACATGCGTTTAGCAGGTACCACAGATCTCCGTAAAATGACGAAAAATGGCACAGTGCCTGCTGCCCTATATCTCAAAAATTAGAATGATTTAGAGCGTAGTGGGTTCCTCGCAAGTGCACTTGTATTGGTTGCCAAGGAAGCCTATAAGCGCAGATCCATTTCCTCGGGGTCTCAGTAAAATTACAATGCTTTATAGCGTAGTGGGTTCCTCGCAAGTGCACTGGGATTGGTTGGCAAGGAAGCCCATGAGCGCATGATCCATTTCCTCGGGGTCTCAGTAAAGTTATTCGCCCCCCCCCGTCTCTCTCCCACGTCAACGTATGTTATACAGCATGACGGGAGAGGGAAATAGCGAGCGGGCGTCACCCAATGCAAATTACATAACTGGTGGGCCGTTTAAAGCTTCCAACCCATTACAAATGGCTGAGCCATAATTCTTCATCGTCATCAGTCGTCGCTTCAACAAAGTGCACATAATGCCTTACAGACGTGTAGCTGGTGCCTCGCTTCTCCGCAGAATGACGAATAATGGCTTAGTAGGTGCTTCCCAACTTCACAAAAATTGTGATTTATGGCGTAGTGGGTATCTTTCTAGTCTAGTTGTATTGTAGCCCCAAGAGAGCTTACAACGGGCTTTAGAAATGCCGCTCTTCCAGCTTTCGCTGTGACTGTGCTGCGGTTTCAGCGCAGGCCTGGCGTTTTTTTTTCTGACATTGACACCACCTACAACAAATGTTCTGCATTACGCGATCCTTCATGCGCTAAAGATATGGATATTGGTGGTGGACTGCCTGCAAGGAGCGTCAGTTACCTTAGCGGCCTCGTGGCCGTACCTTCTGGCCGTATACCGTGCGTCGACAAGCGCCAAAGACACCAGTCAATGTAATATTGACCGTGGGTCTCACCGAGGGGGTGTTCTTAGCACGATTTATATAACATCCATTTATTGGACTTGCAGCTGAACTTCCAAACACGGTAAAAGCTAGCGCTTATGCTGACGACGTATCCGTCTGGACGTCTGGACCTACCCGTCCCCAGTTGTGTGCTTGACTGCAACCTGCAGTGATCATCACGTCGAAGTACCTACTAGAGCTGTGCACGGGCCGTGTTTCCGAGCCCAAGCCCAGGCCCGCAGACGTTGTCGAAGGCCCGCCCGAGCCCGATGGCAAAGGGCTGCGAGCCCGCCCGGCCGGGCCCGACGTACGAAAGCACAATCCCGGGCCCGGCCCGGCCCGGCTCGGCTTTTTGAAGGTTCGTTGCAAAAACAAAACATTGTTTTCCGGTAATTTGGCATTTTATTGAGCATATCAAATATGATCAAACGACACACAACGAACATTCTCTATTACACAGATTACAAAATACAAGTAGACGGCCTCATGCCAGCAACAATGGAGTTCGCTCGCCAAAGCTATCACGTGTATGGGGTATGCCCATGCAAGCGTCAGCTTGCACGAAGGCGACCTGCGTCGGGTCGCTCGTCGCTGTCGCGTGCATTTTCACTCATATGGGATTTGGCCTTAAATCTAACGCGAACAGTCGCGTGGCGCCGTCACTAGCTCAGGCGGTGTTACTTCTCTGTCGGAGTGCAACAGAGGCAGTGCTTTACCTGCTCTCCTTTTGTTTAAAGTAGTGAATGGAAAGGAAAAACGGTAAAGGGCGGTGGCGGAAAAGGCGCTGTATGCGTGCTGGAAAACAATTCCCGCTCATTCTCTATATTTCGGGCCTGAGTCGGGCTTTGCGCCGGGCCCGAGCCCGGCCCGATAAAACTCCAAGTAGCCCGAGCCCGGCCCGGGCCCGAGGTGAAAACACGTCGGCTCGCCCGACCCGGCCCGCGGGCCGGGTCGGGCTCGGGCTTTCAGGCTACCCGGAGCCCGTGCACACCTCTAGTACCTACAGCGTCAGGCTGTCACACTATCATCTAAAAAGTGCGCGGCGCTTGCATTGTGCAAGCTAATGACAAGATACCTGATAATCGTCAATAGAACGCAGATAGTCGCTGCAGCATACCACACATTCCTTGGTGTAGTCTTATACGGGGAACTGTCATAGTGCAGTGACGTCGCTACACTGAAGTCATAACTGAAAAGCTTTGTCAATCTTCTTCGGTTTGTGGTAGGCAATTGAAGGTGGCAGAAGCAAGAAACCGGAAATGCGGTTTGCCAACGGTGCCCGTGACTACCGTAAAATTGCGCGGAGTGAAAAGAACGCAGTAATAATGTCAGGTGCTGTTGCGCGGAAAGCCGGGCATCCGAAACGGTGCCACCCCACCAGAGCCTGGCTCCGTCGTAACGGAGCGCCTTGAGACTTCGAAAGCGAAATACAGGGTTCACAATATCATCCCTCCCGCGTCATCGTTTTGGGAAATTATTTTGGCTGTATGTTTTAGGGAGGCGTCAAACGCGTTCCAATGCACTTCTAATGCGAAGCCCGAGATTTGGAAATTCACTGTCTCTTTAAGCCACCAAATCCTACTTAAATGTGCCTATTGGCCTTCTGCGAACTATCTCGTGACACCGGGTTTAACTAGAATCCTTTAGAACAAGTGGCTTAATCCTCCCTCTTACTACGGAACAGCCCTGCTTCCTCATGTGTGTGTTTCGTAAGCACAGGTTTAGTCGCCCTTATATCGCACCTGTACTCATGTCGCACATAGTCTACACTTTTATGCGCTTTATGGGCTAACTTTAGACGAGAATGTCAGAATCGGGTAGATAAAAGAGGTGGCACCACCTTCCGAGAACTTCTATAACGCTCCGAATGCAAGGCAGAAAACAGTGGATCGAAATAGACCCAAGTGATTATAGTCATTTATATTTAATACAGCCATCCATCCTAGTCTCTTACACGATGGCAGATGGTGCATCATTTTAAACTAGAAGTGTTTAGAGTATTTTTTTAATGCGTCGACATAATTCTACTTTTAATGTACAACGGCATCAGATATCCTTGCAGCATTGTAATTTCTTCACACGTCTTGTCACACATTACTTCGCTTGTCTCAGGCACTGTCGTGTCACAGTCGTGTCTGTCGTGTCACAGTCGTGTCAGTCCTGTCAGGAAAGCTTCAGCATTGCAGAAAGGTTGATATCGGAGGAGTCGTTCTTGCTGAGCATAGACGTGAGTTAGTCACCTTAATGCGCTTCAGAGCACAAATCCACCTGATTCCTAGGCTACGAAGTGGTCTGGTTACAACGCCGGATGTTGAATTATTGGCTCCTGCCCAATTTCTCGTTCCTTTCCTTTTTATTTCTATACATTGCCACGAGCATAGGATGAGATTGTGCCATTTCTCTGTGTGCCACTGTGAAACAGAGGAAAGGACAAGAAAGTGGAAAAGTCGTGTTTCCTGTGATCGGTTCAGCTTGACGCCCTGTTGTTCCGATAGACAGAGGTTCAGCGCTATTCGTAATAACGTGACATATCTGGTGGAGGTGCGGGGTCGGGCCTGCTCTAGCTCTTGTTCTTTATCTTCCGAATATCTTCTTTTTTTCTTTTCTTCGGTACTATTTGGGATACCGGTAGACGATGACAAAAAAAGTAAAAAAAAACTCCACGCATATTCAAAATTCGGCAGGTCCCACGTACCGTGGGAGTCGATGTCATGCGAAGCATGCGGCGGCAAGGTGACTGCGGCGTAATTTTTTTTACTAAGTGACACGTTACAAAATGACACTAAAGTTTTGCATAAATGTTATACACACTCATATATGTTGAAGAGCCGCATATGTGTTATATAACCAGTTGTTTACGGTTCGGTAACGCTGCCAATGGCAACGTGGGTATTACCAACACCAGAAGCGGTACGCTGATATGTAGTGCTTATACTTGTCCCGAGAACGCACGCACGTTTCACAAAGCCGTGAGCATATGTGCAAGAAGTTCTTGTCAATTCTTGAACAAGGGCATCATCACCGTGATCAGTGAGCACCAGCACATGGTCATGACTTGTTATAGGATCCGGTCGTGATCATGGTGACGAGGGGTCCATGTGTAGTGAAGTATGTGGTATAGTAGAGCTGTTGGAATTCGTGGATGCCTCGGTCATTTCGTCGACAAATTGCCTGTCGATAGAGCCGGCGACATGTAGGAACCTGAAGCCACCCTTCGCGTTGGTGAGTTATAGGCCGTCGAGGCTGGTAGGCCGGGATAGTGCTACGTAGACCAACATCAGTGGATGGCGCTTCTCGTATTCGTAGACTACCTGAGCGTACGTGGCCTACATAGCCTAGCCTCCAAAGCGGCTGTCAATCAATCTGGCATCATCCTCGGTCAGCATGAGGCCATCGCCCAGCCTCGTAAGAAATGAGGAGGACACTGCGTCGTTCTGGCGGACGAAGTGCACTTTACGGTGCGGTGATGTGGATATCATATGCAACTATCGTTAATATATTCCTCCGGGGTCGAGCAATGCTTCAATATAGCTTGCTGAATCAGGAATACAAACATAATGTTTATTAGACTGCTATAAAAGTGGAGCCAACACTGGAACCACAGACGTTAATCTGATATGACGCCTGTATCGTAGTAGTACACATCATAGGAGTATCATGTAGTGTTTATTGCTTTCTTGTAAAATTAGATAGCAAGCATCACAACCACAATTGACGTTGCACCGATATTACGCCTGCGTAGGCTGTTTTTCCAAACCAGTTTATAGACGTGGCGTGGCTCAGTGGTAGAATACCTGATTTCCACGATGAATGCTCGGGTTCGATTCCTGCTGGGATCCTAATTTTCCTTCTTTCCATTCGTCGAGTCAACGCTGCCGATGTTGGTTTTCCTTAACGCTCTGGCATTTAAGTTACCATTGTCTGTTCTCGCCGTTCCTGCGTAGATATAAACTGTCAATCACCTGTGGCGCATACCCGTTCACCTCAGCCCGTGGTAAACGGGTATGTGCCACACGTGTCCAGTGGAAAGGGTTTGACGACGTACGCGACAGAATTTTCACGTTATTCATGTCACGACCCGACAGTCATATTCGTCAAATCCTCTTACCCTCCCATGCCAATTTTGGTCTACACCAAGTTAAGGAGGCGATCATGAGAGCACCCAGACGTAGGCGGCTAGATAGATAGATAGATAGATAGATAGATAGATAGATACGTAGATAGAAACGCTCAAAGTGCCAGAGGTTCGCTAAGAAATGCTTCGCATTTAAAAAGTGAATGGTGATGAGAGGGCGATGAACTGGTGATCGTTCGGTAACCGTGAATCTCCCGTTTGCCGTTTGTGCAGTTTTGCCGCCGCTTCCCGCGCCCTCGCCTCTGGAGCAGTAGCTTGTCATCGGCGTTCCCGTTGAGCCGCCGCATACCGCGCCTTACGTTCGTTTTCAACCATGACAGAAAGAGAATGTGTGGTCTGGAACGCGCCTACATACGCATTTGCACCGCAGCGTCCTCTCGTGTATTTCCACTCCAGCGTGCTGTGATCATATGCTTGATTGGTGGGCGCCTAATGTCGGTATTTTTGTGGTGTTTGAACCTTCGTAATTCGCGGCAGAAAGAGAATGTGTGGTATGGAACGCGCCTCCATGAAGTGAATGATGACGAGTGGACGAAGCTAGGTCTTCAGGTCCATAATATATTCGTTGTAGTCGCCGACAAGTATAAAGGGTTTGTGCTTCTATGAGTTCTATATTCTTCCGTCACAATTATGATTGATAATAATGTACTGCTCAATCTTTTTTTGTGTGTGTCTCACATGTTACCTGAGCGTCCCCCCTATATTATGTAAATTGACCTTGAGTGACATAAAGAGTCGGTGACAAAGGTCGGTCCTAAGGTCCATAATGTGTACGTTGAAGTCACTGACTAGTGTAAGGAGTTTATACTTGTAGGTCTTTCATACTGTTTCCTCGCAATTAAATTACGATTGTTGTTCGTCTATTGCAAACCTTTTTTTTATTCGCGTATAGATATGTTTCGACTATAGCAACGGTTTTCTAACCACCATTACAGCGGACAGTGAGCGGCAACGACACAGCTAGGTCCTAAGGTCCGTAATGTCTACGTTGAAATCGCCGAATAGTATAAAGGGTTCGTGCTTCTATGTGTTTTATATTGTTCTGTCACAATCATGACTGATATTAGTCTATTGTTAAACCTTTTTTACGGGATTTTACATGGTGCTGTGCCGTGAGCACGGAAAGCACCACACACCAGACAAGCCAAGACCCTAAGGTGCTTCGCCCCTAAAAAATTACACGATCTCCCGACCGCTAAAGGGAACCATGTGTGGACGCAAAGCAGCGGGGAGATGGTTAGCTTGAGCGGGAGATGGTGTAATTTCAATGAGAGGACGAATGAGAATATATAAGAGTGGAGAGACAACGCCGCTCGACGTTGACGTTTCGATTCGGGTTCGCGTTGCCGCGCCGCCTCGAGATCCTCCGATCGACGTTGACGTTTTTATTCGGCTTCCCGAAACCGGAGTTCAGGGTCCGCTTGCCACCGTTCACGTTTCCTTTCGGCTTCGCGAGCCTGAAATTCGGATTCGCCACGTCGCCGCTCCCGTTTCGCGGCAGCGGCCGGAGCGCGAGCGCTCGTGGCGCCGCTGCACAGGGGAGCGAATGAGGCGCGCGCGCTTTGTCGTTTTCATACATCGGAACCACGGTGTAAGAATATTCAGGTGCTTGACTGCGCGCGCCTAAGCGGCCAGAAAATGTTCGGTCAGTGGTCCGTTGAGCGGTGCGCCATCTAATGGCTCGAGGCGGAGGGCGCCGGCGAGTAGCCGAGCCACGGTGGTGCCGCGTGATCGCCGCCGCGCTCGCCGTGCCTCTCCTGTTACTCTTTCGATTTCGCCCCTCGACGCCGCTTGGCGGATGCACATTATCCAGCAAAAGGCACAGAAAAATGCACTTTATCAGCGGCATGCGCGTTGCTATGGAGACGACTGCCCCGCTTTTCTTAGCGCCCTTCAAGAAGGCGCCGATGAAACTGCAAGTCAACTGATAAGAGCCCCAACATTATCTGGCCGCGTGTCGATTGTGGTTTTCCATGCGTTGGGGAAAGAGCGTCAGCACCTGGGTATATTCTTACACCGTGCGCGGAACTAACGTGGCGCCCCCAGCGGAGTATGCAGCTGTCGCACCACCTGTCGGGCACGCCGCCCCGTAGAGTAGAGGATTCCAAGAGTAGAGGGAGGGAGGGAGCGTAGGACAGGAGAGAGAGGGGACGCGCATGCACAGGGGAGGGAGGGGGGTTGGACGCCGCGGGACGCGGGAGTAAGGGACAAAGCCCTCGCCATAAGCTGCTTCGCATAAAAAAAATATGGCTGATCCCTCCGTCATAGGAATCGGTAGAACACTAAAGTGAAACGCGTCTTCAAAGAAGTACTTGATTGTTTATTGTGCATTGATATATGAGAGCGCGCAGAGTGTCTATTGGAGTTTGGTAGCTCTAGAATCCCTTGACTTCGATGTACCCACGTTGACGCGTAGCGGCACATCTTCATCCCGACGACTAACGCCCATGACCATGATTTAACACGTGTGGTAGCTGAGGTTGTTAGCATATACCTGGACACAGCGTATGGTGACTCTCACGCAAAAATGGCATCGACAAGCACATATTGAACCCTGGTACGGGATATGCACTCCTTCAAAGCGTCGTCAATTGAAGAGAGAAACGGGAAGGTGTGGGCTCCCCAATATTAGGCTAGCCAACGCCCGTGTTCATGCATACACTACCACACTGCGCTTCGGAAACGCGGGAGGCAGAGGTTCGTAGCTTGAACCGTGAACGCGTGAAGGAGTTCCGCTTCCCTCCGGCGTGTGGCTCGCTCCACCAAGGCGCGACATACGTCCATCGATGTCGTTGCCTTTCCGCGGTGCCTATTCCAGCAGTTTTATTAGTTAGTGTCATCGCACTCGAAGTAGTAGGCGGCGGAGAAACACCGTTGGTGCATGTGGAAGCTGGGCTACTCAGACGACGAGCTGGCACAGGCTAACACGACGCGAATGGCAAAGCACCCCTTGCCTGCGCTACAGTCGGCGAGTCGCATTCCTTCGCGGCCCATTCAAAAATACAGGGATGCAAAGGAACTGTTTCGCGTTCAGGCGACGAGCGCCTCATCAATGTTGTTCTTTCTGTTTCACTTCACTGTAGATCACATGTTCCGCATCGGACGAGCAATTAAAGTCAACGTCAATGGCGTCGGTAACGGTGCGTGTTGCGTAGGTCATTTATTCCAATAACCAAGATACGCTCTCGAAGCGCGGAATTTAGAACAAAAGCGCACCTATCTTTCTGTGTGCAGATTTAGCCTTTTTGATACTTCGGAGGCATGATCGTTACTAGGTTAGTTTGGTTCCCGCTCAACGAGTCATGACTGAAATGGGAGCTCTTGTGTTATGTACATGTTTTTCTATGGCTTACCATTGTTTACGCTATGTAAAATGACAGCACAACCGCCCAGCCGCATGCCCTGCATAAATATAGGGCACTCAAGACTAACCACCTCTTTTGGCGAGTTTCCCGAAGTTCCTGGCTTAAGAACATACACAGGAACATATGTTCATGTCAGAAGCATGCAGCGCTGATAATTGATGAAAAATACAGAATTGATGTCATTTCCCATGGGGTGAAGTGACCTCGGTTTCATTCATCGCAAGTGATCCCCTTCAAGCTTGTTTCCACAAATAAAATGCGCCAAAGGCAAGAGCTGCTACGAAAGCAAAAGCTCCCTGCAGTCGGTAGTAGTTGTCGTAGGTTCCTCTTGTGTCCCGAAAGTATCCTGTATGAGCAGAAAAAAGGAAAGCTTGATCGAGTAACATATCCCTTCGAATGTTCACTTTATAAAAGAATATTTAATGCTTCAGTTTTATTTCTTTTTCTTTGCAGTACGATAAGTGCAGTTATAGTCTCAAGTTGACACTGCAGCCATTGCGAATTATCTCATTTGTATTGGTTTTAGTAAAATAATGCAGCAAAAGTGAAATAAAACTGCCTGTAAGATAATACCTCTTCTCAATCGTTCGGTATGTCATGCCCTAATTATGCAAGCATTGAAGGCCTTTGAATTTTATATAAAATATACATATATCTGTAAGGATTTACAAAAAGCGCACACAGTTATTGAGGCCGCACTCGGATGATTTCAGTTTGAATATCAGTGTATGTCGTCACCAAATTGTGCAGTTGGCAACAGCACTAAAGAGAACGCCTTAGAAAGTCCCCGCAGTGCAGTGATGAACCAGACCGCGTGTACCAGGCATTAGAAGCTGAAACTTCTGTCATCGATCACAAACGACGCAGTAAGAACAATGCCTGACAACAGCATTTATATAGCAGTGCTTTGCTGGTGTCATGCTTCAAGGGTCCATAGTGGATGCATTCCTCAGCAATTAAGGACGCGGGCAACACCAGCGGAGCAGGCCTCCTAAGAGGACTGCTCCGCTGGTATACACCACAAGAGCAACAAGAAAATTTTGGTACTCTGGAAGCGGTTGCACTGTGCTTCTAACATGATCCGGTCACTTTTTACGTGGATTATGTTAATAGTAATGCAGAGTGAATCTAGCTGCTTGATTTGAATAGTATGTTCTTGCCTGCCGAAGATCCTTTTTTCGTGGACATGATGCAAAATTTTCCCCCACAATAAACTTTAGCAAATGTATTTCAATGGTATGTACGTCAGTATTCTTAAATACGGTTGTTTTTAACACGAAAGTGTTTTATGCCGGGGTCCACCAAGTACATCCGTCACGGATATGACGTTGATAAAATGGACGCCAACGGGTGAGAAAGAAAAAAACCAAGAAAAAGATACCCCGCTGGGAATCGAACCCAAGACGTTGCGGCCGCCACGGCAAGCGCCCAACGCACTACCGACTAAGCTAACTCGGGAGATGCTAGACACGGCGCGAACGCGCCTTATATCTTTCACACATTCTCTTTCGCGGCGGGCGGAGCGGGGCGGTGCCGCCGTCTGTGAGGTTTGAAAAGAAGTAATGCTTCACGCTCGACACTTACTTGCGCTTACTCCGAGATTGCACGCGATATCGGAGGTCATGGTTAAAGCGTCTCGATACCAGAGCGGTAGACTGGCTGCGCTGGCGTCGCCGAGGCACCCTTGACGCAGTTACGTTCTTTGCCTTTGGCTTCGTGTTAGCGTGCGTCGGCTCATCGGAGTAGTGCAGCTCCCACGTGCACCAGCGGGATTTCTCCGCCGCCGACTACTTCAATTGCGAGAGCACCGACTAACAAAACTGCTGCAATGTGCGTTGCAGAAAAGACGCGAGTTCGACGGGCGAATGCCGTGCCTTGGTGGAGCGAGAGCAGCGCCTGCGAGACAGAGGCCAGCGGGACGCACGCGTTTGCGGCTCAGGCTACGAACCTCTACCTCCCGTGTTGCTGAAGCGCAGTGTGTGTTATGTATGCATGAGCACAGGCGTCGGCTACGCTTTACTAGAAAGCGCACACCGTGCCGTTTCTCTCCTTAATTGACGACGCTTTGAAGAAGTGTATACAGGGTACCAGTGTTGATTATGAGCTTGTTGATATCATCCTTACGCGGGATTCACGATTCGCTGTGTCCAAATATATGTTCACACCTTCAGCTACCGTGCGCAACGGTTTAATCATGATCACGCATACATAACACACACTGCGCTTCAGCAACACGGGAGGTAGAGGTTCGTAGCCTGAGCCGCAAACGCGTGCGTCCCGCTGGCCTCTGTCTCGCAGGCGCTGCTCTCGCTCCACCAAGGCACGGCATTCGCCCGTCGAACTCGCGTCCTTTCTGCAACGCACATTGCAGCAGTTTTGTTAGTCGGTGCTCTCGCAATTGAAGTAGTCGGCGGCGGAGAAATCCCGCTGGTGCACGTGGGAGCTGCACTACTCCGATGAGCCGACGCACGCTAACACGAAGCCAAAGGCAAAGAACGTAACCGCGTCAAGGGTGCCTCGGCGACGCCAGCGCAGCCAGTCTACCGCTCTGGTATCGAGACGCTTTAACCATGACCTCCGATATCGCGTGCAATCTCGGAGTAAGCGCAAGTAAGTGTCGAGCGTGAAGCATTACTTCTTTTCAAACCTCACAGACGGCGGCACCGCCCCGCTCCGCCCGCCGCGAAAGAGAATGTGTGAAAGATATAAGGCGCGTTCGCGCCGTGTCTAGCATCTCCCGAGTTAGCTTAGTCGGTAGTGCGTTGGGCGCTTGCCGTGGCGGCCGCAACGTCTTGGGTTCGATTCCCAGCGGGGTATCTTTTTCTTGGTTTTTTTCTTTCTCACCCGTTGGCGTCCATTTTATCAACGTCATATCCGTGACGGATGTACTTGGTGGACCCCGGCATAAAACACTTTCGTGTTAAAAAAAATGCTTATGCAATCCTAATACAAAAATGGTAAAAGGACATGTAAATTTTGTTGTAGAAGGAAACGTGGGTTAGGTTAAAGAAAGTAAGCGTAAAGCAATGAAGAACAAAGTTCCCGGCATTCTGCGCCAACTCACCCGTTATGAGAGGGCTAACCAGTGTTAGCGGAACGAAGACGGCCCCTGCTACGCCGAAGCACGCTGGGGTCTCCGGTATGCCAACGTGTTCCGCTACTAGTACGTACTTGATGGACGCTACATATCCTTGCCCGATGCCTTGTACGACCGAGAGAAAAGCCATGGAAGAAAACGCGTAAGTATGAGGCAGCGCTACAAAAGTGGCGCACGAGATCAGGAAACTGAGCATGTATAGAGGACTTCGGGAAGAAGGCACTGCATCAGCTAGTATCGCCAGGCCAACACGTCCCACGAGCTGGCCTACGGAGGAGTACATCATTGAGTTTCTCGCTGAGTTGCGGTCCAATCCCTTGTCGATGCCGTAATCCACTATGGTCTTCATGAATTCGGCGTAGTTGTAGTCTCCAATGACAATCGAAATGAGGAGGGCGTAGAAAGCTGGCGTTCTCAGTAGTAACATCGCCCTTCGCCTTGAGCTGTCATCTTGCCTGGTCGGCTCCTTCATTGCAGCGACATGTTCACGCGTTTGTGACCTGCAACGCGAGCAAATATAAGGTGAGCTGTTTCGTGCGACATGCTATGGCGCGAAAGAAATATTGACCGAACTTTCGACGAAGCGCTACTTTTGTGGCTGAGGCAAAACATCGCGCTACCCTGAGTACATTTGAAGAACCAGTAGTTCCTGCGATTTCCTGATTTACTTTCCCGCTTTTCTGCACAAGCAGAACAACACAAGCCTGGCAGCTTTAACCGAAAGCATAGGAAGGTACCATGAGTTCCTGACAGCGATAACCGAACACCGTTGGCTTGAAATAAATGAAACTTTTTTCTAGCGCAAGGAAGACGAAGGCACAAGAAGAGCTGTCTGTTGAACATTTTTGTATTTTAGTCTTCTTTGCGCTTCATCTGATGAAACGCGAGTAGGCAGAGAGCGATTACGAGCACTCAAAATGAAGGAAGCTTACGTACACCTGTGGTGTCAAGTCAGTTGTCATGTCCTTGACCTTAACAAGTGAAAATTGGGGCAGCTACGTACAGTGGTGTGAAGACTTCAGAAACAGGGGGACTGTTGGTATTCCCTTCTTCTTTCCTCCATCTTCACCCTCACTTCTATTCGAACCGCTTGCTATACTATACTATACAAGACTATGCTGTGATTTACCTTCTCCCCTCCTCGTTTCCGTCCTCCTCCTCCTCCTTACCCTCAATTCCATTTCCCACCCCCTTGTTATACTATACTATACTATATATGGTTCTTCTATGCGCTACCCTCTCCCCTTCTCCTTTCTCTCCTCCTCGCCCTCGCATCACTCCTAACACTCACTTCTCTTTCCCACCCCATGCTATACTGTATTACACTTGGCTGTGCTATGCTTCCACTTCGCTGTGCACAGCTGAGCCGAGTTTTGTGCGGTAGCCGGCCAAGGACAGAACTCAAGGTTAAACAGCTCTGCTGTTACAAAGCGGAGGGGAATCCCGCGGAGGAATGTAGGCAGAGAATATCCACAGAGCAAGATGATGCAGGTAGTATCATCGTCATTCGTTGAACTAGGGATCTTCAACACCTGCCTGATCACGAAACAGCCACCTCAGTATCAATAGAGCAAACGCCCACCGCTAGAGGAGCTATTATGCGTCAGATGGCGTGGGAACTCTAATACCGCGATTACCTATAGTAAGAACACCATCCTTAGACTCCGCGCGCGGCGCTGGATCTTGTAATCGCTTCCAACGGTTAGCCGTACACAAAATGTCTATTCTCATAAGAGCGTCAATATTACTAGGGTAAACGCGCAGCGCAATTCAGAAGACATATTCAAAGTTGTAAAGTAAAACGCACGCAATAACATCACTAAATAGACTGACTACATTACCTCAAGCAGATACCTGTTGTAATGGATGCAGGCCTAGTTCCTGATCGCCCGCACACGAGGCCCATGGGTTGTGGATTCTTGGCAAGCATAACAATTGCTGTGGAGTGCATTATAATCCCACCAAGGAGTAAGAGTGCTCCTCGTGCTCCGTAAGTCTCCGTAAGAAAAGACAGCACGTACGGGCTGATAATGCCCGTTACTGCCCAGATACCAGACGAAAAGCACGTCGCGATTGATCTGTATTTGTCGAAGTAGAGCATGACGTACACGGCAGCCGACATAGAGAATATTCCAAATCCCAATCCTGCACGTAGGAAATGTTGTTTATTCAAGATACACCTAATAAAATCGATGAGTACTGTTTTAGCTGGCTATGAGTTATATATGAATTCAAATATTTACGGGCAATATTATCATGAATCAGAGACTCGGTCCGAGCTAGTTGGTAGATTGCTATCAGAGGCTGGGCCCGCAGAGACTGGGTCCGCCAACTAGCTCGTACCCAGCCTCTGATTCAGTATATTTCTACCACACCGAACATTGTTCCCGCACATTCACGCGCTTAACGGTTTCATAATGTCAATATTATCAAAACGCCTTACACCGCCTTTATAACCAATATTCAACAAGCTCGAGTTGGCCAATTCATTATTCTAGGGGGACTTATCAAACGAAGCCTGTAGGCTTCGTTTGATTATATTTCCTGTGAACTAACAGAGTTTCCTAGACTTCGCATTTAAACTCTTTGTCACGTGACTCTCGGAATGTGCCTGATGGCATATTTTGGTTCTAAAATGTGTCTGATGTGCGCTGCATTTCCAAGAGGGTCTTCAGTAAAATAATTATTTCAAACCGAGCTGTATGAAGCATAATATTCCTGTAGCTGCGGAGGTTTTTTTTTTTTGCTATGTACTTAATTTTACATTTGGCTTGATGTCAAACATGAAATCGTACACGGATAATAGCGTTCACAAGCCATCATTTGAATAGGGGAGAAATTATTGTAACAATCACAATTGAATGAGCTTTTTCCCCCAAAACCACGATATGATTGTGAGGCACACCGTAGTGGAAGGCTTCGAAAATGTCGACCACCTTGTTGTTTTTTAGATGCGTAGCAGCTCTTTGACTACCATGTGTAACGCTGTCACTCCGTCCGCACAAACGCGAGGCAATGCGCTTCCCTCGGCGCAGGTGTTGGAGCGGTGCCAAGTAGGTCACGCCGCAGCTGGGCGTTGGCGCCACGCTCCCCTCGCACGCTTCCCTCGCAGGTGCGCGCGTACGTCACTCTCTCCCTCACCCGCCGGAGCGCCCGCAGCTGTGGGCTCCAACGCCCGCTCGCCTCCCGTGTCTGCGTTTCAAACAAACGTTTACACCAGTAAACGCTACACCGAGTTTCTCTTCAAACGAATCTTCCAGCGCTCACCGCAGCACCCGCGTTAGCGCCATTCAACCCGTGACGCCACCCGTGCGCAACGCTGCTGCTTCGCATCCCATCAGGGTTCCCTTCGGGGAGATGGTCCAATTTTTTTAACATACTGCCCCCCCATATGAGTACGCAGGGCCCTAGCATAGCACCTCCATCGAAATGTGACCGCCGCGGCCGGCATCAAACCCTCTTCCTTCGAGCAGTACTTTGGTTTCAGCTAGTTGGTTCATTGTAGGATCGGTTAGGAAGTTGCAGCTCAAAGCCACAAGGACAAAAAAAGAACACAGCGCCCGTAGCATTTACTGTCCTCCTTTGTCTTTGTATCTCTGCGCGTCCACTTCCCAACAAATCCGCGTCGTTCAGGTGATTAGAGTTATGAGAGTGTTAGAGTGGTGGTACAGTGATTAGAGTGCTCGGCATCCGAATACTCTAATCACTATACCACCACAACATCCACAGTGTTATTGTGAAATAACACATTAGTCACAAATGGCACTTTGAAAGTAATCTGCATTATGAGACTGCGGATAGTTCGTGGCGACAGACTCTACGCAACATTTCTGCGCAGCCTCCGCTTCGTCATCTCCCACGCCGGCGAAACATGGCTGCGTGCTGCACTTGGTGGCCAATAAGAGTCATCGTCGCCGCAGAGTCACCGGCGGTAGTTACAAAATCAGGCTGCATGGCTTGGGAAGAAAAAGAAAATGGCTATCTGGATGCACGTAGCGTCAATACTACCGTCTGCTGCTGCTGCTGCTCATGCACGCGTCATACACGTCTGTGTATGCACATGTATGTAGAACTTGAAGACAGATGAAGCATGTTTCATGTCACTACATATGCCGTTGATCGATAACCCTGACATCAAGCTATACCCAGTGAACGTTCAGCTCACATACCTTACGTGTCGGTCAGTTATTTCAACAACTGCTGGGCATTTCAGTTTTCAAACCAATGCGTCTGTCGGGGAGGCTACGTTCTTGTATGGTTCGAGTCTTTCTAGTGGACACAGACAAAAAGCGGCGGATTCGACGAGCATGTGCCAAACGGATACGATCGGAGCTTCAATTCTGTTATATGTTGATGAAATGCTTTCACATCTTTTTGCTTCTATGAACGTCAGCATTCCTTTCTGAACGCCCGCTCTTGTCGCACTATTTTTTGTCGCGGCGTCTTTCTCCACATTTCCCTGCTTATGTCACCACCTTCGCCGAAATATATGAACTTCACTGCATTGTTTTTCTGTTGTCCATTTATACACAAAAATTTAGGCACGTAGTCATTATCGGGTATAGGCTATGAATTTCGACATATCCAGTGCCACATGTCTAGATACACGCCTGTGGAGTCATAATTGTTTGTTAAGGCGAAACCCACGGAGCCACTTAGCAGTGGTCCGTGATTCTGCATGATAGGCTAGACCGCAGAAGCGATCACAGGGTGCGCAGGGCGCTTCATTAGAAGGGTGCCACGTTTTACCGCAGCGTCCCCCCCCCCCCTTTCGAATCCGAAACTAATTTTGCAGTGAATACGACAGTGAAAATGAAACGTTGACGTGCTTCCCACAACGGCCTTCCTATGGTACACGTCTTGCTCATAGATCTTCGGGCACGTTGTCGTTGGCGTAAGCTTTCCATCGCTTCGGGGTCTTCTCGTAGCCGCCGTTGCCTGTCCCGTCACCTAGTATTATCTCGTGGCACGTACTCGGGATTTTCGGCTCGCCGCCGTTTCATCGCAGCTATGTATTGTTGGACTGACTGCTGCCTTCTTCATTTTCAATGGACCAGCTGCGAGTATTGGGACTTGCCCAATTTCTGTGGCACATACCCGGTTATGACGATGATAGTTTTTATTGCGATAGCAATTATATGGACAGTCTCGGCTGATTTTTGCCGTCGCCGCCGTCATGCTGTGTATATGTATAAGTATGTATATATACATCAATATCCCAAAGAAAAATAAATCAGAAAAATGCTTCCGAAGCGCGGAATCGAACCAGCGACCTCTGAATTCGCAGCGCGGTGCGCTAAGCACTACTCCACAAAGCGTACATCCCTCTGGCAGCTAACGGCGAGCGTTATATACACACCCTTTACCGTTTGCAGTTCTCCGAGACGGAGGCGCTTATAAGCGTTTCTTCATTACCAGCGAGATGGCGCTAGGAGCGCGCGGGCGCACTTAAAGGCGTCGGCCAGGTCTCTCGCTTTTTGGTTCGTCGAACAAGGAACGATTTGCTAAACAGCTTCGATGTTCAAATTGTTGATTTATGAGTAAACAATATGATACATTGGCAAGTGGGCAGCGAAGGAGAATAGAAACGTATTTGCTACCATGCTTAGCCATTCAGACACAAGCATTATCGCTGCGCCACCACGGTAGAACGGTGGCTACGCTGCTCGGCTGCTACCTTGAAGGACGCGGGTTCTGTACTGGCCTTGGTGGTGGCATTTCGATGGAGGCGAAGTGCTAGAGGCTAGAGGCCCGCGTCATTAAATCAAGGTGCACGTTAAGCAACACCAGGCGGTCGAAATTTCCGGCGCCCTACGCTGCGGCTTGCCTCATATTCTTATCGTTTTTCTTTTTGCGCGTAAAACCACAACAATCATTGTTAAAAGCAACATCGCTGTGCCCCTTCCGGAGGCGACATAAAAAATGTGGTGGATCAATGCCAGTAAAGCCCAAAGTGTGTGTATTCCCAAGCATGTTAGTATAATAGCACTCGCACATCGACATTTAGTTTACAATGTTGCAGGGATACGTGTGCTCTGAGAAACAACTTGTGTGAAGGAATTGCAAGTGTTGACAAGGGGCATCACACTACTACAACCTAAACATGCAATTCACAGACACAATGGAACTTGCTTCTCTGGTTTGACAGCATTGCACTGCACCACTGCAAAGTATCAGCATTTGTAATAATAATAAAAATAATATCTGGGTGTTTACGTGCCAAAGTTTCAATATAATTATGAGGCACGCCGTGGTGGAGGGCTCCGAAAATGTCGGCCATCTGTTGTTCTTTAACAAGCACTGACATCGCACAGCACATGGGCCTCTACCATTTCGCCTCCACTGAAATGCGACCGCTGCGGCCGAGATCGAACCCGCGACCTTCGGTTCAGGAGCCGAGCACCTTAACCACTGATCCACCGAGGCAGACCTATCGCCATTAGTGGCAGCGAAGTAGTAAATATTAGAATACCTAAAGGAGCTATTTTTGTTAGTTGCGGTGCTTCATTTATTTTCTGTTATTGCAGCAAATCCATATTTATTCTGCTCCGCTTGTCAACGCTAATATCAGACGCCGTCGTGTCTCACACAGGATGAATACAGCAAGATGATAAATATCACCGAATGTCACGATGCGGCGTGGGTGGGAACAACTACTCATAAGCCGACTCACTACGACGAAGGTTGATTGCGAGTTTTGAGTTCTAAAGAAGCTAGTTGACTAGTAATCTGGTTAGTTGGACCTGCAGTGAGCCTGCCTGTGCAGACGTTTTTCCAGGCCTCAGTAAGGCCGGAGCAAACATACGCTTCTTATCTGATATTAACAAAAGTACAGGCGCACTGAAGATGGAACCTACTAAGCATCCTCGAACATCTGTTCGCCTTCGCGGATATGGTAGTGTATGTTTCTTCAAAAAGCTCATTTGACTTACGCTTTTCATTTGTGCTATTCAGTGGCAATATATATTGTTGACTGAACCTTCAAAGATCGTATCCATCAGTCCAGCGCATAAGTTACAAGAACGTGAAATTTAGTACCGTCAAGTATTGTCAGGCATCTTCTGTGCATGCCGCTGTCGGCAATATCCTGCACTCGCGACGCAGCGTGAATGTTTTTAAAGACGATAGTTTTTCTTGGGTAACTTAAACGCAGAAATTCTGGTCTGTCTGTCTGTCTGTTTGTCTGTCTGCCACCCTATTCAGCCAACCGGCCAAAGTTGAACCACTTGCTTACCGCCCACCCAGCTTGAACTGGTACGGCTGTTCATACTTGTGAACGTTGTCGATCAAAAAGTAAATATTACGCATATCTGAGGCGCAACCTCAGTAGGTAAGTATTAGATGGTGTGTTCCTTTAATAGAAAATACATAGATACGTAATTCTAAAGACCCTAGTTTCTTAAGCTGCGCTGAAAATGTGACGCGCCGACGAAAGCTCTTTGCCACGGAGGAAGGAAAGAACTTTCCTCCTCCGTGCCCTCTGCACAAGCTGGTTTCCCTACGTATTGGCAGATAGCGCCCATATCTCACGCAGCGTAGGATTACTGCATATGCTACCTTTAGGTAGCAGGGTTGCGCATCTGTCTTCCAAACGGCGCTACCAACGATGCGTTGCAGAGAAGCTGACGTTGGGGCCAAGTTCTGTATTTCTCGATGGCACCGCTGCAGCGAACTGGATTGACACTAGTCATTCACATTAAAGTAAATCACCGGTCTTCGACATGCCGAACATGTCGACCGGTGACCCTGTAGGCATGTCGCCTGCAAAAACGGAGTGAGTCTTCGCGACATAGCCATGGTTGCTGGCCAGACCTATGCTCAACTCTGCTACTCAAAGCTAGCATATACAGTAAAACTAACGCAGCGCTCCTCTATCGTCTTTCGACGACATTTGCAGCGAAGGACGAAGATACGCGGCCAATTTGTTTTTATATCTCATCATTTCCCCTTACGCGCCTTACCCTGGGGGACCGCTTCAGTTTGTGCTTGATTTTCGTAGGAGCACATAATACAGCACGGGCCACATGAAGTTTGTGATGTTTAACGGTGATACAGTTAAACTGTTAAACATACTATCTGGTAGCCTGCGATAAATGAATGAACCTCCATTCCTTGCACATGACTGAAAAAATTAATGTTCGACTACGGATTACCCTAGTAAGATAGCCTGAGCGTAAAGTGAGGTTACTGATCTCTAATACCGATGACTCGCAACTGTTAAGGGTGAGCATACGTAGAAATGAAAGTTGTTTTCTCTCTTCGCTTAGCAAAAGTGAGCAATAGTGCAGAACACGTGCACAGATCTAACCCTAAACATCGTGGTCGTTTCATGCTCACCGATTTGTTCGCAAAAAAAAAGCAAAGAAAACATGAAGGCTATTTTGAAACTTCCGGAATTTCTTACCGTGCAGAGCACCAAACGTTATTGCCATCCACAAAATATTTGGCGCGAAAGCTGTCGCCACCACTGACAAGGAGACGAGAACGGTGCTGAGTAGAACGATGTGATAAGTCTTGAAGTATAGTTGTAAGGCGTAGACTGCAAGTCCTGTAAATGATTGACGTCCACGTCTTACAAAAGAACCAAGTAACTCAGTTCCTAAAATAAAAGCTGTGTTCACACCAACTAAACACTCCTACTTGATGAATGAGAAAAGCAAAAATTGGCCGCTATCCCGCACTGCGATCGTGTATGTCCAGCGAAGCTGTATCCAACACCACATATGCTAATGGGGGCGCAGGTTTTATCATCACTTTAGAGTAATAGTACCAATGATCGCCTGGTGGTCGCTGTAGTAGACCGTGATAGCTTCCGCGACCATTTTCAGCAAGGCGAATTTGTTCTTTTCGTACTGCATTGTATTCATGCTGTTCTCCTGGCGTCTTGAATTTCCGTGGTCTACCCAGGGCAGCCTTAGAAATAACTGAATGAGTTGTCAGATGGCTGTCCCTTTTATATATAAAAGCGGGAAACGCATGCGGCGAGGAGGAAGGACCGTTTGACGTCATTCGAAGCCCTCGCGTGAAGTGCAAGGTAGCTGTGACCTAGGGGGGGGGGGGATCGGAGATCTCTGTTCGTTCCGCGTTCGTTCTGGCGGTGTTACGTCACAAAAGTGGGCGGTCCGCAGCTCTCTTCCGCCGAGAGGAAGAGGACAGCCAATCGTCAAGCGGGGAGCGGCGAGCTTTCCGGAAGTAGACGCGCATCGTTTGTCCTCGGCAAGGGGACCGTATATTTCGAAACGAAGTGTTTCTCGCCTTCTAATAAATACAGTTGTTATACGAAAAGATATTGTTTTTCTTTTCAAGCTGAAAGAGTTTCTGGAACAGCAATAGGTTTGAGCGCTGATATTTATTGGTGTTAGTTTTTCTAACGTGCTCGCTATGTGAAGTCGCGCACGCGAAAAAAAAGAGAAAAGTAGCCGTTGGCGCAGCTTTTCAAGATGTCGTCCCACCGGAATGTCTGGCTTGGCTCCCGGGTGTCGAATCGTCAAAAGGAGCTTCTGCTGGCTTTTATAAAAGAGCACCCACAGATACCTACGCCGTCGTGCCCACTGGGGCCGTCGTTCACGAGGGAGGACCGGGACGACACGTGGCAGTAGCTGGCAGCGCTTTTGAACTAAGAAGTCCCTGCGCGTAAGACCACAGCCCAGTGGCAGGCCCGTTCATTTTGTTCGCACTGTTCGTTTCGAGAACAGAAAGCGACGCCGCACTCGCTAATGTCTTCAAACGCATCTCACACCTCCAACCGCAGGAGAAGCACACGTCGCAAGCGCCATTTTCAGAACATCAGCTGTTGCGGCAGCCGCAACCGCCGCATCATGCCGTGCGAAGCCGTTTGTTCGCTCGAGAGAACGCGTGCGAACGGTCTCGCGCTCCGTTCGTTTGTAGCAGACGACATGCTCGTTATGACGCGGTATGACGTCACCAAAAAAAAAAAATCAAGCAAAAAGAAAAATGGCTACGCCCTTCAGAGACGTGGTTTTTTCCGGCTTCGGCCAATCGCGCACGCCGCCAGAATGGGTACAGAACGAGCGGCGCAGAACAGAGATCTCCGATCACCCCACTCGTTATGCCGCGATATGACGTCACCAAAAAAGAAAAGATCAAGCAAAAAAAGAAATGGCGACACCCCCCGGCCTTGAGTGGCATCTCCTGCTTCAGCCAATCAGCGCGCTTCTTCCCCAGGAGAACGAACAAGCGGAACGAACAGATCTCCGATCGCCCCCCTAATATTTACCGGGAACGCGTGGGAGGGTGTTCCCGTTGTTCACAGGCGCGTTATCATCCAGCACGCGGTTTTGGTGCTTCTTTTGGGGTTTTCTTTATTGAAACGAATACTGAGCTCTCTGCTGTATGCCTGATTGTTAAGAAGTATATGCTTTTTGCCTTAAATTGTTAAAGAACCCCTAAAGCGCCCAGAGGTCGAAGTTTAGTTGTGGCGTTGCAGTTGTGCACGAGTCTACAGTGAAGGCTAACTGAGTTACATGCGTTTTCTCGCTTCGCTCTTTCCTTCGCTACGCTGCGTTCATCGGCTAGTCTGTCCACCTCTCCGAATGCCCTTCTTAAGCCTCCAAGGTGAAAACGCAAGGAGCGCGTGCATCTGCTAGCACAGGAACACGCGAGCGTCTGTGGTGAGCAGCGAGATTTGCCCAATTTCCGTGGAACATACGCGCTATAGGAGATTTGTGCTGGCGCCACAAAATATTTAGAGCAGCGAGTGGAATACAGTTTAGCTGTGAAATGCAGACGCGCATGAGCGCTTATTGCAATCGACAACCCTTCCGATATATATAGTGATTCACGCCCATCTGTCGCTTCCCCTCCCGCATGCCAAATTGACCAAAAATATTCCGTAATAAAAAAAAAGATTGCAGGAGGCCGTAATCTTTAACCTAGGTCGCCGGCGTTCGTGTTCTTTGGTGTATTCATTGCATTCACTTCGTGTTTCGTCGCTCTGCCAAAATACATTTCAGATGCTACTTAAAAAAAAGCGCGTCGTTCAGATATTCTGCCAGGGGAGGGGACGATCCCAGCATCTACAAGGAAACCGTCTGCTCTTAGAATGAACTTATTCATTGAATTGTCATTAATTATCTTGGCAGTTAATTAGTCCCTATAATAAGTGAACTTAGGCTACAATATCGTATGTATCCAATGTAACTCACATTTTAACCTGGACCATCGATTTCGTAGCACTTTTAGTTTTTTAAAACATGTTTCCTGAATATTCGCAAACCCGGAAGTGCATGGCCACCCGTGTCCGTGTCTTACTGGTCTTCTAGAACTCTGTTTTCTTGAGCACGCCTCAATACAGGTACCTTTCTTTATTTTTAATGTTTTGTTATTTTATACATGATTTTTCTTCACCTTCACATGGGGAGCGCAACTTGACAGATCAGCGTGAATCACTTGATATTGTAAGGAATTTCGATTTAATTAAACAGCGGGTAGTAAACGCTCGTCCTCTTAGCTAGTGTTTCTTCTTGTGTATTCGTAATTATTTTTTTTTTGCTGCTCGATCTAAAAATGTAGAGCAAAACATAACTTCCCTGTTGGCTCATCCGTGCTTCGAAGGTCGTCTTACATTCTGTTCGTACCCTCCACGTGAATGCGTTTTCTTTTAAATAAAACAAAAACAACTTCCAAATAAATGAATTTTGTTAGATCAAAGACAGTATTAAGCATGATTTACCTCACATCCCGCTATATTCAGCTGCCTTTACGGACCCGCAACTTGTTTCGCGATATATTCACGTGATAAAAACATATTCAAGTTCCAACACAGCTTTGCTTGGGGGGTGCTGGTGGGCTAGCTAGTTGTATAGGATCTTCTGAACCCCAGCGCAAAATTTGGGCAACACGAACAAGCAGTGACACACAAAACGCATGCGCTGAACTTCAACTATTGATGTTCAGCGCATGTGTTGTGTGTGTCCTTATTTCTACGTGCGGCCTAAACTTTGCGCTCGTGTTCTCAAGTGCAACATAGCTACTGACGACACTGCATTCACTGATCGCTTAGCATGTTTATCTGGTCATTTTGTAAAGTTTCAATGGTTTCGTTCGCACCGTGGCACACCACGCAATGAAACAGCGGATGAGTCTGCCCGTAAGCCGGCCATTGACATTATATGCAAAACATTTTTATCAAGTATAGAAGTATCGGCGCTTGATCAACTATGGTTCTAAGCAGTAAAAAGAAAGTTTTGATCAAACTTCATCGGCGAGCAGCTGCATGTTTTGGACATATTGCTCCTCAACTTCAAGCAAGGGTTCTAGGACTACCATGAAAGTTACAAGCCTTGTACCATCAGATAGTTACTTCAGTAACTTGAATTTCGAAAGAAAACCACCTCTAGCGTCTCGGCGAGGCTGAAAGACCGTGTTGCGCAGCTACGATGCCTCATGTACCCAATAACCTGGTATTTACCTTATTTAATTCTATCCATCTAATTATGGCAACAAGCGTATGCCTATCCGGGAAATAATTCTTAGTTTTTATGAGGCCTTTATACTCATGGAACGCCCTTTCCATTCTTGGAACAGCGGTTCTCTAGTGAATATACGAATATATCGTACAAAAGTGAAGTGTTGATAAATCGGTTCCAAATAGAGAAGGCACCGAACTACATAAAACTGTAATTACACTGATTCTCTGAACGAAACCGCACAGCGATGATTATTTCTCTGATTCTTTGCTATTTTCTAGCACTTTCTCGTCCAAATTTGCTGCCTCTTCAAATAACTCGACTTGACTTGTATGAAGAAAGAGAAGTCCTAAACGTTGACAACTTGAGACATGTTTACGAAAATGCTCACAGTTAAAAAACCGAATAACAGCGGAATAACAGAAATTACACGAAAATTTGTATCAAGGCTGTTGCTGATTGAGAGTAGGCGATTGAGTGACCTAGAGATAGCATGGTCACTGTGTACATTTTGAACCCAGTAAAATATTCTAACGCATAAATTGAATAATAATGGAAAAACATCATCCATTGCACTCGCTGTAAGTTGGGCGCGATGACATGCGTATCCGGCCAACGGTAGCTGTTGGACTTTTCTTTTATAATTTAGAGATAAAATAAAAATATGTCCACGTAATCAAGCTTTAATATTCGCAAACAAATATTTGTATATGCTCTAACGTGAGTCACCTCACCTGATATATGCACAGCTATGGCAAAAATTGATTCAGGCCAGGACGCCTGCTCTCTTTCGACGCCGAACGTGTCAATGATGAGCACGAAGATGAGCCCAGCCGAGGTAGGAAGTATGCACAGGAACAAAGCGGAGCCAGAGAATGCCAGTGGCACGCCCCAACATCTATCCACCGGCACGCTGCGTTTGTCTTTGTCCGGCATGTCTCTCCCAGAATGCTGACAAGCAAGAGTTGGTGCTGAAAGAATGGTCGCAAAGAAAACCATTTCAAGGATGCACCACAAGAAATTACCATAAACTTGCCTTTATTTGCAGAATGGCAGCCTGTTCATCAGATTCATTCAAACCTTACCCCACGAAGAGCGCGGTTTAGCACATATGTTCTCGAAGTTTTAAAACGGCAGTAAATGGCCTAAAAAAACATGGGTTTCCTTGGCCTTTCTATTCATCTTCGCTTTTCGATCCTTTGACGCAAATGTAATTGGATATTGCCTGACTGGGAGCCTCTTTTGGTTAAAAAAGTGTTTAGAAGATTGGAAGCCCCTTGATACGGCTCTTTTGATCTGCGAAGGTGTCCATAATCTAGCGTGCAAGAGTGTTAGTTATCAACTCGGTAAAACCTCCGTAGGGGTGTGAATTAGTTAACTGTGCATTGTATTAGAAATGCATGCTTTTATAACATACATAAATACCTCAACATTGTAAAATTTTAAAGTTAAAAAGAGCTGAAAACGTGGTGAAAAACGCCTGTGTACGTATACCAGCCTAGATTTATGTTGTTGTTTTTTTTTTTTGCAAGGTATGCATAAGGATTTATGGTGGGCAACTTTTCTGCGTTTGCGGGCTAGCCTAGCCTTAACTTTAGATTACGGGGGTCATCGCGGTCTAAACCATCAATATTACCGGCCTGTCTGAACGACTGTAATCATAAGAGAATTTTTAGGGGCGAAGCTCCTTAAGGCGGCACCCGTTCGTCCCTCGTAGTCGTAGTCGTAGTAGTCGTAGTGCGTAACCAGTCTTACGCTTTGACCTCCAAGGTGGTGCCGGTGGGAGATTTTTCATGTGCGTTGTTGAACAATAAAAAATTCGCTGCGTGCGCGTTAACTAAAAGCCGAATTCTTCTATCTCTCATTCCCCATTAGCAGCCATTGGCATGTTCCAGTAGGAAACGTTAGTAGAAGTAGAAGTGTAAGTGTTAGCTAAAGGCCGACTTCTTCTGTCTCTCATTCACATTAGCAGCCATTGTTTACCTCCAAGGTAGTGCCTGGTGAGATTTCTCCTGTGCGTGATTAAACAATAAAAATTTTGTTCAAAACGCCGTTGATTGATGAAATAAACCAACGAAAGACGCCAGATGTTTTCTAAAAGCAAAACGAAAAGACGCCAGATGTTTCAAAGCAAAACGAAAAAACGCCAGCTGCTTAACGAAAGACGCCAGATGTTTTCTAAAGCAATGGTTTTCTAAACAATGAAAATTCACAGCGTACATGTAAAATTAAAGTGAGCTGCAAGTCGTCTTAACTCATTGAACCTTTAGTATAAACGCGCCCGATCTCACGTCGGTGATGATGTACTGGACAGAATTCACGGAAGATTCACGGTTTACCGATGAACCTCCGCAGCTTCGCCCACTCATCATCATTCACTCCGTGGATATGCTGTGATTTTTGTTGGGCGAGTTGGTAAACGTTTACAATTGCTTTTAAGGCGCAAGAGAACACAAACTCAAGAAAGGACACGGGACAGAGCGCCACTGACAACTGATTTACTTGCAGAAATACACGTACATATGTATGTATCTTTCTCAGTGTGTGCGCGGAAAGCACATTCGCATCAGTGATGGCCAGTGAACGCATGCTCAATAAACTTTTTCTCTGATTTATACAGCACTATGGAAGTGTCACTGACCCACATGTCACCTTTTTCGCCGATACAGAACGCTTCCATCAATTCTCTGGCTGCTTTATCTTTGCTTCTGGCAGTAACCCGCACATCAGGAAAGCGTGGTCCACAAGAGCTTGAAGGGCAATTCCTAATATGCTTAGGCAAATTTGGGCCCTCTATTTTGCTCAACATTTAGTTCATGCTGTCTGATCCGCTCATTTAAACACCGACCGGTTTGTCCTATGTAGGAACAGCCGCATGTAAGAGGAATATCACAGACTAGCCCTTCGACAAATCTCGTGTACGATAGCCCATGCTGAGTGCCATATCCTCTTACATTCCCTATTTCTTGTTATTTTTCTCTTTGAGAGAAAAGCCCTCCGAGCTGATGCACAGTTTTGCTTCCGGTCGCCCTATCGGCGGACGCACTCAGCGCACACATTACACATAAAGTTATCCGCGAACGAACAAAATGGCGCGCTAGGCTAGGCCCATTTAGCGGGTGTGGCTCAATGCGTGCGCCACCCTTAGGGTGTTGCCATTGTTTGAAGGGGTTCATGCCACCTGGACGCCATTTTTTGCCCCGCGTGTCGCGCCTCTCAGCGCAGCGGCCGTAGAGCGGTGAGGCGCTGGTAAGACGCCGTGGGCTCAGATATGGCAGATGTCCGCAGATGCCCTCATCCAAAAGCAGACAAAACGCGCATCAAGGCACCCTACATTTAGCTGGCTGAGAGAGACCTCTTCTGGCGTAGTGATGGTTCTCCTCGGCCGCTGCTCTCCTCCTCCGCTTTCCTTCTCTCACTACCTTCTCTCTCAGGACCATTCATTATCCGCTGCACTCCGTGCTGGCTCCTTTTCATCCTTCCCTAAGCCTAGTGAACGCCCACTCGGTTACGCCGAAAGCAACCGCTCTCAACAAACGAACGGGCGCTGAGCTGCGCTTTAAAGCATTGTTGACGGTTTTTTTCGTGAACTCCTTAAACCACGTTAACTCCTTAGGAGCTATGCTAGGTTCTATCACAAAATAGTTTACCCGCGAAATCGGCGCGCTCTCCCGCTGAGCCGATTTTTCCGGCGTGGGATGCAATAACGCAGAGGGGCGATAAAACGAGCACAGAGAGAGACAAAAAGATTGAGAGGTAGAAAGATACAGAAAGAAAGAAATAGACGTAACGAGAAAAAAAGGGTAAGAGAAAAGAATAGAAAGGCAGAGAAAGAAATACACCGAGAGAGAGAAAGAAACAGTCATAAAAAACAGACCGAAAAAACAAAGATCAAGACAGAAAGAGAAGAAAGAGAAAAAGAGAGAGAATGAAAGAAATACAGATAGAAATGGATAGAAAGAGAGGAAGCGAGAAATAGAGAGCGGGAAAGAAGGAAGGCCACTCAGCTTCGCTGTTTGTGGCGCAGCTTGCACCACTAGTGCAAGTGGCGCAAATTTTTTAACAAATATTAAGGGCTCGCAAGCAATATATTTGTAACTTGTTTGAGCAGTAACTGTCGCATCTAATGCGGTCCTGGTGGAAATGGTTGGGGGCCAGAGACCGCGTTTTTAATACTTTGACTGGTTGCCCGGATATTCTCGCTTTTCTTATCGCAACGATACCCGGATAATGTCGTCTGAGTGACCGGATGGCTTCGTTTGAGCCCCCCGGATAACGGCCGTGGCTTTTGACTCAAGCTCACTTGAATGTCGCCGACAACGTATGCTAAAAGCGTTTCGTGCGTTAAAGATAACCTTGCGGGAAAGAGTTGCAGCACTCATTTCTTCCAAACTCCGTTTGCAGCAACTGTTCACGAATACAAAACTTCTACTTAATGGAAAATAAGCAAGAGCATCTACAGTGTTATCTGGTTGTGTTATCATTAGACCTGTATAAACCAGGTGGTGTTCTCTGCAATATGTAAATGATCATTGATGCTACGTTCATGGAACTCTACAGCGCAACAGATGGACTTCATTTCGGCGATATGATTATGCTAGATACGCCCGCATACATTCATGCAAATTTATTCATTATACCCACCGACCGCACTCCGTAACATCTGTGAGATTTCAAGCTAACTAGTTCATCGTTCTCAAAACCCGTTTTTGGCATCAATGATTTGCGTAGTGAATGGTGTCGAATTGTGCACGATGAAATGGTGCACCAAATATTCGGAATGTATGATCTCGTGAACGCCATGGCCTTTCGATCATTCACTTCGAGCGCGTGCGACACATTTCTGCGTTCAAAATCAGCGTTAAGGGAGGCAACGTTGTTCAGAGTTGCAATATAACGCTCTTGACTTTCGTGTTTCTCTTTTTTACCTGCCCATTTTGAAATAATGTCAACGCTCTGCTGCAGGTGGTGGAGCAATGCGAACATACCGCTGTCTAATTGCTAACTAAAATGAACCGGATATCCGCCTCCGTAGTACAGTGGTTACTGTACTCGGCTGCTGACCCGAAGGTCGTGTTTTCGAGCCCGCCCGCTGCGGTGGCAATTCGAAAGAGGCCAAATGCTAGAGGCCCGTGCACTGTGCGATGTCAGTGCACGTTCAAGAACAGCAGATAGTCGAAATTTGCGAAGCCTTCCATTATGGTGTGCCTCATAATTATATCGCAATGATGTCCCTGCGTAGTTTTTGCTCGTTCTTTGTGGTTTCTAGTTTAAATTGGTCGCTCCAATAAAAAAAATATTTAGTTGATGGATCAGCGCTTGTCATGTATACTATTCCTTTCTCCCGTCGCTTGCAACCCAGTAAAATTGATAATATCCTGGCTTTTGCTCGTAAAACCCCACAAACAATCGTTATTGAAAGAGACGAGATGCGGAAAGTATTGCCACAGCATTGTCACGTGCTCATATGTCTATATTTTCATGTCGCCGGCCTTTTACACGTGTAAGCACCGCTCGGCGCGCAATGCGCCGGCATGTCTACGAACCTTCCCGATTACTTCTGAGACTGCGCGCACGAAGCGTGTAGTCGAGTTTCTTCCGAAACTAACCCGGCCGCCATCCATAACGCTGAAATCGCGACGAACCACCTGAAAAATTACAGCAGCTGGGCATTCCTACTAACCACGCGTTCTTATGAAGTAGCACTAATAACTGCCTAAGCAGCCCGAGCGCTCCGTGCTGTTCGCGCGCCTCGACTTTTCCTTACAACCGCTATACTACTCACGTGAATTACGTACGCATTCGTTTCCTTCCATATTTCCTGTTCACCGGTACTCGGGGAAAAGTGAAACCTACTCCTCAAGGCTGGAATCGAAACTTATAATTCTTTTTGTTGGGTCGGTGTGATAAAAGTTTTTTTTTTTTTTTGCGAAAGTCTTAGATGCCTCGTGAAACGCGAAAGTTTGCCGTCGGCGTCGGCGGCGTCAACACGAGTGACACGAAAAAAAATAATTACGTGATTACATCACAATATGTCGTCATCACGGCGTCACAGATCGCCGACATTTGTGGCGTTATCACGACGTGACATGACGACGTCAAGATGACGTTACATGACATCGTGCAGCCCTGGAGGCAGTGCAAAATCACGTTAGGTGCAGAAAGCTTTGGGAGGAGGCGGGAGAGGTTCAATACATTGACTGAGAAGAAAAAGAACAGGACGGCTTTCGCCTTCGAGTCGTCTTAGGCGAATGTATAAGGTACCTGTGATATTTTTTTAGGGGCGGAACAGCGCTTTCACTTGCCTTGTAGCAGTCTGCGTGCCTTATTAGGCTACACTATCTGGTACTACAGGAGCTCGTTATCGCTTAGTGCAACATATGGCTTAGTTTCTTGGCGTCCTTCGTCGAATCAAAAGATTGTCACCTTCCGGTGTGTGCTTACAGCTCGTCGTGACTGCGCCGGAAGGGAAGGTACATTTCCAAAAAACAATATCCTCCTTTCCACTTGGTAGTGTTTGAACTACGTCGTACGTAGCGAAATGCGCGCGGTAACCGAGTGTAGTAGCGCGCCTACAATGGTAAGCCGCATAGAGCCACATATTGTATCCGCATAGCCTAAGCTACATTGAGGATCCAGCCCCAAAATAGATGCGTCTGCATCTTCATCGTAACTTTAGTCTTTCCTCTGAATAAGACAAGATGTCGGCCAACCTAGACAGGGCGTCGGTGACACCTGTGGAAGGATTGACAGCGACGCAAGGAAAATATTTCTTAGTGCCTGAAGATGAACGTGTATAATTTGATTGTCTTTTCTTAGTCCGCGCTTGACTAGGCACAAGGCGCGGTTGAAAAGCGCCTAATATTCTTTATCAGTTGTGAAACGGTTGCCTGAATGAGTGTGAACAGTGAGAGGGTGTCACAGTAGAATTACTTAACAGCTTAGCTACGGAAAGTGAAGTATCGTTCGCACATCACAGCCATGCCTACCGCAATCACATGTCGAGGTGTGCATGACGATTTCAAACTTTACGTTACCATCTGTCGTTTACGAAAGTTGTACATCGCCACGTACACGCGGCGTTAAATAAGGAATGTAAGTACTGGCCGTAAAGTATGAAGGCAGATATTTGTTTTTCTGTTTTTATCATAAACAACCATATCATAAACGTCGGGCTGACGTACGACATCGCTGTAGTGTCACATGAAAGTACAGATGTCTGAAGCATTATTTCGTTTAATCTCACGCCTCTTACTCATTCGCATCTTAGAGGCAACTTAATGTTGTTTTCAGACTTGGTGTTGAATGCGGGACTCCTTTTTTACTAAAAAGCCGCGAACAAACTGCCGCATCGTGAAATGGAAATCAATGATGCCGAGCAGTGAGCCGTTACAAAAATGACTTCGTACGAAATATCTTCGCGAAAATGGCAAGATAAATATTTCGATGTGCGAATACTTACGTGCTGCAGCGACCGCAATTCCCACGAAGTCGGCCGCCTCACGTCGCTTACAAAAACGACAGATTTAGAGCACCCATTCTAGCGAACGAGAAGCTGTAGTGATTCAAGCATTGAAGCTCCGCTTTCGCTGACCTGTTCGGAATATGAGCTAAGGAGAATGCATTGCAGCGCAGTCGGCGCAAGCGGGAAGCGGCAGCTGTGCCGTATGGCGACATATGCCGTCAAAGTTGGCACGGACTGTGTACATTTTACGAGTGCAGTGTGCGCGCCTGAGTGTAACTCTCTCGATGTCACTGATCCTTCATGGGGCCGTAAGCACGGAGCCGACATGCGGAGTACACCTTGATGTAAACCGTCGCCACAGCAGACACACTATTACTGCGTTTACTACTCCATATATGGCAAAGAAGATTGGAGCGAAAATACCATTAGGATGGCACATATGTACGTGATGAGCTTGAAAGGTTTGGAGAGAGTACTCCGGCTGACAGCGAAGCCTGTCGCAGTCCGGAAAGAAAGTGAAATGCAGAGACAACCAGTTGTGAACACGTGGCGAGTGAGGAAGAGAAATACATTATTTATTTGAGGACCACGTTCAGCATTTTATTTTCTTTCGTGTTCACTTACGGGAGCGAAGGGTTTTTTTAGCAGCGCTGTGTGTCGCCAGGCTTCGAGGTCACGATGATGCAGCCTTGTAGAACTGTGTCGAATGTGTGGGTTCATGAACACGGCGTTAATATTGGGACGGGGGAGTTGAAAGAAGTGTATTTTCGTGGTAGCCTACATTCGCGACTATACTTACCGTGCCGACATTCTTTACGTGCTTTTTAATAGCGAAGCTGTTTGAGCTATCCGTACCTTATGCGCCGTCGTCCACAACTCCACATGTGGGTATGCGCCACTGGAATTGGGCAAGCCCCTCTTCCGAGCGCAGCAGGTGCGAGCGTAAAACTAAAACTCTGCTCGGTGAATTGGAGCACGCGAAAAACATGTGAGAGAGAGAAAGAAGGAGATAGAAAGAAAGAAAGAAAACAGGGAGAGAGAAAGAGAGACAGAATGAAAGAGAGAAAAGGGGAGCGAAACAAAGGGAATGAAATATAAAAAGACAGAAAGACAGAGAAAGACATAGAAAGAGGGAGAACGACAGAGGCAGAATGAACGAGAGAAAAAGACATAAAGGAAATAAAGACGTAAAGAAATATTACAATAATAATTATTGGGGTTTAACGTCCCAAAACCACGATTTGATTGTGAGAGAGTGGAGGACTCCGGAAATTATGACGACCTCGGGTTCTTTAACTTGCACCTAAGTCCACGGGCCCCTAGCGTACACGGGCCGCTAGCATTTTCGCCTCCAGCGAAAATGCGGCCGCCGTAAGAGATAACAAGATAGACACACAGATAAAGATTTAAAAAGAAACAGATACAACAAAGAGATAAAAGGAACACAGAGCAAGACAGAAACGTAAATAAATAAATAAATACACAAACAGAAGTAAAGAAAGAGAGAGAGAAAGAAAGTTAAGAAAGAGAAATAAAGATAGAAAGAGCGAAGAAGAGAAATAAATAGATAGCGAAAGAGAGAAAGAAAGAAATAGAAAGGAACAGTTCAAAAAGGAGATACAAGAAAGAGAGAGAAAAAGGTAAATGCAGAAGAAAGAAAGAAAAATACAACGAGAAACAAGGTAGCAGGCACGTAGGCAAGGGGGGGGGGGGGGGGGGCGGGGGGCCCGGCCCCCCCCCGAAATTCGTCCGGCCTTCTATATTCCCGGCAACTTTTGTTTTATTTTTGCCATGGAAATATTTTCTTTCGAACAATTAGGCCTTGCCCCCCCCCCCCCCCCCGAAAAAAAATTCTGGCTACGTGCCTGCTAGGCCACCAAGCTACGCTCTTCCTTCAAACTTGGCACCCTTACTGCGAAGCTGCCATAATTTTTTTCCTTCAGTCTTTCAGCGCTATTCTACGAGCTTAATTATTATCCTAACGGTGCTTACTAGCTGGTACTCTGAGCGTCCAGACGCGGTCATGCAAGGCCATTTCGAATTCCTGTTTCTCCATGTTCATTCATTACCTTGTCGCTTAATGCTGCGTTCGCTGCCATTCGGCCCCCACCTTATTTAAAATAAATAGGAAGCTGGAATGCTTGGATAATATGACAAAAACATTTGGCTTGGGATTCCACACGCTTTTTTTAAGCTGCTCCGCTTTCCCCCAATCATCGTGGCATGGCTATACGCACAGGGCTGGTTTAACTTATTGTTTAATAATCTAGTTTTTACAAATTTTAATAATTTATCATTATTTTTAGTTAATTAATTTTCGAATAAATAACTTTATGCATTTATACTTGCAATGACCATCGTGGGAAAGTTGGTTTCCTTCATGCAACACCAACCATTTTTACAATTCATTCATTCCCAGTGTGCCAGCCAGTTCGAATCACCAACCCCAATCTCTGTTCGCAATATCTCACAATTTTCAGTTCAAAGTGCCTTAATTAACCTGCTCTTGTAACAAATATAAACTCAAGAATTTGTAGCTAATCATCATTTTGCTTTCTCAGAGCCTTGTTTTTTATGACGCCAATCTCGTGAAACAGGCGCTCTTTGTTTTGCGGGCACATTTTACTGCTTTCAGCGTTATTTCTCTTCTTTGTTTCTTTGTAGGAAAGCATGACTGCATGCTTGGCATGGTCAGTTCTTTTGTTTGTTTGTTTCTTTTTCTGCCTCCTTGTACTGGGCGCTATTTATTGTTTTTCATTTTCGTATGGATGTAACCCTTTCTCATTTTTCAAGCCTGAAACTAATGTTGTATATTTTGCATAAATAACCCACTCAACCTCTGTACGGGCCTTGGGCCTTGATAATGATGAAATATAGACGAACAAATAAATTCATTCATTCCGGACATCTTGTAAAGGAAAACAAATGATCGTAGAAGAAAGCGCCGGTATTGTTTTAGCCTCAGTTTTTTC
Source organism: Rhipicephalus sanguineus (assembly GCF_013339695.2). Taxonomy (NCBI): domain Eukaryota; kingdom Metazoa; phylum Arthropoda; class Arachnida; order Ixodida; family Ixodidae; genus Rhipicephalus; species Rhipicephalus sanguineus. The sequence continues at coordinate 110,335,117 of NC_051179.1, forward strand.
GATGGAATAAGGAAAGTCCGCAAATAATCCGCCAAGTAGTACTAACACGAATTTTACATACTTTCGGACTGTTGCGCTAAATAAAAACGCGGATGTCGAGAACCCTAAAAAAGAGCATTGTTGTACCTGGGAATGCTCTGAATATATTTTTATTGCCACTACCTTAAAAGAACACCTCTGGTTCCGATATTGAGGGGCGTCTTCTCACTGACGTGTCACCGAAGTGTGACCTAACATGGACACAGAAACTCGCGACGTACAGCGGCAGATCTGTCATCTGCCTGTAGTGCTCGTAAACAACGGTTAGCGAATTGTCGTCCAGCGACCCCAACAATGATTTCCGCGATTTAGGCTCCATGCAGGACGCAGGAATTGCAAACTCACTGAAACGGTGTTGGCTTGACGGGATAATGTCCATTGCGGTGGGGCTGGCTTGCAGACGCTAAGCGATGAAAACTTTAAAATCAAAGTAAAATATTTTGTTGGACGTGTTGTCTGACTCCGGCGTGTGAAGAGCGTTAACACTGCATACCGAGGCAAGTTAAAATGCCCCTTTTGCTATGTCCCAAAGTCGCGTCAGTACTCCTTTAAGTCAATATCAAATTCAACTCTTTTGAAAATCCTGTGTCAGCGACAGAATGCGCGGGCCACAGTGAGCTTGACGTTACATGGGACTATGTCGGGATGCCATGCGTTTGTACGCACGCGCGCTGCTAGCTTGTTTATTCTTTAAATCTGTATAACGAGGAATACCTCTTGTCCTGTGGCATGTGTTAGATACTTACCCGACATAAATGCTCACAAGTTTCCCCGCGACAAGAGCCTAAGGGAAGTTGGTTGCCGCTAGTGTGAAACCAATCCGGATGTTTTTAAGTACGCAGCATGACAGTGGCTGATGATTTGCTTTCCGCAGACGGTTTCAATCCCACTACAAACAAATCTGTAGGCAGCATCTCTCAAACTATCTCAGCAGCAAGAAGGACAGCAACAGTACGTGGAACAGGCATATTGCGCGGACGTGTTGTCTTTCTTTCCCAGCAACACTGAAACTAGCGTTAGCTTCCTTGATTTCTTGCCTTAAGAACACTTGTTCTTAGGGCCTAAGAAGCCTGGGCTGTTACGATGTCATTGTTCGGCAAGACGCTGGGCCCTGTCAAAATTCACCTTGTGGGTGCTTTATTAGCTCTTAATATATTCGGTTGCGGATGCGCAAAAACTGCCGTCTCCGTACTCATCATGGCTAGTGCATGGTGTTCACTGCGCGACCATACACCTGGCTTTCGCGTGCACAAACGAGGGTTTGTTGAGGAAACTTACTTAGCCTATCCTTTGCGCCAGAAGTTTCGTTAGCAGCACCGGGTTTGACTGTCGTTTTCAAATGCGCATCGTAAGTGCAGCTAGCGTCCGCAGCGTCAGATAAGTTACCATTAGGGTTTCCAGTAGCCAAGCGAACAGGGTTTCCTTCGGACTCAGAAAAACATAACGGAGCCGCTAAGGAGTGTAGGTAACTCATTAAAAACACGTGTAAAACGAGAATTGTTTCCACTACCATCCCACATGTGTTGCACTATAACCCGCGGCGTTTTCAGAAAACGATTAAACGTGATAATAGCAGCTCTATTTCATTATGTGATAAGTCTGGTGCACACATTGCTGATTTCGATGTTCCCGATGCCCTGAACCTGGAAATTTGTTCAGTGTTCACAAAATAATCTACAGATGCACTACCAAATTTTTTCATATTTCAATTTTCCCCCAATAGAAGGAATCGATTTCAGGCCATAAAGCATAGTTAAGATTATATACCACCTGTAGTGCTCGTAATACTGTAGTATAGACGGAATCAATGAAAAAAGGGTTGCAAAATACGAATTATTTGTGTAGTTCGATTCTCTATATCAGTTTTCAGCAGCCACTTGACACGGGCACAGTTCCAAACGACTGGAAAATAGGGAAGGTCAATCAAGTCTTCAAAAATTGGGTCGCTCGTTCCTAGGTAAGTACTGTCCCGTTTCACTCGCCAGCGTATGCTCCAAAATCGTGGAACACGTCACCTACTCTCATGTTGCTGATTTCCTAAACTCAGTGAAGCTGTTTTATCCTAATCAACATGTCTTTGCAGCGGTCACTCATGCGAATCACAGCTAGCTCTATTCCCTCATGGCATTCACCCAAACCTTGACTGTAACATTCGAACCGACGCTGTATTCTTGTATTTTGAAAAAGCTTTCGATAAAGTCCCATCTTCTCATCTTTTGTTTAAAACTATCGCGCCTAAACGTTCACCCGCTTGTTCGTAACTGGATCGAGTGTTTCCTATCTAATTGAAAACAGTTCGTACATGCTAACAACTACAAATCGTTGGCTTTCCTCGTACTGCATGGCGGCGGCAGTTGCGCGCGGCGTTTCATCTGACAACGGGTCGAAGGCACAGCCAAAGATGATAACGGTTACCCTTTTACTACCGGGTGGCGATCGCAAGCAATGGCGGCTCGTCACATCAGGGAGGAGCTTTGCGCCAGTGCTCACTGTCTTGCATGCGTAATCATGCAAACCGCGATAAAACTTTGCAGCGGGATATCTCGAGGCGTATACATGCTAGAAGAGTTATCTCAAGTGTAACAGTGCAGAAACGCGACTGCCTCCAACGTTTCAATACAAACATGCCCCCTTGTTGCACTCATTAAAAAGTTCGTTATTCAATCTTAGTTAATTGGGCGGCTGACAGCGATAATTATTGTCTCACTTTGTGTCCCCCTGGTTACAAAACTTATTTGCAAAGGTGGCTTTCACGTTCTTGCCAGTGCTGGATTTTAAGAAGCGCATAAAGCTTCGTTTCATCACTAAAAATATAAACTAGAACTAGTACTTCTTGCCTCGCGTCGTCGCATCTCTCGTCTATGCCTGCACCACAGGTTGTTCACTCCATACTCCGTGACAGCCAGCTGATTCAACTGGCTGATCGTGCCCCTCAAACAGGCCATCCGAACACAGTAATGCCACCACGAGCTCGCACCGCTACTTTTCTGCAGTCGTTCATCCTAACTGCCCGAGACTGAAATGGCCTTCCGAGAGAAGCTGCACTCATCCGTGATGCAGCGCGCTTTCGATCAACTACCGAGTGTCTAGACTAATGTTTGTAACTGCTGTTACCTGACTTAACTTTGTAAGCTATTTTTGTCAATTCATCACATCTGTCCTTGTGTTTTTTTGTTTTTTACATTTGTTTTTTATTTTATTTCCGATGCCTACCCCTCATATTATGGCCTTTTGGGACCCTTGAGGAATCAGTAATAAATAACAAAAAGTGTTGTGTTGGTAGCAATGCTGCCAAAAAAAGGATATGTTCCTCAGATAGGCGTAATTACGAAATGCCATGATTAACAGCTGGTTTGTAATCATGCGCTGAGCTGAAATAATGCAAATGAAAACAATGCAAGAAAGCTGAAGGCAATGTACATAAAACCGAATAAGAAAATCTTGTTTAACCGCTTGATTACAATCAGTGAACGCCTACCTCTACAATAGAACACGATATAGGCTAGATGATGATGAAATAAACATAATTTTCCGAAACAGTGCTCCCGAGCTCGTAAGCTCGGGGTCACCCTAGGTGGGAGAGTCCCTCAGTCCAGGAATCCTCTGGCCGTGATTGCCTCCCGGGCTCTGAACACGAGTCCTCATTGGTCGTCCAGGTCCCGTGCGGAGATCTTGGCCTCCCACGTCTCGGCGAGGAGGTTGATGCGTGCGGTCGCTGCGGGCTTAATATTGGCATATTGGTGGTGCCAGCCACCCCTCCCCAAGCTGACTAAGGAATAAACCAGATCATTCCGAAGACTCCAAAGATACACGTACACGCACAGTACCCTGGTACATCGCATCTACCCGACATTTCATGCATACCACTGCCTAATATGCGACGTTCCCGACACACTGGCACACGATATAGGCTACAATTAAAAACACTCATGCAAATTATATTTCTAAGATCGTGTCAGAGGAGTATTATTATACGTTTCTGAAACTTCATTAAGACGTGGCATCATTGGCTCAGATGCCCGAGTTCTGCTTGGTCCACTTCGCACGCGGAAAAGTCCATGACGCCATCAAGGTCCGAGTTCGTGGACTTCGAGTGATGTCCGCGAATCCAGCAACTACGTCACTGGCTACCGCCTATTAGCATAATCGTAACCACTCTTATATACACTGCAGGATGAAAGCCTCTCCCACTGGTCTACCACCCAAACTGTACAGCGTGAGTTGATTCTATTTATGTCTCCGAGTTCGCTGCTTTAACTAACCCTTCGCTGTCCTCGACCGCGCTTCCCATTATTTGGTATTTATTCGGACATTCGAAGTAACCATATGTTATCTGTCCTTCACTTAACGTGAACTGCACAAGTCCTTTCATCTCAATATCAATCTACTCTGCTGTCTTCCTTCCACTTATAGTTAACCTATCATTTTTCCTTGTGTGCTCTCTGGTGTTTGCCTTCTCGATTTTCGTTGTTATTCTCCAGTTTGTGCCTTATATGCTAGCTCAGTGATCTCTGCTGACGCGGTATTTTGAGGTAAAACCGGCAGGCGTGGGCGCTCATGCACCTATAGTATTTTTACATAATCACCAGCTTTCTAACAACGTCCAGGTGATCGGTTTGCTGCGCTGAACTCCAAGGAATACAGCGAAAAACAAGCTTCAATTAAAAAGCAACATGATAACATATACGCTACAATGGTTATATTTCAATAAAAAAAACGAAAAATAGCTCATGGCTTGCACATCCGTCAAAACAAACAAGCTACTACGAAGTGCTAGAATCAACAAGCAAGCAAAAAATTTTTGCTATTGATGGAGCCGTCTAGCCAAACCAAGTAGTTTCTGGTTGAAGCTAAGCGCTCACGGTCGCTTTGGAAAAGCTGACTCTCTTTGGCAACTCAATAGTTGGTTGGCCGCTCGATTTTTCATACCGCAAAAAACTAATGCTATTAATAAAAGCTAATCTCCAAGTTTATCGCGTAGCGTTGACCACATGTGCCCGCTGTATCACACAAATAATATAGAAAACACAGGTAAGAAACAGTCCTTGATCAAATGACAACGCCACATGAAGGTATTGATTAAATACGAGTACCTGATAAATGCTTTTGTATATTTATATGCGAAAAATACAAGCTGTCAGAAACATACTGTAGCTCACAGCAAATGGCCATGTGTCGCAGAAAACAAAAAAATGCGCAGCTTCCACAAGCGGCGCAAGGCTGGAACCATCAGCGGAGCTAGTGTTCGACCTAGCTAAGCTTTGTTAGTATTGCCAAGCTTTCGCTGAGCGGCTAAGTTTTTGCTAGCAGTACTTTGTATGCCTAGACTTGGCTCGGCTTTGCTAGGCATGTCACGTTACTACCTGTTACGTGATGTTATGCGTTTCGTCACGTGACTAGCTGTTACGTGGTTTTTGGCGGGACCATGTCGCCTGGCTAACTGTTACGTGGTTTGCGGCGGGAACATGTCACCTGACTAGATATTACGTGGTGTTGCGTGATTTTGGCCAGGTGACAGAATGTTACGTGATTTTAAGTCACGTGAGTAGATGCTGCGGATGTTACGCGATTTTTAGTCACGCGAGTAGGTAAATGATAGTACGTGATTCTAGTCAAGTGGCTAGTTACGTCATGTTACGCGATTTTATTCACGTGAGTGTTACGTGCTTTTTACTCACGTGACTGAAAGTTACGTGATTTTATTCACATGACAAGATGTTACGTGATGTTTGTCACGCGTCTAGTTATTACGTGACGCTTCGCACTAGTGGTGCCAAGCCTGAATGGAGGGCGGAGCTGGCCAGTATTATTTGTTTCTCTGAATTTGTTCAATCGCTTTCTTCCTCGCTTTCTTGCCTTTTCTTTCGTCTCTCTGTTTATTATGTGTCTTTTTAGTGTCTGTTTATTTGTATTTTTTTCCTTTCTCTCTCAATGTGTTTCTTTGTCTTTCTCGCTCTTTCTATCTTTCCCTTCTTTCTTTCTTACTCTCTATTTGTCGCTTCCTTGTTCGTTATATCTCTTTCTCTCTCTTTGTATGTGTCTCTTTCTTACTTCCCCTTTCTGTCTTTGTTTCCTTTCTTTCTCTCTATGCTATGATCACTCCTCATTTCTCTCCTCCTCCCCCTCACATCCCTTTCCCATCCCCTGCTATACTATACTATACACGTCTATACTATGCTCTGCTAGCGTGCCTGGATGGCCGAGAGGTAACGACGCTCACCTTCGGATCGTCGGTACGCCGATTCGAATCCCGCCGTCCCATCAGAATTTGTTGAACAGCGAAGCTGTTTAGCGAATCGTTCCTTGTGAGAGGAAGCAAAAACTATCGTCGTCATAAACGGACTTGTGCCACAGAAATTAGGTAATGCCGACTACGCATCGCCGGCGCACCAAAAATGAAGAAGGCAAAAGTTATCCTCCTCATAAACGGGTACGTATATGCCACAAAATTAGGTAAATGCCACTGCACAGCGCTGGTGCACAAAAATTGAAGACGACAACAGTTAGCCCAACAAATGTGCCACAGAAATTCGGTAAATCCCACTACTCACCACTCGTCCACTAAAAAACAGTAAGCCCAACAACAAATGGTTGCGAAGCGATGGCGGCGGGCCGAAGACCTCGAGTGCGTACGTACAACGAGAGAATACTAGGGAACGGGAAGAAGACCCCGAAGCAATGGAAGGCCTATGCGGAAGACGACGTGCCCGTGCATCTATGTAAGGTGCGAACGCTTGGCTTCAGCGCGAGTTTGTATCTCCGGAGTTTAGACATCTGTGTCGCGTCTGTGACTGTATGTGGTTTAATTCGAAACTCTCTGCGCTGAGAAGCAACAAAGCAACATCACCTAGCTAAAGCCTAGCAACGACCTAGAAGAAACCTAGGAACAACCTTTACCACCTAGCTAAGGCCTAGAAAAACCTAGAAGCAACCAGATAAGTCTCCAGGATCGTCCAGGTTTGCTGTTTCAAGCCTTGCGCGGCTTAGTGCAAGCTTCGCGAATTTTTTTCGTTATAATTTTCTATTTTTGTTTATCTTTCTTTCTGTCTCTGTTTCTTTTCCTCTTTCTTTCTCTATCTTTGTACTCGTTCCCTCCTCTGACCCATCAGGGTTGTTACAGGCCACGCCAGAGAAATCGGCTCATGAGTTTTCGGAGCGAAACAGAAGTTGAATAGGGCGTACCGGTTAATGGTGATAATAATTACACTTCGCTCTACCCGGCGCAACGAAAAGCTGAAAGAGCTCCGCTCTTATAATGTATACAGCATGAACTAATTAAGTCGCGCATGGCTGGGCCACAGCGGAGCGGGTGATCTGCTAGCTGCTTAGTGATCTTAGTGATCTGCTAACAACTTAGCCAAGCCTGTCGGCTTTGTCTGAGGCCTGTGTACTTAGATTTAGGTGCACGTTAAAGAACCCCAGGTGGTCGAAATCTCCAGAGCCCTCCACTACGGCGTCTCTCATAATCATATCGTGGTTTTGGGACGTTAAACCCCAGATATTATTATTATTATTATTATTATTAAGCCTGTCGGCTTGGCGAAGTTGTTGCTAGGTTTTGCTAAGTATTGTTAGGTTTGGCTAGGTGACCCTAGGTTTTGTTGTGTTCCTAGGTTTTGCTAAGTACTGCTAGGTAATCCTAAGTATTGTCAAGGTTTACTAATTTTTCGCTATTTTCCAAATCCCAACAAGACAAACCGGCTATTCTGTTCCTGTCGGTACTTCACCTCGGTGCGCAGACACTGCGCATGGATTTCAGGCATTTTGCGTGTAGCGTTTATATTCAATGTGCCAAGGCGTACTGCTTCATTTGTAATGCGCTTGTTCTGCCGAAGCACCTCGAAGCGCAGATGCGAAGATCCGTCAAGGAAAAGATGGGCTGACGGCCATGGGAGAAGCATCATGTCCACGCTGCATTTGTAGTGCTCGTTATTTAATTTCTCGCTCCGTCAATTAGCAATGAATAAGTTAGCAGTGATAGCATGCCTGACGCAAACCTGATTCTAATTTAACGTGCCCAAAGGGTGGAATAGGATTAGGAATAAACGTTTATTTTAAATAGCATATGGTGGCAAGCCGCGATTGTAGCCTTGTGTGAGATTTCCTCATTCCTCCTTGGCCCTGGCGACAAGGCGTCGTTGTTGTTCCAGGTCTACGGAGACGAGCTTCGCCTCCTACGCTTCCAAATGGTGTTCGCTTTCTTCTCCGGATTAGTAGTCTTTCGGTGAGGGCGATGAGTCTGCGTCTAATTACCATGGCCTAAGGTTTCTAATTAGGTGTATAATTAAAGCGTCTAATTAGTGTGCTAAAGTTTCCGATACGCCGCACCTTAAACAGAGGTATCCGTGTAGCGTTGGGTAAGGCCTGTGCATGAGTATTTCATGGATGTAAGTATCACTTTTGAGTTCTTCAAGTGTGGTGCTGTGTTCTTCGTTGGTCTTTGGGTGATGCGGTGGATACAGCCTGCGCTGTCCCCTGTGATGTTCAAGCATAGTAGACTAAGAAGATGTTTAATGAGAAGAAGGAGGAGAGTTCGGCCTGGGAAGCGGTTTTCCAGCCTGCTACTCCTCACGGAAGTAAGGGGAAAAGAGAAAGAAAGAAAAGAGGTATGATTATACGTGACAAGGTGATTGGTATGGTATCTGCCTCCGCGGACGCAGGCCTGGCATCTCGAGAGTACGAGGGAATGGCCTCATGGTGTGCCGCTTCGTTCCCCTTCAGCCCCTCGTGCCCAGGAACCCATAAGACGCAAGTTGGTACAAAGATTGTTCGCCTCATAACATTGTCTGTTTAGCCTCTCCAGCAACTAATTTGGCCGGGGCTCAAGCTCACAGAGGTACGGCAACGCAACGGTTGACATTCGTAAACAGCTAGCTCGGTGAAAGTAGCCTGCCAGTGTTACGAGTCATATCTGGCAGATGCGTCAGGATTGGTTATTTTAGATAAGATGTTTATTGTCAACACAGGTTCGTAAGAAACAAGAGTTTCCATTTGAAGATAAGGATAACATCAATCTAGCGAGTGTTAGATGTGTATGACTGGAGGATAGGAAATATACGTCAGTATCGGCACCGCGATGTGTCCTCGGGTTCACTTATCTTAATCGACGTCCTTCGGCACGTGTTCCACAAATGAAACGCTGCAAACACAATAGCGGCCACAAGCGAGACAGCTCCCAGCATTCGGTAGTAACTGTCATAGGTTCCTCTTGCGTCTCTAAAATACCCTGTTAGAAAAGAAATCAAAACAGGAAACCACAAGTGTTGAAGATTGGGTGAGTTGGTTCGTCGTACTTGAACTGGTATAGCGCATTACGGGGAAGAAGAAACGGCCGAGCAGACCGACACAAGAGGACAGAGCGCTCTGTCCTCTTGTGTCGGTCTGCTCGGCCGTTTCTTCTTCCCCGTAATGCGCTATACCAGTTCAAGCAAAACAGGAAACACGTTCACTAAGTTATGGTAACTAGACGCTTCAATTTTCGTGCGTTTGTTATTCTTCGCCGTGGTACATGCGACGTCATGCGTTTAAAATGACATTAGAGCCTGCTTGCTTCGTCTGATAGTTGCGACGGCACCTGTTCGCCTCAGCATCGCAGAGTCGGCTGATGGAAATGTCACTGTATTTTTTGCTGGCAGCGGCCAGCTGACAAGGCGACTGACCCGCTGTCTCTCGACATAAAGGGGCCGTTCAGCACCTTTTTGAACATGGTCAGCCAACGCTGCCGATCGGTAGCCGAGGCTCCTGAGAACATGTGAGCCAAACAATAAAGCTCAGCACTCGGCCTGGAACTTACTAATAACTCTCAAATTCAACTAGAAATCACTCGCGCTTCTCTCGACCAATAATACCACGAACCCAAATGACCGCGCCATAAAGCCAAAGTCCACGGGCACAGGCTGATTCGAGCGTCGTGGGCTGCATAGTTACCGCGGAAGCCGCGGATTGCCGCGACGTGCCCGCGCGCTAGCTCGCAATCACACTGAAAGCAAGCCGCGTCTATGAAGAAAGAAAAAGGTCATGGTGGGCGCTGACGAACGGACGTAGCTTCTTGCCCCCTTGTCATACCCTCTGCATAGCTATCAGCGCGCTCGGTGGTGCGAAAGGAGAGGGAAATCGCTTAAACCGTGCGAGAAATTCCTCTGGCTCCACTCGTACTTGACAGATTCTTGAGAGTATTGCGGCAGTCGATTCGTGAGGCAACAAACTACTTGAATGAAGCCATTCGATGATTACTTTGAAAAGTGTTGCAGGGCCCCTTTAAGCATTATTAAAGCAAATGTTCGACGTTATCTGGGTAGATGTCTTGTGTTTGCCTGTCCGGCAAGGTGCCATGTTAGTTCATTTAATTATTTCGCGAATGCTTTATGTGCATACCCGTGTCGTTGCTCTATAGTCGTGCCCACCTACCTCTGCGAGAATAGAGCTCTGCCTCCAGGTGGCGTTGCTCTATGCGGACGCTCCTCGTGACGCCGATTTCACAACTGTGACATGTACGCTTGCGCTTAAAAATATCTCTTACTTCTGCTTGCTCAGTCCTAACTAGACACAGATATTAATCTCTTCAAAGACAGACGTCAACGTTCTTAAACAGATAATTGTGCTCTCGTTGGGGAGTCCTGGAAGGCGTGGCAATGCAAAAGAGTTTAAACGTGTTTCTTTAAAGAGAGGTATGTGGCAAGTCAAGAATCACCAAAAAAAGTAACAGTAATATTTTTTTTTCTTTTCTTAGTGTTAGACACCATCAGTACGGTTTCACGGAACGGTACCAGCTTTATAAATTTAGCGCAGCGCTTGCAACACGATTTATTTGTTTGATGCTGCGTAGCTCGGCGCCAACATGGAGTGCTTACCCGAAAGTTGCAGTATCGAATCGCAGCCGCGGTGGCCGAATTTGAAGGAGGTAAAATGTACTTAGATTTAGGTGCACGTTAAAGAACCCCAGGGAGTCCAAAATTCCCAGAGCTTTCCACTGCGGCGTCCCTCATAATCATATCATGGCTTTGGGACGTCAAACCCCAGCATTTACTAGCTCGACACCAACGTTATCGATACTGTGCAGGTCGCCGGCCAGTTTCACGTAAGTGAGCTTATGTGCCCACTGTACCGCTTGAATGGGTGGGGCTTGTTATATTGTCCTAGTGGCTGTACTGTGTATCAAACCCATACAACGACCGATCTATTAGGCGCGTACTTATACTACATGACGAATATGTTCTCATGGTTCTTGCATCCACACTCACGATAATGTAACCGCCAGCCATGCAGACTTTTCGTGATGTGTAACGAGCCCACCTGTGCATTTGCCAACTTATGCACAAAACCGATGCCTGCACACGTATTTAGCACAAAGACGCGTATACAAACCACAAATATCGTCGCTAAATTCTTTCAGTCATTTGTCCTTTAACTCTGGAGACCCCTAACCTCCGTTGCAAAATTGATCAGTTCACCGTATATTTACACGGCGTGACTCTCCGTGACAGATTGCAGTGCGAGTCTCGTAGTATGCGCAGCGCTGTGTAGACTGTGCCTGTCACGCGTCTGGCATTGCATCATAGTGTAAATGTCAATGGGAAGTGTAAATGTCAATGTCATGTCAATAATGTAAATGGGAAGCGCGTCACAAATGCTTGTGCTGTACGTCACATCTCTTATGCATCGTCTGTTTTGCGTTGTAGGTAATTTTAGAGAACTAAACGAGTAGGTCGCTAAATTACTCGTTCCAAGTAGGCTTATCAATACAGACCAGTGCCTAATAAAGTGCACAGAAAACTTGAAAATGCGAGCACCCCGACATCGCAAAGTGCGAGACAGCAGAAAAAGAACAACCAACGCCGGCATCGGATATGCGCCCATCGTGCGAGTAATCAACATCGCGGACAGCGCCATAGGACAAAGCGTGCTCTGACGTCGTCCGCCATCGTCATCACCCTAGGTGCCGGCTCCTGGGCCGCGCATTTTCCCGGAGCTCTGAACTGGACTCAGCGATTTAGTGCGATGGTGCACTTTAATTCCATTAGCCAACAAAAATTTTCGTTAAATAGAATATATACCTTGATTACTCGCATAAAAGCGAAAAACGTCATAAAGAAAGCTGAGTATACATTTTGTTCTGAAAAGCTTTCTGTTTGCACAGTTATGAACGCGAATGAACGTACGAGATTGAGTAAAGCCCGAACGGCCACCATAAAAAGTTCGCTTGCCATCCGCTTTCTGAATGTTATTGCCAACGCACCTGCGTTGACACTGCAGGTGTATTTTTTCCGTCGCCGTATCCACTGGCAAAGCCGTGAGGGTCCGTACAAAGTCCAAGAGCGATAACATCTCTCCTTTTGTCGTTTGTTCGAAGTGCGAGTGAGAGCGTGCGAGTGAAGCCTTATGGCGACTCAATCAGAGAGTAAACGCTCCGTACGTCTTCCGTCGCGCGAAAGGGAAAGGCGGAAGTGAGGGAGGGAGCGGAGGACGTCCGGGAGGGCATCTACGCAGCTCCGTACCTGGAGCGACCGGACGTGGTCACCGGCGCCTTATCTTGGCAGTGGGAAACAGATGCTTATACCCCACGTTCGTGTGTTGTTCTCACAGCTGAGTTTGCGTCGAAGCGATAGACGGCACGAAGGTCGCTGCGCGAGCTTCGTTCTGTATATCGCCAATGTATTTGAGAACAAATATCCGTGGTCGTCCCCCTGCTTTTCGGCCATGTTTCCTGCGCCCACTGACACTATGCTTGCTAATTTAATTTGTAAGCGGTTTTCTCCAACTTTTTATGCTATGTAAAAATACCCGCATTACTTCGTGTAGCAGTCTACTAATTAGCCATCACGCTCGACCTTCCGCTTTTCAGGCCCAACTGCAGCTTGATATCATGCTAACTGCTTCCCTAACTCACAGTAGTAACACATTTACCTTGAGGCACTCCTTTGAATACTCCTCTTATATATGTAGCTCCATGAGACAATATGATGCAGCAATATAATACACTGAAAACATCCCATTGCCGCCATGTTTTAGCACCAGTACGGTGGGACGCTGCGTGTCCGAAGTCATGTTGAAGGCATCTTATGGTTTCAAATCCTAAATTCTCTGTTGACGAAAGCCATAAGCGATGAGCGTCACCATTATATACGGAAGTTGTCGAAGTTATCGAGTATCTCTATTGCGGGTCTGGCCATGCCGCAGCACACCTCCTTGTTGAGCAAGCTCATGTTTGCTAGAATTCACATTGCTCCTAAAGCTGCTAGCCTTACTTCGTACAGCATTGCGATTCGTTTTCATCGTGTTCACCGCTTCGTTCTTGAGGGGAAACGGCAACTTTATCTGTTTACGTTAAAGAGTTTAACACTGCTTTCTTTTCTCTCGCTACTTCTACTTCGCTAAAGGAGGGGGAAAAACTATGATTTCAGTGAACGAGAGCTGAGACCTCATGAAAATGTTTCTGTGGGTCCTTTGGAAGTTTTGTAATTCATATAGAACCCATCCCCATTTTAGCATTTCGGAAAGCCACATATTACAGTTTTGTAATTACAGCAGATGCGTTCGTTCGCGCCATTTACGCGTTGCCTTCAAAGGCTTTAAAAAGCGTAAGGTTTTCAGCCTTTCGAACTTCCTCGATCGGCAGTGTGAAGCCGTTCTCCTACTCACCTGTTATTAGGGGGCTAACCAGCGTTATCGGGATCAAGACGGCACCCGCTATGCCGCAGAACACTGGAGTCTCGGAGATGGTGACACGTTCGGCAACCAGTACATATTTGATACACGCCACGTATCCTTGCATGATACCCTGTAGAACTGAGAGAACCGCCAGGGAAGAAAGTGCGCATGTATGAGGCAGTACTACAAAGCAGGCGCTCGAGATGAGGAAACTGAGCCCGTAAAGAGCACTCCGAGATGTCGGTATCACATCAGCCAGCATCGACATGCCAACACGTCCCATGAACTGACCCACCGAGGTGAGGGTTAATAACCTCGCCGCTGCGTCACGATCGAAACCCTTGTCGGTGCCGTAATCCGCGATGGTCTTGAGAAACTCGAACTGCGTGTAGTCGCCGACGACAGCCACAACGAGAAGGACGTAAAAAGCTGGCATGCCAAACAGTAACCCTGCTCGTCTCATAGAGCAGCCATCTTCCTTCGCCGGCTCTTTCATTTCCGCGGCATGTTGTTCGGTTGATGTCCTGCAATGTAGACGAATGTCACATTAGACTAATACGTAACGCTTTTTGACGTCACACACCCCCATTTAACATTTCGTGATCTTGTACAGTTTTTGCACGAACGACATCAGTTCTACGTTCGTTCGGGAGCAGCAACAACATGAGCCTCCGACTGAACCAGTCTCTCCGTATAGACCTTATGCAAAATTGCTGCCATCTGTCGGAGGTTTGACGAAGCTACCGACTCGGCGCCATGTTGGAGGCTTGTGTCCGAATCGCAGTGCTGTCGCTGCTATCACTTCTTGCTTGTGTCTGCTTTGGAAGTAGGCGATCGGGGCATGAAAACGTCAGACGAGTTTGTAAGGGCCTGCACACGTTACTGGCGTTTTGTAGCCATTACGTTGAGAGTTATTACGTCTAAAGAACTGCCTCACAACGAGACGAAGGTACAAGTTTGTCACCGAGTCACACGTAGGCCTGTCGTCGTTGAGAATTAAGCCTGGCACTAGGTTATGAAATTTGTCTGTCTGCGTTCAGTGTAGCGAATAAAGCGTTGTTAGTTATCTGAATAGCATGCGTGTAGAGTAGGACGGTTGGGAAGAGGCTTTAGCACGCGACACGGCTAGGCACAGCGATCACGGTAAGAAAGTGCTGTTGACCCATTTCAAAGCGTATTTCATAAGAGGCAGCTTATTTCGACCTGATGTATTGTGCATCTAATTTTAAATAAAGCGTTGTTCTATTTTTTATTGTTGAAATAAAAGATATTTCGCTGCTGTAGTCACCGACTTATGTTATGAATAGAATTACTGCACCATTAAAATGTAAAAATGTCCGCATCTCACTTACGTGAAAAGTGAACATGAAAAGTGTTAGGTTCTCCAAGAAGTAGGTGCCGATTAGCTGGTATTTGAATGAATATCCCTCCGACTTGTGCTCGTAAATAACACCATACGCCAGGAACATTCGTCTTCACATCGTCGGCTTTGGGGCTCCCTGGCGCCTTTCAATTTCAACTCATTGCAGTAAGACAGTTTTGCGTCGCCGACTGAACGCTTGCAAATCTACCTCAGCGCGTAAGCAACGGTAGCGCACTCACGGTCGAATGCAACATATTTGCCGAAACAACATTCTTTTTTTTTCATTTCGATACGACAAGTCCCACACACTTGAACCATCTGTTGACATTTCACAGCACACAGGGGTGGATACAAGATTTTTTCGAAGGGAGATCAGCTTTTAAAAGAACCTGATATGTGGTCTTCTGGGGGTATAAATTAGAAAAAGAAGTCCATTGGGGGGGGGGGGGGGGGGGCAGGACATACGGGCCGCGCCTCTGAATTTGGCAGAGATAGTTCATGAAATGCTTGAAAAGTACGCATAGCGAAGCACGCGCGCAAAGCATCCCACCAAACGCTACCTTGTTAAACTCCACAATTGCAAACAAAGTAAAAACAAGACACTCTAGTACAGTCGGTGAGTTCGCTGAGAATCGATGACGCGAACGAGCTACCTCTCTAACATGTAATTGTTATCGCAACGTAATAAACAAAGTAATGTTGTCAACAGCAGCGCAGGCATGCGCGAGTAACCGCGACGCAGCTTTAAAGCACGTACACGAAGCCGGTGAGTCTGTGCCTTCAAGCTAGTGATGCAGAACTATCGATGGTACTATCGATACTATCGATAGCTGAGTCACTATCGAACTATCGATGGTAAAAGGTACTATCGATAGTGCTATCGATAGTAAGTAATATCGATAGTTTAAAATCAACAGCGCGAACTCATTGCAGAATAAATTTGGTTCCCCGCGCGCGTGGTACATAGTGGATCCGGAGGAGCAGGCTGAAGGGCAAGAAAGTTGACCTGCCTGCGTTCTTCACCAGAGTGCTTCGCTGACACATGGTCATAAAGTCAAACTATTAAGTTGTAGTGGAAAGGAAGCCGTTACATGGAGTGGAACAGCGCGGCTTCAGTTTTATATTGTATTTGATGATTGCAAAATAAAAAATTATCAAGAACTAAGTTTGTTAATTGTAAGATGTAACTGGTTGCTTTTAAATAATAATTTATTGATGGACATATGTCGCCATTTTCACTGCGCAAATAATTTCGCTCGATAAAACTTTTCTCATAAATTAAGCGAAGCTGATATTAGGATACAGCAAATATTTTTGCAATTTGGCCAGCCATCAACAGCATCGTTATTCGCACCACTATGGATAGTTTGTCACGTTTTTGTGACGGTGAAGAATGCTGCAGGAAGACTGGGAAAGACGAAGCTCTTTTTTTTTGGTCGAACTTGTGCCCAGAAAATCAAAACTGAGAATACAAGCGATACACGCTGCGCACTGATTGCGGCGAGAACAGTCGCCGGCCGTCATCAGTCATCAAACCTTCCAGTGTTATCGCTATTGCTCGCGTAAGCTCTCGAATAAACTTGAATATTCGCGTCCGGCGCGTAACCTTAAAAAAATGTCAAACAATCGCGAAACTTCTCAAACATTGCGGCGCGGTCTGCGTCAAACGCAGCTAACAGTCTGTGGGTGAAACCAGATACATCAAAACAAAGCAATAAACACTCGTGGCAGTAATATCGCTACTAATATTACCAATGGTACTACCGATTCGACTATCGATAGTTTATCGATAGTAGTACTATCGATAGTTTGTTTACACTATCGATAGTTTCAAAGAAACTATCGATACTATCGATAGTCAATTTACCGATAGTTCTGCATCACTACTTCAAGCACACGGCGCGCAAACTGTCTCGTTCCAGCATGACACGAAAGAGTGTTCTCTGGTGAGTTCCGATGCTGTCACATGGCGCATCTAGTAATAACGGCGAACGTAAACACGGCGTGCGTTAGTCGTAAGCAGCAGCTAGAGCCACGGAACGATCTGCTGCTTCTCGTCGGCCGCGAGGAAATCTAATAACATGGAGGTCAGTTTCCTGCAAACCCTTTTCAGCATATCAATTTCTTCAATCTGAGCTACACGGCACACGAAAATATGTCGGCATTGCCGTTCCTATCAGCCGCCACATATTGCTACGTACGCTCCATGTGTAGCATGCGGAGCGCGCTTAGCCTTCAACGTGGCGGAAATGCGCATGGCGGCCGCTAGAGGGCAGCAGATTTTGCATAAGGTCTATATCTACACTGCAGCGACTGTTATCCTTTGTACTTTGAACTACCCTTTTCAAAAACGATAACCGATACGTGTTGTCTCGACTCAGGTTCGGTTCGCGTTCAGAGACGTTCCGAGAATAGCGTGCGGGTCCGGCCAAAATTCTAGTTCGGGTACGGTTTTCGGTTCGTATTCGGTTTTGCAGTCTGATTCAAACCCTATCGTTGTTTGCCCCAAGACTCGCACCGTCGTCGCAGTACGACTCATCTCTCATTAGCTGCAGTGTGAGGATCGCCAATTTGTCTGTTGAACTCGGTGCTATCACTAAGAAATTCTAGTGCTCCGTTGTAAACAGAAAACATTAGCGCATCATGCACTAAGTTGCGCAAGGCTGGGTCACAGCAGAGCTGGTCGGCACCTAGCTGGTCCTCACATGGCTAGGCTTTTATCCTTTCACCTATCTCTTTGCCACCCCTTGCTATTCTATAATTCTATACACGGCTATGCTTGCTCTCTTTGTTTCTGTCTGTTTTGTGTGTGTTTCTTCACATGTGTTTTCTCTCTCTCTCTCTCTCTATTTCCTTAACTGTCTTTCTACCTTTTCGTCTCTTTCTTACAGAAAAACTTGGGCAGTTCGCGGTAAGGATAAATCAACGTGGCGTTTCCAGACCGAGAGCGGAGAAGTAATCCATTGGGATCATATGCGTAGCGAACGCTATTCTCGCACCGTGTTCCTTTCTTCCGTATCCAGAATATTCTACGTGAATTCGTCAGGATGGGTTCTCCCCCAGACAAGTGTGCAGAGTCCGCGCAGTTGTTCTCCCACAAATTTAAAACGCATCTAAGGTATCATCACAGGGAACTGCCAAATATCGGTCGAAACGGTTGCCAAGTATTAGAATACATGCTATAGTATCTACGCTGACTTGAAAATGAAAACAAAACAACAGCTATATTCATTGATATTTTCTTTTAATGTTTGAAAGCTTATTTCTAATATAAGACTAGTACACAATTTTAAAATAAAACCTTTACGGTTTAACAAAAGAGGACACTTGATGAAACGTTGGTGCCTCTTTTAGAAAGTGTTTCTTTTTTTCTGACATACTGGTAACTACTGATCACGAAGCAATATACAAAGTTAATATCGCGAGAGAGGCGGAAAGCCTCAAGAGTTAATAACAGTAATTTCTGTTGATTAAAGTACAGTTACAGCTAGGTCTAATGAAACCCAATATTACGAAGTTGCTGATCTAACGAACAAAGTGACATTCCTTGACAGTTACGCTTAGTATTCAATGTTGACATCAACCAAATATAACCAAGTTAACTTGGTACCAAACCTGATTTACCGCGCCTTTCTGAAAAAAAAATATCAGTAATGAAGTGACGATCTTTTTCTGATTTTAACACACATGGGTTTACCTTCTATAGGGTGCGCTCAAAATCTGTCCTACTAACACATTTATGCGCCGTAGCCATGACCGTAGTTTAATTGTGATAAGACTGCACGACGCACCCATAGACGGAACAAAATTTTAACAGTCTGTAGCACTCTTAGGTACCAGAAGGCATGAGAGTGGCAATGGCTCATCGTTACTGTAAATGCTCCCACCGGAACACTACGGCAGTTGTTTTCGTTATTTGATGGCATATGTGAGAGAATGCATTAGCCAATTTGGGCGACGTACACCTTTCCGCCGGTTAATGGAGTGAAGCAAAGCATACCCACCGAGCACCCCTCAAAGCACTTACGGTGGTTACCGCTGGTTAGTTTATAAGTTACGTCTTTTAATACACGCTTATGAATACTAGAGAGTTTACAGGGTGCTGAAAAAACCACCGCCACCTGATATCTTGAAGCTACATTATTAAGGTGATGTGCCACTTTATGACTGTAACGTATGACTACAGGTTCGTTTTAAGTTTGAAGCATTTATAAGCGAATCAAAGGCACTTTGACTGTTTTTATCTACATATCTATATATCGAGGCGCCTAGGTCTGGGCGCTCTCGTGGTCGTCTCCTTAACCAATATTTTCATGGGGGGGGGGGGGGGATGAGTGTATGAAAACGCCCACGAAAACGCCCATGGGAGGCGCGATGATCAGTTGGCAAAAAGATAGCGCGACAATCACGCTGACGTCGCTACACTGTCAAAATGTTGACTGAGTGGCGGCGCTGACGCGTTCGCACGTGGTATTGCTTTGGAAGCCGCCGCAAATGCCGCATATGCGTATGTGACGCCATGCTCGTTCTTGTAGCCGTTTTTATCAACGTTGCTATCCCGTGCTCCGCACTGTCTTCCTGTCATGACCGCCGTAATGCGAGCTCGGAGCAAACTCGTGTGCCCGAGAAGCTCGGGCCATCCTGCATAGCGCCCAAGTCTGGCTTAGCTGCTGGTGCTCACTGATCACGGTGATGTTGACCTTGTTCAAGAGCTGTCAAGGACCCATTCTACACATACACACGGGTTCGTGAAACGTGCGTGCGTTCTCCGTCATAAGGGAGAAGTATAAGCATAACAACTGCAACGCTACTGTAATAAGTGCAACTGTGACTGTGAGGTACGTGCAGTGCGCCTGCGTGTGCGCCTCGATTGTGTGTATATACAGGGTAACTTTCCTGAATGAAGCTTAGTTGCGAGTAACAGGGGCGTAGCCAAGGGGGGGGTTGGGAGGGTTCAAACCCCCCCCGAAATTTTTCAGTTTTGCTTGCGTATATATACACGCACACATACAAACGCACGCACGAACCTACATAAAGTATGGTTGAACCCCCCCCGAAAAAAATTTCTGGCTACGCCCCTGGCGAGTAACGTCTGTCCTGTGGATTTGTGTTTCTTCTTTGTGCTGTTCGGATTCGCGCTATCCAGTATTGAAGAATATAAGCACTACATATCAGCTTGCCGCGTCTGGTGTTGCTAACACCCATGTTGCTGTTGGCATCGTTACGCAACTGTAAACAACTGGTTACATAATACATATGCGACTCTTCAGCATATGAGTGTGTTTATACCACTTCCATATTTCTCTAGCGTCATTCCGTAACGCTTCGCTCAACATGAATTATGCCGCAGTCACCATCCCGCGCATGCTTCGCATAACATCGATTCCCACGGTACGTGTTCCCTTATCCCCAGTGCAGTGTAGCAAACCGGACGTTCTTCTGGTTAACCTCCCTGCCTTTCCTCTTCTCTTTCTCTCTCTCTCTCTCCCCACGGTACGTGGGATCTGCCGAATTTTTTTTTCTTTAGGAAGGCCTCGACAACAGAAGACACTACCACATAGTGAAAACCAGCTGAAATGAGGCTTGACACTTGTAAATAGAAGCAAAAATATTAAATGCGAAGCATTTCTTAGCGAACATTTGACACTTTAAGCATTTCTATCTACGTATCTATCTAGCCGCCTACGTCTGGGCGCTCTCGTGATTGCCTCAACTTGGTGTAGACCAAAATTAGCGTGGGAGGGTAAGAGAACTTGACGAATATGACTGTCTGGTCATGACATGAATAATGCGAAAATTCTGTCGCGTACGTCGTTAAACCCATTCCTCGAGACACGTGTGGCACATACCTGTTTGCCATGAGTATACGGGTATGCGCCACAGGTGATTGATAATTTGTAACTACCAAAGAACGGCGACAAGATACGTTGGTAAAAACCGGCACCTGCAGCGTTGACCCAACGAATGCAAAGATTAAAAATCTGGATCTGAGCAGGAATCGAACCTAAGGATTCTGCGTGGCAGTCAGGTATTCTACCACAGAGCCAGGCCAGGTCTGGAAAGTGCGTTGGAAAAACATTCTATGCAAGCGTAATGTCGCTGCAACGTCAATTGTGGTTGTGCGGCTGGATATCTAATTTTAGAACAAAACAATAAGCGCTACAAATGTACTCCTGCGATGCAGGCGTCATGTCAGGGCAACATCTGTGGTTCCAGTGTTGGCTCCGCTTTTACAGCAGTGTAATAAACATTGCATTTGTATTCATGTGATTCAGCAAGCTATATTCAAGCGTCGCTCGACCCCGGACGAATACGCTTCGATAACACTGAGCTATGTGCTCTAACGTGAGTGCTGACGTTACGTCAGAACATATATTACCCTTTAAACGTCAGTGTTGCCGACGTGCCTGGTAAGACCACGATGTGCACACAACTACTACACTTACTAAAACACCTCTATCCACCTCGTCACACTTGACTCAAAGCAAAAGAATATAAAAAATAATAATGCAGCATAGAACTACTCGCTGACTGCTTCCCATGAAACCGATTCCCACAAGGTGTGAGATCTGCCGAATTTTTTTCTCTGCTGTGTTTACGCCAAGAGGATTATTTCTTGCCATGAAAGAAATGAGGTGCTCGAAGTTTGAACACTTTTGCGAATATTTCCGTTGAAGCAGCATACAATAAGTGGCAGTTGTGGACATTATTGATGCGAAACAAAGGAGCGCAAAGAAAGGGGTGCATAAACAAGGGACACACATGACAGGGGCTCACGTGGGAGAAATGCGGCTTAGTAAAACATTTGTTTAGGCACGTTT
This sequence comes from Rhipicephalus sanguineus, assembly GCF_013339695.2. Lineage (NCBI taxonomy): Eukaryota > Metazoa > Arthropoda > Arachnida > Ixodida > Ixodidae > Rhipicephalus > Rhipicephalus sanguineus. The sequence goes on from NC_051179.1 coordinate 110,356,987, forward strand.
GTTCATAATTGATTAAGAACGTTTCTCCTGCACGAGCGCTCCTTCTGTGTGTCTCTTGTTTAAGTCCCCATTTCTTGGCGCTTGTTTGTTCCGCATCATTTCGAACCAACTGGCTCAAACGCATATCTTACTAAGCTAAAAGTATTTTTTGGGTAAAAACATATTGGTATCTTGTGATTCAACTGTAACACGGCATATCCAATCAAATGATAAATAATAAATGTATTCTCTTATTTCATTACCTTGAGCACACGTCGCTTGTGGAGGGCGGGTGTGCAGTGCGTGTTCTCCTCCAGATGTCCAGGGGTCGTGGATTCTTTGCGAGCATGACGATTGCAGTGGAGTGCATCATAATTCCACCAAGCAGAAGGAATGCTCCTTGCAGGCCGTATGTATCCGCAAGAAAAGACAGCACATACGGGCTAATGATGCCGGTTATCGCCATTGTTCCGTGGACAAAGGACATTGCGATTGATTTGTACTTGTCGAAGTAGAGCAAGATATAAACGCAGGCTGAAACAACGAACATTCCGCCTCCCAAACCTGCGCGTAGAAAATGTGGCCTTTATAGCGGCCGCACAGAATGTGCGTCTTGTATAGGAGTGACGTTGTGGTTTCTGTTGTGCCTGGGAGCTGGTTTAATGGGCAAAGGCGAATGGCCGAGGTGGAGCAGCGGCGTCGGCTGCGGAGTCAAGCAAAGACAAGTACCAGAGCATGTTCTTGTGGCACGCGCAGCTCGAGCCCTGCGGCACTCTTTTTTGGTGAGGCCGGCTGGCCGAGACTCTCGCGGCAGGGTTGCCAGGTTTTGTTACTTGGTGCCAACTTAACAACTCTATAGGCTGGTGGCGAACGAGAAAACATCTTAGCTGCTTCGCTGGTTTTTTGCTAGTTTCTTGTTCTCTCAATTTGAACCAAATTATCGATATCTTCGACGTCATAGTCGCTGCTGTTCGAGTATGCGGTGTCAAAACATGGCGACGAAGGCGTGCTTCCAGTTTCCAAAATTAATTTGGTGGTTGCCTTACATAAAAGAAAATACTTTTTGATAAGTGGCTGGAGCCGTTGCATGGGGTTTCATTTTGCACACCACTGTGATAGAAGGGAAAAGGACGATCGAAAGCTCTCCGCCTCCAGGACGCTCTGCACTCATCCACATTAGAACTCGGAGAACTAACGCACTGCCTCAGTGATTTCGTAGAATTAGGCATGAATTGCGAATCAAAAATATTAACTGCTCATATTACGTCATCACGCTGAGAAACGACCGCGAAAGCAACTAAAATGCATGCTTCTAACCCAGCTTCTGCGATTTTAAGCGCACTCGCACAGTACTCATTTTTATAGTCGCCACAAGTGTAGCACTTCTAGTCCTTTTAAGAAAAGTCACGCAGGACACGTGAAGACAGCGTCATTTCCGCAACTTCACAAGAAACTTCATCTTCCTGCACGGAATGATTGCTAAAGTCAATAAATAATGCTTTAATCTCAGCAAATATGATTTCGAAACATCATTGCGGTACCTGTATACAATTACACCAAAAATCTCTCGGATTTCGTCACCCCAAAAAAAACGTGGCACTTGTTTTCACAGACGCTTGGCTACATTTGGCTACATCTACTGCCATTGGCTCAAGTTGGATACTTTTTGGCTAGGTTACTTTTTGGCCTGGCAACCCTGTCTCGTGGCACTACAAAGACTCGAACATGATGAAAAGACTGTGTGGGTAGGCGCGGGCTACTTTCTAAATCTGGATGGAAAATAACTTATTGGCAACAGCAGGCACCACTGAGGAAGTTACTCACATGCACAAGGACTAAGGATCTACACAACGCCGTGCTATATGGTACACAAAGCACACTGGTAGGAAAAGTACAGAAATTGAGATAGCAAACGCAACACTGCCTTGGACTTCGAGACTTGCGTTTGGCTGAAGTAACAGAGCCTGCAGTAGTCACACTTGTCAAGGGAACCGCACGCAAATGCGAAAAACGAAGAAGAGGGAGAAACAACAGCACTGCAAACTATAGCAGTTTTGTAGTAATGGTACAGCTCCACCCGCAAGTCAAATGCTGTTACGACGAGAATGGGTCGCGTTTGACGGCCCCGTCGGCCCGCTTCGGCTTTTCGCATCTTCGTAATAAATCAGCGACGACGGCACGATGACGTAGGCCACCGTCATCTCGCCCTTCTGCAGTATTACAAGCAACTTACCCTTTTGCATATTCAGTGCAGGTGCTTTATCGTAGATTAACGGATTATGCTGGGTCTCGTTATTTTCGGGCATTAATTTTTTTCATTTTACAATAACTGCCTGTTTGTGTCGGTGGTTTTCATTGCTACAAGTGCTGTACGCGACGTGCGCAATGTGTTCGCCTAAATCTTCGCGAATATTTTCGCGACATAACAGGCACAGTACTGCGAAATACTCTATTGTGTTTACCATGATTCACTTGACATGTACATATTATTGCCACTGTTAGCTTATTAACCACCATATGTCTTGTTCCACTTCTTCACATCTGGTAGACTTCTTACACTGTATCTTTATGATAAGCTAATGTGATATACACAATGCGTAGGCGTGCTGATCATAATAAAATCCAACCTATTACAACAGTGTGCTGATACTTGAAATGTAATATCTCAGAACCATCTTAAACTTTGCCAGTTAGAGGTTCTACAATATTGAATGTGCTAATGTTAACGAGAAGGACAATTAAGAATGAAGTTCGCTTTTCAACCAAACCACGTGGAAAAGTATTTTTTTGCAGAAATGTCTAAGAACGTGTCATTCTTGAACATCAGTCCTTCTTTAGGCTGACAAAATATCAAAAAAATGAAAATTGCTCATCTTTAGAGCATAGCTTACCGTGGATGGTACCAAGAGTTACTGTCATCCAAGAAATACTTGGGGCGAAAGCCGACGCAACCATTGACATCGATGCGAAAATAGTACTCAGTAGTATGATGTTATAAATCTTGATGTAATGTTGTAGGACATAAACAAAAAGTCCTGTAAAAGGTTTACACGAATAACTTATTAGCAGCACCTAGCCATTGCAGTACTGAAGAAACTGACATCATGTCGTGAGAACCCTGCAACTGTATACTTTAAAAATGGTGTACATTGATTTGACGACCGTGTACGTGCTTCATTTCGGAAACAGCTTAGTTTTTATTAAGGGCACAATAGGCACATTCATTCATTGCGGATTCAGAAAATTGATATACCTTCGCACATTGGGAAATGGTGCGAAAATTATACTACAATTTTAGCTGCGGAACGGTCCTGTCGTCGGCTCACGTCTCGCATTGGCGTCACGCAGGTCCCACATTTGATACTGCGCTGCGCGTTCGGAACAGCGGCGCTTACTTGCCCATGACCGCCAGCGTCGCCGAAGGGCTAATTCGTCTGTCCGAGCCAGCGAAGCGACTGCGAAACGCCAACTCCGGGAGTTTGACGCACCGCGTTCAGAACAGCAAAAATAAATATATAAAATGGTAAAAGTTTGCCATAGAACAGAAAATAGATAATTGGAAAACAGATCAGGTAGTCATAAGCAAAGAACAAAAAAGGACATAAAATATCGCATAATCACATGAAAAAAAAAAAACAGGAAAGAGCAGAGAAACACAAGATAAAAACAAGCGAAGTACACGCGTATCAATTCTCTACAGTTCGTAAATATTTCAATTGGGGTACAACTGGCTTTGATTTCTTTCTGAGTGAACTGGCTGGCTTAGTACGCCATCGTTAGATGACCAGGTGTTAAATGTACAACTGCATTTTTATTTTACTTGAGAAGCGACAGTGAAACGCCTGTTATTACTACAATGCACTTAAGTCGCTCTAATTAGGCGTTAGGACAAACAACACTTTCTATTTCCATGGAACACAACCAAACGCATTTCATGCCAATGTGAGGTGACTCTAACCAGCTCCCACTTTATAATTCTATGTGTAAATTCCGGCCTTCGTAAATGTGGTTTCTCAGCCACTAACTTCTGTAATGTTTGCAACGTACCAGAAACAGTCGATCACTTTCTTCTCTCATGGTGGCGCTTGGCCTCCTTCCACAGCATGTTTCTTACATTATCGACTGGTAAGTTAGGCCCGATTTTAACAACACGAGCCATTTTGTCTTTTGGTGCATGTCAGTTTGACTGAAGCCACGGTGATCTACGGAAATTCATTGAATCATCTGGAAGATTACGTCGTTAGTGTTACCGACAATAGGGAAACAAATATTTTTCAATATATTGTCACGGGGCCGTGAAGTCGACGAAGACAGCAGTCGTCGTGTGCAAGCTGAAACTCTTTATTTGGCCGAACTTGTGGCTGGGAAATGGAAACTCAAGCTACAGCAATACACGCTGTACACTGATATCGGCGAACAGGGCGTCGGCCGTCGATGAACTGACAAGCGGTGAAGCGCGTCGGCATTTATACACGTGCCGTCGAATATTCCAGTCGCGCAAGTTCTAGAATACGCTCGAGTGTTCGCGTCCTGCGCGCAATCTTAACAAAACGACCTACAATAATCGCGAAGCTTCTCGCACAATGACGCGCGATTTGCGCTGAGCGTTGCTGGCAGTCTTTGTGGGCGAAAACAGAATACAGCAAAAGTGATGATAAGAAACGCACGTGGCAATATTATTTACCGCAGTACTCAGACACGGCAGGCGCTTATAAGCGTTTCTTCATTACCAGCGAGATGGCGCGAGGAGCGCAAAGGGCGCATTTAAATGTCGTCGGCCAACTCGCTGGCTTCTTCTAATATGTGCGCAGGAAGAACCTTGCCCTTCCGCTGTCTGCTCGCGCGGTAGTTGCTGCCGGGGGCACATGTTTCTGCGGCGTAGCAGCGCGTCCATCACGGGCCGCTTTTCTTGCTATCGCATTCATTGCGTCGCCCTTGCGGCGAAACTGTGACTTTTTTGTGAGCATACATTTTTCCGGATCCCTGGTACAGTGAGTTACACTCAAGGAGGTTTAAAAAAAATTCTGGAGTGGAAGCTCTCGCAACGCCTTGCCAGAACAAGTGAAGCCAGCTTTTGCCCACCAAAGAACTCGGAAACATGCTCTTTTCTGGTGGTGCCTACTAAGAGATTAAATGGCTTTGATCTGTTAGTATAAATACTACGTTAATTATAAAATAGAAGATAGTTGTTGCCGACAAAAGTAACCCGTCGAGTGGAGTATTGGCGACTGATCTCCAATAAAATTTGCCATGACTTTGAGGCTTACTGATGAAAACTAGTAACACAAAGACACGCTTGGAGCAGTATCTGACCCGTAAAAGTTGCTATATTAAACTCGTCTGGCGTGCGTGGAAAACGCTCGCTTTCCTTCGCCAAACGCCGATGATTTATCGTGCCCCTACTAAGATGGCGGCCGCAGCCGCCATCTTGTGGTGGGCACGGCTTCACTCTTGCGCAATAATCGCCGCTCCAGCAATTTTTTTTTAACCTCCTTGGTTACACTTAGTTGAGCGGTCCTCACCTGTGCTGAAACAACTGTCTTTGCTTCTTTTGCACGAGAGGTATGCGGACAGTGTACGTATATATACAGATGGTTCCACAAACATCCAGTGTTCGTTCGGTGCGGTGGTTGTCCCAGCAAGAGCTATTACCATGAGCATTAAGACTGACCACTCCACGACGTCGACAGCTGCGGAACTAGCCGCTCTGCGCGCTGCAATTTGTTTGGTCAATCGGGGACCACCTCAACAATGGTCTGTCTTCAGCGACTAAAAATCAGCGCTACAATCTGTGCTATCTGCTCTGGGTCGCGGGCCATACGAACAGCACTTATTCGATGTCTTCTCCATACTTCACATGAGAAAAGGCACCACGTAACGTTTCAGTGGTTGCGAAGTCACTGCGGCGTCATAGGGAATGAACACGCCGATAATGCTGCACGAGCAGCTCTTGAAAGCACACAGAATAGATACCATACTACTTTCAAGGTCTGACGCTGCCAGCAGTCTTCGAAGGCTTGCACAGGAGACCACGCTTGCTCTATGGTGCCCTCCAAGCAGCCATACCAACCGGACCAATCGTCAACGACTACAGTCTTCTTTGATGCATCTCTGTATGCCAACTGGACTCCGCCGAAGAGAGGCCACACAGATTTATCGCTTATGGCTGGGGGTGGCATTTACGAAATCTTAATCCTTTTGGATTGGAATGACCGACAACGCTCTTTGCGATGCCTGTCGTTGCGAGGAGACGCTACACCACATCCTGTATGACTGTCCGGTATATAATCTTCAGAGACAGGCACTGGCGTTCATTCCAGCGCTCCTTCACAGTAGGCAAATATCTGCTGAAACTATTCTCCCATGTCGTCAACAGAAGACGTCGCAGCTGAAGGCGGCGAAGGCACTGCTGAGGTTTTTAAGAGACACGAACTTGGACAAGCGGCTGTGACATAAATGCCGAGTACCACGCAAGAGTGACGGACTGTGACTGACTGTGTGTGTGCTGTGCCATGTGCTGTCTTTCTCTCTCGCTTTCCACTCCATCTTTAAATCTCTCCCACGCTGTTCCCATGTGTAGGGTAGCAAACCGGTTTTCCTAAACTGGTTAACCTCACTACCTTTCTTTCTCTACTATTACTTTTCTCTCCTTGTGGGCAAAGGTTTGCTGTGTGTGTTGTTACCGTGGTGATTGTTTGTTTTTTTTCTTTATTAGAACGCACAAAAGCTGGTTGTGATATGTTTATACTGTGCTTTGTCTTTAGACTATATTCATTCGGGACAGCCACTTGTTGCAGCGGTTTACTCGTTACATGCTTCTGTCACGTGATAGCCACGAGGCTTCGGGTTTTAAAGAGCCCCTAAACCACTTCCGATAAGTTTTGAACATTTCAAGTAAACGCGCGCATCGAGTTCAGAATGCCGTCAGGATACACAATGCCAAACGCCGCACTGCTACGAGCCGCGGGCGCCCAACAAATTACAAGAAACAATCCCCTCTTCTGTCGGGGCCATTCGATAATCCCGTGCGTCGGCCATGACGTCACCATTTGCACCTGGTGATGTCATCGAAAAAAAAAAGAACCTCTTTGTCGCTTCGCAGGTACGCGCGCTCGCCGCTCTTGCTCCTCGCCCAGCGACGAAGAGCGCTCAGCCAGGAGGAGAGACGAGCCGATGAACGGAGCTCAGCGAAGGAAAGTGCGAACCCAGGCAGCACGCCGGCATTGGACCAATCTCGGAACAACGTTGGTAAACATTGGCAGAAATATTGGTCCTGCGTTGGCTTTTGGGGGTTTGCTACACCTAAATGTGCATTGGTCCAATATTGGATGCCAGTGATTTTCCAATAATGGCAAGGATGGCTGGAGCCAACATTGTCCGTCCAACATATCGCCAATAATGGCAAGGATGGCTGTAGCCAACATTGTCCGTCGTACGTATCGCCAACATCGTATAAACATTGGCAGCTCCAATGTTTTTTGCCAGCCTTTATCGTTGGCTGCACCATCGTTCTTTCTTTTTCAGCGTTTCACACTGGTTCTTGCCAGCCTTTTTGTTGGCTATGTCAACATCTTTACGACATTTTTCACTGAATGTGTAGTTTAACATGAGGTAGATTTTTGTGCACGTAAATAAATGCATGTTGCCCACGCTTTTGCTTTTTGGCAAGCAGCAGGGATAATCAGCGTAGAAAAGCTGAGAGTACACACAACTTTATTCTGCATGTATACATATGGCAAAGACACTGCAAGTATTGAAAATAATTTCGCATTTCACGCTTTGTTCTGCTGACCGCTTGCACAGAACCTACACTAATTACCTTGAATAACGCTCTTATATTAGAAATCGCGGAAACGGGACCACTCACAAACACACACAGCCTCCCTGTTAGCGCTTATTTAAGTTGTCAGTTCACCGAAGGTTCAAAAGGAAATTAGTGAAAAGCGAAGCGTAATGCAAAATGAAATAAATGAACATCTACATGCGAACAGACATTCGACACAGATGAAATCTATAACCATCTTGAACTACCGGAATGTTCATAGCCTATTTGTTAATTAAAAGGTAACTGCGGCAAGAGCTTGAAAGACTGCAACAACTTCAAAACTAATGAAAATTTGTGTGTTACAGATCCATCATTTCTTTGCGCGAAACGAGCGGCGAAGGGCAAATCAAAAACGGATATTTAGCTGGCGCACGACAACGCGATAAAAGAACAAAACAACAAACGCAAATGCTGAAACATCGCTAAGGGCGAGGACTTAACTAACCTGCTTCGACGCGCACAGCAAAGCCCACCACATGGGTATTCACAAAGTAACAATTTTAGAGAAAGTACGCGGTAATGTATACGTTAATAAACGCAGCACATATTTCACGTACGAAAAACACGGAAAGTAACATGCGACTAAGGAACGAAACGACTTACTGAACGCGATACGTGCACAAAAATCCGGCGGAAAGTTTGCGATTTGTCAGGACACATCGGCGCTCATCTGTGGACCGCTCTTCAAAAGTCAAAACAATCAAGTCCGATGAAGAACAGGACAGCTGCCTTCTCACTGTGGCATCGTCGTCGAATCTCCGTATCCATAGAATCGCGGCATCCTGTCTCGATATCCGACTTCGTTTTTTCCCGATGACTCTTGACTGAATACTGAGGGGCGCGCGCGCGGCGCCCGCCAATGCTTGGAGCCCGAACGAGGGAAAGTAACCACCACTGACTGACGAAGAATAGCCGCCGGCCAGAAGGGGCCGAAACGCGTACGCATCTTCCGAGGTGCCGTCGTCTCCCGCGATCTCCTCATCCCCCACCCTCTCGTTTTCTAAGGCATTGAAAGCCCGGAGCCACGTTTGAACCGTCGTGGGCGGAGCAGCCGTCAAGTGACAAGTGTTTTATGACCAGCCACCTCCGCGCAACTGCCGGGAGGAGAGGATGTAAAATTCCTGAGCAAAACATGGCGTCGCGCTGCTTCTGCGGCCTCCCGATCACCGAGAACATTTGTTCGAAGTGAACACGTCTGGTTGCGTGAAGCGTTGAGAGTGCAAACATAACTCATCGCTCATCTGGAGATTCCGCGGGCGATACTGTAGTCTTGGACAGCACGTCGTTGTAGCACGCACACAAAGAAGTTACAATCCTGTAATCCAACCAGTCGTGTAGCAAACACAAAAATACGTGGTGTGGTTGAAGTGACATGGAATGTTTTGATTGTTCGCCGCTAATAAAGCCGTCAGAAAAATTTCGCTGCGCGTGCGCTAAAGGCGCACCAGCGCAGAGGCCCATTGCGAAGCAGACAACAATAATTCTATAGCTTCAATCAATGTAAAGGCAGGGTTTTTTTTTATACAGTTGCGTTGTGTACGCTGGCTGTATCACACAATTAACTTTTAACAAGCATTGCAAAGTGAGATGTTGTGTTGTGTTTCCTTTCTCAAAGATGTATTTCCAGCAGCGCGAAACTCACTTGAAAACTTGGTACTTATTTTACATTGCTCAACATCTCTAAAACAAATTTTGTCCAACTGTTTGATATATTTTGTGCCGCACTAAATGCCAAGTTAAAAATCAAGACCCTGTGTGCGCCACTGTTCCATTTCTTATAGAATGGAATTTCCAGTTTTGTTTGTTGACTGACAGCAATGGACTGTTTTTGCCATATTTATACAGTAAAAGCTCGTTAATTCCACAATCATTATTTCGGAAAATCAGACAATTACAACGTGTTCTCTGGTCCCGCCAAGCATGTTTATTGTTTAATGGCACCGAACTCTCGTTAATTCGGTCATATTGGGGCGCAACCGGGTTAATTCGGACGAACCTCGGAACGCGCCGAGCGCGAAGCGCCGCAAATATGCGATGCAAAGTAGCGAAAACGGCACTCGCGGACGGCCGAAACGGCCGCTGGCTTTCAGAAATGCGGGGTCGTCATCTACAATCGCGTTGTTATACGTAATAAGGAATGGGTTCAGAGCACGTTTCGGATTAGGACTCGACCGGGCCGCTCCCACGTCGGAACAGAAATACCAAGTCTCTTTTGCGTCGCGGGCCCGTTGGACGGCCCATAGCTGTTCTCGAGTCCGGGGCTAGTAAAAACATGCAGCCTCCCAGTTGGACGGCGTGATGCCTTCGCCGCCGTGTAACGCGGGGCTTTTGTAGAATATTTGTAGAATAAAGCAATGTGATAAGTAACCAGAAATCTTCTTTGAGGTGCGCTGGATTCCGGACAAAGTGATTTTCATATTAGCGTGCATGCGCAGGTGGTGGCTCGATTCGGGCTAACCTTCACTCAGTGATGGTAAAAGGAAAAAAAAAACATTCTTGCCGATATATCATGCATATGCTTGCCAGTGTTTAAGACATTGGAGCGACAACGTGTAAGTCTGGGCAATATTGTCCGGCGCGTAGCATTGGCCGTCCAATATTGCTTAACCAGTCAGATTGACTGGACAATATATCCGATCTACTGCCATTACTTAACCAATATTGTTTTACCAACGGATAAGCTGGCCCAATATTGCCATCCATACGGCCTGGTTCTGTCAATATTGTATGCACATCGGCAACCATGGACCGTTGTTGCCAACCTCAAAGAATGGCACGACCAATATTGTATGTTGGCTGGCAAAGATGGACCATTATTGGCATCCTTGTAGGCTGGCTTGCCAACATTGGTTTTATAGTGGTTTGTATGGGCCATCATTGGGCCATCGTTTGCCAACGTATAAACAATATTGGACCAATGTGCTGTGCTGCCTGGGAAGCTTGCGGGAGTCACATTTGGATCATAAAACGCGTGTAGCTCAGCTATTACGGCATCGTTTATAAAAATTATCGTGGCTGCTGCGAGTTTGCTGAAGACTCGCGCACAAGAGTAATACAACAATTAAATTTCGACCTCTGTGTGCCTGAGGTGCCCTCTAAGCTCAGCCGGGCAGCAGCCGCGTCTAACAGACTAATGGCTATTACAGTGAGATATGCAGCAAAGAAATGAACTTCATGCAGAACACTACATTGATTTTTTCTTCGCATTGACAACTACACTTCCCAATATTCGGTTAATGCCAAAATGAGTTAACATGACGGCATACCGATAAGTTTATCCAGGAACTGCGCTCTCCGTTCAACGCCATGAGCGTTGCCTTTTTCATAACTGCCGTTATGTGATGCTCCCCGCCACAGACATTTTATTAAAGGCTTTAGTCTTTCTTGGGGAACTTAAACGCAGAAATTTTGATCTGTCTGTCTGTCTTTCTGTTTGTCTATCTGTCACCCGATTCAGCCACCCGGCCAAAGTTGAACCACTTGCTTACCGCCTACCCATATTGAACTAGTACGGCTGTTCATACTTGTGAACGTTGTCGATCAAAAAGTAAATATTACGCATATCGAAGGCGCAACATCACTAGGTAAGTATTAGGGTGTGTGTTCCTTTAATCGAAAATACATAGATACGTAATTCTAAAGACCCTAGTTTATTGAACTGCGCTGAAAATGCGACGCGCCGACGAAAGCCCTCTGCCACGGAGGAAGGAAAGAACTTTCCTCCTCTGTGCCCTCTGCACAAGCTCGTTTCCCGACGTATTGCCAGATGGCGCCCATATCTCACGCAGCGTAAAGCCCCTTGATCTTGAGAAAGTACCGCCATTCATTGTACTCGCCGCCACACGCACGTCCTCCTCCCTCCCTACTCGCCCCTTTCGCGGCCTCCCGTTCTCCGCCGCTTTTTCCGCGCCGACGATTGGTCTCCTTCGCTGTTGCCCTTGGAGACGCGTGGATCTTGCGTTTTGCTGGCATTTTTCTTTTTTGCTTGCGCCATTTTACGCCGGGGCTCCGCGTAGCGAACGGTGCGCGCGCTTTGTTTTCTGTACCTTGTGTGGGCGCTATGCCGTGCTGTTGCGCCTATAACTGCAACAACGAGAGTGCGAACGGTTATGCACTTTTTACGATTCCTCGGGGTAAGAGTGATGGCTTGCGCAAGAAGCAGTGACCCCCAAAATATCCGTCGAAAAAACTGTTTTGACAAGGAACAGTGTTCTTTGCGAGGTAAGGTGCCTTTCTTATAGCTCGTGTCAAAGCATTGCCAAATGCTGCGTTTTAAATATTCTTCTGGATGCTCATAAACGTTCTTCTTTCTCTCGGCTATTTTCGCGTTGCATAAAAATGGGGTTGTTCTCAATGTGCTGAATATTATGCTGTAATTAAGCATGTAACTATTTATCTAACCAGCTATGCACCAACTAGCCCGACAGCATGCGTTATTGAATACGCTGAGACTTCATCACTTCGCATGTCGGCAACTGTTATTCAGTGTGAAATGCACAACTACAGAAACTGCTTTCCGCTGAGAACAATACAGCTTTTCGATCGCGCTTGTCGTGATTGTTAGGATCCGCTTAACGTGAATGTTTGGTGGAAAAAAAAAACGATTGGACGAATGGCCCTTACTGGCGTTCGTTTTCATATGAGGTTCTTGTTTTCTTGTTTTTCGAGGGGGGTGGGGGTGTCCACACACAAAAATAATGACATAAATGCGATCCGCCGCAAGAAAAAAAAGAGAAACAAGCACTGCGCGACACAAAAACAATAACATCGTAATAGCGAAGGTGAGTGCAATTGAGCCGTTATCTAGCAGGCTGCGCCCGAAATGGCTCGTCTTAGTCCCACCTGCATTAACGCGCTGTTCGGTTACCAATAAGAAACTAGATTATCTCTTGTACCGGCGTCACACGGGCACTTTTCATCACAATCGGAGTCAATCCCGATGGAATTTCTTGGTCGCAATCAACAATCATCGCTACTATACGCAAGAAACTAATCCGGATCGAGTTTGGCGCAAACTTAAATCAAATCGCAATCTCGGAGCCAGATGTCGATTAGTGTATCGCGACAGTCTCGATCCCGGTCGAACCCGATCACTATTAAAGTGACCGTGTATCCGCAGCTGATCCGGATCGAGCCTAATCCGGGTCGGCCCCGATCACGGTCAAAAGTGCCCGCGTGACACCGGTATTCATTACGGTGTTGTCTGCTTTATGACCATTCACCTGATGAGTGCATATGTTGTAAAGGCACTGCAGTTGTCCCTGTTAAACTGTATACTATGAATGGACCTTCGAAAACACTGCTTGTTTGCGTCACGGGATACCACGTCTACCAATGCTCACTGCACGTAGACTGTTATTTTCCAAGTGCTTTTTGGGCTGTATCCGACTACAGAGCTCATAAAATTATTGGCTTGACTGGGAATGCGCATGGAATATTCTTTGCAAAAAGTGGCTCCGTGCTCAGCTCAAAAGTGGCTCAGCTCAAAAGAAAACGTGCTACCTCTCCTCGCTGTCACTTACGAGAATATAAAGCCGCTGTTTGTAAAGAACAAGCTGATAGTGCGAGATATCGTCTTCCGTCCACCTTTTGTCGCAGTGAAACTTCTGTGTCGTGAGCAAATCAGTGTATGTTTGTGCAGTGATATACTATTACCACTTTTCCATTTTCTAGGCATTTTATTTTTTGAAGCATTACTACTTCATAACATAGTTATGACTAGCAATGATTCTGGTGCTGAATATGATACGATGCTCTTTTTAGTAACGTATCAACCAGCGAGTTACGCGTGCATGAAAATAAAACACCCTGCTGATATTGCACTCTGCTTCTGGCTCTTATAATTTTTTTTGCCTAATGAAAATCCCAATTGCAACTCTGTTACTACATATTGCAGTGGCATTTTTGTGTGAACTATCATAATACGTTACTATAGGCGTTTAATTATCCTCAAGGTATGGAATGCCTGCTCTCACAGGTAAACCGAGTGCTAGTTTCTTTGACACAAACCTCAAAATACTATTCTGAAAAATCTTCCTACGGCGCTTCTGTTATTGCGGTAGATGCGTTACTGTTGGCGCCACTTGATCGTGCCGACGCTGCGCAAGCGTCTTGGTCAGTTAGGAGACACCCGCGCAAGCCTACTTTCACGTACATACATGGACGATAATACATGGATTGAGAATTATTATCCATGAAGTCATTACAAGATGCGACGCGTTAAGCACCTGCGTTGCACATGAGCGCACAGGAAAGCGACAAAAAATCCAGACACAGACGGACAGATGCAGATGTAAAGCATGTTATCACGCAGCAGAAACAACGCCTGCATGATGGAACGCTCCATAAAACTCCTTTTAAATTAGCATGCCCCATTTACACGGCTTTCGGAAGAAACTAATCTTTTAATGAACGTTCATTTCAGTGTTCTCGATCTTATTATCACCATTTTTCAAAGTTTTCTGCACCACTGGGGCGCGGAAGTGGTTCCAAATCACGCGCCTCTATTGAATTCTGCGGCGCGTCCACGGCAGCCCCGGCGTAAAATGGCGCCGTGCGCAGCGCGCGCCGGCGGCACGCGAGGAGAATCGAGGAGGAAACGCGCGCGCGGAGGAGAGTGTCGTTACTTTCCTAGATCAAGGGGCTTTAACGCAGCGTAGAGCTACTGCATATGCTACCTTTAGGTAGCAGAGTTGCGCATCTGTCTTCCAAACGCCGCTAGCAACCATGCCTTGCGGAGAAGCTGACGCTGGGGCCAATTTTTTTATTTCTAGATGGCGCCGCTGCAGCGAACTGGATTGACACTAGTCATTCGCATTAAAGTAAATCACCGGTCTTTGACACGCCAAACATGTCGACCGGTGACCCGGTAGGCATGTCGCCTGCAAAAACGGAGTGAGTCTTGGCGACATAGCCATGGTTGCTAGCCAGACCTATGCGCAACTCTGCTACCCAAAGGTAGCATATACAGTAACTCTAACGCAGCGCTTCCCTATCGTCTTTCGACGACATTTGCAGCAAAGCACACAGATACGCGGCCAATTTTTTTAAAGACGATAGTCTTTCTTGGGGAACTTAAACGCAGAAATTTTGGTCGGTCTTTCTGTCTTTCTGTTTGTCGGCACGTCACTCGATTCAGCCACCCGGCCAAAGTTGAACCACTTGCCCAAGGGCCAGCCATCTTGAACGGCTGACTAGGTTCATACTTGTGTACATTGTTGATCAAAAAGCACGCAATGTGTCTTAAACACGCAATGTGTCTTAAGCTGCGCTGAAAATTCGACTGCGTTGAAACTTGCCTTCCTTCGTGCCCTCTGCACGAACTCATTGTTGTGTTTTGGTTTCGGTTCAGTATTGCACTGTACGAATGCCATGGGGCGCCACTCTGGCATTCCTGTTTTACCCAGGCGACGTGTAAATAAAAGAGTGTGTGGAGAGTACTCGTTGAGTGCAGACGTTTCTTCTGCTTCGGCGCTTCGCGCCAAACCGCGTGTTCGGGCTGGCTGGCGTCCCCGCCGGTCGCGTTGGTCACCGCTGGCCGGGACTACCAAACCGCAACACAGCACTCATGTTTCCCGACGTATTGCCAAAACGAAAGAACGCCAGATGTTTCTAAAGCAAAACGAAAAGACGCCAGCTGCTTAACGAAAGACGCCAGATGTTTTCTAAAGCAATGGTTTTCTAAAGAATGAAACTTCACAGTGTACATGTAAAATTAAAGTGAGCTGCAAGTCGTCATAACTCATCGAACCTTTAGTATAAACGCGCCCGATCTCACGTCGGTGATGATGTACTGGGCAGAATTCACGGAAGATTCACGGTTTACCGATGAACCTCCGCACTTCGCCCACTCATCATCATTCACTCCGTGGATATGCTGTGATTTTTTTCTAGCCTTTCGTGGCTATGCAGTGACAGATTACTTCTCCGTGCGCTCTATTCAACAGCGAATCTCCTACTTATGATTAGTTTCATTTTATTAAGGCAGACGATGTACAACTGCTTTGTTTGACTCTGCTGTTTCCATTGTTGGTGATTATGCAAATGTGACTTACCCTACAGTACTTAATTTTGATCTTTCGTTGAAGCATGGGTGAGTTCGTTGCAATATATTGCCACGCGCACTTCTTTTGTTATTTTATCCAACTAGTCCGTTGCACGCGTAGCCAATGCCTTGCTCAAGCCACGCACTAATGTATGGGAACCTTCCAGATTATTTTATAATCTTTTTATAGGCTTGAGAGCGAAAATGCGAATAGTTGAGATTGTCCTGGAACTAACGCGGCCATCAGCAATGAGGCTCGATTATTCGATTCCGCATGTATAAATACTGACGGGCCTTACTGCAGATCAGATTATCGATGGACGACGCTCTGTTCGCCGCTATCAGTGTAAGCGTGTATCACTTGTAGTTTGACTTCTCGTTTACTGGGAACAGGTTCGCCCAAACAAAAAGTTTAGTCATGAACAAGCTGACTGCTGCCTTCGTCCACGTCACGACCGCGTGAGAATATTTAGACGGTGCTTACAGGGCGCATATGGTAATAATAATATATGGGGTTTAACGTCCCAAAATCAAGATATGATTATGAGAGACGTCGTAGTGGAGGGCTCCGGAAATTTCGACCACCTGGGGTTCTTTAACGTGCACCTAAATCTAAATACACGGGCCTCTAACACTTTCGCCTCCATCTAAAATGCAGCCGCAGCGGCCGGGATTCGCTCCCGCGACCTTCGGGTCAGCAGTCGAGCGCCATAACCACTAGACCACCGTGGCGGGACGGCGCACATGGTAATGAAAATTTCGGCAGAGGCAAGCAGCGCTTCATGTTTCTGCATGCCCCTCTTAAGATGCGTATGTGCGATGCAAACACATGCTAATCGGTGTTGGACCGACTGGCCAAAACCTCTGTGCGTCATCTTTGCACTGAGAACGTACAGTTGGCAGCTGATATGCCGCTGACAGGGAGATTGCAAGTCGAATTTGGCAGTTGAACCTCATATAGAAACAAAACTATTTCTTGCTGTGGGATGACACTTGTGCACCACTTATTGTTGAATAAATCTGCAACTAAATTCCACAGTGCTCTGCAAGAAGAAAATACGTTTCCATACGAAATCCTTCTGGCATTTTCTCAAGTAATCCTGTAGTGTTTAACGGGCTTTTAAGATGTCGTTTTTCCTCACATACATTTGTCGGAGAAAGCGGGAAATGAGTGTGCATCCGCCCGAGGATCATTGTAAAAAAGAGCTGCATGGGGGTCTGAGTTGGTGCCACGGTGATCATCGCTAACTGAGGAGTATTGAACGCGATCCATTACCGCCACCTTCATCTTTGGAGACATCGGTTTTCATTCTAAATCTCGTTCACCGCACTCGTGGGACTTTTGAACCATTAACCCAGGATTGGAGTCCCATTTTAGAGCGCAGCCCTTAGGCACCCGTTCCTGCGTTGAGCGACGTCACCGTTGGCGTTGCTGGCGTCGGCGCAACCGATAGAGCGAACGAGGAAGAAAGATAGCGAACACTGAGTCTGTCGATATCACGAGCCACTGGCCTCTAACCTCGGTTTCTTCCTCTGTCACGCGGGCTCGATTCTCGGTGCATGCAGGGCTGGCAAGTGCACTGCGGATGGCTTCGCTTGTCGTAAGGGGCTGTCGGCGTTTCGCTTAGTTTTTGACGCCTGCAATGTACAGAGTGGTCTGCGTAGCACTCGAGCGCTGGCAGTTTCTGTGGCAATATGTAACGAATGTTACATTGCTACAATTGCTGATAGCCAAAACATCAAACACAGGTGGCGTTGCCGCGAGACGCTCAGAATTCGCATTAGGGAGTATCGTAATCGTGGGTGAAATTTTAAAACCTGAAGTGCCCAGTGTATAGTTACTAATGAATAAATGAAATAAACATGTATTGCCTAAACAGTTACTGAACCTTACAGAACTTTTATACCATGCCGAAAAACGCAAGACTATTTGACATGTGCACAGCTTTACTCCAGCTTATTTCATCCGAGTTACGTCATTGGATGGCCTTGCTGTAATTTCCAGGCAGTCGCATATACCACGCTCTAAAACATGAACTGACGCATTCTTGTTTTAGCAGCGAGAGTAAGTGAAATTGTGAGTGTCTTGGGTCTATCATTATTTTGTGTTTTGTATTGCCATGCATGAAAGATCCTGATTCTACTATGGTACAGTCACCTCACCTGCGATATGAGTGGTCACGACGATGACATTTTCAGGCCAGGAAGCCGCTTCTCTGGTGACGCCAAATTTGTCCACGATGAGAACAAAGATGAGACCTAAAGCGGAAACAGGTATGGTGAGGAAAAACACGGCGGCGGAAATTGTTATCGGCACGCCCCAACATCTATCCGCTGGAACGGTTCGTTGCCGTCTGGTGGCCGAGCTTTGTGTCTTCTGTGGAGGCAGATGCATCCTTGTGCTGCGAACGAACGGCGGAATTGCAATAAGCATCAGAGATATTCTGGGGTTGGCATGGGCATAAGGGCCGCTATGGAAGGAGTGTTCTGCTTTGTTTCTAACAGCCCGTTCCGGAGGCTACACTGCACCACAGCTCGGTAGCTGTTCTTACAATTCTAGCACAGTAAAAATTTTGAACGACGTTGTGGCAAGTGCTTTGGACACAGAACAGACGCTAGCGGAATGATTTTATTCGATACTATATTTGTCAATTGTTTCGTCTTGAACTGGTCATGCAATATTTAACACATCTTTATACCTCCGCACCACGGACTGATCAATTTATGACAATGTTGACTTGCAAAGTTCCCTCGCGTCACCAGATCTGCTTCACCTAGAATGTACTGTACTAATATGCCGATTTGAAATGTGAGTAGATTCTAATAAAATAATCTAAGGTACTCAGCGGTAGTTCATTGATTTCGTGGGACTTGCAAAGACCAGCTGTGTATATCGCGCAACCAAGAAAAAAACGGAGCGACGCACTCCTCTTGAGTTCTAACCGGAAATTCTTTCCGGGTTATGCCTTACTAGGTATTCATTTGCAATGTTGTAGCTGTGCAAAATACCTGGCATGAACTGTCTAAGATAAGCACACTTTTTCCTTCAGCAGTTCACACTGTGCGGTGTTTGCTTTTTCGTTTCTTCAGTGAAGGTGTCGTTGACGCCTGGTGACACAATCAATATATGAGTGCCAGTTAGCTTAGATTCTCTAAGCTCACAGACACATTTCCTCTGGCCTGCATAAGCCCATATAAACACCTTGTGGACTTGCCATTACCGTTGTACAAATGAACTTCGCTGATGCTATATGAGTGCTACTAACATGTCTCGGACCCTATGCTATGTTTCTACACAAAACAAGTACGACAGATACCGTGCGAGAATTCGAGCTTCCGACGCAGATCGTGAGGCTGCTTTGTAAAAGTTATTGCGTGCAGCTACAGACGTAAATGCGTCTGCGCGCTGCGAGCAATAGTTGTATTTTACCGTATTATTTTTTATTCGAATAATTGCAGTCTTGTATCGGGAGACTTTTGGTGTAGCGCGAAGGGAAACACGGACACGAGAAGGCACACAGGAACACCACACAGCGCTACTAGCAACAACATGTTTATTTTCAAGAACCAGAAACGTTGTTGCTAGTAGCGCAGTGTGGTGTTCCTGTGTGCCTTCTCGTGTCCGTGTTTCCTTTCGCGCTACACCAAAAGCCTTTCAAATGAGCAACCAACAAGCTCACGTTGCAACCCTCATTGTATCGGGAACAACATCACCATAGGATGTTCATGAACTATCACTTTTAAAAAAAGTATTACGCCAGCTGCTCGTATTCCTTAAGATAGCTACAGAAATACATTATTTAACAAAGCTGAACAACAAAGTCGATGTCATTCAGTTTCAATATATTGCCTACTACTGTGAAAAAAGGCTGCTGTGAAATGTAAAGAAACCTTATGACGGATACATGCGGTATTTATCGGTCCTTGTAATATAAGCAAACATCACCATCGCAAGTACGACATTTGATAGCGAGAAACTTGCATCGAGCTTCTTTTAGCATACTAATCACTGAAGGAACAGACTACATTGCCAAAAGCGAATATTACTGAACAATCTTGAAAAGAAGAGCATAGATCTGAATGATATTCGGCGTCAAGTTCTAAGCCGTATTTCATTACACGCTTGCGAATGAAGTGTCTCGTGCTTCTTCGCATTGCTTACTTGTTTTCTTAATTAGTTGTTAGATAGCGCTTGTGTCGTTGTTTTTCTTCTTTCGTCTGTGTCGCGTTTGCGCTAACCATCATGAGCAGAGACTTTGTCTGGGCGAATTGGTGCGACGTTTGCAAAAGAGAAGAGCACGAAGGACGAGACGAAAGACACATTAACCACAGGATGAGTGCTGACTACCACCTGAGATTTATTTCATGAAAGTGCCTTCTTTATGGTGTCACATGTCACCACCGTCAAGAGGCCCCACTCACGAAACCAGTAATAGCAGCAATCATGAACGCTATCTCTTAAGAAAATCTGGATTGACGCACAGTTAGCAACCGGAACAGGACACACATATTATACAGACGAGCATGGCAATTGTTGAAATACACTTAAAGGCAAATTATCACAGTTTAACAAGTAAGTGCGCACATCTCGGTAAAACATTGGATTTCGAATGCTCATCCATATCAGCACAGAAAGTACGATAATATGGCTACTAAAACGTGGCAGCTGGAAACGACGATGAACCTAAAGCAACCAAGGAAAACCGCAGGAAAACAGCCAACCAAGGAAAACCGCATGAAAACGTGACATCTAGAAGATAAAGCTCACAGTCAAGAAGGGCATGAGATGGGGCGCCAACGCACTTGTGATCAAGTTTCTTAATGTGATAGCATAGAGTTCTTACAATAACCTAGAGAGGAAACTGGCGCTGCGATCGTTCAACCACCATGGGAATGATGGGAAGTACAGGCTTGGGACTCGATTGCGTTAACTAGCGAACTGCTACGGATGTCTTTCTACAGTTTCAGTTTCGTTCTTCGCGAGGCGTGGGTAATGTGGTGCGTTACAAAGCACTCAAGCAGTGCCTTTGTTGTTCAAAGAGGCTGAAGACCGCTAGATCTCTTGATTTGCTGTTTCGTTGCAGCTTTACAGGTTGTATATGGCAGTTTTAGTAAAGCGTCGTGCACTCACCGCTGCGCGCAGATGTAGCGTCCCATGCCAGTGCAGGAAATTGCATAGAGTTCACGTCTTTTGATAAGCGCGTCTTGCCAAAACTCGTTCAAATCGGCTGCAAAACGACGGCGAAGCTAAGTAAACGCACCTTGACGCTCCTCTGACTCGACTTCACAACAAAACGAGAGATGCGTTGGAGGCAGACCACTTGGACAGACGCACCTGGCATCGCAGCAGACGATACGTTAAGCGTTTCTCACTCAATACGGTACTGTTATTTCCATAAGTAGATAATGCGTACTTTCGAGGGAAAAACAAGCGTGTTTGTTTCCAAGTATTGTAAAAAAATAATTCACTACTTGATGATGCCAAATCTGCAACACAATTGCAGAGCAATACATACCCTCCCAGTCAGCACAGCACATTGGTCCAATATTGTTTATACGTTGGCAAACGATGGCCCAATGATGGCCCATACAAACCACTATAAAACCAATGTTGGCAAGCCAGCCTACAAGGATGCCAATAATGGTCCATCTTTGCCAGCCAACATACAATATTGGTCGTGCTATTCTTTGAGGTTGGCAACAACGGCCCATGGTTCCCGATGTAAATACGATATTGGCAGAACCAGGCCGTATGAATGGCAATATTGGGCCAGCTTATCCGTTGGTAAAACAATATTGGTTAAGTAATGGCAGTAGGTCGGATATATTGTCCAGTCAATCTGACTGGTTAAACAATATTGGACGGCCAATGCTACGCGCCGGACAATATTGTCCAGACTTACACGTTGTCGCTCCAATGTCTTAAACACTGGCAAGCATATGCATGATTAATCGGCAAGAATGTTTTTTTCCCCTTTTACCATCACTGAGGGAAGGTTAGCCCGAATCGAGCCACCACCTGCATGCACGCTATTATGAAAATCACTTTGTCCGGCATCCAGCACACCTCAAAGAAGATTTCTGGTTACTTATCACCATAGGCGTGCGCAGGGTTCCCCATTAGGGGGGGCAAAGGTTCGTCGCAGCGCCCCCCACCCTACTAAGAGGTTCGTCCGAATTAACCGGGTTGCGGACAGGTATGGCCGAATTAACGAGAGTGTGATGCCGTTAAACAATAAACATGCTTGCAGGGACCAGAGAACGCGTCCTAATTATCCGACTTTCCGAATTCATAAGTGTGGAATTAACGAGCTTTTACTGTATAAAGATGGCAAAAACAGTCCATCGTTGTCAGCCAACAAACAAAACTGCAAATTCCAGTCTATAAGAAAGGGAACAATGGCGCACACAGGGTCTTGATTTTTAGGTTGGCATTTAGTGTGGCACAAAATATACGCTAAATAGTTGGACAAAATTCGTTTTACAGATGTTGAGCAATGTAAAATAAGTACCAAGTTCTCAACTGAGTTTTGCGCGCTGTTGGAAATACATCTATGAGAAAGGAAACACAAAACAAAATCTCACTTTGCAATGCTTGTTGAAAGTTAACGTTAATTGTGTGATACAGCCAGCGTATACATCGCAACTGTATAAAAACAACCAAAAAACCCTACTTTTACATTGATTGAAGCTGTACATAGCGTTGACGAGTTAATGGAGTAGAATAGAAGTCATCTGCTTCGCAATGGGCCTCTGCGCTGGTGCGCCTTCTGCGCACCACACACACACCGAAATTATTCTCAGGCTTTATTAGCGGCAAACAATCAAAACATTTCATGTGACTTCAACCACGCTGTGTATTTTCGTGTTTGCTACACGACTGGTTGGATTACAGGATTATAACTTCTTTGAGTGCGCGCTACAGCGACGTGCTGTCCAAGACTACGGTATCGCCCGCGGAATCTTTAAATGATCGATGAGTTATGTTTGCACTTTCAACGCTTCACACAACCAGACGTGTTCACTTTGAATAAATGTTCTCGGTGATCGGGAGGCCGGAGAAGCAGCGCGGCGCCATGTTTTGCTGCGGAATTTCACGTCCTCTCCTCGCGGCAGTGGGGCAACGCGGTGGTCGCTGGTCATAAAACACTTGTCACTTGACGGCTGCTCCGCCCACGACGGTTCGCTTTCAATGCCTTTGAAAACGAGGGGGGGGGGGGGGGTTGAGGGAGATGGCGGGAGACGACGGCACCTCGGAAGATGCGTACGCGTTTCGGCCCCTTCTGGCCGGCGGCTATTCTTCGTCAGTCAGTGGCGGTTACTTTCCCTCGTTCGGGCTCCCAGCATCGGCGGGCGCCGCGCGCGCCCCTCAGTATTCAGTCGAGAGTCATCGGGAAAAAACGGAGTCGGATACCGAGACAGGATGCCACGATTCTACGGATACCGAGATTCGACGGCGATGCCACAGTGAGAAGGCAGCTGCCCTGTTCTTCATCGGACCTGACTGTTTTGACTTTTGAAGAGCGATCCGCAGATGAGCGCCGATGTGTTCTGATAACTCGCAAACTTTCCGCCGGATTTTTGTGTTCGTATCGCGTTCAGTAAGTCGTTTTTCTCCTTCGTCGCATGTTACTTTCCGTGTTGTTCGTAAGTGAAATGTGTGCTGCGTTTATTATTGTCTACATTACCGCGTAAGTTTTTTTAAATTTGCTAGTTTGTGAATACCGATGTGGCGGGCTTTATTGTGCGCTTCGAAGTAGGTTGGTTAAGTTCTCGCCCTCAGCGATGTTGTCAGCATTTGCGTGTGCTATTTTGTTCTTTTCTCGCGTTGTAGTGCGTCAGCTTAACACCCTTTCTTCATTTGCCCTTCGCCGCTGGATTCGCGCAAAGAAATGATGGATTTGTAACACACAAATTTTTATTAGTTGTGAAGTTGTCGCAGACTTTCAAGCTCTTGCCGCAGTCACCTTTTAATTAATAAATAGGCGATGAACTTTCTGGTAGTTCAAGGTGGTTATGGATCTCGGCTGTATCGAATGTCTGTTCACGTGTACATGTTCATATATTTCATTTTCTATCACGCTTCGCTTTTCACTGACTTCCTTTTGAACCTTCGGTGAACTGACAAATCAAATAAGCGCTAACACCTAGGGAGGCTGTGTGTGTTTGTGAGTGGTCCCGTTTCCCCGATTTCTAATATAAGGACGTTATTGAAGGTAATTAGTGTAGGTTCTGTGCAGCGCTGTTATCTGCCAGCAAGCGGTCAGCAGAACAAAGCGCGAAATGCGAAATTATTTTCAAAACTTGCAGTATCTTTGCCATATGTATACACGCAGAATAAACTTGTGTGTACTCTCAGCTTTTGTACGCTGATTATCCCTGCTGCTTGCCTAAAAGCAAAAGCGTGGGCAACATGCATTTATTTACGTGCACCAAAATCTACCTCACGTTAAACTACACATTCAGTGGAAAATGTTTTCATTTCCAGCGTTAAACGCTGGAAATAAAAGAACGATGGTGCAGCCAACGATAAAGGCTGGCAAAAAATATTGGAGCTGCCAATATTTATACAATGTTGGCGATACGTACGACGAACAATGTTGGCTACAGCCATCCTTGCCATTATTGGCGATATGTTGGACGGACAATGTTGGCTACACCCATCCTTGCCATTATTGGAAAATCATTGGCATCCAATATTGGACCAATGCACATTTAGGTGTAGCAAACCCCCAAAAGCCAACGCAGGACCAATATTTCTGCCAATGTTTACCAACATTGTTCCGAGATTGGTCCAATGCCGGCGTGCTGCCTGGGCTGGTGGTTAAATTTGTGCAGGTTTCACTTCCATCTCACAGTCACGCAAACTTTTTGCAATACATTTTACGTACAAAAAGATGAAGCAAGTTTTAATTGGAAATAAATTCATATCGCTTTGTTTTACACTCGGCAAACGAGCGTCGCGAATCTCAAGAACCTAATCCATCCGAAGCAAATCCGAAACCTGTACTTCCCATCATTCCCATGGTGGTTGAAGCGCCGCTCAAGGAGCCCGCGTACACACTAGCGCCAGATTCCCCTCTAGGTATTATTGTAAGAAACTCTATGTGTGATAGGCTTCTAAATTGACACGTGCAGTCTTGTCTTCACTCCTACCAAGAATCATTGTCCCTTCAAACCGGGCCACACATCCTGTGCACTTAATGACATGCGCAACTAAATTAACAAAGTGAACAGCAGCGTAAGATCGCGTGTTGCCTTACGGACGCGTAGTCGGCCCTTCGCTGATTTGTAAAATGAATAATTATGGCGTAGTGGGCACTTAGCAACTGTACTTGCAGTAGGAACTCTAGGATAGTTTGAAAGGGTCAATGTTACGCGCACAGTCGTTCGTTTCCTTACGGCACGGTTGAAGCATGCACCGAGAACCGAAGCAAGTCTAGCAATTGAGAAGGCGATGCGCACGAGGCTCGATTAAGCTATCGCGTCCCACTCTTGAAGGCGAAGCTCAAGCGTCCTCCAAGTTTTTCCACTGCTCTAAATCAGGCGGCCCGGTGTGCTGAAGTCCCGTATGCCACAGGTAGCGTCGACGAGTCGCTTGAAGCCCACGGCATGTCCATAAAGATATAGTTCAGGTCGGCTCCCCGCTCTGAAGCAGGACAAAATGGGCAGCTCGAAGCTGTTGCGATGTACCCCCCCCCCCCCCCCTATGCGCATATTGAAGGCGTCACGCGATATCAACACAGAACAGCGTCGGGATTAAACCCTAACAATGGCTATCAGCAACACTCATCTGGCCGTTGCAACCATTTTCTCCGCGAGTACGTCGTTCGCCGTCAGCTTCTATATCGCCACAGCATGAAACTTGATGGTCCGGAATTTACTTGTTATTCTAAAGCACCTGCTAGCATCGCTGACCATGAAAACGATTCTTCTGTATTCGCCATATCTGATTTGCGCGACATCGACGAAGAACAGCGTTGGAATGAAAGCCTAAGTGTTACCGTTCAGCAGCTCTCCTGTGGACGTTCCGACCCTTCTATGTGCCAGTATGCTGTACGCAGTGAAGGCGTATATCGCCGCAACAGGAAACCTGATGGTCCGGAATTTCGCTACTTATTTTTAAAACACCTCCGTACCACCATTCTTCAACATCTACACGATGCTCCAACTGCGGTACATGTTTCACGCACCTGCGATCGCGTGCGGCAGCGGTTCTTCCGGCTTGCTTGATTCGTTCTATGCGGCGACGGCGATACGCTGCCAGCTGCGAACACTGTCAGCGTCGCAAGCTTCCTGCTTATCCACAGGCTGGCCAACTTAAACCTGTGGACATTCCATCGGAGCCACTCTTTTTCATCACCCCTTAACTTGCCGAGACCTTTCCCTTCGTCCGTATCTGGCAACGAATGGATTGCCGCCGTAGCCGACATTCGTAACTGAATTTTCACGCTCTGTACGAGAACACATCCCGGAATTTCACAAAAGGTGCTTCGCACGGCGTGGCACGGCGGCCGCGACACATTCTCCCTACTGCCTACACCCCAAACCACGTCTTCCATGCTCTATTCGCGGCGAAGCTACAAGCATTCTACGGTGGAATGAGAATTTTGATTAGTCTTAATTAAGAAATACACGTCGTAACTGTGCGCTTTCCAAGCACAACACTTGGGTGCTACGTGCCCGCCAAACGTCACTTTTCTATGCTCACTTATGACGGACGTATTGGTACTTCTGTGATGTCAGTCCATGGCCTTTTTTAATTACGTTTTAGTGAACTTTTGATCCTCATTCACATATCTATCCTATACAACACTTACCTAGAACTGTTTCTACGTTTTTATGAGTTTTTTTTTTATTTTTCAGACTTTTCTTACACGATTCATGACGTTGTTTATGGGCCATGAGAAGTCAACCTCTCCGCTAAAGCCCTATGTCGGTATAGGTAGCGCAATAAAACAAAACATCGTTGTACGAAAAGCTGTAGGGTAGATTTATTCCAAACGTTGTTTGCAGGATTAGGCAATTTTTATTGAATCAAGGAGAAGTTAATGTACATATAACGTGAGCTGGTTGCGTTATTATTTTCTTTTACAACGTAGTGGTCTAAGCTAGAATAAGTAGTTATAATATTATTGATACTACCTTCACAGAGGTTTTACAGAAGTATCGGGAGAACCTACTTCGATCATATTGGCCAACCCTTCTGTCCGACAACACATTTTTCTGCGACACGGGCTCTTTAAAGCAATGGCATTAAAAGATAATCTCTTTTTGGTAAGCGATAACACCTCGCTGTGAGCGCAACAGACCGGGCATTTATATCATATAACAACACTGAAAGACCAGGACGAAATGTTACGTAAATAAACATTGTATAATTAACTTTCATCCAAAGAGAAACGAACAACACTTCAGGAAAAAAATAATGTTCCGCATGGTCGGTGGCTCGGCTGTGACACACACACAGGCAGTTTGTTAGTAGCTTAAGTTCTACGTGTATAAGACCGTCTTTTCCGAGACAAGGCCTGATTACGCATAAGGCGTAATGTCCCCGATAATTCAATGAATTTGTATAGCGCAGTCGGAACAGCACCGCGATTTGCACCAACCTGATACGCTTCAACAGAAAAAGCGTTTGGTGTGTTCAGTCTTATGCCCAGCTCACCAGTCGGCATCGCGCGAAACATTCTACATGGGAAGGCAATGCTACGGCATGAAGTGTGTAGCAAAGGACACTAGTAGCATGTGTCCTATTGCAAGGCACAGCCACATATCGGCAGCAACCCAAAAAAACATATGTGTTTGTATCCTCAGCGCTATTTTAGGCGCCCCTCTGGGTTTGGCAAAATGACTGCCAACCTAGACAGGGCGTCGGCGGCATCTTTGGGACGGCTCGACTGTGACACACACACAGGCAGTTTGTTAGTAGCTTAAGTTCTACGTGCATAAGACCGTCTTTTCCGAGACAAGGCCTGATTACGCATAAGGCATGCAACGCTAAAAATCCAGAACATTCCACCTCAGTTGTGAAATGATTTCGTTGAACTGGTGCGAAACTGGAAGAGTAGTATTCTAGAACCTGCAATTGCCACGTTACCGCAAACGCAATTCTCTTATGCACCGTACAGCCAAGTCTGGCGTAAATACGTGTCAGGGTGTATGCCGATCGCAATGGCAACGTTAGCGTCATTATCTCCAACTTACTAAAGTTGTTCTATATCGACGTGCACACAGAACCCTACGTGATGGAAGTACTGGCCGCAAGGTATGAAGTGAGTTGTTTCTCTCCCTTTATCCTAAATATTGCATTAAAAGCATTTGAGAACGTTTGGCGGCCGTTTGGAGGACATACAAGACCTAGATAATGTGATGTGAAAATACAGTTATTGGAAGCATAATTTTTATGCACCCGCACGCCTCGTACGCACATTTGAGACAACAGAATATTGTGCTCAGACTTTATGTGAAGCTTGTAACTTAGTTTTGCAATGTTGGCGTGAAAAAAAACTGTCTGAAAGTGAAATTTAATGCACAGCCTTATGATCCCGAATAACGAGCCGTTACAAAATTACCTTTTTTTGCGTAATACGACTGCTAATGTAGAAAATAAATTATTTCAGGTTGTAATTACTTACCTGGCGCAGCGACTGCAATTTTCACTAATTCGGCCACCTCGCGCGGCTTACCAAGGCAAGAGGTGGAGCAGATATAATAGTTAACGATGTGCTCCAGTCATTCAATATTCAAGCAACGCTATTGCTCACCTGCTGGAAAAATGAGCTAAGAATCATGCATTACAACGCAGACGGCGCAAGTGCGAAGCGGCAGCTGTGCTGGCATGGCGCCACGTGCTGTCGGAATTGAGAGGGATGCGCACATTCTGCAAGTACAACGTGCGAGCATACGCCTACTTTCTCTCACCGACTCGTGGTGGGACCGTAAGTACTACATAGACAAAATGAAAAGTTCATTTTAGAACGAACCCTGCCACAGCAGAAAAACTGTTAATGTGCTCGCTGTTCTATACATGGCACGAGGATTGGTACAAAAAATAACATTCGAACAGCAGATAGTCGCTTCGCGAGCTTGAGGTATTAGGAGAGAATACTGAAGAGATCGATTAAACATCTCGAAGTCAGTGAAGAAAGTGAAACGTGGAGAGACGACGTAGTGGAAGCACGTGGCTAATGCCGAACGCAATGAAGTCAAATGTTGGTCATATTGAGCAGTTTATTTCCTTTCATAGTGAGTTTACGTGGGCAAATGGGCGGGTAAGCAGTGATGTGTTTCGCCAGATTTTGAAATCACCATCAGCCTCAAAGAATTAGAGAAGTGTAGTGTTTTGCAGGATGACGAACGAGGCGTTATTCTAAGGACCCTGAGTTGAAATAAATGCGTTTTATTGGCGGTGTGCATTCGCGGACAATTCTTTACCCTGTCAGAATGCATTACCGGGTGTTTAGTTATGCCTTTCAGTAATAGTGTACATGCTTATCATTTCTCCAAGTGCTACATTCTATCCGCAAAAATACCTAAACATAGAAAACGCACTGAAAAGATACGACGTAATGCGAATTAGCCACACTGTGTATTAGATAGCGTGAAGCGTCAGAGTGACCTAAAGGCGGTTATCTTCGGTTACGCTCTTCCGTGTTTTGCGACAAACAAGGAACAAGGCAAACTGGATCGTGACAAACAGGTTGATTCCACTGAGCATCCTATAGAAGTTGTCGTATGAACCTCCCCCATCCCTGAAGAAACCTGCAAAGACAAGTATGCACCAATCAGTGACGAATCGTATGTTGGAGTTCATTGAGTAACATTCTGACGCAATACATTGAAGAAACTGTTTCTCCAATCCACCATGCATGTTAACCAAGCGACAAAAGCTTGTGAGAGCTTCCAGGTCCACGCGATGAATTCCACTGTCGTGCCAGCCCGTGCCTTGGCAGCTATGAACATTATAGGGCGTCTTTTACAAAATGTCATGTCTTAGGTGAGGCGCTGCGCAAAAAAACAGTATTTTTTACGGCTTTCACGTTTACATATGCATGCGGTTACTCCTTGAAAGGTGTTCTGATATAATGAAGCCTAAATATTTGGATTACGAAACTCTTGTAAGTTGGCTGCCATCGACTAAATAGTCGTATCAGAAGGGGCTACGTCCAGTGGTAAATGACACCACAACTGTTTTACCTCAGTTGATGTTGATTTGCCACATTTTGTAGGCAGTAGTCGTTACACATAGCCGCAGTTTAAGCACCTTGGCGACACCCGAGCACATCACGCTCGCAAGCAAACTAACCTAAGAGAATACGTATGTGTTGCGCTTATATGTGGCAAACAAATTCCCTTGAGTTGCAAGAGCGAGTTTAGTGGTACTTACCCGTAACCACAAAGAACTTTACTTACCAATGATCACCGGGTTGGCCAGAGATAAAGGGATTATCGCCAGCCCGCTGATGCCCCAACAAGCTGCGGTGCGTTCGGTGCCAACTTGATCGGCTATGACTACGCACTTGACGCATCTGATGAAGCCCATCGCCATGCCGTGTATCGCAAGTACGACAGAAAGGCCAGCGATTTCCATCACATGAGGCAGCGCCGCCAGAGAGATGGAAGAAAATGCGAAAGTGACCACATAGACAGATGAACGGCTGTATCCTGTGCAATCGGCAATCACTGGTAGTAAGCCACTCCCTATGAACTGTCCCAGGAACCATACAGTGACTAGGCGTTCGCTGGCCTCCATTGTTAGGACCCGATCTTCACCATACTCTACAGCCGTGGCGAGAAAAACTATTTCAGTGTAGTCTCCAGCTACAATCGCGAATACTAATATGTAAAACGCTGGCTCATGTAACAAGGACAGAGCGAGTCGTAGGGGGCAGCTTTGATTCGGTGCGATCGTCTCTACTCGGCAAGTGCTGTGTTCGGGCTCTGAACTGCGCATTGTGGTTTTCTGTGCTGCTTTCGAAAGAAACGTTTGCTCCCTTCGAGTGCTCACAGAATTCTTAAGTGACGTTTTCCGACTATATTTGTCATACATTTCAGCGTGAAATGAATCATTTCCTCCTACATAAGGAAACCCATGTGAGTATATATTTCTCCCGGTAACACTACTCTTTACAACAGCAAATTCTTGCTTGTGTTCATTGTTTCCTTCAATTTCGAGAACGGTCGCAGGCTTACATGTGTGCAGGAACGTATTTTTGTTTGAGCAAGTGATCGCCGGGATAGCAACAATATTGGAAATAAGGCGTGACGGATTCCTTTTTAGCGAGCAAGTAAATCTTATCCGGTGCGCTTCCCTCAAAAGCATAGAAAGTGGTACAGCATGCAGGAGTATCCCGCCGAGTATGGCCAACGCTCCAGCGAAGCCATAGGTCTCCTCTAGCGATGACAACAGCGCTTGACCCGCCATGCCAGCTGCTCCCTGAGCGCAGCTGATGAAGGATTGGGCTGTTGCCCGGTACTTGTCGAAGAACAGCATTGTGTAGATCGAAACAGATGCCATGAACAGCTTGACTGCAAAGCCTGACATGAAAGTATTCGCATCCAAGTTAGCAAATTCTCATCAGTTTTTGCAATTCTTCTTTGCTATATGTTCTATGCTCTGTTTTGTGCACTGTGTTTTGTACTCTGACCAAATTCGCACCAAAATGTTTCCGGAATCTTGGCAAGTTAAGTCTCTGCTCCCTTAGACAACGACCCCTTAATATTTACGGATAAAAAACTACGTAGGCCTTAGCAGACGCAGTGAAAACCTCTGACGTCACGGCGATTGGCGCGGAAACTTCAAGATGATGTCACCATCTGCATTTTCTGTCTGCGCTTTTCTAGCTTACCAAGCTCGTGGCAACGGCTTTTTTGATATTGTAGATGGGTAATCTACTAAGCGAAAAACAGCTTTTTTTTTCCTCTTAAGTGTTCCTTTGAAGCAGCAGCCCCATACGGTGATTACTGTAAAAATGCAACGAAGGCTGCACTGTGCCGTGCCTCTACATTGAAATTTTTTACAGGAGGTCTCATGAATTAAAACAAAAGAAGGTCGTTCACTTCAGGTGGGCCTTTTACGCCCTCATGCACATGGTATTTATTGCATAACACCTGCTTTATTGAGGTCATATTATCTCCAATACGAACGCACTATTTGACAATACGCACACAGTTTATTAGGGCGAGACACCTGCGGGGGGGGGGGGGGGGATCGGAGATCTCTGTTCGTTCCACGTTCGTTCTGGCGGTGTTACGTCACAAAATTGGGCGGTCCGCAGATCTCTTCCGCCGAGAGGAAGAGGACAGCCAATCGTCAAGCGGTGAGCGGCGAGCTTTCCGGATGTAGACGCGCATCGTTTGTCCTCGGCAAGGGGACCGTATATTTCAAAACGAAGTGTTTCTCGCCTTCTAATGAATACAGTTATACGAAAAGATATTGTTTTTCTTTTCAAGCTCAAACAGTTTCTGAAAAAGCAATAGGTTTGAGCGCTGATATTTATTGGTGTTAGTTTTTCTAACGTGCTCGCTATGTGAAGTCGCGCACGCGAAAAAAAAAAAGAGAAAAGTAGCGGTTGGCGCAGTTTTTCAAGATGTCGTCAAAAGGAGCTTCTGCTGGCTTTTATAAAAGAGCACCCACAGATACCTACGCCGTCGTGCCCACTGGCGCCGTCGTTGACGAGTGAGGACCGGGACGACACGTGGCAGTAGCTGGCAGCGCTTTTGAACTAAGAAGTCCCTGCGCGTAAGACCACAGGCAGGCCCGTTCATTTTGTTCGCACTGTTCGTTTCGAGAACAGAAAGCGACGCCGCACTCCCTCATGTCTTCAAACGCATCTCGCACCTCCAACCGCAAGAGAAGCACACGTCGCAAGCGCCATTTTCTCAAAATCAGCTCTTGCGGCAGCCGCAACCGCCGCATCATGCCGTGCGAAGCCGTTTGTTCGCTCGAGAGAACGCGTGCGAACGGTCTCGCACTCCGTTCGTTTGTAGCAGACGACATGCTCGTTATGGCGCGGTATGACGTCACCAAAAAATAAAAGATCAAGCAAAAAGAAAAATGGCTACGCCCCTCAGAGACGTGGTTTTTACCGGCTTCGGCCAATCGCGTACGCCGCCAGAATGGGTACAGAACGAACGGCGCAGAACAGAGATCTCCGATCACCCCACTCGTTATGCCGCGATATGACGTCACCAACAAAGAAAAGATCAAGCAAAAAAAAAAGAAATGGTGACACCCCCCGGCCTTGAGTGGCATCTCCCGCTTCAGCCAATCAGCGCGCTTGTTCTTCCCCAGCAGACGAAAAAGCGGAACGAACAGATCTCCGATCGCCCCCCTGCACAGTGAATAATAGATGTGAAGCGGCAGAACAACAATGGTGCTCTAATACATTAGTAGCATTATGTCACGCGCGAGCTGCCTCACGAGGTGTCTCAAACTCACATCAGCTAACGGGCCGCAGTCACGGAAATTCATTCCCACAAGGGCCAGGACAGTGACGAAAGTAGGAGGGGTGCAGGTGGGGTGGGGGATGGGTTGTACCAAATGTCAGCTAACGTTGCCATTTGAAAGGAGACCTTTCCCGTATCTCATGTATATGTCATTTATGAACGGGATATGGCACCAGCGTTACAACGACATATCGATGCATATCTAAGAAATTACTGTAATCTGGACGCTGATTTTAAAATATAAGGTAATGTTTCACGGTTATGTATCAACACACAGTGACTGCAGGGTGTGCCTTAGGAAAAAAAATGCTTTAGACCAGTCATGCATGTGTAGCTTATGAACCTACTTATTAAGAAAATAATAAAAAAAAAATGGGACGAAGACGGTCATGTGCGGGCCGCGTGTCGCGTCTTTGAGACCCCTGCTATAGACAATCTACGGACAAGAATGACGAGCAGATACAAAGGGTAGACGAACATATTGCGCTTTTGTCCATTTTCTACATTACACTGTCTTCCGTACTCAGAAAAACGCCCAAGAGAAGGCTGTAACACGTGTAGTCAATTACACAAGCGCGCATGACACCTTCGATCACAGAACAAGCAACCGAGATTTCGAACAAGTCTTGTGGCAGGCGTTTAGTGCGGTCTTCAGCGTGACTGGCGAGTTAAACGTGCCCACCTTGAGAGTGATGTAAGTGAGACCATAACGGAATCTATTGCACGATGCTTAATTGTTCAAACGCACACGTGCAATCTTAAGCCACAATATGAACTTGTAGACGGCTAATAACTTTTAGCAGGCCTACACAGATCTCTTTCCTGTGGCCAGAACTTGTAAATATTAGATCATGTTCACTCACCAGATCCTCACCATTTTAGAGTTCGTTTTAACGAAAAACATCGTGCGTTCTCATAGTAACAGCGTGTATTTAGGGGTTTTTGGTATAAGACGTCGTAGTGGAATACTTTCCAAACTGTGTAAGTTTTGCTTATTTAAAAATGAAAGCTCTTACCATAAGCACCCCCAAAAATTGCGCTCATCCATTCCACATTTGGCGCGAATGCAGACGCAATAACAGCTGCACTGGTAATGGCAGCGGCCATAACAGCAATGTTGGATAGGCTGATGCGCCGCTGAAGGAAAGCTATTCCGAGAGCTGTAAGGAATATTTCATCAGCATTACTAATCAGTGTATGTCACTAAATTTACATAGGAAAAGCAACCTATGTGTTATGTGTCGATATTTTGTAGTCTAAAAATCAGTACGTACCACATGCATTTACGTGTAGCTGCCCCAAGTGCTGGTGCGGCTCTATACTATCTGGATACGATGAATTTGCGCAGACACTTGAAACCGTAAAAAGCCAGTCACATACTTGTGCAACAAAGAAATATATGATTCGTGTTTGTGCTCACAGTATAACCACTTCGGTTTAGGCAAAAAAAAAAGAGTTTGATAGGTGTACCTTATTGCAAAAACTGGCTCGAGTCGCTACAAAATTTCAGAGTACCGCGAAAGTAGGCTGCACGCTGGCAACATTGGGTGGCGGCGGCCATGTCTCTTCGAGACCGTCCGGCGCGTTGCTAGCGTGCGTTGAGAAGTGACCGGTATTTTCGCCTCGATGCCATGTTACGCTCGGCGGAACTATATTGTGTGTGTGTGTTTCTTCAAGAGGATGTCAGAAGTGATTTCGCGTCATCAATAGTTATGAATCGACTGCGCGGTTAACGGTGTAACTAATGAAACGTGCGGCGAATGTTGTCATGAGTTCGCGAACTGTCTTCGTGGCTTCACCGGTCTCTTTTCGTGTCACGGCCGTATGTGTTCGCTAGGTCCGGAGCTGTCAACATAGTTGCATTAGCTCAGTGACTTCGTGCGAGATTCCATTTACTTCGACACTTGGTGAATCTCGACGGTTTGCGCTAGCTTTGCAGTCGGTGTTCAGGTTCACTTCATAGCGTACTCGAGAACAACATCGTGAACATTCAACATTGTGTCCTTCGACTGATTGCTGACGCACACCTTGCTTGCGCACCATGCTTGCTGTTCAACTGGGCGTTATGTGTAATAGAAGTGGTGTGTCTAAGGCAATTGGAAGTTTATTTATGACTAGGTTCCGAACGCTAGCAGCCAAACGCACGGGCCAATAGGCGTGCGGTACGTAAGGCACATCTTATTTTGCGAATACGCTGTCATTTCCTAACAGGTACGTAGTAAATCTCCAATGTTATTCACCGCGTGTTTACAGGAGGTTTTCAGGGCCCTAGATTGGGAAGAGTTAGGGATAAGAGTTAATGGAGAGTATCTCAGTAACCTACGATTCGCTGACGACATTGCATTGATGAGTAACGCGGGAGACGAATTGCAGCTCATGATTACTGAACTGGATACGGAAAGTAGAAGAGTAGGTCTGAAAATTAATATGCATAAAACTAAAGTAATGTGGAACAATCTTGGCAGAGAACATCGCTTTGCGATAGGTGGCGAGACACTGGAAGTTGTAAAGGAGTACGTCTACTTAGGACAGGTAGTAACCGCGGAGCCGAACCATGAGAGTGAAATAACTAGAAGAATAAGGATGGGTTGGGGCTCATTCGGGAAGCATTATCAAATCATGACTGGTAATCTACCACTATCCCTCAAGAGGAAGGTATATAACAGCTGTATCTTACCGGTACTTACCTACGGAGCAGAAACCTGGAGACTTACAAAGAGGGTTCAACTTAAATTGAGGACGACGCAGCGAGCGATGGAAAGGAAAATGATAGGTGTAACCTTAAGAGACAGGAAGAGAGCAGAGTGGGTCAGGGAACAAACGGGGGTTAAGGACATCATAGTTGAAATCAAGAAGAAGAAATGGATATGGGCCGGGCACGTAGCACGTCGGCAGGATAACCGGTGGTCATTAAGGGTAACTGACTGGATTCCAAGAGATGGCAAACGCGTGAGGGGGAGACAGAAAATTAGGTGGGTAGATGAGATTAAGAAGTTTGCAGGTATTACGTGGCAGCAGAAAGCACAGGACCGGGTTGATTGGCGGAACATGGGAGAGGCATTTGCCCTGCAGTGGGCGTAGACAGGCTGATGATGATGATGATGATGACGTAGTAAATGGGCAATCAGAAATGATTTACATCACTAAATAATTGTTTATAATCCTATTTTTTCTCTCTTTAATATTCGCAACGTTGCAGTGCATTTGCAAATATTTTGCTGTGTTCCGACAAACAGTTTTTTTGTTGTTGTTGTTGACGCCAGTTCGTAAACAGCTGGGGATCTGCACCGCTTTTATTTTCAACTTTTTTTTCATAATGCACTCTTATTAAAATTTTCTCGGCACAGTGCTTTATATTTTTTTGATCAGAAATAGCATATACCGGAAAATTTTAAAGGGCATATGCTACTGCAACACAGTATGTATATAGACCTTGGGCTCACATGAGATCGATTTCCTCAATGCGTGAGATCTGCCAATTTTCTTTTTTTTTTTTTTTTGCTGTGACCATTTCTCGCCCACTAAACATTATTGTAAAAGTACGCTCGGCGCAATGCAGCATTAGCAACATTTTGTTGGAAAAAATTTCAAAAAATACGCTTAATAGCATTGCCTTATACCAAGCTTATCAACAGAGTTCCACACTTCTGTTTTGCGCAATGGGAAATGGTCATGCTACAATTGCCTTCAAGGTATACTAGTAAACAGTTTTTATTTTAATAAATCCTTGATTTCGCTCTTGTGCGTGACACACTTATTCCTCGAAATGCACGCACAATCTGTCCAACAGGTCGAGATATAAACAACCGAGCAAGTACCAAGGCGTGTATACATGTAGTTTTCAATATCGCTGATCATAGCGAACCGAAAAGGTGAAGTTTCTTTTCGCATGAGAGCTTTTCCCGCAAACTTTGTGCATTTCACTGCAGAAAGGAGTGTTCTTCGAGATGAAGGCCAGAAAATTTTAGAATCGCTCCTTTGTTGCTGTTATTTTCTTATCGCAGTGGTGTTGAGGGCGTTTTGAGAGCAAACCCCCCGATTATGCCGTGCCCGCATAATCGGGGGGTTTGCTCAAAATTCGGGAGTCTCCCATGCAAATCGGAGAGTTGGCATGTGTGCGCGTACGCTGCGAGGCCTAGCTCCTTCGCCAAGACCGTCCGCTTCGTCTCTTGGGGTCTTCGTCCACCTTTCATGGGACTTCACGATGAACCCGCAGCCATAGTTTCAGTCTT
This sequence comes from Rhipicephalus sanguineus, assembly GCF_013339695.2. Classification (NCBI taxonomy): domain Eukaryota; kingdom Metazoa; phylum Arthropoda; class Arachnida; order Ixodida; family Ixodidae; genus Rhipicephalus; species Rhipicephalus sanguineus. The sequence continues at coordinate 110,394,518 of NC_051179.1, forward strand.
GTTTCATAGAACGTCTGATTGCGAGGACATGGCTTGCATCGACGTGAAAGGCACGTGTTAACACAGTACAAAGACGCTGCTGCCTCGAGCACGGCAGCACGCGTCAACGCAGTGAAAAAAAAGCCGGCAGATCCCACGCATTGTGGGAATCGATGTAATGCGAAGCAGCCAGCAAAGAGCTGCATACATCGTCTTGTATGTCATTGAGGAAAATGGATATCATAGTTTTTATGTTAATTCCTATTATTTATGTTCGTCACACAGTAATGTCGCGCAATACCAACTTCGGGGTATATCAAGCTAGCGAAACGGCCGCCAGCGCACCATGAGCGTGGCACGTAAGTCATGCTGTACATGACATGTGTGTCATGACTTTCATGTTAACTCGTGTTATTTATGTTCGTCACACAACCACGTCGCAAGATACCAATTTCGGTGTATATCAAGCTAGCAAAATGGCCGCCAGCGCACCATGAGCGTGGCACGTAAGTCATGCTGTACGTGGCATGCGTGTCATGATTTTTATGTTAACTCGTGTTATTTATGTTCGTCACACAGTCACGTCGCAAGATACCAATTTTGGTGCATATAAAGCTAGCGAAACGGCCGCCAGCGCCCCATGAGCGTGGCACGTAAGTCATGCTGTACATGACATGCGTGTCATGATTTTCATGTTAACTCGTGTTTTTATGTTCGTTACACAGTCACGTCGCAAGATACCAATTTTGGTGTATATAAAGCTAGCGAAACGGCCGCCAGCGCCCCATGAGCGTGGCACGTAAGTCATGCTGTACATGACATGCGTGTCATGATTTTCATGTTAACTCGTGTTTTTATGTTCGTCACACAGTCACGTCACGCAATACCAATTTCGGGGTAGATCGAGCTAGCGAAATGGCCGCAAGCGCCCCATGAGCGTGGCACGTAAGTCATGCTGTACATGACATGCATTTCATGATTTTCATGTTAACTCGTGTGTTATTTATGTTCGTCACACAGTCACGTCACGCAATACCAATTTCGGGGTAAATCAAGCTAGCGAAACGGCCGCCAGCTCACCATGAGCGTGGCATGTAAATCATACTGTACATGACATGCGTGTCATAATTTTCATGTTATGACTAGTCATTTATGTTCGTCATACAGTCATGTTACGCCATACCAATTTTGGTGTACATTCGATTAACGAAGCGACCAGGAGAGCACAAAGTCGTAGGCGGCTAGATAGATAGATAGATAGATAGATAGATAGATAGATAGATAGATAGATAGATAGATAGATAGATAGATAGATAGATAGATAGATAGATAGATAGATAGATAGATAGATAGATAGATAGATAGATAGATAGATAGATAGATACGCTCAAAGTCGCAGAAGTTCGCTAAGAAATGCTTCGCATTTAAAAAAGAAAACAAACGCGACGTCAACGCCAAATGTAATCTAAACGCGAAGGTGCATAAAGGCCTCTAAGATTTGCGCGCACAATCTCTGAGGCAACGACGCACCGATGACCGTCGCGCAGAGCGCATGCCCGCACCCGCCGCGGCTGCCGCGTCTTTCGCGACAGCGCGGGCAGCCCCTGTTCGTACCTGTGCGCTGGCGTACGTTCGTATCAAACGTCACCGGGTGAAAATTGGTTCGCAACAACCGTACTCCAATACACTGCAGGCTAATGGGCCCTAGCCAGGACCACAGAAAAATTCGTATCACCCCGAAGTTAGTACGAGCCGTGATCGAATCACCGAGGTTTTACTGTAATGGGTTTGCAGAGAAACGCTTGTTCAATCTCGAAATACTTTCGCGGCTGTAGGGGACTTCGCTGGTAAGTGCCATATTTTTTAATATACCATAATGAAAAATACAGCGCCACTTCTTCCCAGTGTCCAGTGCCATGCATGATTATGTGCCCGGTGTCGCACCGAATGCTGGAGCACTGGAGCGACGCAGTACATTGGGGGCGCAGGATACTGGTTCGCAGTAGGGATCTAGAGCTTTAAGTCCGTGGTGCCTAACTGCCATACATAAATATATATGAGTAAAGACAGCAATATAAAAAAAGTCACAGTTTCGCCGCAGCGGCGAAGCAATGAATGCGATAGCAATAAATTGGAATGTAACGCGAAGAACGGAAAGCAGCTTGAAATTGCCAGCGCGTCGCTCGAGCCCAAAGGACGCGCGAAAAGAACGCACACAGGACGAGCGCGAACTAATGCGTCACAGCTCGACACTTGAAGCGCACTTCTTAAACATAAAGCGGGACGCACGAAACGAACGAACAGGAACACACAAGACGAGCGCGAGCTAATCGTGACAGCTGTTACTTATTTCTGTTTGAACAGCGCGCTCCTTTCGCAAACGCGGCCGCTGCAGAGAGCGAAGCGAAGCACCCACCGGCCGCCCCTTCCTTCCTCGAAATAAGCGCACGAAATCAACCACGCCCTGTAGGGCGTGGTCGCTTTCGAATTTCGGGGTGATACGAATTTTTCTGTGGTCCCGGCCAGGGTCCATTAGCCTGCAATGTATTGGAGTACGGTTGTTGCGAACCGATTTTCACCCGGTGACGTTTGATACGAACGTACGCTAGCGCACAGGTACGAACAGGGGCTGCCCGCGCTGTCGCGAAAGACGCGGCAGCCGCGGCGGGTGCGGGCATGCGCTCTGCGCGACCGTCATCGGTGCGTCGTTGCCTCAGAGATTGTGCGCGCGAATCTTGGAGGCCTTTATGCACCTTCGCGTTTAGATTACATTTGGCGTTGACGTCGCGTTTGTTTCCTTTTTTTTTCACTGCGTTGACGCTTGCTGCCGTGCTCGAGGCAGCAGCGTCTTTGTACTGTGTTAACACGTGCCTGTCACGTCGATGCAAGCCATGTCCTCGCAATCTGACGTTCTATGAAACAAGACAAACTATGGCTGCGGGTTCATCGTGAAGTCCCATGAAAAGTGGACGAAGACCCCAAGAGACGAAGCGGACGGTCTTGGCGAAGGAGCTAGGCCTCGCAGCGTACGCGCACACATGCCAACTCTCCGATTTGCATGGGAGACTCCCGAATTTTGAGCAAACCCCCCGATTGTGCGGGCACGGCCGTAAATCTCCCAAAAAACGCCCTCAACACCACCGCGATAAGAAAATAACAGCAACAAAGGAGCGATTCTAAAATTTTCTGGCCTTCATCTATCGCGTGCAAAGCGCTTCTTAAGGTGACTTTCGCCGCAGTACTTTAATGTTATGCAGAAAAGCGTAATAATATTAGGAAGGGGCTATTAGCGGTCACGGGTCACAACACATCTGGTTAATTAATTACACACGCGCGCGCGCACCGCATATTTACGAGTACAAGTATCATCGTTGACGTCTAAAAACACTTTATTGCCAATCATTCAGAGCTGTTCATGACGTCGGTGCGGCCCTGGGAAACACTAAATAAAAACGTATGCCAACTTTCTTTTGTCGCATACTAATTTTCCATGTTTTCTGGTGATACGAATTTCGAATGATGCGAATATTTTTGGTAACCCCGCGAGATTCGCATCACCGGGGTTTTACTGTAATTCATCGATACACTAGTGCTATCAGGTTGCAAGCTCAGAGTTTGTATCAGAGAGCCGACTGTAAGTTTTTCTCCGTTAGGATATTACTGATTTTTAGCATGTCATGGTGCAGCTCATATCAACGGCCCGAATGGGGGAGGTGTTTATATTTTGAAATGGTGGCTCAAACCCTCACTACAACTTTGGTGGAGACAACATGATCAACTTCACTGACAATGCTGGTTTAATTACCTTATTTGTACACACGGAGCACGTTTTGTCCTGTCGTAAACAGCGAGTGCTCTCTCATGTGAAAAATATCAAAGGCCTAGTGCAACAGTCTGTCGCCATAATGGACGCTGGTATACCCGCCATTTTTTATATGTTTTAGAAAGCGCCCAAGTTTATTTATTACCTGATAGGTTACTGCTCATAATGAAGGCGCTTTCCATCCAAGACGCTTGCTCCCGAGTGGTTCCAAATTTGTTCATGACGAGGACAAACAGGAGGCCAAAGCAGGTGAATGGCATTGTCAAGAGAAACGTCGAAATGGAAGCTAGTAAGGGCACACACCAGGCGCGGTCCATTTCTAGACTGAAGCAGTTGTTGGAAGAGAAACAAATGGATGGTGATGATTAGTGCTCGGATAGAAGAGCCTTGCTAAAATTCTGCTTAACATTCACTCTGCGTTACCTGATAATGTGTCCCGATGTGTTGCTACAGCCAACAACGAGACTGTGCACCGAAACTGTTCGCTGACTGCACACCGGGACAGTTCACCGAGACTAAACACCGAAACCGCCTTAAGCGGAATAGTTCTTCGCAGTAAATATATGTGACAGTAAAATGCAGTGGCTACCACGCTTGTTTTTCGTTGTGATGCAACCTACGAGGGAAGTTACTAGACCACTTGCGCGTTGCACTGCAGCGCACAGCGTAATTTCTGGGGCTTCAGATATGCATAAATCACAATAATATAACACAGACTTTATATTTGGCGCAGATTGCATGCGAATGGAAATAACGTTTCTCAGAGGAGCCGCGACAAGATTAAAAATTCAAACACAATGAATGGTGAAGATACGGTGCTACTAATGAGTCAGCGGTTCCTTCACTTCTGATCATACAAGGGTTGACCAATTGAAAGTATGGTATACATCGATATAACTGAACCATAACTTGAGACTATATGGCCGGCGCCTTAACCTACACATTACAGTAACTGGATTGAGTTCACAATTAACAAATTTACGCAAACGGTGATGAAGGGGCACAATACCATGCCGTTTCAACGTGAGAAACAGTTCCTAAATGAGTGCACGACTCATAAATAGTAAGAAAAAAAGCATGTAAATTATGACGTCATGATAGGCCCTAAAGGAAAGGAAAGGCGACGTAAAAAGAGGTGGCTTGACAGTGGCTGACAGCCTATTGTACTCTTTCAATCTTCCTCGCGAACAACGACAAAGGATACGGTGATACAGCCTCCCACGCGTAACGGCGCCCACTCTTACGCACGGTTGAAAACAAAAATCTTAGAATACTAATACACAATTGGCCAAATAAGCTTTCTTTTTAACATTGGCTTCAGCTTACGCAGTGCAAATGCACACATGGTACGCTGTTTATATATTATGCTCATGCATAGAGCACCTGCATTTGCTCAGTTTTAAAGCCATAAGTCAGTGCCTTTCAATGATAATTAGATAACTTCGGAAGTTACACACTAGAGACACATGCATAATTGAAGATATAATGAAAATCGCCTTATATGTTATGATAGAGGCTATAGTGTAGGGTCCTAAAGTCACTTGTGACAATACTTCACGTACGCCGCAATCCCAGTTCCCGACCGTTTTAAGAGACGCGTGTGATCATGACGCAACCGAACCGAACGAAATCGAACGCAACAGTTAGCAGCAACCAAACAACGCGGCAAGTCCGCAAAAACAAGCGACGTGGCGGTAGGGCAAGGTACCATGAAACAATGAATTAAGCAATTGAATCCTACAAAATGCAAATAAAACACAGCTGGCTACTTCAAATGGAAAACGAGTGTTCTCTAGGTCACGCTAGTGACCTACGACAAGAGAAATCACGAATAGGCCTTCGCCGCAACAAAACATCAGATTCGAACGTTATCCTTAATTCTGCAGCGAAGCATATTATAGAGTACCTCGAGAGAATGGAAATGTATTCAGTACAACTCACTTGAACGGTCTGCACAAACATGTGCGGTTTTCATGCGCGGAAGTTTGTGAAGAACTGTATCAACATTGCTTTTTGGGCTTGACGGTTATCCCACACTGAAACCGAAAATACCATCTCCCACTTTGTCACCCAATATGTACCTTTTTCTACATGAGAGTTACATACCAGATCCACTTTGCCAGGTTCAGACCGCGATACAGCTGCCCCCCTGGTGGTTTTGAATAGATCGTCTAAACCAGGAAGAAAATGGTGATGGTGCTGGTCGTAGTCAGCTGCAGTTAATAACAACTGAGCCAGAGGTGACATGGTACTGCGCAGAAGCTCTCTCGTCTACGACTACGCTCTTAGCGTCGTTCAGTGAATGATGTGAACACAGCTGGCGTTGCTGTGACGCAGACCACTCCTCTAACACATCTAAGACATCGAGGAGCGATCTCTCTTGCCTTTTTGAGTTATTGCGAGCGGGAGCCGCTTGCGTGACAGCGCGGCAGCTATGTACACAGGTGCTCCCCTTGGTTTCTCTTCCGGAATGGCTGGCATCGCGGGGAACCTAGAATGTGTGCGTACACAATGCGCTACTACGCATGATAAGGGGCGTTCGGGCGTGCTATAATGTATGGTGTGCAGTCATCATCCTTTTGATCATTACACTAACTAGGTGCATGACGATGGAGGCATTGTACAACAGGCCGAATCCACAAAACTAATTTACGAGCAAATTGTCGCCTAAGAGAAATTTTGTCGCGTAAGTCGATTCACGAAGCGAAAGAAACGTCGTAAGAGGCCATCGTTATCGCATCGGCCGCTGCGGTAAATCGCGCTGCGACTGTCCAGGAACATGTCAGCGATGGTGATACAGTTGCTATATTTGGTGACGTCACTGAAAAAGGCTCGTAAGTGGATTCACGAAGCAACAAAATTGCGCAGAAACAGCGTGGCTATGAGGAAATCCCAAGAGTGGTCCGGACCACTCTTACGAACAATATGGCTGTTTAGAACATGCAACTGCGGCGGGTATCTGGGTGCCGTGGCTGATTTTAAGCTCATTCACGGTCATGTAAGGCTGCTTGATGAATGCTGGTACGTTTTAATTTATTTCGGTGCTTTGAGTTTCGTGTGTCGTTTTGCTTGTACGCTATGGACAGTATTGACACTCGCAGTCGTCCAATAAGCTGGGAGTCACAGTAATTAAAGAAGCCTATTGGGTGTCAATGGCGAAAAATTATGCATGCAAAGGCTTGTGGTTGGATTAAAACCAAAGTTCTACATCAATGGTCGATGAAGTCGAAAGCGGCTCGGTATTTGGTCAACATTTTTTGTTATGCTGTTGTGTTGCGTCCTACTTCCTCCAATGAGACGTCCAGCGTATGATGATGTACGCAGCATTGGTCAAAATTACCACCAAAGAGCTTCAGAGGAGCACATCAGCTGCATGCTATTGGAAATAAAATTGAGCGGAGCATTTCAGTTAGCCGTTATTAAAGCCTGGTATATGATTCCACAACATGTCTAGTTGGATTGCCTTTAACTACCCAATGGGCACGATCTCCGAAATGCAGCTGTCGCTATGCACTTTGGGCCTATCCAGAGCGGGCTCGTACAATGCAAATCACAGCATATTATAGAAGTTCGTTATTATGCATGAAACCACAGGGTGTGTCCAGATAAGATGGAACACGAGGTCCCGGTCACCATTCCCGATTTTGATGAAATTTACTGTAGGTCTAGGCATTACACCCAGAACAATGGTTTCCCAGTTAGTTTTGCGAAAAAAAATTTTGTTCGCCTGAAAACAAATATACAAATTTTGGCCGCAAAAAACACTTTTCCGCCAATTTCGCGATTTCTGAATTTTGAGCGCACCTAGGGAAAAAACGGTGCACTTCTTCGTCACAATATTTATTCCCCTTAAAGAACAAGTGAAATACAACCTTATGAGTCTTTTATTTCCCTTGCTTGTCGAAGCACTTTTGAAGAAAAAAATCACAAACTTGGCAAATCGCACAAAATACCTTTATTTCCGGAATTTATTGCTGCATTCAAGTTAAAGTGACGACAATAAAACTCTGTACTTATTAACTTTGATACTTTCGCTCTCTTTTAAAATGATTTGCATGGTTTTATCGCGTTCTGTTTCACTCCATAAGTGGGCTGAAACGTAAGTGATTTACCAAAAACGCCGAACTTTGAAAATGATTTTCTCAAAAAGGCCATTTTTAATTTTTTTTTAAATCCCTCTGATTGAAGTCAAGGACGTCATCTACAATTCTGCAGAAAAAAACGTTGCATTATTTTGGTTGCTAACAAGTTATAGTGCGTCAAATGTTACCATTGCAGCCTAGCGGCCGCGTCGTTCGTTATGTGCTGGAACTCGGATATAAGTTGCTAAAAATACTTGTACATGACATAATCACAAATCAGCAGCTCCACGCCAACAAATGCGCAGCCAGGTGTCATGGTTCAGCAAGCTTAGTCTTGCGATCAGCCGCTTGACAAACCCGCAGCAGCGGCCGTTCCATGCTGCGGGCGCTCACTTTACATGAGTGCCGCTTCGAATGCGGATAAGCTCCGCTTGCGCACCAAACTACGCTCAGAGGACGAACGAGAGAAGTAATGCATCACTGTGAAAGTTAAAGGCTGTTAAGTGCTAACAAATGTCATAGTATGCAACGAAAACTCTGCCGGCAATTTCCCAGTGAGCGCCTCCAGTAGTGCGCTCATGTGTTGCTTTCTCTCTTCTGATGGCCTAAAGATAATAAGGTTCATTCTATGAGCAACATATGACACAAAAGCAAGCCATTGACATCTAAAGAAAACTGTCATACGTGCTTCCGATGGTCGAACAACTCAAACTGCAGTTGTTCATCTCGTGCCAGAACACTTGTCAGCCGGCTGTGAAAAGAAGTGTGTCCAAGTCCTTTGCTTCATTAAAGAACCGCTTTTACAATACTGTATTGTTGTGCGTCCGCAGATAGAATATCCAACGCAAGTCGAGCGTTTACACGATATTTTGCGGCTTCGCGCATCACAGCAGGAAAAAAAACACATGCGTGCTGTAATGAAGGCGCTCACTGGGAAATTGCCGGCAGAGTTTTCGTTGCATATTATGACATTTGTTGTCACTTAACGGCCTTTAACTTTCACAGTGATGCATTCCTTCTCTCGTTTGTCCTCTGAGCGTAGTTTGGCGCGCAAGCGGGGCTCATCCGCAGTCGAAGTGGCACTCATGTAATGTGAGTGCCCGCAGCATCGAGCGGCCGCTGCTGCGGGCTTCTCAAGCGGCTCATCGCAAGACAAAGCTTGCTGAACCATGACACCTGGCTGCGCATTTGTTGGTGTGGAGCTGCTGATTTGTGATTATGTCACGTACAAGTATTTTTAGCAACTTATATCAGTTTCAGCACATAACGAACGACGCGGCCGCTAGGCTGGCATGGTCACATTCGTCGCACTATAACTTGTTAGCAACCAAAATAATGCAACGTCTTTTTCTGCAGAATTGTAGATGACGTCCTTGACTTCAATCAGAGGGATTTAAAAAAAAATTAAAAATGGCCTTTTTGAGAAAATAATTTTCAAAGTTCGGCGTTTTTGGTAAATCACTTACGTTTCAGCCCACTTATGGAGTGAAACAGAACGCGATAAAACCATGCAAATTATTTTAAAAGAGAGCGAAAGTATCAAAGTTAATATGTACCGAGTTTTATTATCCTCACTTTAACTTGCATGCAGCAATAAATTCCCGAAATAAAGGTATTTTGTGCGATTTGCCAAGTTTGTGATTTTTTTCTTCAAAAGTGCTTCGACAAGCAAGGGAAATAAACGACTCATAAGATTGTCTTTCACTTGTTCTTTAAGGGGAATAAATATTGTGACGAAGAAGTCCACCGTTTTTCCCCTAGGTGCGCTCAAAATTCAGAAATCGCGAAATTGGCGGAAAAGTGTTTCTTGCGGCCAAAATTTGTATATTTTTTTTCAGGCGAACAAAATTTTTCTCGCGAAACCAACTGCGAAACCATTGTTCTGTGTGTAATGCCTAGACCTACAGTAAATTTCATCAAAGTCGGGAATGGTGACCGGGACCTCGTGTTCGATCTTATCTGGACACACCCCACAAACAAATCGGGCTTTTCGGCCTTCACTGTTCGGAAACCGAAACGGAACGCGCTTATATGGCAAGTAGTCAGAAAGAAATGGCTCCAGTAATTGGAAATGACACCATAAATATGTGCGAATGCCCACGATTCGCGAGTATAAACAAACCTTTGCCGAATTCATGTCCCTTTGATTATTAACTGCCATTTAACTTGGCGTGAGAATATCATATAAAGCTGGCTTCACCCACTCCTATGTGTATTTTGTGCTCAGAGCGTCAGCTTGACCTGGAAATCATCGCGTAGCCAAGGCGAAACCCCACTGCAGGCTCCTATCGTAGCAGACGACAAACGCAAGCAGACGACGGCTTGGGCGAGAGGCGCAGCTTGTGATTGGTTGGCAAGCAGTACTCTCCACATCAGGTCATCTTATGACGTTGACAAAACATTTCTTTCATCGCGCGCTGATGTCGTGTTCGTCATGTATTCCCCCTCGCACATAAGAGAAATTTTTATCTCGCCGTGAAAAACGCGCAAGAGCTTTTTGTGAGCTCTCTTAGCGCTTGCCCTTGCTGCGCAGTTCGCGAAAACAACATGGCGCCGTAAACTGTGTTGACTGTGTGTGTCGGTGCCGATTTTCGCAAACGCTTGAGTTCATTCAGCGTTCGACTGGATGTGCTGTGAATACCGCTGCTTTTTAGGTGCGCGCAAGCCGTGAGAAGACCGATGGCAGTGTCTCTTGGTGTGCGGCGAAGCGTAGCGAAGCCTGTGCCTTGGTGTGTTTCTGAAGCGGGGATCGGCGCCTGTGTACTGACGGTAACTGGCACTGGAGGAGCCTGCAATGTGTGTTTGAGTGTCGGTAACAGTTCGTTTGCTTCGCTTTCCTGTGTCTCATTAAGGTGCAGTGCGGCATTTCGAACTGATAGCATTTTGGCACGTTACTTGAGTGATTCCGTGCTCGTACGGCAACGCATGAACTGCAATATTTATTTGGTTCTTACTTCGCCCCTGGTTAGCCCGTGCGCTTCTATTTTCTTGTGAGCAGTCCAGGCAAATGCAGTGTTCGGGAGTGAAACGATGTGCGTTGTGAACAGTGGTGCTGTGTTGACATTTCCAAGACTTGTGAAGAGGCTGTGCCCGTGTGACAGAAGATTAAAAGCGTTTATAACCGTGTTTCGCAAACGAAGTGGTGATGGTGCTTTATGAGGGCTTTAAGGATTTGACGCTGGGCTTGGCGTTTTCTTTTTTAACTCGTTGCTTCTCCTTCTTGTGATAACCGTAATCCGAACGTCATAACGTGTCAAACCGAAGTCGCGCGCCGAGACATTCTGCTGTAGATGTGGCTGCTTTGGCAGTGCGCCTTGACTGTTCTCGGGTGAAAACTTGGACTTGTACCTGTCAGCGAAGGCACGTGCACGTCACACTTCGCTCCAGATAGAACACACTTCTCACTGGTGCCTTGCCTTGGATGAATTCATAGACCAGCACCTGCTAAGTACAGGTTTTCGAGACCATCTGTCCTGTCGTTTTGCACGGCACTGGAGCCTTGACTAAAGCGGCCCACGGTGATTTCTCACGCTTCACCAGTGGACGTACACGTCTTGCTAGCCTTGCATTTCTACGTCAACGGCAGCTTCCAGTCTACAGACGTTTTTTGCCTATAGCTGCAGAGCACATTCGATTCCCGATGACGCTGACGGCTGCTAATATCGTTGTGCAATCGGTGAGTTGAACTTGCGCAACTAATTTCGTTGCTGTTTGTGTAGTGCTATAACGTAAGTTTGTAAGTTTTTCATCCCAATAGATGTGATATCACCCCATGTTAAGTTCCAGTACAAAAAATGTACTACTACCGCTTTGTACATACGTATATATGGCCAATATACATATATTGCAATATGAGCAAGTACACCAGCAGTTTTTATGATTTGGCTTAAGCAGGCTTTTATGTGATTATTAAAATGAGCCTATCCGTTTACCACGCTTGACAGTTGAGAGAAAAATATTTCATGCGACTTCATTTTCCAGGAGCCATGTAGCACTTTTTCAGGATTTCCCTTTATTACCGCTGTGGCAGCACTATGCTTTACCAGGACATATATATCTTACAGTATGTAAAGCTTGCATGGGGCTTCAGTTGGTTTCAAATTGAATATAGCATATGATAGCTTTGACTAAGTAATAGTTTTTGTGTTACTGCCAAATATGTATTAAGAGCGCTTTCAATTAGGGTTTTTTGAATATATCCTTTTTGGCCTCTTTACAGATCGCAATCTTTCGTAAGGTGCTGGGATCCATCGATTGCAAGCACTGGCAAATCAAGCCACCTTTTCACTTGGAGCACCTGTACAGAAATAGAAAGGACTTGTGCTCCCTAAATGTACAAGTATTTTGCAACGGTGGGGTTGTCATCACCCAGTCGACCTCAAAGGGTCCTGGAAGCACGCATGGCACCCTCATCTGGATGGACTGTGCTGTACCTGGGAGCTTCAAGGGCAGAAGACTGCCTAATGGCTGGTTGTTAGGTTAGTTTTTTTAAGTACAGATGTCACAGTAAACACTGGTTAATGTAGGCACCTTCACAACCCAAACATTGTTACTACAGTGGATGCTTGAATTATTTTCACACAACGATGCTAATCGGACACTTAAGAAGAAGCAAACTATGATAGAATTGACAATGTCGAAAGTGTAAAGTCTGCAGCTTATGAATTTTACTCCATACATGTGAGACTAGAAATTTGTGCTTTTATTGCTTGTTAAGCTCTTGTGCTTGTGACTCGCTCAGTGTATCAAGTGCTATGCATGGAAATAGCAAGTGGGTGAAAATCACCTGGCTGTTCGCAACATGCAGGGAGAAAAAGCTCTAGTTCAAGCCTCAGGCCACACAGGAGCAGTAAATGCGCATTTCACCTGCTGTAGCTCATCTTTTTGTAGTATTGTGGCACGTTGTATTTCCGCCGTACATGTTCTCAGCACAATTGCATAGCACACGTTTGTTGATCTCTGAAGGTGACTCGCTATGCCTGAGTGCCATGGGTGCTCACCCTCCTGTCCGTGGCTGGCCCAGCTCAGCAGCAGTGCAGTGCAGCCCCCAGCCATGCAAGACAAGTCATAGAGTGCACCTTTGGTGTTCTGAGCAGGACACAGCATATCCGTCCGGCATGGCATTGACATCAACAATAATGATAGTGAGTGTTTGTGGAAGCCATAAGAGCCCATTAACATGCAGTTAATCCATTTAATAGTTAGTGCATTTTTTTTCGAAGTGTACGTTTGTTAGGAAAAACGGTTTTGAGCAAAAAAACACACATATTTCGCAAACGCTTTGTGTTTTCTACTCTTCAAAATTGCTTCTGCACACTGTATGATGAGGTGGCTATGTTAGGTAACCTCGAGAGTAACTCGAGAGAATGGAAATGTATTCAGTACAACTCTCTTGAACTGTCTGCACAAACATGTGCGGTTTTCATGCGCGGAAGTTTGTGAAGAACTGTACCAACATTGCTTTTTAGGCTTGACGGTTATCCCACACTGAAACCGAAAATACCATCTCCCACATTGTCACCGAATATGTACCTTTTTCTACATGAGAGTTATATACCGCATCCACTTTGCCAGGTTCAGACCGCGATACAGCTGCCCCCCTGGTGGTTTTGAATAGATCGTCTAAACCAGGAAGAAAATGGTGATGGTGCTGGTCGTAGTCAGCTGCAGTTAATAACAACTGAGCCAGAGCTGACATGGTACTGCGCAGAAGCTCTCTCGTCTACGACTACGCTCTTAGCGTCGTTCAGGGAATGCTGTGAACACAGCTGGCGTTGCTGTGACGCAGACCACTCCTCTAACACATCTAAGACATCGAGGAGCGATCTCTCTTGCCTTTTTGAGTTATTGCGAGCGGGAGCCGCTTGCGTGACAGCGCCGCAGCTATGTACACAGGTGCTCCCCTTGGTTTCTCTTCCGGAATGGCTGGCATCGCGGGAAACTTAGAGTATGTGCGTACACAATGCGCTACTACGCATGATAAGGGGCGTTTGGGCGTGCTATGATGTATGGTGTGCAGTCATCATCCTTTTGATCATTGCACTAATTAGGTGCATGACGATGGAGGCAGTGTACAACAGTCCGAAATATCTTCATCAACCTTCACCTGCGCAAACTCCTTCCAGCCGGCAAACATTCTATTTTCATCACAATGTCTTCTCGCTTGGCAGTTCGAAGGCGCTGTACTCGGAAGGTATATCTATGGTTACATGGAGGGGGAGGAGGAGGAACCTTTATTGAAGCAGGAGGTAGGTGCTAGATATCCCTTATCCCCACCTACCTGGTCGACATCCCTAGTCCGGGACGTCATTAGTCGAAGCCGCCGCCCGAGCCCGCTGGACTAGAGTTCGCTCTTCCTCCAGTTCTGAACTATTCAGCAGGGTCGCCTCTTAGTCCTGTTTGTTGGGGTTGGGGATTTGGTTATTTTTGGGTTCATTTGACAGGTCCAGAGCATATGGTAAGTGTCAGCCACTTCACATTTTTGGGTCGTAATGTTTTAGTACGGCTGGACATAGCAGCGTGTTTGTCTGTAGGCGAACCAGACAAACAAATTCGAGTGCCTGTCCGCCGCGAAGGTGCAGTAGGTATGGTGCTATGCTGCTGACCCGAAGGTCGCGGGTTTGACCCCGGCCGCGGCGGTCGCAAATCGATGAAGGCGAAATGCCCGTGTGCTGTGCGATATCGGTCCACGTTAAAGAACACCAGATGGCCGAAAGTTCCGGAGCCCTCCACTACGGCGTCTCTCATAATTATATCGTGGTTTTGGGACGTAAAACCCCAGATATCAGTATTATCATGAACAAATTAGAGTGTCTGCGTCGGCTCTTTCTTGTAATTTCACGTTCTCAGATTTCATTGTTGCCCTGATAAGAACTCATGACCGTCGTTATTTCCAGTAGCAACTGAAATGTTGCGCTGCTAAGCACTTGAATGAAGGTACAATTCTCAGCATGGAGGAAGGAAACAGTTAGAAGAGAGCATCGCGGAATGCGGTAGAGAGAAAGAAAGTGGTACGTCACGAACGCACGCGCCAAGCTTTCCTTGCCCCATGTTCCCAATAGGGGATGGACTTCTGTTCATTACTTTTTTGTACACGGTGTGTAAAAACCAACAAGAAGTCATCATTTTTTCTTGCCCCATTGTGCTAGTGTGAAATGTTCTCCTGGATTCTACGAATGAATATACTGGATCGTGCATTTATTCTGCTGCTGCCATATAGGTACAGCACTACATTTACATGATAGCTCGAGTGGCGCACGCGTTCTGCGAGCATATGTTATCCTTCATAGTCGCTATGACAACAAAAGGCACTGCCGTTAATCTGAGTGGTTGAACATGTGCAGATAGATTACAGGCATTCATTCGACTTGCATCGTGTGGGCCTGTTCACCACATTGAAAGGGCATAGAAACTATCCAGAGGATTCTACAAGTGCCGTGTCCGACTACTTTATTCATCATAATTCATAGTGCGCGCCTCACGTATGTGGCGTGCCTGCACACCTCTCAATTTTTACTCACTTCCTGTGCAGTACAATGAATCTAGCTTAAATTGGTCGCTGCGTTAAATTCAGTCTTTTCGAACATTCGTCACTCTGTCGAGCTCGACGAAAACAAGAACACGATTAATCCAGTAGCACATGCATTATAGCCGCCTAATCACGGCAAAAAAAATGGACTGGAGTTACTACCCCGATTTCGGCATATTGATACAGAAGATGTAGGAAGCGTGCTGTTATGCCTGCACGAGGCTGTATGATGCACATTGAAAAAAAATCTATTGGGAAATCTGGCGATGCGATCGTTCAGCTACCATTGTATGGCTGTCTTGCTCACAGAAATCTTAATTTCAGGTGCTTAAAGCCGCACACATTCCGGTCAAGACGTTGGCCGTGCTTCGTTCTTATTTTTAAAAAAGTCACAAGTCTGGTGCGCCTAGTCATCACTACGTTTTGATTTACTCATAATCATAAGAAATAAGTATGGAAACGTGAAGCCGATTTCTGCCGTTTATTTTATAATACAGCACACGATGCACATCACAGTTACACTTTTTAGTTTGCTCTAACACTAGCAAAAATGTGCAAATGAGGTCTCCCTCAACTACTAAATTGGAAATCGGAGGCCATCTTTTCACGCTTTCTATATATATACTCTACCGGAAAAGCTTACTTATTTTGAAAAATAAATAAAATAATGCAAAATTGAATTATTATTTTTTTGCAATCACTGGGCAAAACGGAAAGTATTATTGGACTTTCTTAAAATGAATACTTCATGATTTCCAACAGTAGCCGCGCCAAACTTGAGCATGATTCAATTGAGTACCTTAAAATTGCTGTAGAGTAGCTTGACGCTTGGGTGTGTGTCATGTAACTCATGTTACCCACTTAGGAGTGTTACCGGCAAGAGTATTCTGACTCCCTAAGGAGTAGTAATGTGATCATTCAGACAAGAGTCCTTTCACTCTTCCTAAGAATGTCAAGGTCAAGTGTAGGCTACTGTTTCGGAGTTTTTCTCGGTGTGATTTATTGCGAGAGCAATTATATGGACACTCTCGGCGGATTTTCGCCGTCGCCGTCATGACCCGGATATGTATATTCATGTATATATAAATAAAATGCACAAATAAAAATGACTCAGAAGAAAAAAATTCTGAAGCGCTCGGCCGGAGTTTCCAACCAGCGACCGCTCGCTCCGCAGCTCACTGCCTTAGACAATTACGCCATGCCTCATTCGTTCTCCAGGGTACTAACGGCAGAATACAAACGCACGGAACGCCACACATGGCGAAATTAAAATTACGTGAGACGCGGGCCATACTGCATCGTTCCCCGCGCTGCGTTTGCGTCGTATTGCTGGCGACCCTCGCTTGTTTTCTATTGTAGGGTTGTAGCTCAACGCCACTCGTGGCCAGTTGGCCAACGAAAAAGAAGAGCGTCCCGTAGTTCGTTGCGGCGCGAGTTAGTGGGAACGCTTTGGCTCTTGTGGATTTATGCCACAGGAGGGAAGAAACGAGACGGCTGAACTAGAATCACGGTATATATGTTACACCGCGACCACAATCCTGAGGCTAAAGTTACAGCACAAACGCACGAGACACCCACGAAGAAAAGAAACGTACGACACAAGCGTTTTATTGTTTCATTCTTTCATAACAACTGCTTTATTCTTTTATACGCCAATACACATATAAGCCCAAGGCCACCTTACCGCACATGTGCACACAACAATACCTCTAAACCAAAACGTGTAACGAGGATGATAGTCTATTAAATACGCGAAGACATGAAATCATATTCAGATGGGTACAGGGACAAAGACGTCAATAAGAAGTAGGAAGGACAAATAAGTGTCTTCGCGCTGTATTTTAGCCTCAGTAATAAGTACCAATTGATATGTACCAACTAGAGCCAAATGAAGACTTACCTTAGTGACAGAATCGTAGCTCGCAGGGAACGCGAGCCGTGCCTTCACGTGCCACTGCCAAGCGCCGTCTTCATTTTCTTCACTTGAGGTCCTGCGCTATGCGGTTTTGTTTACCGCCCAAAGGAAAGCGCTGCAGGGGGCTGAGACACCGCGGGCGCAGGAGTCCGAAAGTGCCTTGCGTTCTGTGCACGCGTCTTGGCGTCCCGCAAATTCCTTGGGTCCCCTTTTCTAAAGCTGTGTAGTGTTGCGCCGGAGTTGGGATGTGCGCCTTCGACTTGTACTTTGGTATACAGGGTTTGGTCGACCGTGTTCGCGCGATTATCTCTTGAGAAGGAGTTTTTTACGTATTGAGCTTTCACCGCAAAATTTGCGTTGAAGCTATAGGCCACACGAAGGTCACATTGCTCGCTGCAGCGGCCGCGTTTGCGAAGGCCAAGCTTTTCACTCTGAAATTTTTGCCCCTACCATTTGCGCTCCCCGCAATCGAAACATGTTGCTCGCTGTTGTGGCATACATTACACCGAACGTTCATTTAAACTGTGCCATCAACACTCAAAATTTTCAACATGCAAGACCACATCGTATGCCTATGGAAATGAACACGTGCTTTCTGCTGGCTACCCGGTAATTTTTCCATGTGCGCCGCGAACGCGTGACATTGTGCTGGTGGCAGGCCCGTAGCCAGGAATTTCTTTCAGGGGCCCCACTTGCAGAAAATCATGAGTATTTGAGAAAAACACCTATTTTTCATTATTTATTTTTGGTAAAAACACCTCCTTCACCAAAATTTGTGGGGGGGGCTACCCCCCCCCCCCCGGCTACGGGCCTGACTGGTGAGTAAATTTCGCCATGCCTACTTTAGGTCAAAGAAATTTAAGAAAAGTTGGGCTCGCAGATACAGACGGGCAAACGAGCAACGGAAGTGTAGTTGCGACATCAGTATCGATTTCGGACCAACTCCTGCAGACACAGGCGCTTGCTAGATTACCGATGAACGACGTCATCTGCACATTGGATAAGCGTTAAAAGAAGAAGTGCTTTCAATTGCGAATGGCCCAGTCTCCCTTCTGCAAAATTTATTTCACGTGACTTTCGTGCTCATTATCGACATCTTTACGTGAATGGACGACCTACTTAGTGGCTTCAGCAGCTGTATCAGACTAAGCAACGATTTTGGTAACAAAGTTTTAGTTTTACACACGCGGTGGGGCTGTTTACGTGGACATCGCTTTATCTAGGTGTCCATGTCCAGGTCTCTGCACCTTGTCGAGCCTTCTGCAACAGGAATATCCCAAAATTTTGTTCTCTTGCGTTCAAGTTCCTAATAATTATTATCGCCCAGCAGTCTTTTCCAGAAATAAGCTGACATTGAGGTTTATAAAGATCAATGGGCCGTAAATTCTGTCCCCCGAGAAGTTCTCATAAAAAGGGGCTCTAACACTAAATGCTGAGGGACAGTTTCGGGCACTCGTTCATTGGTAAGCACTCGAGAAAAAGAAATGTGTGACTACATTTCTCTTACGTGTCGTTATCGTGCTCCATTGTATTCGTAGCAGACTATTTTGTCCAAAAATTAAATGCGTAACTTAGGGGAGTATTTATATGGCTGCTGTTTATAATTATATAGCTGATTTAATCTTACTATGCGCATTCCTAAAGTAAATTACATTTCATGAGATATTTTATTGGCCGCTACAAGTATAAGTTATTTAGGCCTTAGTACAATGGTATCATTTTGTAGTTCACTAACAGCTTATCGTGCAGCAATTGAAGGCCACATCGACCCATAACATTTATTTCCCTTGCCCATTCACCGCATGTGACCTAGCGCGCACGAGGGTTTTGGAAAGAGCAATGTACAAATGAGCAGGCCGCATATTCGCAGGCACGTGTTCCATGTTATTTCCGGAATGCAATAGGTACTCTCGCCAAGACTTCGAGGAACATTACCAGACCGCTTAACATTTCTCACATAATGCAGACCCGCTCGAACTGCACGCAGCTGGTGTACCGAGCATAAAAACGTTCTGCGAATTTTCCAGCGAAAACTGCGTAACATTAGCGGAATATCCTCTCGCTGATTGCTTCATAAGCGCAGTGTGCGGCGCCTGAGGGAAACCTTTACAACATGCCGCCAGCTGTTGAAGTGCGAACCCGACCACACCTCAGGAAAACCGCCCATGAAATGGAATACTAGAGCGGGTATATGAACCATGTTTAAGCCTACAGCTTTTACCGAACGAGCTACCTCTACCGGTTCACGCTTCATTCTTGAAGCGCACCGAAACATACGTGCACACAATGGGTTAACTCACCATATATGTTCTGCCGATCGTAGTACGCTGTAGCTGATTTCTGGGGAACTTGCCTGCAAAATCAATCTGGACGGCAAAATCTGAGTACGGAGACCCGTGCACAGATAGTCTTTGCTCCTGCTGTAAATTGTTCCGTCTGCATTAGTATGAGTATTTTTCGAAACCCTTCCTTTCGCATTTTTGATAGCCCCAAGCCAAGTGTTGGGCGTTAAAATCGCCGAGCACTACAAGTGGTGCTCTGTTAGCGTATTTATAGGCTTTCTCCATAAGTTTGGGCGCAGCTTGGCTCTTGTCTCTCGGGGGTTTATATACGTTTAGAATGTATCAACTTTGATCAGATCGCGATGAGCCGTTTGATTTCTATGGATCATGGGTGCCGTGGCCGGAGAGACGCCTTCGGGTGGAATTTCATTATAGGCTGCAAAGCCAGATTGTTTAACCTCAAATCTCGTTTCCTTGAGGGCCAGGTTATCAGGTTTGGTTTGGTGATATTGTATTACGTATTCCAGAGCTCGGCGTTTTCGTGCGAAGCCTCTGCATTTCCATTGCCACATTATTATGGGCGCGCCAGGCGTCACGAACGCCTGTGAGGTTCCACTCGCGCTGAGCCAGCGCTGTGTGATCTTATTGGGCCTCCTGCAGGACGTCGAGCCTCGAGGTTGCGCGTAGTAGTTTTCGCTATCGCTTTCGGCAAATGTCTGGCCTCAGGATTTTGAAGTTGCGCATGGGCCGGGAGTGCTTCTTGTGCCTGTTCCAGTCCAGTGTGAATCACAAGGGATGTTGCTGTCATAAGTACACTCCTAGAAAAAAAGGTCGGCATATTCACTAACTAAATACTAACCATTTACTTGTCACAAAATACATTAGCGTGTTAAGACTACGTGCGCAACGTACGGATCGTCGGTAAGGATCGTGACCGTAAACGCAATCAACGTAATGAGCTTGTTCAGACGTTGCTGTATTTAGCGTAAAGTACGTAACGTTTGGGGCGTAAATGTTGGCGGGCCCGCGAAAGCAGTTTCGGCTTTCATTTTCCGTTCACGGGGCTTCCGTCCTCCCCAGATTACGCGTCTTCGTGCGCGTCTTGCAAGTCATGCAGTAGCGTGTCTGTGCATTTGGTTTTCCGGTGTTTATTGCGTTGCGTGGCCGTGGCCTGTAACCATGACCCGTAGCCCAGCCAGCCCAGTCATGGCCAAACACGCGTACCTGGCTAGGCTGCAACAATTCTAGCGAGCACGCAACGCATTTTCATAACGGTGATTGGCGCGTCGTAAAAAACGTACCTTACCGAAAAGCCCAATGTGAACATACGACGTCGTTAGCAACGCAAACGGACGATGCAGCTGTTACGCGATGCGACATTTGTGACAGATGCGACTTTATTCTGAACCCGGCTTTAGTCGTCGGTACGGAGATGTGCCACTAGGCGTCAACGCGAGTGAGATGCGTCCACATCAAGCGGTGCTATATCTGCCAAACAACAGTAGACATTCTAGAAGCTCTCATATACCAATGCACTATAAACAATAAACTACTTCTGTGACGACATGTTTCACTTTCGTGTTATACCGATTCCTATGACGGAGGGATCAGCCATCATTTTAGGGGTGAAGCTGCTTATAGCATCACCTGGTCGGTCGTCGCTCCATGCGGCGTGTCCCCGCCGTCGCGTCTTTCGTATCATTCAATAGATGACACTGTCCCATAGAGATGCATGCAAACTGCAGTTGGGTGACGATATACTAGATGGCGCTGTCCCATAGAGATGTGTGCAATATGTTTGCAAATAAAAGAAAAACAAAGAAAAAAGAAAAAGAAAAGAGAAAAAGAAGAAAAAAAAAGCAGTGCACCCTGCACGCTAGATGGCGTGCAGTAATCAAAGCGGCGTATCGCTTTGA
This sequence comes from Rhipicephalus sanguineus, assembly GCF_013339695.2. NCBI lineage: Eukaryota > Metazoa > Arthropoda > Arachnida > Ixodida > Ixodidae > Rhipicephalus > Rhipicephalus sanguineus. Next base: position 110,416,043 of record NC_051179.1, read on the forward strand.
TTCATGGAGGAAAGAAAAAAATCACAGCATATCCACGGAGTGAATGATGATGGGTGGGCGAAGCTGCGGAGGTTCATCGGTAAACCGTGAATCTTCCGTGAATTCTGCACAGTACATCATCACCGACGTGAGATCGGGCGCGTTTATACTAAAGATTCGATGAGTTATGACAACTTGCAGCTCACTTTAATTTTACATGTACGCTGTGAATTTTCATTGTTTAGAAAACCATTGCTTTAGAAAACATCTGGCGTCTTTCGTTAAGCAGCTGGCGTCTTTTCGTTTTGCTTTAGAAACATCTGGCGTCTTTTCGTTTTGCTTTTAGAAAACATCTGGCGTCTTTCGTTGGTTTATTTCATCAATCAACGGCGTTTTGAACAAAATTTTTATTGTTTAATCCCGCACAGGAGAAATCTCACCAGGCCTACCTTGGAGGTAAACAATGGCTGCTAATGGGAATGAGAGACAGAAGAAGTCGGCTTTTAGCTAACACTTACACCTCTACTTCTACTGACGTTTCCTTCTGGAATATGCCAATGGCTGCTAATGGGCAATGAGAGACAGAAGAATTCGGCTTTTAGTTAACGCGCACGCTGCGAATTTTTTATTGTTCAACAACGCAGAGGAGAAATCTCCCACCGGCACCACCTTGGAGGTCAAGATCTGGTACTAGCGTTACGACTGGTTACGCACTACGAGGGACGAACGGGTGCCGCTTTAAAAAAGAAAGGAGGTAGCATTACGTCACGCAGCCAGCCTTGGCAAGCCAACTCGCTTTGAAGCCAGCAGTGTCGGCCCAACACGTGACCTTTTGCGTCAAGATCACGCAAGAAATGAGGTTTGCCGAGATTTCGGGTATGGCACCCGGTAGCTTTTAATCGAAGCGCGCGTGTTCGGCGCAGACCGGCCGGATCACAGAGGACGTTCAAAAACGGAACGCCACCGGTAGTACTAAAACCTACCCGCGCGCTCTGACATTTTGATCACGTGTTGGGCCGACACGGTGGGCTTCAATCGCGTGACGTCATGCTCCCTCCTTTCTTTTTTCTTCCTCCATGCTTTGATTACTGCTGGGCGAAACCACTGAACATTTCACGGTGTAACTATGATTGCTTCAGGAGCTTCGCCCAAGCTCTTCATCATTCACCCGTGGATATGCTGTAATCTTTCATTTTTACTGCGAATCGCAGCGAGATGCGCGACTAATCTACCTCCGTTTCGCATGCGTTCGTGTTCTCGCGCTTTGCGTATCGTGCAGACGCCACCCCTTACAACGAAACTAATTTTCTACCGCGTTCCAGCGCTCATTAGGCTCATTTATCCTACCGCGTCCAACTAGATGTTCATACGGCGCACCGCTAGTCTCGCGACCGTACAAATGACGCAGCTTTCGTGCTAAGTAATATGTTGAAAGCCAAGTGATCGGCGAGAGCGCATTCGGCATAACTTGCAGAGATGAAGCGCAAAGAACGCCGCCACAACACCGCTCGCGTCTCGGGGGCTCGGGCAATGCCACCTAGAAAAAAATTTCAGGCCTGCTCACTGCCGCCGTGACGTCACACGTCTTGACCGAGCGAGCGAACGCGCGGGAGATAGTGAAGCCATTGCCACTATCGTCCCCTATGAAATGATAAAGCGTTCGCGGCTAGTTTTACATGCGTAACAGCTTTATTTTGCCTTTTGCGTCGGGATTGGCGCTGGCTTAAGGAATGTGTTACGCTTTAGAGTCTTTGGTGATTGGTCTGTAAGCGACTTATTATTCCACTTAAAAATAAGAAAAGATTGTGCGCTATCGAAAATGTGACCGATTTATAAATGCGAAGGTTGATGGCCCCGAAAAGTGACGACATAAATAAGGCAAGTTTGATTCATACTTCATTCTTTATTAGATGCGAAGTATCTTAAGGCGGAGCTCAATCCGGTGGTGGTGGTGGTGGTGTGCGGCGTGACCACCCTTACTGCGCATGCGCATACCCTCTCCACAACCTCCTCTCCACTCGCCCTCTCCCCTTCCCCTTTCCACTTCCCATCTCCCCTTCCCCTTTCCACTTTCCCTCTCCCCTTCCCCTCTCCACTTTCCCTCTCCCGTCCTATCTCCACTTTCCCTCTCCACTTTCCCTCTCTCATCCCCCTCTCCCCTCCCCCTTTCCACTATTCCACTGAAACGCGGGCTAGACATGCCGAAATTCTCTCCTGCGCAACGCCGCGATGAGCTCGAGTGCATGCGCGTCCCCTCCCCTTCTCCCTCCTCTCCTACGCTGCCCCCCTCTCGCCCGCCTGTCGACCGCGTTCCCCGCTCGCCCTGTGAGAATTAACGGCCGGGCTAGATGGAAGATACGACGCGCGTAGCGTCCTTCTTCGCGTTCCACGACGCGAGGTCGGTAGCATGCCCAACGAACGCCAACGAAACGCGATCGTGCAAGTGCTCCGGCTTCGCATCGCCCCATGGTCCCCTTTAGCGGGAGATGGTGTAATTTTTTTACACACGCACACACGTCACACTGTCCGTAAGATGTGCAGAAACTGTCTCTATTTATTTGGTAAACGAGAAAAATTGTCGGCACTGCGTCCAGAGGTCCAGAGTCAGCCGAGTAGCCCCCATAGGAGCTACTACTCTCCTGCCCGTTCTTGGATCGGTGTACTTGGTAGTCGTCCTTAAGTGTTCTGGCTTGAAATCGAGCTCACACACCTGAAAACCATTTAAGAAAGCGGTTTATCACAGGCTTTCCGCTCCACTGTGATACTTATTGCTCAGTTACAAAACAACAAAATCTATGAGGTGTCTACAGGCATCCCAATTCAGCTGACTTGCAGGAGTACACATTTCAAGGGAACAAATTAGGCGAAGGTGCTTGCGAGACTGGCGCATAATTATAATACCGCAAAAAGTGTTCGGAGCACCGGTCAGAAATACTATGTATACAAAACGCACGACGCCACGCACCGCCACTCCTTAGCGTTTCTCAGTCAAAAGAAGCCCGCGGTGCTACGCGCAAATAGCGAAACGTTTACCGACCCTGAAGGAAAAATCACAGCATATCCACGGGGTGAATGATGATGAGTGGGGCGAAGCTACGGAGGGAATCATCTGTAAACCGTGAAACTCTTCCGTGAAATGCGCCCAGTACATAATATAAAGAGTGTGAAACATCGTGTATATATTAAACATCAAACTTTTATTGTACTGTTGGTATACGTGGTCCCTTCATTATCACTTGTGATCGGTGAAATGCAAGGAAGAAGTCCGCTCCCGAGCGCCAAGAGCGACCGCATTCCCCGCTCGCCCTGTGCGAATTAAAGGCAAGGCTAGAGGGAAGACAGGACGCGCGTTCCACGACGCGAGGTCGGTAGCATGCCCAACGAAAGCCAACGGAACGCGATCGTGCAAGTGCTCCGGCTTCGCATCGCCTCATGGTTCCATTTAGCGTCCCAAAACCAAACATATTGCTCAAGGTGTGCCTTGCGTTTTTCGTAGAAATAATTTCTTTATCATGTACATTAAGACGAAAAGTTGAAAGCTCACTAGAGTGTATCGCCCGCAAAGTATGTCTTTTAGTGTGATTTAACTCTCGTACGGCAGGGTCCTCGCGCCGTTGCCGGTCCACCTCGCCCGTTGACGATCGGGCGAGGTGGCTACATGCAACTACTACTACTACACTTTAAGAAAAACATCTGGCGTTCTTTCGTTCTTCTTTTACAAAACATCTGGCGTCTTTCGTTGGTTTATTTCATCAATCAACGGCGTTTTGAACAAAATTTTTATTGTTTAATCACGCACAGGAGAAATCTCACCAGGCACTACCTTGGAGGTAAACAATGGCTGCTAATGGCAATGAGAGACAGAAGAAGTCGGCTTTTAGCTAACACTTACACTTCTACTTCTACTAACGTTTCCTACTGGAACATGCCAATGGCTGCTAATGGGGAATGAGAGACAGAAGAATTCGGCTTTTAGTTAACGCGCACGCTGCGAATTTTTTATTGTTCAACAACGCACAGGAGAAATCTCCCACCGGCACCACCTTGGAGGTCAAAGCGTAAGACTTGTTACTCACTACTACGACCACGACGACTACGAGGGACGAACGGGTGCCGCCTTAAGGAGCTTCGCCCCTAAAAAACGCCTGTTCTGAGAATATACTGCCACGCGCGTTTATTGCTCAATTTTTATGAGTTCGGGGTGCGAGCAGCGGAACGCAAAACGCATCTCTCGCACCGCTTGTGAAGTCGCTTGATTGGAGCATGAAGGTGCGTCTACTTCGTTTCGCCGTCGTTTAGCAGCCAAGCTCACCGCGTCTCGGCAAGACGCGCTCGTCAAAAACGGGAAATCTATGCACTCTCAAGAGACGCTACATCATCGCGGGGGTGAGCGTCTGCCACGCTCAGCTAAATGTGCCTTATGTAAAGGCATACGCTAAAAAGTCAGAAGTGCACACAGCATTATTTTATCGAAATAACTGAACGTGTTAGAGGTGGTGCCTTTAAAACATCTGAAAAGCAAGTAGCATAGACTACACATACCTTTGAATCACGGAGAGAATGCATATCGATGTCATCCCGATGAACGGCACGCTCTCATTTCTCTTTTTGGTCGCCTTGGGAGAATGAAACCACTGGAACCTTCGGTACATCGCCAATATCGGCGACACTTGGGCCCACAGCACTGCTCTATTGGGAGAGCTTGCAGGTGTACAACATTCCGTGGACGAAGCACATCACATCACCACGCAGCACTTCACAAACGCAGACCACGGTCTTCAAGCAGACGCCAAAAGAAACACCAGTATACCATGGCAGGCTTCGTCAGGCTTAGCAATCCTGCTCTCTCAAACGGCGTGAGCATGCATGCGCACGTCTACTCAGCAGCAGACGAGGGTCAAAAATGACTGACGTCAGAGGCCAAGCCCGGAGTAGTGAGCAGGACTGAAAATATTCTAGAGGGCGCTGGCTCGGGCTAGTTCGGGCACGTCATGCGCTCGTGACATTGTGTGCGCATGACGTGTTCATGCATATGCGTCACCTGATCCTGCCGCTCGCCTGCCGAAGAGGGGAGGGAAGGGATTTGGCTTGCGAAGGCTACACGGCGCGAGCGGCAAGGGTTTCAAGCTAGCCTCCTCGCATAATGGTTTCGCGCCGCCTCAAAACATTGTTTTTCTCAGCTTCTAACAGACCGATTAGAAAAATTCTTCTGGCATACACTGTTCATTGGGCGCGCAAAAACTTCCAGTGTCTAACTAAAACTCGTTATGTCACCTGGTGAGGGGTCCTATAAACAACTGCCATCGAAGTTTCGGCACGGAGTTTTTGTTAAAACTTCGCGTGAGGTGTTCGAGTACTAGGATGAAAATTCTTGTCCCACCATCTATACCCTTGCCTCCTTCTCTTTAAAGAACGAAAAATAGAGTTTTAATTGCGCACACATACTATGACGAGTCAACGAGAAACGTGCCCGTCCGTCCATCCCTCTGTCAAGTAAGACGGTCATCGTTATGGAGAATAAATGAATATGAAAATAAAATAAATATCCTTCTTGTGGCTGGGTTTAGAACCCACTCCGAAGACGAGTATCTCCCCCACCGTGCTAAACGCCCTTTCTTTCATTCTTTTTTTTTGTCAGTTCACGGTATGTATAAAGCAGATTTCATGAGAATAAGCGATACGCTAACTAAATACACATTAGCGGCCGCCCGTTAATGTGTCGTGACTTTGGCTTTTTAAAATTCCTATAATGCTGCCATTGACTCAATCCTGGCCAGCCAGTCAGGTACAGGCTGTTGCGAGTTCAGCACTTAGGATATCGCTGCATGCACAAGACGAAAAGATACGCGCGTCGGTCGGCCATTCGGGTCACACTGGTAGTCCCCCATTCTTGAGCAGCTTTCTTAGAAAACTCAGAGCCTTTCCACTACTGCGAAGATTGAAGCGATCGAAGCAGTTACTCTGGTGGGTCTGGTATAATGAATATTCTTATAGCGAATATATTTATTTAATATCTAATCAGTAGCGGTCATCGGCGGTCTCTAATCCAAATCATGTAGTACATAAAGCCTGTTGTTTCAAAACAACAAAAATGGCGTAACGCTCGTTTCTTATGCAAGAGACGAAGTATTGTATTTGAGACAAAGTCGTTCACACCTCGCTGACACCTCCATTTTTTTTCGATGTAAGCACGCTAGATTAGTTGAGGTAATCGATTAGCCGAAAATTCCTCTTCCACGTGTCTCGACCGCGTACGAGATCCATATAGAGCTACGGCGTAATAAATGACAATGAGGCACATCCGTGCGACCTTATAATTGGTCACCACCACTCACTGGGCTAAACTCTTGCAAACCGTGAGTATTATCTGAGCCAAATGAGTGCGCTGTGCACGATGTCCAAACAAAATGTAAAATGACAACACTTTGTATGGAAGCTTCGTCAAATTTCGTGGTGGTGGAACAAAAGCCCTACCGATGACAAGGTGTAAAGCCGCCACGGGGTATCGTCGACATCCCAATAAATTAGATTTTGCGAAATTTTAATGTGAAACTCGCATTTCGGTGGTCGCGTGACGCGGCTGCTATGGGAGCGTTCCAGACGCTGACGAATGCTACGCAGAAGGTGCAAGACGACATGGCGATTCCACCCGAACACAATGTTTTAACGAAAGCCGCAACCTACAATAAAACTCTACGTTTACGCATTACTTAACTTTGATAAAACATTCTGACGGGATTTTATATTCATTCATTCATTCATTCATTCATATGACTATCACCATTGCTATCAGTGCGTCTTTTGCTTCAATCTGCGCCTAGCTTTCTAAGGAATTCGTAAGACGTTTAGAGGGTACCATTCTAAGCATTTGTTTTATCTCGTAGTCGTTTACTTAAAAGTTCAAATGGAAACAAAATTACACTTTAGCAGTAGATTTTATTGTGAACGATAAGAATAAAGTTATTTGTATAGGCAGGAAAACTCTGCAATATAACCAGATCAAGCATGGAGGATTTTCAGACTGACTTAAGCTGTGTTCCGTGATATATCCGGCTCCATGGACAGTGCACCCATACAGCTGGCCTCTATGCTTTAATGGGAGACAAGCGAGGAGAACAATGTTTATGTATTAGTGAATTTCCGGTTCGCAACAGGCTCCCCAAGCATCGCTTAGTGGCGCTGCTACGAATAAAAGGTTCGGCATATTCACTAACTAAATAATAACCATTTACTTGTCACAAAATACACTAGCCTCTTGGTAAGTGAAGGTAGTAAAATGCAGGTTAGTGGAACTTGCTACCTAGTTAGTGAGTGAATAATACTAGCTCGAAAGGCTAGTCCATTACTCAGTTGTTAGTAACCGCGCTAGCAACTTACTAACCGTATTAACTCTACTACATTTAGCCAATTAGAGGTTTACGCCGATTTTGTTTATATATGCGTGTGCATTGCCATATCAAGATGATTCTATTACAAAAGTGCATAAAGGATTGAAAAAAACGAAGTGGCATTGTCCTCGTGCATTAACTAATGGCCGCTGTCACTTGTCCAGTTAATGGGGATGGCAATCGCCGGGCGGATTCTAAGGGTTGGCGTCACGGCCCTCCGAAAACGCACCACGAAAGCGCGGACAATTTAGAGTTAGTCCTTTGGTGCGCCAGCGAACGCCGGTTGTGGTCCAAAGACCGAGTCGGAGCCGAGAGTCGATAACACAAACGAAAACGAAATATATTCTCAGTTAAGGCAATACAAATAATACAAACACATGCACACTCGGCTGGTACCAGTTACAACTTCACAATATAATTCAGATGGTGTTTACACAACGGGAGCTAAACAAACAGATCACACGCTACGATTGCAATCGCATGCATTACAACTATTCAACGACCGTTAAAGCCCTGCATAAACAATGGCGTATCCAGTCCACAATACTTGGACGGTAATCGAATGCTTCTGTTCAAGGAAACACTCACGCCAGCTCCAGCGTTGTTCGTCGTAGCTCAACTGTCGTCGTGACTTGTCACGGCTCACATGGTGTCGTCATCGGATTCTTCCAAATCGACGATCGACTGACCGCACACCATCATAAACACGTCTTCTTTGGCTAACGGAGCCACACGTAGCATAACTTCACCATCAGGGCCAACTGACTCGCTCACTCCTTCGCTGACTGTCTCACTGACTTCTCGACCCCTGTCTGCACTACTTCTCGACTCCTCCCTGACCGTCGTCGCACGTTTTAATCCCTTATCCCCCGGTTTCTAGAAGCGTCGGGAGAGTTCTTCGGCGTGCAGTACAGCTAAGGCTAGAGAAAGCTTTCTCGTAGGTTCGAATCGCGGCGGCATCGCTCGGTGCTGCGTCCCCCCTTCCTTCTAGAAACATCCAGGCTTTTGCCGGGCGTTGATCGTGTTGTCTGCTTCTGGCTCCAGTGGGTGAGGAGGATGCGGCGCGCCGGCGTCTTTTGATGTTCTCTTTTTTTTCGTCTTTCGCGCTTGTTGGGCGCGTGGCTCGCGCTGTTCTGTCTCGCAGCTGCTTGAAAGCGGCTGCGCGCGCGCTTTATAACGCTCGTTTGTGACAGCCGCTAATTGCTTAATGTAATTAAACAATTACCATGGTAAGTACACATCACAGCAACATACATAGAGGCATGAATTGATCACGAATGAGAACACAAACGCAAGCGCACACACAGAATAGCAAGACTTTTACGTAGCCGATATCTACTCCAGCAGCGGCTTGAAGACTATAGTATGTATGCTCCCACTTTCGGATAGCACACCGTGTACTGGTTAGCAACCATAAAATTTAGAAGAATAATTGATGCTTTCTACTCATTATCGTGTGCCCTTATATTTGCCTATATGCGTGCCATCACGTAGCACGTAACTTTAATTCTAAGGTAATCAATAAAATTAAAGTTTGTTTAAATTTTGCTAAAGACCGTCACGATTACGGCAAAGTATACTGCGCATCTACGAAAGATGTGGCAACGTGGGTGGCTAGTAGTTACTTAGTTAAAAACACCAAGTAAACTTTCTGGTTAGTGAAGGCAGCACTTTACGACTTTTAGTAACTGCTGGCTAGTAAACAGATTTCGCGAAGGTAGTGAAATAGGCTCGAAACTAGTAAATGCAAGCATTTACTAATCATTTACTAACTTTTTTTTCTAAGAGTGTACTCTTGACAGGCAGCGCCATCTCTGGCAGAAAAATAGAAACTGGGGGCAAGCAACGCGCGTTTTCCCTTCTTTCCAACGCGCTACCGCTCGCTTCCGTGCACGTGCAGAGCTCTTGCGGCGCCTCACAATGTACCGCCTGCAGTGCGGTTTCAAAAATGTATCCCAGCTAGACAGGCATTTCTGAAAGGCAAACGTAATCAAAGGAGAAAGGCTCGTCATTCACGTTTACGGTGAAGAGTAGACGATCGGCGACAACGACGCCCGACTCAACGGGAAATGCAATTCCCGAGTCGCGATTACACCCTGTAGGACCTATACCTCGAAGTAAGTCTCATTTTGTCATGGTAAAGATACATAATGGTCCATATGCACAGCGAAATGAAGCCGTGCACGCTATCGATGTTCTGCGTTGTGGAGTATCTTTTACCGTAGTTGCCTACATACATGGCGTGTCCCATCGCTTGAAGAGAGTGATATCAGAATATGAAGTTAGGGTGGCCTTTTCGGACACAAAGAAGCTGAATAGCATTTGTTCACTTCCTCGGCCGCGTAGGAAAGCAAATCAGGAAGGGAGAAAAAGGTGCTGCCGCATTCACATTGCGTTATGCACCGCATTCACATTGCATTATGCACCGCATTCGCATCAAACACCGCATTCACATTGCGGTATGCGTACGACAGTGTTGTATGAAATGCTGATCAGTTGTGGCCAAAAGTGCATAGGCCTGACCGAGAACTGACTGACTTTGAGTGCATCTTACCTCGTTAAAAGAGCCACCCTACTCCAGTTTCGCATTCCACGTCAAGCAGTCAGGGTGTAGCCCCTATCGCAAGGCACAACAATTCTTTTTCGGTGTAATAATCAATTAATCAGGGAATTAAGAAACGCTTTTCAGATGCGGAAGCACGGAGCCACATGCGTGAGCCAATCTTCGGAGCACCTCTTGGACAATGGAATGATGTTCCTTAACACCAAATAAAGATGTCATCCAACTTGTTTCTTTGAGAGCAATGGTGCTGTTATGTTGTTTCCTGAATGGTAACCGTGTTTCTGTGTTTTTCTTTTCTGTTAGTTAGCATATTTAAGATAGGGCCTCCACTTTTGAATATTTGTTCAAGGTGACAGTGTTGTACTCTAAGAGTCATTTAGATAGCTAACAGGTGACCCGCCATGGTTGTCTAGCGGTTATGGCGCTCTACTACTGACTCGAAAGTCGCGAGATCGAGTCCCTATCGCGGCGACCACAATTCGGTGGAGGCGAAATGCTAGAGGCCCGTGAGCCTAGATTTTGGTGCACGTTAAAGGACCCCAGGTGGTCGAAATTTCGACAGTTCTCAACTTCGGCGTCTGTGATAATCGTATCGTGGTTTTTGAACGCAGAACCCCAACAATTATCATAGATAACTAATATGTAAGAACTGGGATTGGAACAGTATATATTACATGTTTGCTTGTAAGTAGATGGAGGCTTGAAGTCAGCGCCTGCGATGTGTAAATTGTTGATCTATCCTTATCTTTTTGCGCTATTCATCAAGTCGGCATGCAGCTTTACCAGCCTGTCCAAGTTGCCGCTCTTGACAGGGGATCGATCGATCAATCAATCAATCAATCAATCAATCAATCAATCAATCAATCAATCAATCAATCAATCAAAGAAGGAAGGAAGGAAGGAAAATAACTTTATTGGGTCCTACTTTTTTACGCCACTAACAAAGATTGATCGATTGATTGATTGATTGATTGATTGATTGATTGATTGATTGATTGATTGATTGATTGATTGATTGATTGATTGATTGATTGATTGATCATTCTACGCAGCCCCGCTCCCAATGATCAATCAACCAATCAATCTTTGTTAGTGGCGTATAAAAGGTAATAAAATACTGGTAAATATCCAGGAGGAGGTCCGAAGGTCACGAACCAAAGGCGGGGCCTCCTTTGTCAATACACTGGAAAAACTAAATAGCAAACAAGGAAAAGCAAGAGCTTTTTTCAACCGCTACTAGTAACAAACAGATTACTAAACGTTAAAATTAGTACTTATGGAGTTGTACGCAGACAAAGCAATTTAACAAAGTGGAAGGAACTCAGCAGTTATACATTAAATAAACACATTTTTCATTTTCGCCTGAACACATGAATAAACATTATTTCTATTAGATTGCGTGATAGTGAATTCCATAATGAAACTGATGAGAAAACCAACAATAGTGGAACAACAATAGTCAAATGAGTTACGTTAGTGTCTACGGCGACGGCCGCTGAAGGGGAAGAAAACAGGTCAGATGTGGACGTCACACATCGCCAGTAACGCAAGTGAGGTACACGCATTGTCGATTACTGTATTACGTGTGAACGGTAATTCCCAATTCGAAGCCGTTCATGCCACTCGTAATGTGCTTCACCTTGAAGCGTGGTTCTTCACTCATCAGATTCATCACAACCACAGTGCATCTAGGATCAACGAAAGCTTCTACTGCGGGACCACCACATACAAGGGTACTTCGTGAGCAGGAAAGAATCGAAACCTCGCAGTCTTCGATACATGTCGCAGTTGTAGCATGCGAGACGGCTACGGTGAGCTATTCGACTGAACATGCGGGATGCTATGCAGCATGAGGGAAAGTCAACGAGGACGCTGGAGGAAGGGCGACCAATAGGTGTTAAAGGGAGACTAAAGCGAAACAATGAATTGGTTTACATTGATAAAGTGTGCTCGGAGAACTATTTTGTAGTTTATTTCACAATGATAGGTTTATTATTAGAGGAGAAAACCGAGTTCAAAGTTTCATTTTTAAATTTCGCGCCGAACTTTGTAATTCGTGACGTAAAAGATTTGAAAGAGCATTTAACGTATTTTGGCGCCACTGGCTCGTCGAAATTACCACAAACTCGTTATGTCAAGTCTCTGGCCCCCTTCAGAGGACAATGTACTTCGATTTAACCGATTAGGAACTACGTAGGCCCAAGCAGGCGCCGTCAAAAATATGTGACGTCACGGCAAATGGTGCGGGAATTCCAAGGTGGCGTCGCCACCTGTATTTTCTTTTTGCGCGTTTTCTTGCTTATTAAGCGTCTTCTCGCAGCAAGCGTGGTGTTTTTGGTATCGTGGAAGACTACTTTACTAATGCGAGAAAAATCGTTTTGCTCTTTAGTGTCCCTTTAAAACCGCGCCGACTAGACGAAGTGTCCACAGTCGAGTGTGAAGACAGGAAGGTGGAAAAAAACAAGCATCTCATAGTTTTTGCGCGGGCGCGTATAATAAAGGTGCTGATAAGACAGCATTCTTCAGATCGCTGGAAACAAAAAAAATACGCGCTTACCGTAGCTGACAGATACAGATTGTGCAACTATGCGGCGTATACGTATAGCTTTCGTGCCTCATATAAGCCGATCGTGAGACAGCTGCTTACAACTAACAACATGACACCCGAAGTATATACAGGATACAGGAGCTTACCTTGGATCTTATATCTCTAGCATTTCTTACCAATATTTGTTTGTGACCTCGAATTATCCTTTTCAGTGTTTACAGCGCGATCTTTCAACTATTCATTGACCCGTGCATTCATTTATTTCTGAAAGCGTCTATGAATGGCTCTTGGGCGAAGTAATAATAATGTAGTTTTAGTACACGATGCACAGGAGACAAGAAACACACCTAGTAAAACTCCTAAACAGTAGCATACACGGTACCTTCGCCCTCTTAGGAAGAGTGAAAGGACTCTTATCTGAAGGATCACATTACTACTCCTGAGGGATTGAGAATACTCTTTCCGGTAACACTCCTAAGTGCGTAAATGACACACACCGAAGCGTCAAGCTACTATACAACAATTTTAAGGTACTCAATTGACTCATGCTCTAGTGTCGCGCGGCTACTGTTTTAAAACTTGAATTATTCATTTTAAGGAATTCCAATATTGCTTGCCGTTCTACCCAGTGACTGCAAAAGAAGAATAGTTCAATTTTAGCATTATTTTAATTAATTTGTCAAAATAACGCCGCTTTTCCAGCAGAGTAATATAGAAAGCGCGAGAAGATGGCCTGTCATTTCCAATTAAGTTGTTGAGGGAGAACTAATTTGCAAATTTTGGTAGTATTAAAGCAAACTAAAAAGTGTGACAGGGATGTGCATGGTGCGATATGTTATAAAATCAACTGCAGAAATCGGCTGCACGTTTCCGTATTTAATTCTTATGGTTATGGATAAATCAAAAAGCAGTGATGTCTAGAGGCATCGGACTTGTGACATGCTATGTTGTCGCTCCTGTTCAGCGTGAGCAGCCATGAGAAATGGTATCTGAAAAGCGGGGCGTGATGTTGTAATGAGAAAACGGAATTGTAGCAAGAGTTTGCAAAACTCAGCACAATAAGGGATCTGCACATGCATAATAAAAGGTCACAAAAGAGAACAAACGCAAACCGACATGAAAAGGAACACTGTATTTTCCGTTATCGAGCAAAACACAACTTGCAAAATAGTAGCTTTTTTAACATGTCACTTCGTAACGAAGCTGCACCGCAAGACGATGTGATCCTTTCTTAAACAACAAACGAAAAACGAAATCGGTTTAGGCTCCTTTGCGTGGCTGCCACTCACCTATTTTCCTCCGTCATCTTGTCCAAACAGACGGAGTGAAGGAGCGAGTGCCTCGTTGACAGAGTGAACGGCGCTGATAACTTTCCCATCACGAGTGGCGAGGCGACAGACCACTGCGGCACCTTGGTTTCTCTGAGCGTGGCTGTCAACTGAAGTGAAGGGGCGGGAGAGTCGATCCGGGATTCTTGGAATAACTAACACACGCGGACTGATTATTTGGATTTAGAACAACTCTTGGTGCAACGCACCGTAACTGTACAAACATGTGGCACGAGCGTTTCGCTTTGAATTATCTCTCAAAGAAAACACTTTCACGTAAAAGAAAGCGGGAAGCTCGTTTTGCAAGAGGCAGAGGCTACACACGAATGAAAGCACTTCTTTTCTGAAAAATCTCTTAAAAATTCGCTCCCGGAATAAGCCTAGCTTTGCGCCGGCGTATTCCGACACCCAAGTGCTTCTTCCTGTCGTTAGGGGCTCGCCGTAAGCAGTTATCGACCGCGTGTTTTAGAAACGTAACCCATCCCTAAAACCTCGGGTGAACGCATACGAGTGGGAGCGACCGAACGACCCACAGAGCGCGCGGATGCCGTCTACGTTGAAACTGGACATGTCATATGGTAGAATCAGTGGCGTAGACAGGGGGCGGAGCACCGTGCCCGTGCCCCCCTCCCCCGATATCTTTTTTTGCAATGGCATACAGAGGACAAAACAACACTCGACCACATCTGCTTGCCAGGCGCCCACTTCAGATCAAGGAGGTGCCCCGTACCGAAACATTTTTTTTTTTTGTGCGCGCCTGACTGAAATTACCGCACATAGCTTCTTCCACAGTGTATGTACACTCACTCGATTCTGTCATAACCCCGAACGTCATCGCAGATGTAGGCAAACCATGAAAACAGCAAACATAAACGAGGAGAAAAGAGTCCACGGCGGCGGCACCAACAACGCGCGCCGTCGATATTGTAGCCATTTTAACCTTCCCGGCGAGGCGAGGCCAATTTGTCTCATTGTCGCGTACGAGCTAAAAGCATCGTACTATACCTGCACCTCAAACTGCCTCCTTTGAATAAACAAAAAGAACATTACGTTTAGCGCGTCTAAGTGTTCTGCACACAGACATTTTTTTTAAGTTTTCACGTGTGGACGCACGTTGCACTTTCAATGACAATGCATTATCAGGACTAACTCGAAAGCGTAACTCGAAAAGGCATGGTGTACGTTCAGAAGTACAGACACCATCTGCGATCAGCAAGCAATCGCCCTTGATAAGTGACTGCATCGCTTATTTTACGGGAGCTTGTACAACAACGCGCATATCGGCCTCAACTCGATAATAGGCTGTAATCCACAACAGCCCCGCGGACGCAGACTGCCATTGGAAATGGCTGGCAGCGTACCTCCGCAGAGCTGCGGCAGACGCCCACCTAAAGCTGTATAATTAGTGCCTACGAAAGCAGTACACTCACCGTTAACAAGCTCACGTTGTCCGTGTCCCCAACTCCATCAATACGGCGTCCCCCAAGCGTCTTTTTGAGCACAGAGGCTCCGCGCACATGGCGTGACTGCAACCGAAGATACCGCGCTTTCTCAAACACAAAATTATAACACGCGCAACGCACCCCAAGAGACAGGGAAGACTGATGCGCAACGCACACCAAGAGACTTGGGGGGACTGAGAGAGGAGGCCTCGTCGCCAAAGGCTATCCGCGGCACCAGAGCACACAGCGCATACGAACGGCACCGAACGCCAGCCACATGATATGACGTATACGGTGGAGTCTTCATCACGAAAGCCAATCGAAACGCGCTTCATGAGAGTCGAGTGACTCTTGCAGAAATGTAAACTCTCTTTTTCTTCTTCTAGCTTCCAAAATGGGTCAAATGGATAACCGAATAGTAGTGAGGGCACCATGAACCTCCTTTGACTCTTTTTGTTAGAGTGTAGGATGCAGAAAAAATTGAGTGTAACACTGCACAGCAACTATAGCAAAAGTTTTGCAGTAATTCAAAGCCATGTGTGGTGGACTTACACGATCTTTATAAACCACGCCCTATGAAGCAGTTTCTGACCTTGTGTCGTTTAACTCTCGGAGTCACGCGCTTGTGCACCAGGGTCTTTGAGGCCGATTTGTTTGAGGCAGTTAATAGTCTCTGTGAACCATAGCTACTGCTTAACGCAGCTCTGAGGAATCTACTTCGCTGCGTGTTGCAATCGTGGACCCACATGGAATGGAAGTGTTCTTCAGTGGATAGGCCGTTGGGGTGACCATCGTAACTTTTGAAACGCAGAAATGAACATCTAAGTTTGCGTGCATGGTTTCCCTCGCAACTTCCTTTCTGGAAAGCTGCACTGAAGGACGTAGTCGTCGTTTGCAAATTTTTAATGTCAGTTTATCATTTTCATTGGTTTCGCACTTTGTACTCGGAAGATTATGGAAACTCAAAAAGTGTTGTGCGTGTAATGTTTTATGAGAGTATGACTGGATAATTATTTTGGTTGCATGACTAAGCCGTCATCATAGTCTAGCTATTTCAATTTTACAACAACAATTTCTTTCTTCTATTTCTTCCAGTTATATAACTCATCCTGCTTAATCTGGAACAAGCGCTACACGAACTACATTATGGCAATAAGACGGAAAGGGGGGCTAGTTGGTTTGGCTGCATTGTGGAAATTTTGCGCGCACCACATGTAGACACAAAGAAAAAGTTCACAAGGACCAGCGCAGACTAACAAGTTATTAATCTGCGTTGGTTCTTGTGAAGTTTCTCTTTGTGTCTTCGTGCGGTGTGCGCAAATTTTCCACAATACATTATGGCTTTCGTGCTGTTGTCGTGTACGTAAAAATAAAGATAGATGTAAATACATTTGGACTTTTCTTTTTTGCTTTGACACTTGCCCAAACACCAAAGGTCAGTTGCAGCTTACACAATTAACAAATGAAAACAGCTGGCAGTCTGCATCGCTAGGTATGTGTTTGTGTGTATTTGTTTACGTGTGCTCTTTTTTCCTTATGTGAGCTGAAATATACCTAATAGGAAAATGGGAGTAGCCCAGACTAAAGCGAAAGGCAGGTACGCGATACTGGACGTACAGTCCCATCCCATTGCCATCGCTCCTCGCCTGACCCGATATGATCTCTACTTCCAATCTTTTTCCGCACTTTTCCCAACGACCGAACATAATAATTGTCGGAGTTTAACGTCGCAAAAACCACTATATGATTATAAGGGACGCCGTAGTGGAGGGCTCCGGAAATTTCCACCACCTGCTGTAACGTGCACCTACATCTAAGCACACGGGCCTCAAGCACTTTCGCCTCCATCAAAAATGCAGCTGCAGCCGCGGCTGGGATTCGATTCCGCGACCTTCGGGTCAGCAGTCGAGCGCCTTACCCACGGCACCACCGTGGCGGGTAGAAGCCCCGATAAATACTGAGCCGTGCTATCGACTACGGCTGCGGAAATAGTCGTGTTTTCCTCAACTCAACCTCATTTATGTGCGTGTCCTGGTCTTAACTGTAATACGCACGCGTGTCCATCTCTCTTTTATACCGTCTCTCTTTTCGCCCCTCATCCCTTCCTCCAGTGCAGGGTAGCAAACCGGACGTCCATCTGGTTAAGCTCCTTAGTTCTCCTTGCCTCCCTCTCTCAACGATATTAACCAACAACCTTCGAAGTCAGTTGTGACAGAAGGCGTATGAACTGGTGCCAAAAATAATCGCTGGAAGGCATTCAATGATTTCTTATTTGTTTCGATGTCTTTCCGGTTTACTACCTTGTTTGCTGATAATTTTTTTCTTTTTTTTTATAGTCACTACTTTTTTAGATTCGTCGGCTTTCACCTTATTGATGCCCCCATATGCCTGCAGCATGCATTCAACATCTCGGCATTAGTTGCGTCTGTTCACTTCTGTAAGACCATGTTGGCCTTGGACGTATAGAAATAAAGATTAGTGAAGGTTCGGTTGTTTCCTGCCGCGGCAAACAAGCATACCGTCTGATAAGAAAATGGAAAGGTTTGTTTACGAACTGTTGCTCTCGGAGGGTCCCAGCACTTGCTTCGGGGGGGGGGGGGGGGGGCAAGGTCTTCTATGATTCAGTACTCCAACCACAGGAAGACGTGCGGAAATTGCAAGCTCAGCGTATCGTTGTTGCTGATCGCTCTGAGAAAAGTTAGCCAGGCAGTCAGTTTTGACGGCGCCTCCGTGACTGACAACGAGGCAAACCCGATAAGCCGGCTTCTCCTTCAGTCGTGGTAAAATAAACGCATTCACGGCAGCGCCATCCGTTCATTGCGGGCCCCGCCTGATATGCTCTACATGAACTTCGCAACGAGAACGAAACGTGCCGGCAGCAATAGAAAAGAAGCCGCTTCTTTCAGCACTTCATTGGGATATTGTGAAAAGGGAGCGAAGCAGTTTCGACACATCGGAATTACATATTGAAACATTAGCTAGTGCCGTTTAGCCTGGCAAGGTTTAAAAAAGCCACACGGTTGCTTATGCATTTGCCTAAGGCTGCTCGGAGGGGAAAGCCATCATTTTATGCGATAGCAATTATATGGACAGTCTCGGCTGATTTTTGCCGTCGTCGTCGCCGCCGTCATGCACCGTATATGTACAGTACGGTCCACTGTTAAAGGGAACACTCGAATGGGCAACTTTCATTTTCTTGGCCCCTTAACGGCTAGTGGATGCGGAAAGATTGTTTAAACACGTTACTAGTCTATCATAAGGGTTCGGCACTATCAATCACCAGTAGTGTTATGCAAATCTAAGCCACTATGCTTTTGTAGGAGAGCGAAATCCGGACATACCCGAAACGCAAGTGTCCCCTTTAACAGTGGACCCGTCTGTACATGTCAAAAAATATATATATATATATATATATATATATATATAAGTCACAAAGAAAAGTAATTCAGAAAAACTTTCCGACTCGCGGAATCGAACGGGCGACCTCGCGCTTTCAAACGCGCGGCGTTAGACGGTTACGCCACCAACTGTACCGTCTTCCAGTCTGCTAACAGCGAGCTATTTATATACACCATTTCCTTCAGCATGCTTTCCAGGTCACCACATAGATGGCGCGATGTGCGCGCTTTAAAGATCGTCGCCCCGCTCCTGCGAACGCCGTTGCTCTTCTCCCTACAGGGCGTGGTCGCCTTCGTGCGCTTATCTCGAGGAAAGAAGGGGGCGGTCGGGGTGGGGTGGGGGGAGCGGGCGGCTGTATATTTTGTGCTTTCCCTGCGATGTCGGCGCTGAAGTCACAGAGAGTACGAAGGTCGCTTCGCTCGCTGCAGCGGCCGCGTTTGCGAAAGGAGCGCGCTCTTCAAACTGAAATAAGTAACAACTGTGACAGTTAGTTCGCGCTCGTCCTGTGTCTACCTGTTCGTTCGTTTCGTGCGTCCTGCTTTATGTTTGAGCAGTGCGCTTCAAGTGTCGAGCTGTGACGCATGATAGTTCGCGCTCGTCCTGTGTGCGTTCTTTTCGTGCGTCCTTTGGGCTCGAGCGACGCGCTGGCAATTTCGAGCTGCTTTCCGTTCTTCGCGTTACATTCCAATTTATGGCTATCGCATTCATTGCTTCGCCGTTGCGGCGAAACTGTGACTTTTTTTCTCAGTCGATTCCATGGATCACGCCCGGAAGCTTTCCGCCCTCCAACGTGGTCTTGCACTGCCTCTGAGATAGGAAAATTTGGCAGCTTTCTGCACCTCACGTGGTTTTGCAGTGCCTCCGCGATCCACCCACTTTTGACCAATCACCAATGTCATGGAATGAAGTCATCACGTGACGCCACGATTACGTCATGATGACATCACAAATTTCGGCGAAGGGGCGTCATGATTGCGTCATAAGACGACGTCATCACATGGGGATGCTTTTAGGATCACTCGTCTTGACGCCGCCGACGCCGACGGTCCCTCTTCGCGGTTTATGAGGCATCTAAGGCTATCGCCTTAATAAATATATCGCTGTCATTGGGGAATGCAATGTGTGGTGACGATTTCGTACAAACACGTGGCAAGTGAAGAAAAAAACGAGTCGATTGCTTTCAGAAAATATTGAACATTTTATTTACATTCCGGCGAGCTACTAGATTCAGCTCACGTCGAAAAATTGTATCACAGCAATGTTGGTATCACAACCACAGAACACTAACATTTGTGGCTCCAGTTTTCTCGCGGGGTTGAGCTCTTTGGTTTGATTAAACCAACGCTTTCTTTTAACAAACAGCGAGTTATATCCCTTTACAGCCTAGCTAAGAACAATTTCTCGCGGGCGTCGCATTTCTTCACAATCTGCGCATCGGTTAAGTCATCGGGGTGCGGTTAATCCTAGCCGACTTGCGTAGTTTCTGAACACGCGACCTGAAAGTTAGCTCCGAAACATATCTATTGCGTGTCGCTCACTAATCACCAATATACAGCAGATTTCCTTCCTTTCCAAATCGGAAAGTTAATAATTAAGCATCACTCCAGCGCTATTCCTTACAAAGAGATTCACATTTATTCTAGGAGTGACCTCAGGGCGGGTAACGGAAATTTATTTTTTTCGCTATATTCAGTCACGGTTGTCAAGAAAAATATAATCACATTTAACAATTTTTCATCGAACCCGACAAAAGGATTTCTCGAGCTATGTACAGAGCCCTTCTTTTATATCAGCCGGATCACAGGAGGTCTGTATGTATAGTGTGCGCATTCTTTTAGAGGCTTTGCGTAACATCCCGTGGAGCGCAATTTCATCACGGACCTGTACCATGGGCAATTTATTTCCGCCCTGTGTGTTAAGTTTACTTTGGTCGGTTGAATTCCGAAGTTCTTTCCATACAAATACATTTCTAAGCTTTGTTAAACCGAATAAAACTGGGCAAATATAGCATGCCTGCTTAGGCGCCCCTGTGATAAGAGCACGCATCCCTGATCTTTCTTGTGCATTGAGTAACTAGAGCTCAGTGCAGTTCCTGCACACATTTCAGGGACAGTGCTCTTGCATCCACATTACCGGAGCGTTCAAGTGACCCCTTGCGCCTTGGATTACCGCTAAAATGATGTCCTCGCAAAATATGCCTAGAGATACGGTATGCCTTGCAGAATGATGATATAACGCGAATATTAACGGAACTTCCTATTTGTGTGGGAAAACGCTGGGTGTCAAATGTGCCTAAGGGTTGTTAATTTCGATTGCGGTCTTCCGTCTATTGCGGCAGGCAAGGAACAGGGCAAACTGGAGCGTGACAAGGAAGTTGATCCCACCAAGCATCCTGTAGAAGTTGTCGTACGATCCTCCCGAATCCCGGAAGTAACCTGCAACGCAAAATACAGAAATAAATAAGAAATGACGGATGAGAGTTCATCGAGTAGTATTCTTAGGCAATAGAAAAAAGTCAATTCTGTTACGCTCCATCGTACCTGTTAGCCAAGCGGCAGACCTTCCTTAGAACGTTCACTCTCACGCGCTCAGTACCACCACTGTGCTAAGTATGAACGGCTAAGTATTAAGGGTGTATAACGCGCCCCAATTAACTGTATTTTATCAGATCTTTGATTAGGAACAGGTGGTATAAAGGGCAGTATGACTGGGGCCATTACTCCAGAACAGGGGCCCAGCATAGAATTCGATACTCCTGTTTTTCCAATCACACAAGAAGACGGAGGCATAGTGCTGTCGTATGACTGAACTCCTAAAGAAAGCTAGTATGCACTGAGGACGTGAGTGATTTCGTTGGTCAGTGTCGTATTCCATACAAAAGAATTAACGAACAGAAACATGACCTTATTTCTTAGCCTGGTGGTTCCATGGTACCAATTTCCCACAGCCCGCAGTGGTCTTGAACTGCTAGAGCAACCGCTTCTGATGCAGTGGTATTGGGTTCCATTCTAAATGCTGCTGTGGACTCGTTGTTCTCTTTGGTTTTCTATTTTCTCTGTGGGCATCGGTTTTTTTATTTTATCAGTAGAGGTGCCCCCCTACCAGACGCTTATTTGCGTGTGGGTTATCATCTGGAAAGGTGGACCGATAAGGATCTACGAAGTCTCTGGGAGCATTTTGTCCTACCACAGGTTTGTTCAAATGGTATTGTACCTGTGCCCGCCGCTACAGGCACAGGTATAATTGGTTCAAGCGCGCTTCCACCCGGTACTCGGCAGAAGGAAGTCTCTAGATGGTTGCGCGAGCACGAGGCCTGTGGGAAATTGGCGGCGTGGGACCTCCAGGCCTCTAAATAAGGGCACCACTTTTATTACAAATCATTTTGCAAACCACAGCCACGCAAGCTGAAGAAACGACAGTTCCTCGTTAATTAACATCGGCTAACATTGCTCGAAACAGGTAAATGTCGAGCTGAGAAAAACTCCAACAATAAGAAAAGCAATAACAACCAAAGGACGGTGTGCAACGCAGCTACTGTTCCTTCCGTGTACATTGTTACCAGTGAAAACTCCAAACATGGTACTATGCACTGACATAACGGGTGGGCTAATTTGGCAGAGCTTTCCGCTCCGTGCTGCATATTGCCTCAACGGCGGCGAGTCCTTTTCCTCAGTTTCAATATCTGACAGAGAGTATGACCGAAGAAAGAGAGGGGCAGTTAACTACGTGTCTCAATTTCGGACCTTAAACTCACGGAGAGAGAAGGTGTTGAAAGCGAAAGAATGAAAGAGAGGACTGGAATTTTGAGTAGGCGCGCACGCTATTCGACGCGTTCTTTTTTTTACAGGCACGAAGTTGTTTTGATTTCGCGGAATGCAAAACTGCACGCCTGCTTCTCTGGGGCGACGAAAAACGAGCCTGTTAGTCCAAGCTTCTTAGTCTATGCAAAGAACCGATCGCCCAGTTGCCTGAACACAAGCGGAAAGTCTGGTTTCTTGGAGGCCTCCAGTTTCTTGACATCACTGCGCCCTAAGCGCAGATATGTTTATGTATGGGGCAACTTAAGAGAATGAACGGCGATGTAAAAGTAAGAGATAGAGCCAGAAAACAGTTTCGGGCGGCTCCTAAATGCTGTAACAGCACATAAAACATGAAGCTTAGATGCAGATGATCATAGATTAGTTGAAAGACGCAGAAGCTTGCAATGCTGGATGCCTCATAGCCTCGCAATACTCTGCCAATGTGGCCAGGGCGCACACCTCAAGAAACATTTTAGCAGCGCAGAAAAGACACCCAGATTCAGCGCTGTATCGCTGGGTCTTTCTTTGTATTCCGTCTTTTTCTCCTGTTAAAATCTTTCTTAAGTAGGAACCAAATAGACGAAGCACCCGTTTTAGCGCAGGCCTTATTACATTACTTAAAGCATCGTGCTGTGACCACCTCTGCTACCCTACCGCATTCCCTCTGAGTCCCCTTTTGGATTGAATCAAAAACTGCCTAACTCCTCGTATCATACACCCAAACTTCTCGCGAGTTTTCTAAATACGGCCATTTTATTGCGCCATGAAACGTAAGCTTTTTTTTTCTTCAGTCTAGAGACTTGTGGTTTAGAGCGCACCAATTGGATGAACTTGTCAACACTGATTTTTGTGCATACTCTATGGCCAGCGCAATAAGGTTCCATTGTGAGAACCATGGCACGCGTGCTGGTCTTTGAATAAAGTTACGGTCACTGAAAAAGTCGAAAGAATTAGTTTTTTCTGGAATTTGACGGTTCTTTTTTCATAGCGTAAATGACATAGTATTGTTATTCATTTAACTTAGCAGCACTTGACACTTACTTATCCAAGAATACTGACCTAGAGAAATTAGAATACTGGGCAAGACAAGTAGCCTGCGGCAGAAGCCCCAAACCACGATAGTCAAATTTTTTAAGACACACTGCAAACAAAAACCTCTAACGATAAAGGGACGTGCAGGATGCAAATGAAAATTTAGAAAACATATACCTGTGAGATAAAGGCTTCTGATAATCTTGATTATGTTAAACACATGCGATGTATTACTCACGTTCAGAACGTACTGCGAGGGGCGAGTATGCAATTACAAGATCATTACGCATTCAAACACTCTGGTTATGCACAGTTGGTGAGCGCTCGCGGTATGTATATATGACTTGCGTTTGTAATTGCAAGGGCAAATAACATGCATCATTACGTTAAAATACAACCTCACTTCAGCATTTTGAACCTGACATCTCCTCAGTAGTGAATAATTTTATCGAGCACACGAACGTTATGCCTATTACACTGCTTGCATACCGCTGTTTCGAGAGACCATAAAACGATACTTAGATGCTTAAAGACAAAACTTAGATCACCTTAGTCTCTTGCAATTGCATTTTCGTTTTTGTCAAAATGAAGCGTAGTTGTAGTTACCTAATCACTTACCAATGATTTCTGGGCTGGCCAGCGATAAAGGCATTATCGCCAACCCGCTGATGCCCCAACAGGCTGCGGTGCGTTCAGTGCCAACTTGATCGGCTATGACAACGCACTTGACGCACCTGATGAAGCCCATTGCCATGCCATGTATCGCAAGGAGCAGGGCAAGGCCACCGATATCCGTCATGTGAGGCAGCACCACCAAAGAGACGGAGGAAATTGCGAAAGTGACCACATAGAAAGATGAACGGCTGTAGCTCAGGTTATCGGCTATCACCGGTAGCAAGCCGCTCCCCAGGAATTGCCCGAGAAACCACAATGTGACTATCTGTCCGCTTGCCTCCATGCTTAAGTTCATATCTTGACCATATTCCACAGCCGTGGCAAGGAACACAATTTCGGTGTAATCGCCAACCACAATCGCAAAGACCAAAACATAAAATGCTCGTTCTTTTAACAACGACAGTACGATTTGTAGTGAGCGGCTTTGATTCGGCGTTATCGTCTCATCTCTGGGAATGTTTTGTTCTAGCGCAGAAATCGCCGTTGAGATTTTCTGCGCTTCTTGTGAAATGAGCATATTTTTGCTCACGGCGCTCGAGGAATTGCTCAGCGAATTTTCCATGCTGTATTCTTGCTTTATTGGGGCGGGAAGTGATTGCTTTTCATCTAGACAAGGCAGTTCAATTGAAAATATTTTTCTACTTGTTCTCCGTACAAACGCAAATTCAGGCTTGCGTTGCGGGCCGCCTTGTATTTTACAGGAATTTACCTGATGTACGGACCGTAGTAACACACCTTTCTTCGAGCATGTTATCTCAGAGGTAGCAACAATATTGGCGACAAACGCTGACGCCTTCTTTTTCAGGAAGGACGTAAACCTTATCCGGTGGGCTTCCTTCAGAAGCATAGAAAGTGGAACAGCGTGCATGAGTATCCCGCCGAGGATGACCAACGCTCCAGCGAGGCCATAGGTCCGCTCGAGCCGTGACAGCAGGGTTTGTCCCGCCATGCCGGCTGCTCCCTGAGCGCAGCTGATGAAGGACTGGGCGGTCGCCCGGTACTTGTCGAAGAACAGCATCGTGTAGATTGAAGCAGATGCCATGAAAACTTTTACTGCGAAACCTGAGAATAAGATATTCATATCTAAGTCAGCGAATGGCACAAAGCTTTTGCAGCTCTATTTATGTCAATGTGTCCAACGGCACTGAGTTTATCACAGTACTAGAAAATTACCGGTATTAGTAGCTTTCTGCTGCAGCTATGTCAAGTTGTCATTTTGTTGAAAGTAATTGACGGGTGAAAATGATGGACACAGTGATGAAAATAGTACCCGACGACACGAATGCCGACAGCCGCAAACGCAGGCAAACGTGAAAGCTGCAAACGCCGAAAAAGCACACCAAAGTTCGATGGATGCTTACACAGACACGCAGAACGAACTAGCGAATCTCACGGTTGAGGCTGGAGATACACTCTAAGAAAAAAAAGAGTATGCGTGACTCTTTTCGGATAGTTCTGACTTGCCACGTATACGACTCTCTTTAAATAGTCACGGTGACTCTCTTGGTGGGTCAGGGTCGGCTCGCTCTAGGAGAGTCCCCTGATCCTCTAGGAAGAGTGCAAAGACTCTTATCGGGAGGATCACGTTACCACTTATAGGGAGTCAGACGACTCTTGCCGGTAACGCTTCTAGGGTGGTCAAGGGACCCACACCGAAGCATCAAGCGACTCAAGTATTTTAAGCTACTCATTTGATCCTTGCTCTACTTTTGCGCGACTACTGTTGAAAATAGTGGAGTATTCATTTTAAGCAAGTCCAATAATACTTGCCGTTCTGCCCAGCTACTGTAAAAAAAGAATTGTTCAGTTTTAGCATTATTTTAATAAAACTCGTCAAAACAACACATATTTTCCAGCAAAGTTATATAGAAAGTGCGAAAAGATGGTCTGTGATTTCCAATTAAGAAGTTTGGGTATTCCTCATTTACATGCTTCTATGAGTATAGCCAACCAAAATGTGTGACTGTGATGTGCACAGTGTCATATGGTGCTAAATGAACAGCAGAAATCGCCATCATGTTTCCATATTTATTCCTTGTGATTAAAAATAAATCAAAAAGTGGTGACGGCTTGAGGCATCAGACTTGTGGCTTGCTAGTTTGTCGCTCCTGTCCAGCGTGAGCACCATGAAAAACGGTATCTGAAAAGCAGAACGTGATATTATGATGAGAAAATGAAATTGCAGTAAAGGTTTGCAAAACCTACACAATAAGTGGTTCACACAGACATAATAAAGGCTAACAACAAAACAACAAATGCAAACAGCCATGGTCAGGAACCAAGTTTTTTGACGTCGAGATCAGACATCATATTCTAGAATTACCGCACATAGCTCCCACAATCACGCACACTCACTCGATTCTGTAATAACGCCCAACGTGATCGCAGTGTATGCAAACCACGAAAACAGCAAACAGAAACGAGGGAAGAGTGCACGGCCGCGGCCGCACCAACGCGCGCCGTCGAAAGTCTAGAGCTTTTTCACTTTACCGGTGAAGCGTGTCCAACTTGAATGACCGCGTACGTTCTGGAAGCACCGTAGTATATCTGCACCTCAAACTACCGTCTTTAAGCCAACAAAAACCATTATATATAGTGCGTCTGAGCGTTCTGTACACAGGCATTTTTTTTTCACGTTCCCACGCGCCGAAGCACGCTACACACTCAAGGTCGATGGAAATGTTATGAAGTAGACTAAAGTGCATCTCAAAACGACATCTTGCACATTCAGTAGCGCAGACACAACGTGCGATCAGCAAAAAATGACCCTTGATAATTGTTTGCATCGCTCACTACAAGGGAGCTTGCACAGCAACGCGCATAGCGGTGGCAACTCGTTAACTGACAGCTTTAGTTGGGCATCCGCAACAGCCCTGCGGACACAGGCTGCTGTTGGAAATGGCTGGCAGATAACTTCCGCAGAGCTGCTGCAGACGCCCAGCTAAAGCTGTATAATTAGTACCTACGAAAGCAGTACACTCACCGTTAACTGGAGCCCGTTGTTCCTGTCCGCAGCTCCAGGACTATTCCGTCCTCCAAGCGTCACCGCGTCACTTCGTGCACGGAGCCGGCGTCAACACCAACACCACCGAAGACGCGCATGAACAGACACACAACCCGCGCAACCAACACGCAACCCATTCCAATAGACGAGGAGACAGAGAGGAAAACAGAAGCGGCACGCCACCCCGGCGCCGTTGTGGCGCGTTGCCTCGCCTCCGTCGTCGAGCCAACGCGCCACAACGGCGCCAAAGGGCAAGCGCGCGATATGTATGGCGTATACGGCGGCGCCGCCAATCGAAACGCGCTTCAGGAGAGTCCCGTGACTCCAGTCGAATTGCGAACTCTCTTTCTCTGCCTGTACCTTCCAAAAGGGGTCAAATGGACACCCAAAGAGAGTCACGCGGCCGTGACCCTCTTTTGACTCTTTTTTTTCTTAGAGTGTATAGATAGCAGCTCAAATGGGTGGGCGAGCCAGTCTTCCACAAGCTTAATTGTACAACGAAGAAATAATATGATTAAACGGTAATTTCTTGGACAGACTCAGGAGTGTGCATGTCTGACGCGTGGTGCTGTCCTTCCTGACTATGGCAGCTTACCTATGTGTATGCCATCTTTTTCATTGCATTGCGAGCTGTCTGTAGATATTCGGCGTTCTTGTTGTCTCGATCCTTTCTCTTGTGTCCTTGATTGCACGCCTCGCTTTTTAAGCTCGATAAATCTAAAAAAAAAAACGAGTTTGACTTTCTACCGTTGACGTCGTCACCCCAACTGCTCCTCTCTATTGTACCGAGTTTCTGTAGCCCATTTCCCCCCACATTTATGAATAGTAAAAGACAATATTTGGGTGACTTATAGTCTTGAAGAAAACGAGGACGTTTTATTGGTCTTGAGACTTCAAAAGCTTCTTCCTTAAAGGGGTTTATAACGGCCTGGCATAGAAGCATCGCAGTGTTCCCTCTGGTGCGAAACATTCAGTTATAAGATACTCAAACTCTGTCATAAGCCTCGGGTATTATCGGCTTTCCAAAGACAAAAAAAAATCGGCAGATCTCGCGCCTTGTGGGCATCGGTTTCATGCGAAGCAGTCAGCGAGTAATTCTCTATGCTGCATTGAAGGATTTGCTCAGAACAGTTTAGATATCGCTGTGCATTAAAGGTATCGGTTTCACTATTTTATTACTAAGCAAAGAACAGCTTTGTGTGCCGCAGGTCAAATAAAAACTATTTGGGTGAATCATGTGAGTGCAATAAATTATTTTAGGAGCGGAATGAAGACAGGGTCCTGAGGATTAGCAGGTGTTTATTACTACATATGCGGCCACGCGCACACTTCATTCAGATAACTCTGACAAGTGTGCTTGTAGGCGTTCGGAGATGTTTATAACGCGGCTATATGAGCCCCTGTGTTAACTACATCTCCGGCACTGCATACATCTTATTGTTACAGGCTTAAGTTCCCGTTAGTTAATTGCAGATGGACACACGCGCCGTCTCTATTTAAAGTAATAACCTAGACACCTTTATTAAGCGGGTCATTGCTTGCAATACGCCCCAGACGATATGCTCAGTCAACTTTGATTACCATATAAAAAAAAGATTGACAACCTGCGCCATTCGTTCTCGTAACCAGTTTTCAATTGTACATATTTCGGTTTCTATTTCACAGGAATTTTAATGTATTCATCATCATTATCGTCATCATCAGCCTGTCTACGCCCACCGCAGGGCAAATGCCTCTCCAATGTTCCGCCAATCAACCCGGTCCTGTGCTATCTGCTGCCACGTTATAGCTACAAACATCTTAATCTCATCTACCCACATAATTTTCTTCCTCCCCCTCACGCGTTTGCCATCTCTTGGAATCCAGTCAGTTACCCTTAATGACCACCGGTTATTCTACCGACATGCTACGTGCCCTCCCACATGAATGTATTATATACGGACAAAAACCCAACTTCGATATATAAAACTTGATTGTGGATGGAAAGAAGATGGCTTTTGAGGGCTCGTTTTCTTTGTCAGACGCATCTAACTGAGAACTAGCACAAAATAATACCAAGAAAAGTATAGGAGATGTTATTTCTAGTAATTAAGATATAAATGTGAAGAAAGTAAAGTGGACGAAAATAATAATAATAATAATATCTGGGGTTTAACGTCCCAAAACCACGATATGATTATGAGAGACGCCGTAGTGGAGGGCTCCGGAAATTTCGACCACCTCGGGTTCTTTAACGTGCACCTAAATCTAAGTACATGGACGAAAAGATAACTTGCCGCCGACAGGGACCGAACCTGCTCTACCACTGAAATACTAGAAATAACATCCCCGATATTTTCCTTGGCATTATTGTCTGTTATTTCACATTTAGATTGAGGAAAAAAATTCGCAAAAATAAGATTATACGTGGATCGCCTTAATATCATTTCACTTGAGAGCAAAGGCACCGTACTTCCTGACTAGTGATCATAATTCTTTGGGGTTAACGTCCAAAAACGCAACTATATTATGAGGGACGCAGAACTGGAGGGTTCCGGAAATTTTGACCATTTGGTGTTCTTTTACGTGCAGCTTTCTCTAAGTACAGAGCCTCTATCATTTCACCTATGTCTAAATGCGGCCGACGTGGCCGGGATTTGATCCCGCGTCCTTCGGATCAGAAGTCGAGCACCGTAACCATTAGACCACGGGGTTGGTCTTCCTGGCTACAGGCCATTGACAGCTGCTACTTTGTCTCACACGTGTTTATGGCGAAGCAGCGCGCCAGTGAAGACACAGCATTTCGGATCTTGTCCTAATCAAATGTGAATTTTGTGCAGTCTGGGCGCTCCTTGTGCTTATGTGTCGTCATGTCTACGTAATACGTGCGAAAATTTTTCCGACGACACTGCGGAGAACGACGCAATATGGAATGTATTTTAGCATGCAGGCCTTAAAGATTACAGTCAAGCGCGACTGTATTGAACTCGGCTAAATCGAATTATTCTTTACATCAAACTATATTCGAACACGACAATGCTTTAACCTCAATGCTTGGGAAAGTTTACGGCTACATCGAACAAAAATAGCCGGAACACGTGAGATATCGATCATCGGGCTGTGCGAAACGCGCCAAGAAGTTGGTTTTTTTTTTTTATTAAATGTGTTTAAGGAGAGGGTTGGTGCCTGTACATGGCTCCGGCTACTCCTCTTCCCTTACTTATAAATTAGCGTCACGAACTTATAAATAAAAGTATATTCACTCA
Source organism: Rhipicephalus sanguineus (assembly GCF_013339695.2). Taxonomy (NCBI): domain Eukaryota; kingdom Metazoa; phylum Arthropoda; class Arachnida; order Ixodida; family Ixodidae; genus Rhipicephalus; species Rhipicephalus sanguineus. Next base: position 110,446,446 of record NC_051179.1, read on the forward strand.
CGGCAACGTCCTTTTAAAAGGAACGTTCTCACGTCATGCATAAAAGACACGTGTCGACAACGATGCTCACACACAAGACCCACAAGAAACGTTCGCACTTTGCCGAAGAGTTCATCTCACAGGCCTGTGTATGATGCGACCACACAACAGTCACTGGGCCCTTGCCCACACTTTAAACACAGCTGTCTTGAATCCCAAGAGGCAAGCGAAACATGTGACCAGAAATATCTCAATGTGAAGAATAATGACAAAGGTTAATCAGTGCCTTTTTGATATTTCCGACTCTTCTAAAAACTGTACTAGGGCGCGTGAAGCAACGTTTTGAAAAGTTTCTGTTGGCTTTCCCTGAGATAAAGTTGGCTTTTTGTGACTGACGGGAACGTTCCCACATGCATTTGGGAGAATGAGCGGTGTAATTAGGATGGCCGTATCGATACTGCATTGCCTCACCTACCATCCGCCACTGCGTATAAGACCCACCGCCAAATGCACACCGTGCAAAAATAAGCACTAAATAAACAATCCCCGTGTGTTGCCGTAAGTTGCCTTCTTTGCAATAATGGTGAAGCAGTTCCGTCAAGCCAACTTGCGCGCCAAAATTTGCGTCGAAAATACGGAAAATTCATTAAAAGTTTGATATCGAATTATACGATATATAGAAATAATTCCCGCTTTTTAGCGAGTTTTTACACACGCGTCTTCGACTGTATTACTTTGTAGAAACTGAATCTCTTACCATAAGCTCCGCCGAAAACGATGCTCAACCATATCACGTCTGGTGCGAATGCAGACGCAACGACAGATGCGCTGGTAGCGGCGGCAGCCATGAGGGCGATGTGGGAGAGGCTGATGCGTCGCTGAAGGAAAGCTATTGCGAGCGCTGTAGTGATGAATAACAAACGATGGCAAGATATGTAAAGGCGAGAACGTTTTTTTTCTTCACGAATCAGCATTATTTCAAAAGTCTACAATATGGTAACACTCCTCAAGTTTATTACAGCCATGCGCATTTGCCATAAAGGTCCGGGTACCACCGATACAACACGAAGACTAATCGTGCACACAGCGACAGAGGGAGGGCGTTTCTGGTTCGTATCACTATGATTTATTTATTTATTTATTTATTTATTTATTTATTTATTTATTTATTTATTTATTTATTTATTTATATTTTTAAGCATTCATTCACTTAGCAGACTCCAAAATTTAGGAAAGCAATTTTTCGGTAGACTTCCTAGCGAACACCATCCTATAACAGACCTCTAACAACTTGAAAACGTATTTTACATGTGTAACTTAATTGAGGACATTCTACGTATTTTTGAGGGATTTTTGTCACGTTTGTGTTTTGCCTTGACTCAGAGAGTCTAAGTCGACTCTTTCTTTCGAAACAAAAAGATGTACGGACGGAGGATTCCCGTTTTCCGTTTCTCGTTTGTCCATCTTTAGTATATTATATGCATATTGTGCTGTTTTTTGCTATGTACATTTGTGGACACGATATCAACCACGTGAGTAGTCTACATCTTCTAAGCTTGCACGCTTAACAGGGGTTCAAACATACACATTGCAAACTTTTTTTTTGATCGTGCTGCCATTCATTCGTTGCTCTTGTTGTAACTTATATGAACCGTATGGGAAGCGAGGGGGGGAGGGGCGACATATTAGATTTCGTGCTAGTGGCGCAACATCTTGTATTGAGCTTTGAAGGAGACTCTGAAACTGCAGCTTGTTTGTAGATCAGTTCGCAAAAAAACCTCGCCGAGAGTGTTGATTTCAGTGTTGATTTCAACCTATCTGACAATATTGATTTCAATTCACATACTCGCATAGCGTATTGCACAATGCCGTAACAAGCGAACCTTGTTATATAGAAACATTGCAAGATGTATCGCAACAACCTCTTACACTACCTTATGATGGCTGCTGGCATGCTGCAATCTTTAGCATATTTCGCATGGGAATACTCATTTGTTACCTGATAAGTTGCTGCTCATAATGAAGGCGCTTTCTACCCAAGACGCCTGTTCCCGGGTGGTCCCGAACTTCTCCATGATGAGAACGAACAGGAGGCCGAAGCAGGTGAATGGCATCGTCAAGAGGAACGTTGCAACTGCGGCAAGCAAGGGCACACACCAGGCGCTGTCCATGTCTGGAATAAAGCAGATGCGGTATGAAAACAGAGAGCGGTGTCTTACGTTCTCACAAAAAAAAAATCCGGGTAAGAAGGCGACCTCACTTTCCTACAATATTGCCACGTTAAGCACCGTGGTTTATTGACGGTAATAAAAGCGTCTGTAGCAAAAATACAATCCGCATATTTGTATTATGACGGATGTACTTGCGCCGGGCAAAAACCGCTTATACGCAAAGCACAGAGGTAGTGGCGAGCGCAGGTATCATCTAGCATCGAAATCTGATCTACGGAAGAAATAGGCCGGCGATTTATGCACGACTCGCAGCACATTCCTTTGTAATCGCCGCTGGTCGCTATTATTCAGGCGTTACCATGAGTTGCACATACGCAAATGAGTGTACTTCAATCAATTTGTTGGAATCTGTTGTTCGGAACAAGATGTCTCATTACTTTGGACACCACTTAACATCGCTTCTAACAATAAATACTGCAACTTCAAACAAACATATTCCTGAACTAGGGTCTAACGCAGTTCCAAACACAATCAGTTTCACACTCACAGTTACGTTTCGTAGTTGATGAACTCTACGCGACTTTAACTTTATCTTGGGTAATTTGCTCCAAGATCACTAGAGGCGATTTGCAAAGTACGGATATATATAGCCTGGTACTAGTTAATGGCGCAGGTATATTAGACACGAAGTTCACGAATAAATGCAAGAGCGTAATCTAAAGAAGAATCTGCGGCCACAAGATGTTGAGAATAAATCCTCGTCATGGCAATAAAGTTGACCGCCAAGCGCATACCCGCGTGGTGTAATTTGGCGTCAGAGCTGTGAATGATCACATAACATCATACTCCTTTCATTTACATCATAAGCGTGCGCTGCGGAGGTAGGGGGGGGGGTGCCCCCCTAATCATTCAAAGGGGCGTCAATACTGCCTCACAGCTTTACTGAGTGAGACCTTTCAAATCACTTTGAAATGGACAAAGTTATGGTATACGCATGTTTATTGACGATAAAGTGACCAAGGGTCCCTGATGTTACATTCGACGATGTCTTTACTTCCCACATTTATCAGCTCGTCATAGCTTCATTTTCAGCTTTGCGTGCATTACGGAGCTCACTTGCTTTCACACTTGATAAAAAGAGTGGGGGAAATGGAAAACACTGCGCACGCCTATGACTTACGCCATATCAAAGTTGGCACAATTCCTTTGTGACGAGGAACACACGGGCGCACGCGATAGTTAACCAGCTATTTGCGCTTCATCTTGAAAATTTTCTATCCTTGTGTTTGGAGCATATAGCCAGTAAACAAGCAATACTTATGCATGGGTGAGATTAACGGTTTTTTTTTTTAAACGAGAAGCATTTCTTAGCGAGCCCAAGGCAATTTGAGCGCTTCTATCTACGCATCTATATATCCTTCGAGCCGCCTACGTCTGCGTGCTCTTGTTATCGCCTCCTTAGCTTCGTGTAGACGAAACGTGGCATGGGAGGGTCAAAGGGTTCGACAAGTATGACTGTCCGGTTATGACATGAATAACGCGAAAATCCTGTCGCGGTCGTCAAACCCTTTTCTCTAGACACGTGTGCCCCACACCCGTATAACACAGGCCACGGTATGCGGGTATGCGCCACAGCTCATTGACAGTTTATATCTACCCAGGAACGGCGAGAAGAGACATTGGTAAATTAAATGCGAGAACCTAGAGAAAAATCACAGCATATCCACGGAGTGAATGATGATGAGTGGGCGAAGCTGCGGAGGTTCATCGGTAAACCGTGAATCTTCTGTGAATTCTGCCCAGTACATCATCACCGACGTGAGATCGGGCGCGTTTATACTAAAGGTTCGATGAGTTATGACGACTTGCAGCTCACTTTAATTTTACATGTGCGCTGTGAATTTTCATTGTTTAGAAAACCATTGCTTTAGAAAAATCTGGCGTCTTTCGTTAAGCAGCTGGCGTCTTTTCGTTTTGCTTTAGAAACATTTGGCGTTCTTTCGTTTTGCTTTTAGAAAACATATGGCGTCTTTCGTTGGTTTATTTCATCAATCAACGGCGTTTTGAACAAAATGTTTATTGTTTAATCACGCACAGGAGAAATCTCACCAGGCACTACCTTGGAGGTGAACAATGGGTGCTAATGGGAATGAGAGACAGAAGAAGTCGGCTTTTAGCTAACACATACACTTCTACTTCTACTAACGTTTCCTACTGGAACATGCCAATGGCTGCTAATGGGGAATGAGGGACAGAAGAATTCGGCTTTTAGTTAACGCGCGCGCTGCGAGTTTTTTATTGTTCAACAACGCACAAGAAAAATCTCCCACCGGCACCACCTTGGAGGTCAAGATCTGGGGCCGAATTCACAAAACGTCTCGTTCGTAAGTGCGTTTTCCTATTGGTCAGCCGGCTTCGCTAATGATATGTCTCGAATCGTGATTGGCTGAAATATTCTCTTGCGGAAATTTTTAGCGTAAGATGTTTTTGTGAATACGGGCCCTGGTACTAGCGTTACGACTGGTTACGCACTACGACTACGACAACTACGAGGAATGAACGAGTGCCGCCTTAAGGAGCTTCGCCCCTAAAATTGACATCGGCAGTGTTGACCCGATGACTGCAAAGAACGAAAATCAGGATCCCAGCCAGGGTGTCGGAACGGAACGAAAACCGAAAACGAAAAACAAAAAAAACAATATTTTTGACCGGAATGAAAACGTAACCGAAACTTTATCTCTTATTTCATTCCGGAGTGAAACCGTAATTTTTTTAATCGTTTTTCGGTTCACGAGAAAACTTCGCAATCCGGAACAACTGAGCTCATGCAACGTGAGCAGTTATGCATATCTAACGGTACAGTATTAGCGCGTACCTTAGGCAGGAATTCCAAAGCAAAGATATGTTGAAATTCTGTGAAAAACGAAACTAGTGGCAACCAGACATGTTTATATTAACGCAAGTGGACTTTCGCGCGCCTGCCACGCAGGCCAGTGTGGAGAGGGCATTGTCGGCGCTGAAGTTTGCTACAGCGAAAGCTGTTCTGAGGTCACAACAGCTGACTTTTGCACCATAGCTGTCCGCCGCCGCCGGTGTCCGTGACCGGTATTAAGAGATATAAGAAAAAGTTAAATGAGAAAGAAATTTCTAGGTTTGGATGGGATTTTAACCCGCGCCCTCTGTGTGGCAGTCGGGTCGTCCACGAGAGTGCTACGCTGGTGCTTGTAACTCCTTCACAAAAACACTCCTTACAGGCGTCATGTCGGGTATGGAATCGCGTTAACATACACTCATATAGCGTGGCAGAAGAGGAAAATAACATCCAGTCATGATACAATGCTAATAGCGCAAAGAGTGTGTGCTTTAATGCTTCCCACCAGTGTTGCAGAGTTGCTCCACCAGAATTGGAATGACTCCAGAATCATTCCACATTTTCGAGACCGCGGAATGGAATGGGGACAACGCTTGGAGGAATGGAATGAGAATGGAATTAAGCACATTTTGCATGAAATGGAATGGGAATAGAATTACGTCTTTTTCCGAAAATACAGCACGTTTTCGTCTACGTCCTGTTTTTGAAACTTCAAACATTAGTAAGTCAGACCCTCGAAATTAACAATAAAGCAGTATTTTTAAAATGGCTTGGCTAATTACAAGCACGGTACATGTTTAAGCAACGCGCCTACTACAAAGCGAGGCATAAGCTAGTGCACAAACAAATGCATTGTCCCAGCAGATACGAAAGGAGAAAAGAAATTATTTCTGCGCGTTGGTTCCCGTTGATACCCCCACACGAATGTGGCGAATACTCTATGCACAGCCTGATCTTTATCTCACGAGCAGTTTAGTACCTGACACACGTAAATAACCTTTGCGACAAGGAAGACATTGCATACCTGTGCACAGGCGAACACAGAAATTTTATCCTCACCCCGTCTATGCTTGCGAGGCGCGCTTGACAAGCGCGAGTGCTGACGAGCAGTGCGGCCCAGCGTTCCGTGTTCGATGCAAAGGCACAAGGTGCCCGAGCGGTGCACTGTTCCAACTAATACCACCAGATCTAGAGGGTTTTCTTCCCCGTTATCCAAATCTTAGTTTTCTTCATATTCCCAACCGCTCGAGAAGCGTGGCAAAACTGCTTAGTCTTCTTGAATACCACTTTTGTCAGCAAAAAAATACGTTATGTCGTCATTTTAGCATTAACACATTTAGGCTTAAATAATATTAAAACACCATCATTCGTTCAAACGCGCTGACCATGCAAATACTATAGGTAGCGGGAGAACTGCCCCTATGGGAATTAGTAGTGTAGTCGTACTGCACGCGATATGTCACCAAGCTACTATCCCTCGACCTTGGTAACGGGTTTTGCGTACTTTTGCAGTTCTTATTGCATCTGATGGCATCAGCTTTATGGGGCGTTCATTCTTAACTCGGTAAAGCTATCAAGATGCCTTTCCTGTGTTGAAGAATTTCAGGAATCTAATTGAGCTGCCCGGCCATTCCCAGAGTCCGAAAACCCTGCTTTCCACCCACTGCAAAGTGCTCAGCCATAATACTTCATCATCATCAGCCACAACACAAAGTGCACATAATGTCTTACAGATGTGTAGCGGGTACAACGATTCTCCGAAGAATGACGAAAAATGGCATAGTGGAACTTCGCTAACTTCAGAAAAATTGCGATGTTTTATGGCGAAGTGGGTACCTTGCATGTGTAGTTGCCCCAAGAGACTCCAAGATGGGCTCCACAAAGTCCGTTCTACCAGCTTTCGCTGTGACTGTGCTGCGTATTCCGCACAGGCCTGCTATCTTTCTATCAGAGCAGCGGTCTCGCACATCAGAGAGTACACTCAATGACGTGCTGCTTCTGAGATCGTGCTCATTCCCTTGACACAAAGCATTGACCCACTAAAACAATTCGTATTTGTCTTTTGAGAAAATAAGTACTATGACTTTGAAATTGATACTCGTTTGTGCTAGTTGGTAGGAACACGTAGTACATTTACTTCCACTCCTGTGAAGAACGCATAGAGTAAAATATACTGACTTTAAAGGAAAAGCTCCCCGTAGGGCCCATACATTGAAACCTATAACCGCATGGGTTCCGTCATGATGGAACAAAACGAAAGTTGCCAGACCCTGATACGCTCGCTATATCTGACGTAGTAATCAGTTTTAATCTACTAACCTAAGCCAGCTACGCGCTGTTCAGGGAATATCAGCTGTGTTTTGATGCGTGAAGCCGTGTGTTAGTGTAGCGTTGTCTGTGCAGCTGGCCCGATTGATAAAATTAACATTTCCACCTGTTTGTTCATGGTTTTTACTAGGCACGCCTTACCACTAATGCATAACGAATAAAGTTTCCCCGTACGCTGGCACAAGGCCTGGTCACTCGACAGACTCGCAGCTCGAAGCAAAGTGCGTAGGCTGTGGTCGCGCGGTGCTTCGACTTGCAATGACGAGACACCTGTATCCACGTTCTTTTTCAGCTCATTGCTGCCGCACTTCAGCGCAGAGTGTCATAAAGCAGACCAATGTCGATTGCAGTATGCAGCGGCAAATGTCAGTGATACGTCACCCGAAAGCTCCAGCCAAAACTAAAGGTACACGGCATACGAAATTTTATCGCCGTTAAAAAGACTAAAAAAATACTTCGGCTGCGTCTAGTTGGTACATAACTTTCAGTGCTTGTGTCATCTCTTCTTTGCTGTCCGTCCTGGTTAGCACTGAAGTTTTCAGCTTGACAGAAAAAAGGGTTGTCACATGAAGTCGAGTGGTACGTGGTAACAGAAAACTCACACAACGGGACACTATGACAACTACGAGATACACGACGTAAACGAAGCTTTTAACACGACGCGCAAACCGGAGCAATAGGCCGCAAGCGAACTCTTGAGAGTTGGTGTTGATATGGTGGCGCCACCTAGTAAACCAGCCTGCAAACGCTCCATTCCGCGCAAAGTAAATTGCATAAATAGCCCTCATAGTCTTTCTTGAAATTATTCAAAATAAACATAAAACAATATCCGCGCGTTTTTAATTGTGCAAATGCTTCTTTAGGATTGATATGTGATGGCAAGAATGACAACGTTCCAAAATGTCAGCGTTCTTGTGGTTAGCGGTCTCGCGGCCCAGCTTTTCCTCTAGAGTCAGTAGATGAACACTATGGAAGAACGTGTTTTACCCTTCTCCCACTTTCTTAAGAGGAGAAGTGCTACATTACTAATCCAGTGTTTTTTTTTATGATTACCTTTACTTCAAATTTTTGCATACAAAGAAAATCGTTACGAACCGTTACGGAACATTTTTTTTTCGATCCAGAACAGTAACGGAACGGAACTTTTCGCAGTGGAACGAAACTAAAACCGAAACGAAAAACATTTCGTTCCGACACCCTGATCCCAGCAGGAATCGAACGCAAGCATACTGCGTGGCAGCCAGGTATTCTATCACAGAGCCATGCGACGCCTTGAAACTGCTTTGGAAAAGGATCCTATGCAGGCGTAATGACGGTGCAACGTCAATTGTGGTTGCAGTGCTATCTAATTTTATAACGAAGCGATAAACATATGTATTCCTATGATACAGGCGTCATGTTGTGTTAACGTCAACTTTGGTTCCAGTGTTGGCTCCGCTTTCATAGAAGTATAAAACACGCTGCATTTTATTTTTATGATTCAGAAACCTGTATTCAAGCGTTGCTCGACCCCGGAAGAAAACGCTAACGAAAATTACGTGTGATATTCACATCATCGCACCATAAAGTGCACTTCGTTTCGGTAATATTCGCATCTATGCTCTAGAGTAAGTGCTGACGTTACGTCAGACCATAAGTTATCCTTTAAACGCCAGTGTGGCCGACGTGCCTGGTAAGGCCACGGTGTACATACATACAACTGCTGCGCTTAGAAAAACAAGTCGATCCACCTCGTAACGCTTGCCTCAAAGCCAAGAATTGTAGTGTAGACAACTACTCACTGATTGCGTCGCATGAAACCCATTCCCAACAGGAGTGGGATCTGCCGATTTCTTTTTTAATTTGAAGTTCATGCTTTTCATCCACAGCGTTCATCAAGAACGTAGACTGTTCATTCCACCGTTAGGGCGACGAATAGAGTATAGTCTGTATCATGGGATATACGTAAAACAGCTATCGAATAACGGCAAATTGGTGAAACCAACGTTGGGCACCACAGCTCCCACAAAACCCATGTGCCGACGAAAAAATCGTACTGTTCTTCTTGCTTTGGTTGCAGTTTAGATATGTGATTTATCATGAACTGGTTTGAGTGTAATGAAAGTTACAAGGCTAAATTACATCCTCCCTGTGTGACACCTTCTTAGAAAAGAGCCGAGGGGGTAATGGTGCCTACGCCTTCCAGCCTCGTCCCAGAGTGCACCACTTTTGTTTGTTTTGTTTTTGTTTTTTCATCAGAATGCATGCAGGGGCGCGGCTGGCAATAACGCAGTACCCGTCTACATCAAAAAACGCATAGGCGGATGCGGAAAAACGGCCAACATTACGGTTGCGCGGGATAAAGTAATACAGACCGTTAATTAAATCGTGAAACCTGTCAGAATGGAAATAAATATTCTACCTGAGCTTGTCATCGAAATCAGCATCTGAAGCGTCAAAATATCTCAAAGTACAAAAAGGTTAGCTAAGGAAACCTGCTGACATTTTCACGTGTCTGTACTCGACTTCCAGTGCTAGTGCTACAGTCCGTATTCGCAGACAAGCACTGATTCCCTTTGTCTTCAAGCTTTACTAACACCAACTCAAAACGTCATGTCGCAGTAGTTTCGTGGGTTGGGGCTCCGCACATTATGAAGTGTTCGGCAAATGGAACTGCTTGCCTTATTTCATTTGCTGCAAAATTAACCGTCGATTAAATGAAGTTTAATACAAAAATGTAAAACTAATCTATTTTGACTGCGCAAACCAGAACTTAATGTGCCCCAGGCAATGCAAACCCATTCACTACAACCCCTTCAATAAACTTCGCAGCACATAGAAATTACATCGCGAGGATTTTTCAAAAACTGCATCACCCTTGCCTTTTTGAACGCTTGGTTCCTACGAAGAAGCTGGTAGTTGGACCTCACACACCACCGGTGACCTATGCGTCCTTCTGGAAACTAGAATTACATACTAGTTCTGCTTGGTTATCTACAGGCGGCGGTACAGCTTCCCTCCACTGGAGGATAATTGCGTGTCGAAACTAGGGGCAACACTCAGACGCCGCTTTTGGTAGTCAGCAACAGTTAATAAAAAGCCAACCCCAGACCACGCCAAACTGTCCATGATGCTTGTCAAGCTTCGACTACGCACTTTCAAGCAGCACACACGGAGTGCTGTGTACACAGCTGTATCGCCTGTAAAACAACCTCCTTTCCCAAGGCGTCTTAGAAAGAGAGCGAATTGCAAGAGTTTTTTTTATTATTTTGGCGGTTTATTTGCATGAGGGTGCTGCAGCTGCGTACACAGATGCGGGCTTTCGTTTCTCGTGCGGACTGGCTTGCTTGCCCGTGCACTGGGTACTTCGTTTCCTCCTAGGCAACCACATGCGCTGTTGCACATTTTAAGTGTCGTTCGGACGCGTTACAGTCGCTGAGAGTCATCATCGTCCTCTTCCGCCTGTGTATGTCTACTACTTTAGGACGAAGGCCTCGCCCACTCATCTACATTTAGGCCTTTCCTCACTAAAAGTCACTCGCAGTTATATGTTCTCTGGGGTCTTTCTTTTCAGATGAAATAGTGAGCTGAATAAAAAAAGCCGGCAGATCCCACGCATTGTGGGAATCGATGTAATGCGAAGCAGCCAGCAAATAGCTGCATACATCGTCTTGTATGTCACTAAGGAAAATGCGTGTCATGGTTTTCATGTTAACTCCTATTAGTTATATTCGTCGCACAGTAACGTCGCGCAATACCAACTTCGGGGTAAATCAAGCTAGCGAAACGGCCGCCAGCGCACCATGGGCGTCGTACGTAAGTCACGCTGTACATGACCTGCGTGTCATGACTTTCATGTTAACTCGAGTTACATATGTTCGTCACACAGTCACGTCGCAAGATACCAATTTTAGTGTATATCAAGCAAGCGAAACGGTCGCCAGCGCCCCATGAGCGTGGCACGTAAGTCATGTTCTACGTGACATGCGTGTCATGATTTTCATGTTAACTCGTCTTATTTATGTTCGTCACACAGTCACGTCGCAAGATACCAATTTTTGTGTATATCAAGCTAGCGAAACGGCCACCAGCGCCCCATGAGCGTGGCACGTAAGTCACGCTGTACATGACATGCGTGTCATGACTTTCATGTTAACTCGTGTTATTTATGTTCGTCACACAGTCACGTCGCAAGATACCAATTTTGGTGTATATCAAGCTAGCGAAACGGCCCCCAGCGCCCCATGAGCGTGGCACGTAAGTCACGCTGTACATGACATGCGTGTCATGACTTTCATGTTAACTCGTGTTATTTATGTTCGTCACACAGTCACGTCGCAAGATACCAATTTTGGTGTATATCAAGCTAGCGAAACGGCCGCCAGCGCCCCATGAGCGTGGCACGTAAGTCATGCTGTACATGACATGCGTGTCATGATTTTCATGTTAACTCGTGGTATTTATGTTCGTCACACAGTGACGTCGCAACATACCAATTTTGGTGTATATCAAGCTAGCGAAACGGCACCAGCGCCCCATGAGCGTGGCACGTAAGTCACGCCGTACATGACATGCGTGTCATGACTTTCATGTTAACTCGTGTTATTTATGTTCGTCACACAGTCACGTCGCAAGATACCAATTTTGGTGTATATCAAGCTAGCGAAACGGCCACCAGCGCCCCATGAGCGTGGCACGTAAGTCATGCTGTACATGACATGCGTGTCATGATTTTCATGTTAGCTCGTGTTATTTATGTTCATCACACAGTCACGTCGCAAGATACCAATTTTGGTGTATATAAAGCTAGCGAAACGGCCGCCAGCGCACCGTGAGCGTGGCACGTAAGTCATGCTGTACATGACATGCGTGTCATGATTTTCATGTTAACGCGTGTGTTATTTATGTTCGTCTCACAGTCACGTCACGCAATACCAATTTCGGGGTAGATCAAACTAGAGAAACGGCCGCCAGCGCCCCATGAGCGTGGCACGTAAGTCATGCTGTACATGACATGCGTGTCATGATTTTCATGTTAACTCGTGTCATTTATGTTCGCCACACAGTCAAGTCGCAAGATACCAATTTTGGTGTATATAGAGCTAGCGAAACGGCCGCCAGCGCACCATGATCGTGGCATGTAAATCATGCTGTACATGACATACGTATCATGATTTTCATGTTATGACTTGTCATTTAAGTTCGCCATACAGTCATGTTACGTCATACCAATTTTGGTGTACATTCGATTAACCAAGCGACCAGGAGAGCACAAAGTCGTTGGCGGCTAGATAGATAGATAGATAGATAGATAGATAGATAGATAGATAGATAGATAGATAGATAGATAGATAGATAGATAGATAGATAGATAGATAGATAGATAGATAGATAGATAGATACGCTCAAAGTCGCAGAAGTTCGCTAAGAAATGCTTCGCATTTAATAAATAAATAATATTATTTTCTTAATAGGCCCAGGATTAATCATAAGGTTTTTCTTGGTATATTTCTGGGCATTTTACTACTAGGCGTAGCAAACAACAAAATAAAATATGGTATTATTGTTGGGTTTGGCAGTCCCATGCCGCCTATTTCGGTCAGTGAGGGTGTTCTCCCAATCTATCTTGAACATCGGTAAGCGGAGCGCCTGGTCGGCAGCGCTCTTCTCCCCTTAAGAGTGTCTGCATCAGGCGTGAGTAGCTTAAGGTTATCGTCAACGATACTGTGGCTTGCAAACCAGTGATGAAGCTGAGCCAAAGTAACAGCAAGCATATTTTGCCTAACAGAAAGCTACGGCTGAGAGTCCAGTCATGGTGATGCGCCCGCAGACCTGACTTCCCGAAAAAGCTCGGTACCCCGCCACGGTGGTCTAGTGGTTATGGCGCTCGGCTGCTGACCCGAAGGTCGCGGGATCAAATCCCCGCCGCGGCGGCTGCATTTTCGATGGAGGCGAGAGTGTTTGAGGCCCGTGTACTTAGATTTAGGTGCACGTTAAAGAACCCCAGGTGGTCGAAATTCCCGGCGCCCTCCACTACGGCGTCTCTCATAATCATATCGTGGTTTTGGGACGTTAAACCCCAGATATCATATCATCAAAAAGCTCGGTACTCGTGACTGCAGTAATGGGTACTCCACTACAGGCGAGTGCTAGTGATTTCAAGTCTCGCACATTGGCCTTGTCTATCAGGGGTGCTATTCTGGACATAATGTCAAATGTCGTAATGGCGGCATTTTAAGCAAATCGGCGAACACATAACAGCTCTCAGGGCCAATCAGAGTTGACCAACGTCAGAATTTTACATCATGACGAAATTTGAGAAAGCCCACAATAGGACTTCAAACCGGCCGCCTTTTCCTTCATCGTCGGCGATGCCGCTACTGAAGCCCCCGCCTGCTAGTGACAAAGCAGTGTAGCTAGCCGAAACGATAATTTTAGTAGATTCCGTGGGGACGTTGGGAATTCAGGTTGTGTTGACAACTGGAGAAGATCAACCGGCATTGGGTTCACGGGTTTACCAGTGACTGACGCAGTGGGTCCTCAGCCAAGGAGGATTTGAGTCCATCGACGTAGACGGTGTCTTGTCTTCCTTCGAAATACACTGTGAAATGCTTCTCCGCGCGATGGATGACTCGTTATAGACCATCGTAAATGTATTGCAGTGGCTTCTGCACTGCGTCGCGGCGAACGAAAACGTAGGAGGACGTCACCAGCCCTGCAGGAATATGGGGAGTAGTCCGGTGCTCGCAGCATGGTTGAAGGGAACGAAGTGTGCGGAGCGATACTCGCAGCCACTTGAGCTACAGTCGGACGTGTCAAGGTATGGTGATGAAACGGGAGGATTGAAGAATTATCCCGGTTAGCATAGCGGTGCGCAGCGCGAAGGCCATATCAAAAGAAGTGCAGGGCACATCCTGCTTCAACGTAGCTCGAAGACTCGGAATAACCAATGATAGGGATGGATACCAGTGGGTGGCGTCAAGCTGCGACCTCGGCGAGGTGTTCAAGGAGCGGTGCAAGCGCTGAACGAGACCGTTGGCACGCCAGGCTGAGGTTGCGGGAAGTGTCGATAAGGGCGAGAAGGTTAATTAATGCTGTCGATTCTAGCTGACGTCCACGATCAGTGGTAATAGTTGAAGGAACGCCTTGGCAGGAAACCCAGCCGGCGGCGAATGCGTGGGCGAGGCTTTCACTAGGCATGTGAGGGATAGGAAACGCCTCCGGCCAGCGGAAATAACAATCGACGCCGGTTAGTAGGGAGGTGCTGCCGTTTGATGGTGGCCATGCTCTCAATATATCGATGTGAACCCTGTCATAAATTTCGGAAATGAGCCGGGAGGTGATATGGTGTGTCGGTGGACTTTCCATTGCTGGCATACAAGATAACAAACGCGTCGAGGCACGTACTATCGCGCTCAATATGAGCTACATCACGCGAGTGCGTGGCCGAGCGCTCTGCAAGGTTCTACAGTGGCGCCGATTATGGCATATTTTCGAGTTATTGGGAGAGAGTTTGGCTGTCCCTGCGAGCCCACATCGCCTCCACTTGCTTTGACGCTCGCCCTCATTTCGCCCAGCTGTGACATCAGCTTCGGAAAGAACTTCGAGGGTGAAAGCAAGCAAGTGGGGGCGATGCGCGCTCGCACGAGCAGCCAACCTCTCTCCCGATAACTCCAAGATATGCCATGATCGGCGCCACTGTACAACCTTGCAGAGCGCTCGGCCATGCGCTCGCGTGATGTAGCTCATACGGAGCGCGATAGTACGTCCAAGTCGATGCCCGACAAAATGAGCCGTTGCCTAACGAAGCCATCGGTGGCGCCAATTCGAGGGTGCGAAAGGCTATGGCGGTCGGGGCAGGCCACTTAAAATGGTGGGCCATCACCACATGAGGTCAAGCCACCACCATACGAGGAAAATATATTTGTGAAGGATAGAGTTAGGTTACTTAGACCCAGCTCATTTGTAAGGTAGCTTCCATGGCGTAAAAAAGCGCGCCATTCGGAAGGAAACCTACACAGTCCTCACTCGCTTTTCGAATTACGTACGAGTTAGAGTTCAAAAGTTTCCGAATGCATAACTCCGGCTGGAATCAGCATTAACCAAGCAAGCATGCGTAAAAAAAGCAAAGCAAGACGCGTAATCTAATATTCAGCAAGGACCTCTAACACAGCTACAAAACGGTATAATTCGAAGATCGACACATTGACAAGAACGGCATTCTTGTCGAAATTGCACAAACCGAAACTATGACAGCGAGTAGAGTGAACATTCTCTTCTAACAGACAAAATCGATGAAATATGCCAACTGCGATTCGAGGTACCCAGGTCATGGCAAACACTGCTGCGGTCTCTCACTGGGAGTGGAAAGGGTTACGAATAGCTGGCTGATAGCCAAGAAGAGAGGGGATGGAGAACGGTCAGGTACCAGCGGATCAAACGAAATATTCACTGCCGCTTCGGCTCTCATAACCGTGCAGAATAAATCAAAAGAAAATGTAACAATGATAATATTATTAATTATATCTGGTGTTTAACGTCCCAAAACCTCGTTATGTATATGAGAGATGCCGTAGTGGAGGGCTCCGGAAATGTCCAGCACCTGGGGACCTTTAACGTGCGCCTAAACATAAGTACACGGGCCTCAAACATTTCCGCCTCGATCGAAAATGCAGCCGCCTCGGCCGGAATTTGATCCCGCGACCTTCGGGTAAAATGTAACAATGATGTAACAATCTGAAGGCCTTGACTATTTTTGAAAAAAACACTTATTTTCATTATTTAAAACACCCCCCTCCATCAGAATTTCGGTGGGGAGAGGCCAGGCCCCCAGCCCCCCTCTCTGCCTCCCTTCATGGCTAGGAGCCTGACCATCACATCACTTGTCGTGTCGCTGCATTAATTCTCTCAATAACCTTCCAAAACTCAGTCGCATGACTTGCAGCTCTTTATTGAGTGGGAAGGCAGATGTTGAGCAATTACATTGCTCGTCTCAGCTATAACTCAGTTCAGCTTTGTTTATATCTAGTGCGTGCTTGCTTCCATGCCTCCTTATTATTTCTGCTTCGTCAAGGAGTGGCGGAGAAGCGCATCTGACAACGTGTAGTGCAAGGAAGCCCTCCAGGTATTTCAAAATATTATAGTTGTGTTGCTGAATCGTTTCGTTAACTCATCTACTAGTCTTGCTGATGCGGTGTCTGCCATAACTTAGAGGAACGTTATATCCTGTACCTTCAACGCATGCATAAAAACGAGTTTTATGTAGCGTCGAACATCCATTTTGGTTCTGAGCATTTCCTTTAGCTTGAGTCTGCAAACAGAAGAAAAATTTTGAGGTACCTCTTATAATTATGGGATGCCGCGTTAAATATATAGAGTTACTACTTTTTTACTACTAGAATACCGGTGCGGTTGCGGCGGAGACACCAGATTACTTTTGCGGAAGTCTTTCGGCTGCAGACTGTTGTCTGCAGCCGAAAGTTGTCTGCATTGGTTAGCCCTTCGGACGGCTGTATTAAAGATTCAATCATTAAATGGGGGCATGATTTTAACAGGAAATATTGAAAACGCGCATTTCCGACGTTTCGTTTCACCAATTTCTAGCATGCGGGAATAAAATGCAACAGAAGTTTGTAAGCTACACGCTCACACTTCCAGCAAGTGCGGTGATAGCTACAATCAAGCATTACGTCCAGGAAAGGCATATTTGAAAAACCGGGAGCTCATGACTGTGTCGACCATGTTTTACCAACGGGTCGAATTTTTCAATAGATCGAAATGAAAGTCGCGGAAGATAAGACGCACTTACCCACGCAAGAAAAGAATTGCGACTTCCTGCCTTTTGTATCTGTGAGCAGCTCGACGTGAGGACTACGTGTTATATAAGCACAAGTTTTGAAAAGGCGAGGAGGAGGTTTCAAAAGACGACACTCGCAGGTAAATTCAGCTGTGTTAGAATGCGAGCTCCCTCGCTGTTAAGGCTGTCTGTTTAACAGGTGCGACGCTGTTCTTTCGAAAGCGACTGACTGCGCGTATTTGCGTAAGTGGATTGGATGTCCTGAGTAAAGCCACAATTGCGCTGGAAGAGTGGTAGTTTTATTCCTCTTCAAAAGTACTCTCGACGCGTAATAGTGTGAGAAATGGTTTGTCATATAACTTCGCATATATTATTGGTATACCCTGCGCCATATGCATTCAAGGCCCATTAAAACGCATTCAAGAAACGCCAGGCTTGCGCTGAAACCGCAGCACAGTCACAGCGAAAGCTGGAAGAGCGGCGTTTCTAGAGCCGGTTGTAAGCTGTCTTGGGGCTACTAATACAAGTACCCACTACGCCATCAATACAAGCAAGGTGGTACCCACTACGCCATAAATCACAATTTTTGTGAAGTTGGGAAGCACCTACTAAGCCATTATTTGTCATTCTGCGGAGAAGCGAGGCACCAGCTACACGCCTGTAAGGCATTACGTGCACTTTGTTGACGCGACGACTGATGACGATGAAGAATTATGGCTCAGCCCTTTGTAATGGGTCGGAAGCTTTAAACGGCCCACCAGTTTTGCAATTTGCTTTTGGTAACGCCCGGTCGTTATTTCTCTCTCCCGCCATGCTGTATAACATACATTGACGTGGGAGCGCGAGAGGGGGGGGGCGACGAACTTTACTGAGGCCCCGACGAAATGGATCATGCGCATATGGGCTTCCTTGGCAACCAATACTAGTGCACTTGCGAGGAACCCACTACGCTATAAATCAATGTAATTTTCGAGAAGTAGGGAAGCAGGCACTATGCCATTTTTCGTCATTCTACGGAGAGCCGTGGTACGTGCTGAACGCATGTAAGGCATTATGCGCTTTGTTGATGCTGTGCCTGATGACGATGAAGCATTATGGCGGAGACCTTTGTAATGGGTTGGAAGCATTCAACAACCTACTCGTTGCGCAATTCGCATTGTGTGACGCCTGGTTACAGAATTCGCGTTGTGCGACGCTTGGTGCTTATTTTACTCTTCTACCACACTATATTGAATATGTTAATGCAGTTCCTTCCCGACATGAAGCCTGTATATGACCTTTTTCCAAAGCAGTTTCAAGCACCGGCATGGCCCGGAGGTTGGATGCTGGGCTCCCACGCAGAGGGCCCAGGTTCGAACCTCGTTCTATCCTGGAATTGTTTTCTTATTTCGTTTTTTTAACGCGAAAGTGTTCTATGCCGGGGTCCACCAAGATTTCAGTGACGTATTTCCGTCACGGAAATGACGTCGAAAAAATATGCACAATCAGATGGCAAAGAAAAAAAGCTACAGTCAGCGGGCATCGAACCCACGACCGCTCGCTCCACAACAACAGATACCGGGAACGCTATCCACTGCGCCGCGGTCACAGCCTCTGGAGGCTTTACGAACGCGCCTTTTATATCTACCATTTTCCCGGTCTGCGGGGTGGTGTTGACATCTGGGAGTGGTAAGGTAAAGTAATTCGTAATTGTTGTGGCCTCCGCGACTAGCACCTGCAACGCGTTTACGCGTCCATCCCATTCGGCGCGTTTTCAATAGAAGTTGAATTTTGTCAATGCCTTAACACTCCGCGAGGTGGCGACCTTTGCCCAAGCGTCGTAAAAGCGTCAGCGCCGGCGTCGCTCATAGCAACGTGCTAATCCACACCAAACATAGCTCTGCGACGCGCGCCTGCCTCACCATGGCTGTTACACTGCGTTCCCCGCTCACGCGCTCTCCCCGAGAAAAATCGCGGCCGGGCTACCGGGGCGGTGCGACGCGCTTTGCGTTTCCCTCTAGTGCGGCCGTGGTGTTCAATCACATTTTAACATGCCGCGGGATGGCGACCAAGTTCTACGTCCAATATGCGACGTTCTTCTAGCTGTCACACCTCGTTCTCTGATTACGCTTTCACCGTTAACTACAACAGCTACCACAAGGGTTTGTTTAATCATTTAACATGGACGTTAGTCGTCGGGATGGAGCTGTACCACCAATCATCAATGTGAGTGCATCCACGTTAAACGGTGCTATAGCTGCCATACATCAATATACATTGTGCAAACTCTCTCATATCAATGCGCAGTAAACATTCAGTTACTTGTAAGGGCACGCTTTACTTTCGTGTTATTCCGATTCCTACGACGGAGGGATCAACCATCTTTTTTTCTTATTTCGAGTGATAGTGGTTGCGGACACCGGCGGCGGCGGCGGCGGCGGACAACTACGGCGTCAAAAACGGCCGCTGAAGTGATCTCATAACAGCTTTCGCTGTAAAATATGCTAATGTGTCACAACAACCTATAAGTAGTAACAGCGTACTTGAAGTTTAAGTTACGAATAAGACACGGACGAAGATAAGGAACACACACATGGAGGCGCTCCGTGTGTGTGTTCCTTATCTTCGTCCGTGTCTTATTCGCGCATTAAACTTCATATATGTTAAACCAAGAAGCCCAGTCTGCCATTCTTACATAGTAACAGCGAATACAGAGGTGGCTTTTCTACTATGGGCGACAAAATTAGCTCGGACACTACATTACTGAAAAAGCGGAGTTCTCGTTCATCCCGAAAACGCCGCCTCTAAATAACAGCCTGAGCTGTAGTAGTTCTCAATCCGCAAAGTTATATATCCATGAAGGAAGGAGATACATAAAGAGTGCAAAAATTCGTATGTTCTATTTATCCCGCGCAAGAAGGCAATTTTTTCGCTCCGAGCACATACAATCTTTGCAAATAGGGTTAGAATGGCGCAGAACGTTACAACACAATACTTGGACTGCTGCGTGTTCAGGTTATTGTGAAATGTGTCACCGTTTGATGTAGGTGTTGTGAGCTGCACATGGTGTCTTCCGGCAATGCAGATCTTCGCATGCTTGTGTTTCTAGTATGTGTCTTTGAAACCGATCGTATTGTAAGGCTTCACGCCGTGCATTTTCGTTAATAAAGCGAGTCGTGAATGAGGCGACCGCGATAAATGCCTGAATTTCAGATATTGTATGGCGATTAACATGTTGGTGATTTTTGTCCTAAATAGTGCATACAGAGCTAAAGGACATAAAGCATTCATAAGATTGCATTTCGCTCGTTGCTTGTTGGGAATAAATATTGCGACAAACAAGTGGACCGTTTATTCACTAGGTGCGCTCAAAGTTCAGAAGTCGCGTCATTGTAGGAAAAGTGTTTTTTTTTTTTTGCGGTCAAAATTTCTATATTTTTTTCGCCGAAGAATATTTTTTTCTTAAATTAACTGGGAAATCACTGTTCTGGGTCCGAAACCCGCACCTAGAATAAATTTCATCAAAATCGACAATGATGACCGGGACTTCGTATTTGTTCTCATCTAGGCACATCCCACACAGGGTTGTACAAGAGTACATGTACATATTTTTTATAATTTAGCTATCATAGTGACAATAGCTCTGTGATTACGGTGTTATAGACTGATTGGTTCGGTTGCAACCTTATACACACTCTTGGGTGAAGCTCATCTATACACGACCGTTGTTGAGTTCTTGGGAGAACTTGATTGGTGTGGCATTTCAAAGCAAGCTTTTTTAGCACAAACTTGGTGAATCATTGCCCTCCATTGACTACTCCAGCTGGTTGCATGATTAGATGAGGACAGAGAAGTGAAGCGCTGTCCTAATCTGATTAGTAGAGACCGGATTTTAGGCAAATGCCTTTTTTTGTTCCTTTCGCTCCTATCGCACCACTTTGATATATGAGCGGGAATTAGAAGCTAAGAAGGACTTTTATAGTGTTTTTATTGTGTATATAAATGCCTATTTTTGGCGTTTGTGCCTAAATGCTTACAAATGCCTATGAATACCTGTTTTCGAAATTGGCGATTATATGAACACTATGTAGCCTCAACTTTCGCTCTCGGGTACAGTTTGAGACCGTTATTCATGTTGACGCACAACATTGACTGTTCGGAATTGCGGGGTTCAACCTAGTTCTCTAGTTCAACCAACTGTCGGAAACAACCGCTAGCAGCAGTGAAGTGGGACACGCCGGCGAGCAGTCGCCGCCGGCGTGTTGGCCCGCGCTCGCTACAACTCGCACCGTCGCGCGCGCCTGCTGGCTGATGTGGGCCAAGAAACCACCGCCAACTTATCGGCCTACCACAGCAACGGAGCCGGCGAGTCGCGGCCGCAGCTGATTTCGTTCGCTCAAACCACGGCTGAGAGCAGCACCTTCCCTGCGCGCGAACGCGCTTGTCACGTGGCGTTTTTTTTTTTGTATTTAACCGCTTTCTTTGCAGCTTGGAAAAAATGGCATACGTGAGGCTTTCTTTATCGCAAATAACGCAATGGGTGTTTCTGAAGACGCTCTCGAACTTTGCAAGTCGCATTTCTTGCCTGAAGTCAATGTTTAGCAATTTAGTTGAATAATCCATTAACAAATAAATAATACAAAACAAAAACTTATCTGTAGTGCGCAAGGTGGCTGTCAGCAATTTGCAACTGATTTCACTCGCCGGCCTCTAATATTTTATTTTTTAACCCTTGGCTAAAGATAGCCGGGACATCTGGTATACTATATACACATGCAAAACTGCAAAGTTTCGGGGGAGAGGGGGGGGGGGTTGAAACCCGGAAGCCACGCCAGTGGTTCACTGCTAGGGGCACTCGACGCGGCTAATAGGAGGAATCCCTCTCTTCTGGTCTTTTAGCGATCTGGCTATCTACTCCTGCTCTGCCCTTCTCAGTCATGCCGAAAAGACACCTCAGAATGTGTTGATTCGACAGTGGACACATGACTCACCGTGCAGAACACGGGAGAGACCGCAGTCTGGAAACCGAGCGAGACAAAAGCATAATTGCTCGGCTATGTTCAACTGTTGGCGCCTTTGTGCCCTCCTAAGCAATAACATTCTTGTTTTCTTATCGTAGATAGAGGTCGAGCACGTCTTCGTTTGAAATTATTTGCATTTTTGTGAAAATTTATTGTGCCTATATTAACAATTTTGGAAGCCTAAAACGTTGTTCTGTCTACCCATTTTTGGGTAGACAGAACAGAATTATGGTCGTTAGACGAAGCATCACGTAACAATGGTAGTTTAGAAATTCCCAGGAGGGCTACACTCTCACTGGTTTTCATTGTGAATATACCATATCGGTTGGATTCAAGGACGCCCTTAGAAACATTTATACTTGCTGGCTGCAGTGTGTTGAACTTGTGAATAATGCATGACTCTGTCTATTCGTTGTATCTTGGGGACCGGAAATTTAGCTGCAGTATGTAAAGTTTCAGATCGTTGAATTTTTGACCTGCTATATTAAATGCTGTGTCACTGATTTCGGTAACTGTGTCCGCTCGACATCCGTTTAATCTAACATGAACAGGCTGTCCCGTTTCGCCAATGTGCCGTTTGTGACAATATGAACATTCGATCATGACTATAACTTTCAGGATAACGTTCTGAGTGCAGGTAGAACTCGATTTTATATGATGGACGTGATCACTTGCGGTACTTTTAACTATAACATCATCTTGAAGGTGTTTGCAAGTCTTACATCTTGGACGGGAGCAAGGTGTTATGTGAGGGTTTACTTTTGCATGCACTAACTTGTCCATAAGATTCGTATTGTGGCGATACACGACCTTTGGTATTTCGGGAAATGCAATTCTAAGGCGCTTGTTGCTTGTTAGGATTGGCTAATATTTACGCAGGATATTATTTATTGGTGAATTACATTGGCGGATTCGGAGTGGCCGACGAACTCTGCGCCGGAGCACTCCACTCCGGCGGAGAGCTGCCGAAGGCAATCTGCCAATGGAACACAAGCGCCCTCGCCATAGCAAATGGTAAGGGGTGCTAGCGCACACCTGCTGCGCAAGCGCCCAGCATTCCTGGCGTTTCGCAGCATTTTCGTATTCACGGGCGCGAGCGGAGAGAACGGGCGCGGTCGGACAGCACATTGCATGGCGCACGCGGTTCACGACGCTCTGCGCACGCGCGGGGAGCTTGCGACTTCCGGTCGAGTCCGCCGCTTTTCGCGGAGTAGAGAGGGCTGCTCCGTGGAGTGAATCTGGCGGCGGAGCTGCTGCAGATCTGCCAATGAAACATACAGGGAGACTCTCAACCTGCCAATGGAACAGACTTGCTCCGAATGGAGCAGAAAAACTGCTACCGGAAGTGCTTCGAATCTGCCAATAGAATTCAACATATGTTTTAGAGAACATTTGAGCATCTGGTTATAAATACTGGTGGCTGGTTGGGCTGTACTGCGGGGGCTCCTTTAGCTAGTGTTGATTTTCTATATAGGGACAGCCTGGTAATGTTAGATTAAACGGGCATCGTGAGGATACGGCGAAGAAATTACCGAAAGCAGTGGCACTGCTTTTTAATGTAGTACGTAGGTCAGAACCTCCACGATCTCAAACTTTATGAACTTCAGTCAAACTTCTGGTCCGCAAGAGACAGCAAAAACACAAAGGCATACATTTTTCACAAGTTGAATACGCTCCAGCCAGCAGGTATAAACGTTTCTGAGGGGGCCCTTGAATCCATCCGATATGGTACATACACAACGGACACCAATGAGAGTTAAGCCCTTCTTCTAGGAATCACTAACCTACCATTGTTAAATGGTGCTTTCTCTGACGACCATGATTCAGCGAAAATTTTGCCCCCCCCCCCCCCTTGTTGTTTTTTTCACGGAATACCCCTTCCCTTCGGCTCACCCAACTCGTCACGGCGGCATCTCCCCCACCCCACTTTTTCGCAGTTGCCCTCTCCTCCTTTGTTTGGATTGGAGGAGCGGGTACGAAGCATATACACACTAGCGCTAAATAAAGAGATCAGTTACAACCTTGAAACATACAAGTCCACTTCTTGAAACGTCGGCTCGTGCACACAGCCTCTGTTTACAGATTTTTTAATAACGCGTCCGACGCTCTACCACTACATTTTTTTTAATGACGAGCAAGAAATTTCAACTGCGGGGAAAGCAAGAGGCAGGAAGTCTTTATCAGAGACAAACGCTTCTTCGAAGAGTGAAAACAGGTTTGTGGGTCAGGGCTCATAGCCACAAATTAAGACGCAAAAACACAAGAGAGAAAGGATAGTGTTTGCGACAACGTCCGCTCAAGGCAGGAAGACTGGTCACAGGGGTCGTCACGCACCGCCAATCACACAAATTATTCACGCACGTAGCGAGCAAGTGTATAATGAATGGATGGGAATTCCCAATACGAAGTAAGCCGAACCGTAGACGCCACAGCGGTTGCATGTGGCGCGTGAGTGCTGTACGCAGGGAGACGTCAGAAAGCCGAATCATAATCTTTCTTAACTAGTGGTTTAGTTTTGCGCCGACACAGCGGCTCCAGTATCAACGAGTGCTTCCACTGCGGTGCTGGCAACATACGGATATTTCGTTAGCAGGAATGAGTTTAGGTATTGCGTTTTGGCCATTTTTCCGTTTACAAGGGCGGAGACTGACTACGCATAAGGGAAAGGGAATGGCAAGGAATGTGAGTCTGGAAGTAGCTGTGAAGTATCCACAGCTGAGTGTCAAGGTAACCTTTATCTACTGTAACTGAAATGAATTCGCTGAGCGCTGGTGTATTTGGTGTTTTTTTATCGATTCGTTTGGTTTATGGGGTTTACTGCATTATAAATATATCTTTCCCTGAATGAAAGTCGTAAGTTGCTATAAGCAGCGGTTTACGCAGCACGTCACCCTGTCTTCTATTTTTGTGTACCGTGTTTGTCGCGCCTCCCTACATCATAAAAATGAGAACTAACAGAAAACAATGCCAAGGATGCCTTTCCTTGGCATTACTGTCTGTTAGTTCTCATAAATATTGTGTCTAACAAAGAAAAACGAGTTCTTAAAAGTAATCTTCTTTCCTTCCTCCCTAAATCAGTTTACCGCCAAGTTACCTTCCTCCCTGAGTAGTTAACCGCCATGAATGCCGAGAAATGGAAGAGGAAACAATAACAATGTTCGAGTCTTTACGCTTGGGCCAGGTAAAGGAACAGCTTAGGAAACAACGTTGTTTGCGTGTTTAAAAATAATAATAATAATGAAGAACTTTCGAGTCGACAAGCACAGGGTGTGCAGCAGTGCCGCGTGAATATAGGCTTCGTCGTTCCAGTGCATCAATTAATAACTACTTTATCCAAATAAAAGAGGCACTCGCCTCGTTCGAATGGAAGTAAACATATACAGCGTGTTTCACGTAAATAATACAAAACACTTTTAACGACGATAATCTTTCTTGGGAAATCTAACCCAGAAATTTTGGCCTGTCTGTCTTTCTGTCTGTCGGTCTGTCACACGATTAAGCCACCCGGCCAAAGTTTAAGCACTTGCTGAACGCCCAGCCACCTTGAACTGGTAGCTGCGTTCATGCCTGTGAGCACTGTCGACCAAAAAACAAATATTACGCATATCTGAGGAACAACATCAATACATAAGTTTAGGGGGTGTGTTCCTTTATTGGAAATTACATGGATACGTAATTCTAAAGACCCTAGTGTTTCTTAGGCTGCGCTGAAAATGCTAGTGTTTCTTAGGCTTCGCAAGAACGGCACAGAAACGGCCGGCAGAAGACTATCCTCTTTCGACGACGTTTGTAGCGTAGCACGCAGATACGCGGCCATTTTTTTTTAAAGTAGTTAACCGCCACTGAATGAAACCAACGACATATAAATTCCCGTCATGTGGCCCTCTTAGCGTTACGTTATTATACTGCGCTTAATTAGTTAACAAACTATGATGACCCATGCAAAAAAAACATTAATATTCACTTTCTGGCTAATTGCGTTTCTTTAAGTTGTAGAGGGCAATCCAAGACGACCGATGCAATTTTTAATGACAACGTACATATAAGGTGCGTAGTGAATTTTCCAGGCGTTTAAAGGGACTGTCTACAGTCCTTCATTGCTTTTTACAGCGAAAGCTGTTATGAGATTATTTCAACGGCCGTTTTTGGCGCCGTAGTTGTCCGCCGCCGCCGACGGTGTCCGTAACCGCTATGGCACGAAATAAGAAAAAAGGATGGAACAAGGTTCGAACCTGGGACCTCTGCGTGGGAGCCCAGTGTTCTACCTCATGGCCATGCCGGTGCTTGACAATGCGTTGCAAAAAGACCCTACACAGGCTTCATGTCGGGAAGGAACCACATTAACATATGTAATCTAGTGACGTAGAAGAGTAAAATAACAACCAGGCGTCACACAAATGCGAATTCTGTAACCGGGCGTCACACAATGCGAATTGCGCAACGAGTGTGTTGTTGAATGCTTCCAACCCATACAAAGAAAGGCCTCTGCGGCAATTCTTCATCGTCATCAGCCAGAGCATCAAGAAAGTGCACATAATGCCTTACAGGTGTTTAGCGAGTATCACGGTTCTCCGCAGAATGACGAAGAATTTCATAGTGGCTGCTTCACAAAAATTATGATGATTTATAGCGCAGTGGGTTCCTCGCAAGTGCACTTGTATTGATTGCCAAGGAAGCCCGTAAGGCTCTCATGATCCATTTCCTCAGGCTCTCAATAATGTTAATCCCCCCCCCTCTCTCTCTCTTTCTCTCGCTCTCCGTTTCTCCGGTTAGCGTATGTTATAAAGCGCGGTGGGACAGTTAAATAACGACCGGGCGTCACACAATATGAATTACGTAACTAGTGGGTCGTTTAAAGCTTCCAACCCATTATAAAAGGCTCAGTCATAATTATTCACCGTCATCAGCCGTCGCATCAAAAGAATGCACATAATGCCTTACATATGGTACCTCGCTTCTCCGCTGAATGACGAGTAATGTCGTGGTGGGTGCTTCCCAACTTCACAAAAATTATGATTTGTGGCGTAGTGGGTACGTTTGCTAGTGTACTTGTATTAGTAGCCACAAGAGAGTTTATACGCCTTGTGCACCGCCTATAGAGGCGCCACTGATAGCCACCTAGCGGGCGCCGCCGACAGTGCGTGCGGGAAGCCGAGCAGACGACAGCGCTTTGCACAGCTTTGCTGTGAGGAGATGAACGAAGTTCGCGGCTGCTATTTCCCCTTCGTGCGGGTGCCAGACAACTAATTCTGCACTGGCAGCTGCAGGAAAGACGCGGGCCTCTACGAAAGTGGACTTGTGCACGATGTTTGTCACGAACGAACGCTTAACTAAGCGCACGTCGCCGATTTCGAGCCACGGCATGAAAGCCTGGCGCCGACGGTTCGTGCGCGACAGAGCGCGAGCATCGAAAAAACAAGTATAAAAACGCGCCGGGAGCGCGCCCGCGCGCCTCTTACCCTCTCCGCAGAAGACGCCACCGACACAGCCAACGAACGCGAAATATCGGGATATTCGAGAAAGCAAAGCCGAGTCAGCGGCGCCGTCTGATTCCGCAGACGAATCGGTGAGAGGATCTCGCCCTTTCCTTAGCATTCGCTGTGCTACGCACAGACGAATCATACGCACCTTCCCGAACCCAGGCGCGAGCCGATACAGGCAATGCAAGCAATGCAAGCACAGCAAGCGCTCGAGGGCAGAGACAGTCAGTGAGGAATTAGTCGGCGAAGAAGTTATGTCGGTTATGTCGTTCTAGTGACAGCATCGTTCGCTCGACCGCAGAAGACGTGTTGTTTGATGATCTAGCTCTGTGGGTTAAGTATCAAGAGATGACAGTGACAAGTTTTGAGGTGGGTCGCCGAGAAGGCATGTGATGATTGACTGCGGAGGAGAACGAACGTCCGCGTGGAGTGAATCGTCATGCCGGTGAATATCAAAGGTGCGTCGCGCAGACCAGCGTAACAAGATCCAGCTTTGAGGTGCAGCTCAAGGTGAAAATCCGCTTTGTTTTGTTTACAGAGGTGACGTCTCAATCACTTCTTGTTCTTTCTAAAGTCAACCATTGCTGCATTTCTGTTTCTGTAAATAATAAATATAGAACTTGCGCGGTACATGTACCGCGCTAGTACAAGCTAAGTTCATGGATGACCAACTCGCCCGAACTACAGCACTTCTGAAATATAGAACGTCTGAGCGAAGTGCCCTGCACGGCGGTCGAACCGAACCAACGCATGCTCAGGCTGATAACGTTGGTCGTCTACCAGTGTCAACATGATCGAGTGCATCCAGCGAGCACCGATATGGCAGAACGAAAGCATTAGAACAAGAAGCGACGTGTTAACCCGCACAATGACGAAGCGGCTCGTCTTTGCCAACGAACAGCGGCGATCCATTGCTTCCGTCGCTCTTGCTCAGGAGGTCTTGCGGTAAGTGAGTAAAACCGTGTTCCGGGCGCGTTTTTGTAGGTGTTTGAGCACTCCACTCCACAGCAATTGTTATTCGACATCCCTTGAAGTTTCGGCCACCACACATACGACGAACGTTGCTTATTTCACTACGGAAACGTGAACACCGCGGAAACACACGTACAACGACGTAGGAAACCACGGCGGCCGTCTGCTTGCTTTCCCGAGAGCAATGATTGAGTTCGCCGCCTATGGCGCTTCCGTCGGCGCGCACTAGGCGTATAACGGGCTCCAGAAATACCGCTCTTCCAGCTTTCGCTGTGACTGTGCTGGGCTTTCCGCGCAGGACTGGCGTTTTCTGTTTTGTACCGCAATAGAAAGTGTACCGTCTGAAGTGTCCAACCTTGCAGCGGTTTCTCTGGAAAGTGAGTAGAAATTTTTAAAACAGAATTTTTTGATCTGCGTTCGGTCTTCATCCATTGGCGTGAAACATGCCCACAACACTGGTTGGTGGGCGCGATGACGAACGCGATGATTAAAAACGAAAGCACATGTGATTTCTGTAGGATTACTTTATTTTCGCTGAACACTAATGTAATGAATGTAACAGTCGTTTTCAGCGCGCTAGCGGGTAAATAAAGCCTTGTAATACGATTACAGAACATTTGTTTTGCTGTAATCGCAGCATATGCGTTTATTTTAGCACTGCTGCCGCAATTTAAGCAGAGTTGATTCATCAAAAAGAGACGATAAATGCACGCCTTCACAGCGCAGCACATATGAGACATCCTAGGAACAATACAGCGGCACAGTACGACCAGCGCGGAGGGCCGCATGAACAAGCGCATGAGTTGAAGCACACGAAATCGAAGACGGCGCCGCAAGCAGCGCCACCGGGCGCCCGTTTGGATGCATGAGAAAAAGAAGCAAGAAATTACTCTCTGACGTAACCGAAAGCTGACTCAAGTGCGTAAAATAATATTTCAAGTTCGTTCTGCATGTTTAAGCAAAACGAATCTTGCGATGATGTCTTGTCCTACCAATAGATTGATCACATCGCTGTTGGGTGACGCTCATTCTTTCACGATTTTCAACATCAAATTAAAAATATAATTGTGGGGCAAAAGCATGCTCTTGCCGCCGATGTGACGACCGATCTTCTTATTTTCACCACAATATGACAATTTTTTTCTGAGCTGTAGACAGTCCCTTTAAAGAAAGCCCGCGAAGTAATAAATTAAACCATTTGTTTGCGTTTATGAGCTACCGTACTGCAGTGCTCTGAAGGTCGCGGAATTGAATGCCGGCCGCGGCGGCTCCATTTCGATGGATGCGAAAATGTCTGAGGCCCGTGTACTTAGCTTTAGGTGTACGTTAAAGAACCCCAGGTGGTCGAAATTTCCGGAGACCTCCACTACGGCGTCTCTCATAATCATATCGTGGCTTTGGGACGTTAAACCCCACATATCAATATTGCAGTGCTCTCAACAGTGCTTCGAGAGAAACAACCGCCACGCGGACTGGCAACCTACCCCTTATCAGGGACGACGACGCTCCCTTGCGGCTATCAAAAACGCTGGCGCACTGGGAAGCGGGTGCCTATAGAGCCGCGGCCGTTCATTTCGCCATGGTGTGCGCGCCGGTTCTTTTGCACGAAGACCGGTTTAGAATAGCTCATGAGCGCAGTCACGTGGTTTTATTTAATATTTCGCGGCTTTCTTTAAAGGCCGGAAATAATCACCACGTCATATGGACGTTCCGAAAAAAAAAAAAAAAAGGATCTTTCTTTTGGGAATGCCCTCTACTACACAACGAAAGGCATTTGGCCCTAAATAGAATATTAAAAATATTCATATTTTGTCTTGGCTAATTATCTAAATAAGCGAAATATACAAAAAAAGGTACCGTAACCAGCGCCTTAGATGACGGCAAATCACATGCCGTCAGTTTCAGTGTGTGGCGGTTAACCACTTGTTTTCAATATTGGGGTCTACTTACGTGAAACACTCTGTACAAAGAATTCTTTTACACCGGGCATCCGGTTCACCACAGAAGAAGAAAACAATGGACACATTGCCTTCCTCGACGTCGTCAAAAGACGTTCCGCCAAAGGGACTATAAGCAGTGGTTATCTGAACCCAACCCACACGGTAATTACCTGATGTTTGAACCTATAGGGCAAGAACGCTCCGTAGCCACTGCACCATTCCCTCGCACTTTGCGTATCCGCTCTCAGCCTGGAATGCGCAGTTATGGCAAACCTCCGACCCATCTTATAACTAGGGCTCGGTGTTTTCGGAGTTCTTTTTTTTTGAAATTCTGATTGTGTCTGTCGGAGTTTTTTTTTTTTTTTTGGCAGAAATTCAACGTTTATCGGGGTTGATTTCTCGTAAATCACCAATTCTACAAAATTCGGCGTTTAATTTTTGCATTATAAGTTTTGCAATGTGTTTTTATTAACTTTATTTCCAATGAAAATGCGCGGGATTGTTGCTCAGCGTCCTGTTTCTCTATCCTTGCATTGTTTTCTCAGTTCTGTTCATTTACCCTGTTGATAAGGCTGTTGATGTGCACTGCTGTAAACTCGCCAAAGTGTACTTTGGGGGACGGGGGCCCGGAGCAGGTCAAGCTGCTTTTCAGCTTTTTCGCTCAGCCTCGTATATTTTCTTAATGCAAAACGAAGGACATATTATAAATGCTATTCTCAATACTCCCAAATCTTAGATGAAATGATATCTGAACACGAAAACATGCTAACGCGCTAAGTGTATTTTAGACGTCTGGAAGGTTTGAACACACAAAGATATATTTATACACGCACAAATACTTGAATACAAAATACCTACGTTTTTCGTATTACAACCTCAAAGCTTGTTGTGCAAGCATATTTTACGAGGTTGCTGCCGCTGATGGAGGTGCGCTCCTTTCTACCGATGATTCTCAGCTTTGAAAACGCCGTTTGAACGTCGAAAATGCTCTTTTACAATCGGAGTTTATCGGATAAATCCGAATTGTCAAAAAAATTGAATCGGCCAGTGTTTGTCGGATTTTTTCGGATTTATCCAAAAGCACTGAGCCCTACCTATAACTCAACAATTCAAAGCGAAACTAAGGTAACTTTTGAAAGAAGGTCGACGAGCTATGCAAATAAAAACACGCGCTAATAAGGAATTTCTACAATAAACTATCATTATCTTGGCAATACAGAAGAAACAACGCCAGTTGACTGTTGAACCCAATATTCGACTGCTGATCGGAATGTCGCTGGTTCAAATAGCGTCAGCGGCAGCAGCAATTCGAAGGAGGCGAAGTGCTTGAGGCCCGTATATTTAGATTAAGGTGCACGTTAAAAAACACCAGGTGGTCGAAATCTCCGGAGATCTCCACGACGGCATCCCTCATAAACATATCGCAGTTTTCGGGCGTAAAACACCAAAAATTATTAACACTAGTAAACAACAGCGACTCAATGCTGAGATGATGCACGAATACGCAAGCAGCCCTCTGTCGCGTGTAAAAATAAAACAACACATTCAAAATGCGTACGAAAAGTCATTCCACTCTGTGAAGGTGGGTAAACTGCTCAGATGGGTTAGACAGCACATTGTGTTAGACAATGGCGCTTGCGTCAATTTTCATCATTTTATAACGGTAGCGACTATAGCCTTGTGATTACTGTGACGTACACTGATTGGTTCAGTTACAACATAAGACAGATCCTTGGCCTAATGTACATTACCGTTGTTTTGTGTTTGAGTGACTCGGTTAGGGGAAGCGCTTCAAGCGAAACTAGCATATCGGACTTGGTTAGACAAGTGCACATTTCGAATGGTCATATTTTGATCATTCGGAAATGGTAGGTATAATAGCTTTGTGATTATTGTGTCATACATTGACTGGAGGGAATACAGCGCACGAGAAGACGGGGACAAGGAAGGGCAACGCACACAGAGCGCTGACTTACAACACTTCCTTGTCCCCGTCTTCTCTTGCGCTGTATTCCCTTCGATGTCTAACCAACACGCCCAGTCTTCGATACTAAGACACACTGGCTGCTTCTGTCGCGACCTTGGACAGACTCTTGTGTGAAGTTAAGTCTATACACGACCGTTGTTGATTCGTTAAATGAGCTTCGTTGGTGTGGAGCTCTTTTAACGCAAACTTAGTGAACAATTGCCCTTCATTGACAAGCTACAGCAATAATCAGACGAAGACAGAGGAAAGAACACATGACACGAGCCAGGGCCGTAGCAAGGGGGGGGGGGGTTGAAAATTTTCAGTTTTGCTTGCATATATATACACGCACACATACAAACGCACGCACGAACATACATAAAGTATGATTGAACCCCCCCCCCCCCCGCAAAAATTTCTGGCTACGCCCCCGACACGAGCGCTGCGCTCGTCTCATTTGGGCTGGAGCTTCTTAATGATAAGTTACCACCTTCTTGCCCACGTTTCTTTTCGAGTGAGTCGTTCATTGTACGGTTCAAATACATGAAATCCTAGCAGTAGAGCATCGCTGCAAAAGTGTTCATTAATGAACGCGACACAGCTGATGTAGCCATCCGATCATGTAAAAATGTCGATAATAAGGATAAAAGCCACCTTTTGTCATATTTCGTAAGAGCAGTTCTCGGCAAAAAACTCGACCGTGCGCAACTAAAAACCGCTTTTATTTTAACGCTAGCAGAGGGCGCAGGCGTCGCACCATTCTTTGGAAAGCCAGCGAGCGTGTGTACTTGCTGAAGTTGGTGGGGAATGTCAGGCGATCTCGTGTAACGCTTTGTTTGTCCGTTTCTGTGCACTTGCGATTATGCCTGCATGTCTAATTCGTTTTGTTTTCTTTTTTTGCCAATAAATTCAGCATAACATTAAGTCGTTGCCGGCACAGTTGCGTACGTGGTCGGAGCGGAGGGGAAAACCTATGGCACCCAGCCAAAACAATCTGTTTGATTGCAAAGGTAACGAGTGCGGTCGCGCATGTTTAAGATATCTTGTGGTGGTGACACAACCTCGCTTCGCGCAGAGTGCTACTACGAGCAAGAAAATTCAAATGCGAAGGCGTACGCATTTGACGTACTTACATGAGCAGACGTACTACGCTCGTTCGCTTTCCAAAGAATGATACGGCATCTGCGCATTCTGCTAGCGTTAAAAGCACGAGCATTTTGTTTAGGCATAGCCGGTTTTTTTTTTTTTTTTTGCCGAGAAGTGCTCTTACGAAATATTACCAAACATGGCTTTCATCCCCATTATCGACATTTCCATCTGACCGGACGGCTACACCAGCTATGACACTTTTAAATCGAAGATCTATTACTACGGTTCCGTGCATTTTCCTGTGCTTGCGTCAAAAAAACAAAAGAACAAACAAACAACAGAAACTAAAAGAACTGCCAGGCTTGCGCGGAACACGCAACGCAGTCACAGCGAAAGTTGGAGGAGTGGACTTTTTATAGCCTGTTGTAAACCCTCTTGGGATTACTACTACAAGTACATTTGCGAGATACCCCACGCCACAAATCATAATAATTTTGCGTAGTAGGGGAGCACCCACTATGCCATTACGGATCATTCCACGAAGAATCGAGGTACCCGATACATATCTGTATCTGTTAGGCATTCTGCGTACTTTGTAGATGCTGTGGCTGAAGACAATCAAGAATTATGGCTCAGCCATTTCTAATAGTCGGGATGGTTTAAACCACCCACTCGTTACTCACTTCGCATTGTGCGACGCCTGGCTGTAATTTTACAATTCTACCACGCTATATTACATCTGCTAACGTGATTCCTTGCCGGTGGTATGTCTGTATAGGGTCTTTTTGCAAAGGAGTTTGAAGCACCGGCGTGCCTCTGTGGCAGACTACTTGACTGCCAAGCAGAGGGCCTGCTTTCAAATCCCGCGTCATCCTGCCTGTTTTTTTGTTTTTTTCTCATTGTTCGCGATAGAGGCTATGGACACCGGCGGCGGCGGTGGCGGACAACTACGTCATCAAAAATCGACTGCTTTCTGATATTATAACAGCTTCCGCTGTGAAACTTATATTTCGCCCTCTCGCACTTTCTCGCTGTCATACATTTATTTCAACTGTTCTATAAAAGTAATTTCGTCAGGTGTCGCGAATTCGATGGTTCAATGTTCAGTAGAATTTGGTGCCTTTTGAAATCCCTGGCAGGAGTATAGACATTTATCGGTGCCTTATTTCAGCCGGTTTCCCTTCATCACAGCGAGTGCCACTTGAATCTTTTTTTTTTTTTTTTGATTTGCGACATAGCCTTGCCCTTAAGGCATAATACTTGTTATGTATATTTGTGTTAAATGTGCGCCCTTATGCCGGTGTTGTGTATGAAGTGAACAAGTGTCCTGTGGAATGTGTTGTCATGTATCCATCGGTCATAACTGTCTGTGCACTCGAATCTTTTCTTCGCGTTTTCCTTTATGATGACTGACCCCCGTTATGAATGACGTCTCTGATGTATTTCCCTGCAACTTCCGGTCCCGATCACTGAGTGAGCTGCACTTCCTCCTTCGCCTGCGAATTCCGGATCACTTGAATCAGAAGTATCTGCTCTTTCCTGCAGAGGGCAGCTAGAAAATCCTTAGTTTGGACGCAGTATGGCACATACATTTGCACTTCTCGCACAAATTCTACAGAGTAATGACCCACAGAGCAACACGCAGGGCAGCCGCAATCGTGCTGTTAATGGACTTACCCCACGCGTTTTTCGTACGCCTCATCAATAGATTGGGGATCCATCTCCACGCATTATGGCAAGCTTTATATAGTGACAATAACATGGGCTCTTGGGCATGTTTGCATCGCAATGTCAGAAAGCGACGATCTGTCTGGTTCAGATCTTGCGCTTCGAAAAACTGTTGCACCTTCACCTGTGTCGTTGTGGCAATCCGCAAGGCAAAGTGAACGTGCCGGCCGTTGATTGTCTGATTTGCCGAAATTGTGACTTAAACGGTGCGTGAAAGATCGCAGTTTTCGTGTTCCTAAAAAAAAGTACATGCTAGAACTTCATCTGTCAATATCACTGGAGTATTTTAAGGCTACTCGAGTGCCGTAAGCGTCTGCTAGCACAGGTTGTTTACACTGGTTGACGGGCAGAAGTATTTAGAAACAGCCATCAATTGAACAGATTCGCAAGTTCAATAATCCACGAATTTCTTTTTACTTCATTTTACCGATTGTATATCTGTTTTGCATTAAAAAGTTCGAAAAGAACAACTATTCGCTCACAACGTGTTTTGCTGTTCTCTAACAATTAAGTTCAAAAAATATTCATCCCTAAGTTACTCAAGTAAAGTGCGTTGTGGGGCTAGTTGGTATGACATTAGAACGGTAAGGAACTGCGCGATTGACGGAACACAAGAAGAAGCAGTACACCGGACAAGCTACTTCTTGTGTTCCGTCAATCGCGCAGTTCCTTACCGTCCTAAGTTACACATTCAGTACGCTAACTTGGAATTCGTATGCATTAGTCTAAACACCAACAACGCACGTCCTTCATGCAATGTGATTTCGTAGAGCGCACTAGCCAGCTTAGATGTGGGGTGCAGGTAAAAAAGTGGAAATGCTACATTGAACTCTTAAAATTATGATGAAGAAATAAGCAGAGGAAGTTGGCATCTCCCGTTTCCTTGCGCTCAGACGCAACACATGAGAGTTTTGCCTTAGTTTCTGCGCTTGTATGTAAAAGTATCGCAACTAGTGTAAAAACTGACCATTAATATGTCGGAAGCTAGCAACCCCAATGAAGATATTTGCGACAAAGCTTGCCTTGAAGTCTGCGATTGAAACCTTGAGCGTCATCGCAAAATGAGGAATGCCTAGTTCGCGTTTACTTTACGTCTTACTTTGTTTACTCGGTCGGGAAATGTTTGTCCGAAAAACGCGCAAAACTTTTGTGCAAGCGTCATTTGCTTAGTTGGAAAATGTTTCTATTATAAAATTTACTTTTTAATGTACGATACACTAACACAGAGCTGCCGAGTGACCTGCTAGAATGATGTACTGGCTCTTCACTTAAAAAGCATCGACATCCAACAAAAGAAGAGACGAAAAAATCGGCACGATTCACTTCGGAAGAACGGATGAGCTAGTGCATTCATAAACAAACACTATGGGTCTTGAGTCTTACCTCGAGAGGTACAAGCGACCGGTAGGGAAGCAGCGGCATGCTGACTAGGACGTTGTTTCGGCACCGTCATATCGGTGTCACTCGAAACAACTGAACTAGTCTCTTCTTTCCGCGTTTAGAGCTATAAGCTTTCTAGACGTGCCGAGAGGACGAGTAAACGCCACGTGGGCTCTCCCTGCCACGCTCCAGCGATGCCGTAAGCTCACTAATTGGCAGGCGACCGTCGTCCTTCAAGATTATCGCTTCCGCCTTTGCTCCCACTCGCTTTGTTCACGACACCGTGGGAAAACCGGATAATGCACGTGCAATTGCTGTTATCAAGTTGCCGATCTCGTGAGAAGCCAGCGAAACGTTCAATCTTTCGACCTGCGGGATCTTCCGCGACGCTCGAAAGAAGGCATGTTTGGGCACGCATCGCTCCGTTGCCGCAGGGGAACAAGCAGCGCAGTGAAGCCGACTTGCGGCCCCGCGCCTGAGGCTCTGGCGGCCACTCGAAGAAAACTGGTTTTCCGCTTAAAGGTATGTCGCAACCTTGTTTACAAATCTGATTATATTTTGATCCTAAGTCGTTTGCTTTGTGTCGGCCTTCAGAAGGGCTGTATTAAAACACCCTTCAAATGTGTTGAGTAGAAAAAATTGCGACTAAATACGATTATATTAGCAATTTTACCCAAAGTGGGCCCAAAGTTGCAGTTGTACTTAAGGTGTATATTTATTTCATGATATCTGTATTGTCTTTGTACCAGTACTTACTTGTTATATTTTTCGTATTATTGTTTTTGTTTGCCGTGCAAGTGATATTATAAACCTGTATCCCCATCCTGCGAAAATCCCGTAAGGGGATTGTAGTACTTGTAAATAAATAAATAATAAATAAATAACCACGCCAACAGGCAGAACTACTGATCTTAGCACAAGAAAACAAAAGGAAAAAAACTGGCAAGGGGCAAAGCATGCAGTGTGCGCCGGCGTTTCCCACAGCAAAATTTTTACGCTTTACTCGCCACCGGTTCCCTAATACACCAGTACTTTGCAGATATGTTTCAAGAAGTGGTGTATCAAATAGATGACTTTACCGTAGAGAGGTAAGTTTGTGTCTGTGGTTTTAGGTAAGAAACTTGAGCGCCTTCGTCAATTCCGTCGGGGATTCTGACACCGCTGCTAAGCCATACATAATGTTTTAGGCAGTAACGGCGTACCTTTAACTCATGATATATAAAGTATATGGACCGGTCGCGGGTAGTGGGATTTACCCCTCTTTTTTTGGTGCATATGCAGTTATCTTTCAAGAAGTGGTGTTTCGAACAGATGACTTTACCACAGAGGTACACGTTTGTGTCTCTGGTTTTAGATAAGAAACTTGAGCGCCTTGGTAAATTTTGTTGGGGATTCTGACACCGCTGCTAAGCCATACGTAATGTTTTAAGCAGTAATGACGAACCTTTAACTCAAAATATGCATAGTACGGACCGGTGGTGAGTAGTGGGACTTACCCTATTTTTGTGGCGCATACCCGTTTACGATGGACCGTGACGACAACATGACACGGTGAGAAGGCGAGACCCTAAGGTGCTCCAGGCAACTTCCGCCACCTCTATTTTTTTAATTTCGCGCAAGCTCAAGAAAAACTGGAGAAACAATTAAAGAGGGCAGTTGTCTCAGAATACATGAAATATCATGAGACATCAGCAGTCATGCAGGCACTGCGGAATCAGGGCATCGACGAAGCCTATATAAACATAATGGAAGGAATCTACAGCGGATCCACAGCCACTATAGTCTTTCATAAAGAAAGCGACAGAATCCCAATAAAGAAGGGCGTACGGCAGGGAGACACAATCTCTCCCATGCTATTCACCGCGTGTTTACAGGAGGTTTTCAGGGCCCTAGATTGGGAAGAATTAGGGATAAGAGTTAATGGAGAGTATCTCAGTAACCTGCGATTCGCTGATGACATTGCATTGATGAGTAACGCGGGAGACGAATTACAGCTCATGATTACTGAACTGGATACGGAAAGTAGAAGAGTAGGTCTGAAAATTTTTATGCATAAAACTAAAGTAATGTGGAACGATCTTGGCAGAGAACAGCGCTTTGCGATAGGTGGCGAGACACTGGAAGTTGTAAAGGAGTACGTCTACTTAGGACAAGTAGTAACCGCGGAGCCGAACCATGAGAGTGAAATAACTAGAAGAATAAGGATAAGATGGGGCTCATTCGGCAAGCATTATCAAATCATGAATGGTACTCTACCACTATTCCTCAAGAGGAAGGTATATAACAGCTGCATCTTACCGGTACTTACCTACGGTGCAGAAACCTGGAGACTTACAAAGAGGGTTCAACTTAAACTGAGGACGACGCAGCGAGCGATGGAAAGGAAGGTGATAGGTGTAACCTTAAGAGACAGGAAGAGGGCAGAGTGGGTCAGGGAACAAACGGGGGTCAGGGATATCATAGTTGAAATTAAGAAGAAATGGATATGGGCCGGGCACGTAGCACGTCGGCAGGATAACCGGTAGTCATTAAGGGTAACTGACTGGATTCCAAGAGATGGCAAACGCGTGAGGGGGAGACAGAAAATTGGGTGGGTAGATGAGATTAAGAAGTTTGTAGGTATAACGTGGCAGCAGAAAGCACCGGACCGGGTTGATTGGCAGAACATGGGAGAGCCCTTTGCCCTGCAGTGGGCGTAGACAGGCTGATGATGATGATGATGAGATGAAATAATCCGACATTGCCGAAGGAGCATTACAACTTTTGTATTTAATATTTGTCGTTAGAGTTACAATTTTTTATAGTTTGATTGAACAGTCTTTGTTAATTGCCCAGCTTTCCGGACTGGCAATTTTCTTAGCATGGAATAAATATGCCGACATTTCAGAAGAAGAGCTCAAACTCTTTTTTTAAACATTTTTACTCGAGTTCCCAATTAAAATGTTAATTAAGAAAAATTTATTAGTCACCCAGCTTGGTGGACTGGAAAAAATTATTTTGACGTGCTGCATACGGCTCAGACAATACTGGGCCCATTCGAGATGCGTAGCGCTTATGTTTGTTCTTTTAAGGCGTAAATTACCTGAAATACACTGTATAGGCGGCCAATGAACCAGGATGTTTGCGCTGTCATCAATACTAGGTACCTTACAGCCCAAAAACTAAAATAAAAGTGTCTTCCTACGCGGCTGCATTGAATTGAAATCGGATAACATGCCAACTTCCTGACGGTTCTCATCTTACCTTGTTCATTGAGCACTTGAATGTCTCAGAAAGAAGCCCTCGAAGTTTCAATGGAATGAAAACATATTCATTTCATGAAAAGATACAAGCAGTGGCGTAACAACTTGTTCGCGAGTGGGGGGGGCCAGCATCCCGCACTGCCTCGCCCGTATATATATATATATATATATAATGACAAAGGAGAGAGACAGAGGGAGACCATCAAAAGAACTTGCTTAGCTATTGGGCGCGTGGCCCACCACTGGAGACGCGGGCGCTGCAATCGCTGTGACGTGCAGGGTTGGATTACGTGATCTCACCTCGCTCTGGCGAAGGGAAGTGGACGGTTGAATGCGTTGTTTTTAACCGCGATTTCGCAGAGTTTTCCGCTTTCATCAGCGTTGTTTTGCTCTCACTTTGTGTGCGGACCCCAAGAGGCTACGCATTCCGGAAAAGGGCAGTAAAAGTTATAGGCGGCATGGTACTTTTCTGCTCCGTACCACAGTGCGCTACGTACGCGAAGGAGCCAGGCGTGAGCTTTCACTTCTACACTTACCCTGCTTTGAAAGAGCATGATGCCGCTGTCGCCTGTCTTTCTTTTAATATTACTTCAAGCCCATAGTGTTGATATAGACACAGACCACGCATGTTCACACAAATGCAAAACCTTTCAGCTCCCGCACGGGAGCCTTGTTCACAACGAAAAATGAATGCGCAACCAGTACCGTTATGCATGTCAAAATATGACGTAGCAACATGCGTACACATGTGGAAAGTTGCCGTCATTACGTTTAAGGGTGTGCGCCGCTTTCTGGACTATCAGAGATTCAAGATAAAGCCGACAAGTCCACCTATTTTCTTTTCTTTCCGTTATTTTGCTTCTGCGTGCTCAGCCATTGATGTTCGATGAAACCTTCCTTCTTACATCATACGTGTGGTGCTTGAATCTTTGCTGAAAGTTGCCTGTTACTTCCACCACAGTCTGCGTACCCCCTCCCCTCGTGTGTTCATTTTAATTGTCCTCCTGTGTTTTCCCGACCACATGGGTTTTCGTCCAACTCTCGACTTCAGCCCACGGCGTCCCTTGCTTATGTAGATTATGTTTGTGGAATGAGGTCATAGCCAGTGTCACGTGTTCTTCTCTATGTTGTTTTACGCCACAGGCGAAAAATTGGGGGACCCTTAAGGTTCGCCTTCAACAGTTGAACGCGATAGCGAAATCCGGCCCCTAGTGCGCACTTCAATCACTAAGTGCCTACTTATTAAAGTGTATTCTTACACACACACGCACACAGACACACACACGCGCGCGATCTATCTATAGTAAGGGTACGGGTTTTCGATCTAAAGCACTTCCGTGTGCAAGAGTCGAGACATATTTCTCTCAATGCCTCACAGATGGCAGCACATTATCTAACGCTTGCTGTTTGCTTGATCAACGCCTCCTCTAGAAAGCAGGCGTTGGCTTGATATGTTTTCCGCTAGATGGACATAGTTGCCCATTTTTGGAGCTGTGTGAAAGTTCGTGTGTGTATTTAGCGGCGATGGCTGCACTATCCCGGCTTTTTTCGAAGCATGGCGTCGCGCAAAAAACGTAGTTTGATGGCAACGCCAATGCCCTACAAATAGCCGAATGGGCTCATTTACGTCGTGACACCTACCGAACAAAATGCGTTAAGAAGACTCCTTCCACTACATGACATTTACGTAGTGTTTTTTTTCCGAAGCAGTTGCAAGTAATATCGTGGCTGTGTGGTAGGGCACCTGCTTGCCACACAAACGGCCCGGGTTCGATCCTCAATGGGACCGAAGTTTTTACAGCGAAAGCTGTTATGAGATCACAACAAGGGCCGTTTTTGGCGCCGTAGTTGTCCGCCGCCGCCGCTGTCCGTAACCACTATTGCTCGAAATAAAAAAAAAAAAACAAAATAAGCAAAACATTCCAGGATGTAACGAGGTTTCAAACCGGGGCCCTCTGCGTGGGAGCCCAGTGTTCTACCTCAGAGCCATGCCGGTGCTTGAAAGTGCGTTACAAAAAGACCCTATACAGGCTTCATGTCGGGAACCAAGCACGTTAACATATGTAATGTAGCGTGGTAGAAGAGTAAAACAACATCCAGGCGTCACACAATGCGAATTCTGTAACCAGGCTTCACTCAACGTGAAGTGCGCAACGAGTGGGTTGCTGAATGCTTCCATCCCATTACAAAGGCCTCTGCCATAATTCTTCATCGTCATCAGCCACAGCATCAACAAAGGGCAGATAATGCCATAGAGGTGCTTAGCGGGTGTCACGGTACTCCGCAGAATGAAGAAAAATTGCATAGTGGCTGCTTCCCTACTTCACAAAAATTATGATGATTTATAGCGTAGTAAGTTCCTCGCAAGTGCACTTCTACTGGTTGCCAAGGAAGCCCATAACGCTCCCATGAACCATTTCCTCAGGGTCTCAATAAAGCTAATTCCCTCTCTCTCTCTTTCTCACGTTAACGTAGGTTTAAAGCGTGGTGGCAGAGTTAAATATTGACCGGGAGTCGCACAATGTGAATTACGTAACTAGTGGGTCGTTTAAAGATTCCAACCCATTACAAAGGACTCAAGCTTAATTCTTCATTGTCATAAGCCGTCGCCTGAACAAAGTGCACATAATGCCTCTAAGATGGTACCTCGCTTCTCCGCAGAATAACGAACAATGTCGTGGTGGGTGCTTCCCAATTTCACAAAATTTATGATTTGTGGCGTAGTGGGTACGTGGCTAACGTACTTGTATTATTAGTAGCCACAAGAGAGTTTATAACGGGCTCTAGAAATGCCGCTCTTCCAGCTTTCGCTCTGACTGTGCGGCGCTTTCCGTGCAGGCCTGGCGATTTTTTATTGTTTATTTTATTTGCCTCTTTCTCGATTTTTCAGTCACGGACAATTTTTCGCTCACAACCAACGACACCGACACCGCCGGCGACACCGGAATTTCTGCGACACGAGCTCTCTAACGCTATCGCATTAAAATGTGGCCAGCTTCAAACACTGATTCACCTTCTAACAGCAGCGAAGTGTAATACTGCTTATCACTGAAGCTGTAAAGGTGGACGCTGGTATTTTCACTGAAATATAATGTTTCTATATAGACTTAGGTCGGCTAGCGCGCAGTGCATTTGCTATCGCAATCGAGCCCGATCGGTACCGTATTTTTCGATCGTGATTGGCCTTTTTGTACTAGCTGGAAAACTGAGTCAACTATCGAAAAATGTTATCCCTATGTGTCTAGATGGCGATCGAAAGTGCACCCTGTGACAACCGTAGAAAATTTGCGCAGTAAGGAGCAACAGGCTATATTAAAATCATGCCCGCACAGAAACTTGTGCTCATGTTATCTATAGCTACAATTCTGAATGAGGCAAGTGTGTGCGTATGGCTCTCTTGCGTTTGCCTCCGATCATATCACAAAGGTTTCGGCTGCATGCAGCTCTAAGCATGCCTGGTTGCTTCGCTCAAAACGGAGAATCCGCTTGCGTCGTGCTTCAAAGAGATAGGTGTGCTAAACAGGAATGTAAATTTGCGCATGCTTTTCGTGTCAACCGCGGCCAGTTTTTAGATGCAAATCTACAGTAAATTAAGTTGCGCGGTTGCACACATTTCTCAGAGCAAAAATATGTGCATTTGCCGCAAGCACGCGTTGAAGCCCATTCGGTGCTTCAATTCGACTCAAAATGGTTCATCACCTTATCAAGAGCAGCGAGCTCGGCCCCCGTGGCTTTTACTTAGGTGGCCGTAGCAGACGAAGTCGGCAGTAAGGGCGTTGTCTAAGGCATTATGATGAGCGTAACATTTTTTCGGAGCAGTTGTTTAGCATTTCGCACAGTCAGTGACGAAGCCGCCGCAGTATTTTACTCATTTCGTCGAAATGCCACAAGAATAATAAAAAAGGAGACGCGATAGCGGACGCGAGATGTGATGGAGAGCGCTGGCGTAGCAATCCAACCTTGCACGTCACAGGGATGCCTCCGCATGGTGGCGCCACAATATGCCCTCGCGCCCAATGTTTAATAACACTACAGAAGAAGCGCAGTCAGTTTTACGCAGAATACAATGGGACAACCATACATACGCTATGCGTGTTATGCGCGTAATAGTATTACAAGCAACACTTTTTATACATTAACCACACAACTTTATGCATGAACACAATTATGTCCCCATGGCCCCCTTCCCGCTAGTATATATTTGTATCATGAACTGAAATTTCGTTAATGTCTAAAAGCAGCTCACAAATAATTGCGTTTGTAATGCAAGTAGCAGTGAGTACACCTTTCCTTTTCGTTAATTAATACTGGAATTTCTTGCACATATTCAGGTTTGCGCATATTTTATTTTGCCTTGTTTGCTCTTAGTCGGAATAGTGTTTCTAGTGGTGGTGTATTGATGGCTATAGACAGTTTTCTGAGATCTGTTAGACGCAAGGACATAGAAACAATTTCTGAATCAA
The DNA here is from genome assembly GCF_013339695.2 of Rhipicephalus sanguineus. Classification (NCBI taxonomy): domain Eukaryota; kingdom Metazoa; phylum Arthropoda; class Arachnida; order Ixodida; family Ixodidae; genus Rhipicephalus; species Rhipicephalus sanguineus. The sequence goes on from NC_051179.1 coordinate 110,490,831, forward strand.
TTTGGATCGAAATTAGTCTTGAGCACTGTGAAAAATTGTTGATTGGATGTTTCTATGTATCGCCTAGCGTTTCACCAATTGCTTTTAATCAGATCGTCTCTTCTATTGAAAATGTGGTAATTTCACATAAGAAGCACAAAATTCTTGTACTTGGCGATTTTAACACACCAGGAATTGACTGGACCACACTTAAATTTTCTCATTATCATCATTTCTTAAAGAACAAATGCAGCGTATTGTTAGATTTTCTCACTTTTAATTCCCTACAGCAGCACAATAGTATTGCCAATTCCTGTGGTAACGTCATAGATCTGTGTATTTCTAATAATCAACCTATCGAAGTATCACTCTCTCACATCTCTCTTGTTCGTCCTGACAAATTTCACCCACCACTCAAACTAACACTCTGTATTTCACCAGAAAAACCAAGCTTTTCCAGAAAAATCGACAAAACGCCCAGATTTGCCGTCAAGCGAGGTGACTACGTTGGCTTGTACCATGACTTGTCCACCACAGATTGGTCACTGGTAACTCACAAACCCAATGTTGATGATCAAGTCAATCAGTTTACGGAGCTTATCTTGACCAGCATGCGCAAGTTCATTCCCCAGTATACACCTCATCATTGTAAATATCCCTCCTGGTTCTCATCAGAACTTATAAGTGCACTGAAACATAAAGATCGTGCACACAGGAAGTATAAACGTTCTGCATCAACTCATTTGAAGGAAGAATTCTGTCGTTTTCGTACTCTTTGTAAACGCGTTTATAAACGGGATCACAGTCTATATATTTCATTTTTAGAAAAAAGCGCGTCTGACAGGCCGGATGAGTTTTGGAAGTATGTGCGCAAACGGTCGAGCAAAAGTGGCGAGTCCTTCAGGATACTGGACCCAAATAGAGTAGAAGTTCAAGCCGTTGCTGACTGTTTTGCCATGCATTTTTCATCTGTCTATAAGTCTCCAGCCTCTGTAGCTAGTAACGGTCGACAGGTTAAGGCAGTTGGCACAGCTGATGCTGTGTCGCTAGATGAAGATACCATTTCAGAATGCATTAAGCGCTTGAAACCATCCTTTTCAGCTGGCCCAGATGGCATCCCCTCTGCCATACTAAAAGCCTATGGCAGTATACTTGTCCCAGTATTGACTACCATATTTAATAAGTGTCTGCATGCTTCAACGTTTCCTAGCATGTGGAAAACTGCTCGTGTTTTCCCAGTGTTTAAGTCTGGCTGTAAAAGTGACGTCTCGAACTACCGCCCTATTTCCCTTCTTTGTGCCGCATCCAAAATCTTTGAGCTTGCTCTTCAAAAAATATTGTCTTTTGATGTAAAAAATTCATTGATTGTGAATCAGCATGGGTTTCTCGCTGGCCGCTCAACTGTCACTAATCTTGCCAGTTTCATGATGCAAGTCTGCACGCCTATTTCGCAGAGAGGACAGGTTGACGCTATTTACTGTGACCTTAGCAAAGCTTTTGATGTTGTCAGCCATTCGCTGCTTGTGGATAAACTTGCACACTTTGATGTTGATTCTTCAATTGTGAATCTCCTCTATAGCTATCTTCTTGATAGATTATGTTACGTTGCCGTTAATGGCCAAACGTCCTCTTTGTATAAAGCTACTAGTGGGGTTCCTCAAGGGTCGGTACTGGGCCCACTCCTCTTTTTAATTTATGTTAATGATGTTTCTTCTGTCATTCGGAATTCTTCTTTCCTTTTGTATGCCGATGACATAAAGATATTTAAGGAAATTCATTCAGTTATCTATTGTCGCTTGCTGCAATCTGATTTGTGTTCTTTTTCTGAATGGTGCAGGAGCAATAACCTCTCCCTAAATATTTCAAAAACCAAGGTAATGAGTTTCACTCGAAAAACATCTAGTGTGCCATTTTTATATTCTGTCAATTCTGTGTCGTTGTGTAAGGTATGTGAGGTCAATGATCTAGGTGTTCTTTTTGATGGCACCTTACACTTTTCTGCTCACGCTAAGCGTGTTGCTTTGCGGGGTCTTCGCACCCTAGGCTGTGTTTGCAGAATGTCTAGAGAATTCCGTTCTCCTGTGCCCTTCCGAAAATTGTACACCGCGCTATGTCTTCCTCAACTAGAGTATGCATCTGTGATCTGAAATGGCATTCCTAATTCCAGCAGCAACGCCATTGAGCGAGTCCAGAAAAAATTCCTAAGCATTTACAACCATCGTTTCGCTAGAAATGACTCTGGATCTCGTTCTAACGCTGCTGGATTATTATCATTGCCATCACTTTGCTGCCGACGAAATCGCGCTGATCTGTTATTTCTTTACAAGCTTGTGCATGGTATCATATCCTACCCTGTACTGCTCAACTGTCTTAATTTCCGAATTCCACGTAAGCTGACCAGAGAGAATAGACCTTTTCATGTAACCGCCTGCCTCTGTGAACATTCGACCATTGGCAGGATACAACGTCTTTACAATGCTTACTTTTTGGAGCTCGATGTTTTTCACAGCTCCCAGTCGTTGTTCTGCTCCGAGCTTTGCACTGTACTTACATAGCCTTGTACACTGTTGATATATTTTTTTCTGCCTGCGCATAGTTGTATATGTGCAATTTTGTAACGTTTTTTTTTATCCCTGATATTTTAATATGAATGTTTCCTTTGTTTTTTTGCTTTTTCTTGTTTTTTTTTTTCGTGCGCCATTACAAAGACCTTACGGTGTTCCTGGGCACATTAAATAAACGTTTGATTGATTGATTGATTATTATTATTATTATTATTATTATTATTATTATTATTATTATTATTACTATTATTATTACTATTATAACATTGTTGTTAGCTTTTAAACCACAAGTTTCCCTTAAAATGTAAGAATTTGTGGTATTAGAGGCGTAGTACATTGTTTATACTGAACCTATTTGCATTTGCGACCTTTCTTGGAGGGCCTTCCGGCCCCTCTAAGTAAATGCGCCTATGCTAAACGCGTAAGCACAAATTTTCATTGAGAAACTGTGGGCGATTGCAACGTCTAACAACCCCGCATTATTTCCTTCTTCATTGGTCGTCAGCTGTTTATGATTGGTCGAAATTTTCTGGCTCATGCACGCAACACCTGCTCGTAACGCGATGCAACAAACGACGCGAAAATGATCGGTCGCGTAGTGACCACTTATATCCTCCTGCGTAAAAAATAAGAGAACACGCTATTATTCAATGCAGCATAATTCCGACCATTGGTCCTTCGCCATTCGTGAACATTTTCTTGCGGTGCGCCGTAAAATCGCCTGCCTGTTACTGGACATAAAAAATCTATGAACTGTCACGGCGTTAAAATGACGTGTGCACATTAAACATCGCATTAATATGGCGAACTATACCTAAACTTTTCGGAATTACCGCAATGTGTCTCATTCTGAACGCAATTTATGAGGGCTACCCGTCGCTCACACAGGCAGAGGCTAATTACAGCATCTGGCGAGAGGAATTCGCAAGAGTATAATAAATATTTTCCGTTGCAGTATAACGATGTTGAGCTGTTTCTGCTCGTATAAAATTCTGTGAATGCAGCTTTGCTGAGAGAGGAGGATTGAGAGAAATAAACAGCGCTGGTCGTGTGTGCTTCTTTGCCATCCGAGTTGTATTTTGCGCTGTACAAGTCAATTCCAGATGAATCAAGACCAACTAGCGCGGTAGTCAATTCAGTCTCATTAGTCCAGAAAACAGTCGACCTTGACGATCTTCCTGGTTGCAGAGCAAGCTTGAAGGCTGGGCTTCCCAATGTGCTCGAGTCCACGGCCTTATTCGTTGCATTGCTGGCAAACAACCGCGATCGCTGAAAGCTACCATGTGATAAGCAAGGCGAAGCAGGTTGATCAGAGGCTAAAGCGGAAACCTTTTTTTAGCTCTCCCAATTCGGCCCAACTTAATCAACACGACGATTCGGCACTCTGATCGACCCACAGCAGCTTGCATATAGCAGCAGTGATGCTATTCTTTTTCGATGAAAGAAAATGAATATCCTGAAACAGGAAGAGCGTTTCATCGGTCCATGAAGCGTTTACTGGTCCCCACCCGTATTCGCGTCGTCGATTATGTAAATTTCCTGTCAGGTAAAGCAGAATGAAATCATGACAGAGTGTTCTAACGTTATAGAGCCCCTGCTCAGTGGTAGCCAACTTCAGAATGCTCCGGCCTTTCTTTAAAACGCGCAATTTTTTTTCGAAATACCACTTGACTGCCGCCAAACGCGCGGCGCTTTAGTGCCCTCAGATGTAAGTTGAACTAATTATCAAAGGCTATTTGGCGCACGCAGATCGATGGAACAGGTTATCGGTGACTGCGATGAACGTTAAGCGACAAATTGACCGTACCGTTTCAACAACAACAACAACAACAACAACAACAACAAAAATTCTTCAACAAGAAAGCGTCAGCCACGGAGCAAATGCGCCATGAGACCGTAGGCAGTGTTTGATGCAGCGTAGGCATTTTTTCTTTTCTTTTTGCACCAATGAAGAAACGCATTGGGAGGGGCGAGGGTGACTGCGTCATGAAGGACCGAGATACAAGATACACGCACACGTGGAGGACGCCCTTTCGTAGACTTTTCTTTACACGGTACGCCCCTATCATCATTTAGCGTCCATCGCAGTCACCGGTAGCCTGCTCAATCAACCTTCGTGCGTTATCGACCTTCGCCGCGCGTTAGGCGGCAGTCACGTGGTATTTTTTTAAAAATTCGCGCGCTTTAAAGAAAGGCCGGAAAAAATTAAGCAGGGGAGTTATCTTAGCAGAGATTAAAAAATGCGATGTTTCTGAACAAGCGCTACAACTTTTCTCTACAGTTATTCTCCGCAATAACAGAGAGGTCGGCAATAACAGATGCCGGGCACGCTATCCACTTCGTCACGGTCACAGACTCTAGAGACTTTACAAACGCGCCCTTTTATATCTACCACTCCTCCGGTCGGCGGGATGGTGCTGCCCTCAGCTGTAAGTAAAGTAATTCGTCATTACAGTGGCCTCCGCGATGAGCACCTGCAACACATTAAGGCTCGTTCGCACCAGCGACTAGCAACGGTCGCGCGACCGTTTGCGACTGGCGGTCAAAAAGCGACTCAAAGCGACCGATGTTAACACCTGCGTGCGACCCATATACGTCGCCATATAGAATTCACGTCTGCTCGTATACAGCTCGCATTGCCGTTGCCCCGTAAAACGGGCTGATGTCCTGTTCCTGCGCATATGATTGGTTCAGAGGTTTGCGACTGCAGTCGCGCGACTGAAAAATCGAGCAGCGAGCGATTGAGCCAAAGCAGTCGCTTTGCGACCAAAACGGCCATTTGCGACCGTTTGCGACCAGTCGCTTTGCGACTAACTTAGTCGCGCGACCGTTTCTAGTCGCCGGTGTGAACGAGCCTTTACACATCCGTCCCATTCGGCGCGTTTTCAATTTTGTCACTGCCTTGCCACATCGCGAGGTGGCGATCTTAGTCCAAGCGTCGTAAAACCGTCGGCCTCGCTCATTGCATCACGCTCATCCAAACCAAAAATAGCTCTGCGACGCGCGACTGCCTCGCCTGGCTGTAACACCACGTTCCCCGCTTACGCTGGATACGAGAAAAATTCACAGCATATCCACGGAGTGAATGATGATGAGTGGGCGAAGCTGCGGAGGTTCATCGGTAAACCGTGAATCTTCCGTAAATTCTGCCCAGTACATCATCACCGACGTGAGATCGGGCGCGTTTATACTAAAGGTTCGATGAGAGTTATGACGACTTGCAGCTCACTTTAATTTTACATGTACGCTGTGAATTTTCATTGTTTAGAAAACCATTGCTTTAGAAAACATCTGGCGCCTTTCGTTAAGCAGCTGGCGTCTCTTCGTTTTGCTTTTAGAAAACATCTGGCGTCTTTCGTTGGTTTATTTCATCAATAAACGGCGTTTTGAACAAAATTTTCATTTTTTAATCACGCACAGGAGAAATCTCACCAGGCACTACCTTGGAGGTAAACAATGGCTGCTAATGTCAATGAGACACAGAAGAAGTCGGCTTTTAGCTAACACTTACACTTCTACTTCTACTAACGTTTCCTACTGGAACATGCCAATGGCTGCTAATGGGGAATGAGAGACAGAAGAATTCGGCTTTTAGTTAACGAGCACGCTGCGAATTTTTTATTGTTCAACAACGCACAGGAGAAATCTCCCACCGGCACCACCTTGGAGGTCAAGATCTGGTACTAGCGTTAAGACTGGTTACGCACTACGAGGGACGAACGGGTGCCGCTTTAAGGAGCTTCGCCCCTAAAATTGCGGTCGGGCTACTGGGGCGGCACGACGCGCTTTGCGTTTCCCTCTAGTCCGGCCGCGTTCTGCGTTGAGTATGGGACGCTCTTCTGGCCATCACACCTCGTTCTCTGATTACGTTTTCACCGTTAACTACTACAGCTACTACAAAGGTTTGTTTAATCATTTAGCATGGACGTTAGTCGTCGGGATGGAGATGTACCACCAATCATCAAAGTGGGTGCATCCACGTTAAGCGGTGCTCTAGCTGCCAGACATCAACATACATTGTACAAACTCTCTGATATCGATGTACAGTAAGCATTCAGTTACTTCTGTAAGGGCACGCTTTACTTTCGTGTTATTCTGATTCCTACGACGGAGTGATCAACTATCTTTTTTTTATACCTGGTGCTTTTTAGCTGAAACACCCTGTATATACAATGAAACCTCGGTGATACAATCACAGCTCATGCGAATTTCGGGGTGATACCAATTTTTTGATCGCCCCGGCCAAGGCCCATTGACCTGCAGTGTAATGGAGTACGGTTGTTGCGAACCGATTTTCACCCATCGACGTTTGATACGAACGTACACTACCGCCCAGGTACGAAGAGGTGCTGTCCGCGCTGTCGCGGAAGGCGCGCCAAGCACGTGCGAGCGCGGGAACGCAAGCGTGGGCATGCGCGCCGCACCGCCAAATCGTCATAATCTTACGGTCAGAATAAACCTTCACAGACGCGTTACGGGCCCCGAGATTGTGTGCGCGAATCTTTGAGGCTCCTATGTGCCTATGTGTGCTTTCGCGTTTAGATTACAGAGGACATTAGCGCCATGTTTTTTAAATGCGAAGCATTTCTTAGCGAACCTCAGGCACTTTGGGCATTTCTATCTACGCATCTATCTATCTATCTAGCCGCCTACGTCTGGGCGCTCTCCCGGTCGTCTACACAGGCTGTAATAAACCAAAATTTGCATAGCATAGGATGAGTGCATGGCGAACACGATTCACTGGTGATGACATGAATAACGCAAAATACCTGTCGCGTACGTCATGAAACTCTCTCCCTCAGTCACGCGTGGCACATACCCGCATACTAGAGTTCATGTTATGCGGGTATGTGCCACAGGTGATAACAGAGTCTCAACGTAGTAACCGCGGATATACACATTGGATCGGAAGGAAAGTCATATGACTAGTAATTGTGGAGGTTTACGTCCCAAAACCACGATATTATTATGAGAGACGCCGTATTTCAGGGTTCCGGATTATGACCAGCTGGTATTCTTTACCGTGTACTAAGGTGTCACAGTACATGAGCCTCTAGCATTTCGCCTCCATCGAAATGCGACCGCCGCGGCCGGAATCGAACCCGCGACCTTCGGGTCAGCAGCCGAGCACCATAACCACTACACCACAGAGGCCGACGCAAGGGAAGTTAGGGAGCTGAAGACAGAGCACTCCTGCAAGACGCTGGGCTACCACTCAATCGTCCACGTAGTCCCCAATGTCGACCACGTGGATTACGCAAAAACCGGGGTCAGTGGTTCCTACAATAACTATGCCGAGAGGACCATGTCCCTCATTATTTCCGGTCACTTCAGTGATTTATCAAAACCCAACAAAGCCTGGTTCTTAGACGCCGTGAAAGACGACTTAGATGTGGACAGGGCACCACAAGACCTCGGTGCCATGTCCAGGACAGGAGGCCTGATAGATCATTTCTTCGTAAAAGCCATCCGCGGTTTCCACCAGCTCTACTATACCTCGCACTTCACTACCCTCAGAGCGTTCGTAGCCGCGATCACGAACGGATCGGATAACAGGTCCTGTCCAGCTGCTGGTGCTCACTTATCACGGTGATGATGACCTTATTCAAGAACTGCCAAGAACCCCTTCCATGCATGCACAGGGGTTCGTGAAGCGTGCGTGCGTTCTCTGTCATAACGGATAAGTGTAAGCATAACAACTGTAACGCAACTCTAACAACTGCAACTGCACGTGCGGTGCACATGCGCGTGCCACTCGGCTGTGTATATCTAGCGAAACGTTTCTGAATTAAGCTTAGTTGAGAGCAGCACCTGTCCTGTGCATCTGCGTTCCTTCATTGTCCTAATCGAAATCGTGCTAGCCAGTATTGAAGAATTTAAGCATTAAAATCAGCTTACTGCGTCTCGTGTTGGTAACACCTATGTTGCTGTTGGCATCGTTAAGCGACTGTAAACAAATGGTTATATAATACATGTGCGACTTTTCAAAATATGTTTGTGCGTATACCATTCGCAGATTTCTCTAGCGTAATTCCGTAACGTTTCGCTGAATGTAAAAAATTGCGACAGAGTCACCTTCCTGCGCATGCTTCGCATAACATCGATTCGCACGGCACGTGGGATCTGTTTTAGGGGCGAAGCTCCCTATAGCATCACCTGGTTGGTCGTCGCTCCGTCCGGCGTTCCCCCGCCGTCGCCTCTCCCGTATCATTCAATAGATGGCGCTATCCCATACAGATGCATGCAAACTGCAGTTGGGTGACGATATACTAGATGGTGCTACCCCATAGAGATGTGTGAAATATGTGTGCAAAAAATAAAGAAGAAAGAAAAAAAAGAAGAAAGAGCATCGGCACCCTGCACGCTAGATGGCGTCATAGGTGCCGCTGCTCTCAGATTGGCTGCTGCACCCGTTATCTCTCATTCTCCTTGATCGTCGCCGTACGTGGAGGAGTGCGCTTGCCGCATCGTGCTGCTTGGCGGACCATGGACGACGAGGAGCGCCGGGTGCGGAAGGCGGCTGCGTCTCGTGCTCGTCGGCAGGATCCCAAGGTGCGAGCTCGAGAGGCTGCCGCCAAGCGAGCGCAGCAGTAATCAAAGCGGCGTATCGCTTTGGTGACTGCTGGGCGAAACCACTGAACATTTCACGGTGTAACCATGATTGCTTCAGGAGCTTCGCCCAAGCTCTTCATCATTCACCCGTCCCGTGGATATGCTGTAATTTTTTTTCTAACGCGTCGATGCGGGCTGCTGCCGTTGTACTGTGTTTACACGTGCCTGCCTCGTGCATCAGTCATCCTCTGAAAGGTTGGCGAGGACCAAGAGAAGGTGAGGACGGTCTTGGCGAAGGAGTCAGGCCTCACAATGTCAACATGCGAAACCGTTGAGGTCGAACTTGTGCGGGAACGGCCGTAAATCTCCCAAAAAACATCCTCAACACCTCCGCAATGACAAAATCATAACACTGGACCGTGGTTTTGTAATTTCGTGTCTTTGACCGATCGCGTCAAAGCGCTTGTTTTGTTACTTTCGCTGCGGTACTCCTGTGTCATGTAAAAAAGCATGCTAAAATAGGCAAGGGGGTCCTTCTATCGCGGGTCACAACGCACCTGGTTCATTAATTAAGTACGCGCGTATGGGCCGTATATTTAGGAGTGCTGGTATGATTTCTGACATCTAAAAAGCTTCACTGGCAATCATTCAGGGTTCTCCCTGACGTTGCTGCGGCCCTGAAAAACAATAAATGAATATGTACGCCAGTTTTCTTTTGTCTCATGCTAATTTTGCATGCTTTCTGGTGATACGAATTTCGTATGATACAAATATTCTTGGTTGTCCCTTGAGATTCGTATTCGTATCACCGAGGTTTGACTATATATATATATATATATATATATATATATATATATATATATATATATATATATATATATATATATATATATATATATATATATATATATATATATATATATATTAGGGGTGTGCGAATATTCGAACTTTCGAATAGTGTTTGCTATTCAATTCGATTCGCACCGGAATTTGACTATTCTAACTATTAGAATTTTCCGAAAGATGAATACAGTCAAGGGGTGCTCTGCAGGATGTCCCAGCACCTCCACCAGATGTCACGTGCTCTTGACATCGACGAAGGCCGCAGTCAGCACGTCAGAGATGAAACTCTTTATTTGGCCGAGCTTGTGGCCGGGAAACTGAAAGTCAAACTACAGCAATACACTGACAGCGGCGAACAGAGCGTCGACCGCCGATCGACTGACAAGAGGTGAAGCGCGTCGACATTTATACATGTGCCGTCGAATATTCTAGCGTTATCGCTGGTTGTCGCGCAAGTTCTTGAATAAGCTCGACTGTTCGCGTCTTGCGCGTAATCTTAACAAAACGATCTACAATAATCGCACTTATCCTGCGAGCTTCGTAATTTTGTAACATTGCTCCAGGGATGCCATACTTGGCATGGACTTCTTAAACCATGACGGCTCCGTCATCGACCTAAGAACCAAGTCGATAACGCTATCGTCGGAGAAAGCGACACCGCCGTATACGAACCCATGTCAACATGCCCTGAACGTGCTCGAGGATCAAGTCACCATTCCGCCTAGATCCAGCTTCATAATTCCCGTCAGCACCGAGAAAGTTGAAGACATCGAAGGTGTCATCGAGAGTGATCAGCGTTTGCTGCTAGACTAGACCGTCACGTTTGCATTGCCAGAGGCATTGCTCGGCTGCATGAAGGAAAAGGAAGCGTGATGGTAACGAACATCAGCCACTAGTACAGACACCTGAGCAGGGGCACGACGATTGCGTACATCGAAGAAATCTTGGCTGTCAGCGATGCGTTTGCCTTTTTAGATTCTCACGAAGCTACAACGACGACCCCAATGCCTGAGCCATCCTTCGACGTAAACCCAAGCCTTCCCTCTCGGCAACAGCAACAGCTCTGATGCCTTCTGAAGGAATACAAGGACTGTTTCTCGTCATCACCGTGGGTCCGGCAAACGCCCCTTGCAAAACACGGTATGATAACGAAAGAAAATGCTCGACTACTACGTCAGAGTCCCTACCAGGTTTCGACGCGAGAGCGGGAGGCCGTTAAGAAACAAGTCGACGAAATGCTACGCGATGACATCATCCAGCCGTCCAAGAGTCCATGGGCGTCTCCCGTAATGTTAGTGAAAAAGAAGGATGGAACCCTACGTTTCTGCGTCGATTACCGTCGCCTGAGCAAAATCACGAAGAAGGACGTGTGCCCTCTTCCACGGATAGACGACGCCCTGGATCGACTCCACAACGCGAAGTACTTTTCGTCGATGGGCCTGAAGACCGGCTACTGGCAAATCGCAGTCGACGAGAGGGACCGAGAAAAGACTGCCTTTATAACACCGGACGGCCTGTTCGAGTTCAAGGTGATGCCCTTCGGTCTTTGCTCGGCACCTGCGACTTTCCAACTGTTATGGACACAGTGCTGGCTGGCTTGAAGTGGCAGACGTGCCTCGTGTACTTGGACGACGTCGTTGTGTTTGCCTCAAGCTTCGACGAACACCTCCGGCGCCTTGAAGCTGTACTTCAAGCGATCAAGACCTCCGGGCTCACCTTGAAGCCTGAAAAGTGCCGCTTTGCGTACGAGGAGCTCTTGCTTTTGGGTCACGTGATCAGCAGGGATAGTGTTCGCCCAGACCCGCGGAAAACAACTGCCATCACTGCCTTCCCGCCGCGCACCGACAAGAATGCCGCACGCCGATTTCTTGGCTTGTGCGCCTATTACAGACGCTTCGTAAAGGAATTTTCAAGGATCGCCGAGCCACTAACTCACCTGACGAAAAGCGACGTGGAATTCAAGTGAGGAAGGGCGCAAGTCGAGGCATTTCAAGAACTGAAACGACGCCTGCAGACGCATCCCATACTCGCGCATTTCGACAAATACGCCGATACGGAAATGCACACCGGCGCGAGCAGCGTAGGACTCGGTGCCATCCTTGTGCAGAGGACTGACGGACTGGAAAGGGTTATCAGCTATGCTAACCGGTCGCTATCCAAGGCGGAAGCCAACAGAAAAGCCAACAACAGAAAAGGAGTGCCTTGCCATCATCTGGGCTGCATCCAAGTTTCGCCCCTACATCTACGGCAGACCCGTCAAAGTTGTGAGCGACCACCACGCCTTGTGTTGGCTAGCTAACTTGAAAGACCCTTCAGGTCGCCTCGCACGGCGGAACCTAAGGCTTCAAGAATTCGACGTAACCGTCGTTTACAAGACCGGAAGGAAACACTCCGACGCTGACTGCCTGTCTCGCGCCCCCGTCGACCTACCGTCGCAGGACGACCTGGAGGATGACTGTTTCTTGGGAACCATAAGTGCCGACGACTTTGCCGAACGACAGCGAGCGGACCCAGAACTCAGGGGTCTTGTGGAATACCTCGATGGCAGGACCGCCATTGTTCCGAAAGTATTCAAGCGAGGACTGGCGTCGTTTCTCTTGCCAGATGGCGTTCTTCTGATGAAGAACTTCTCGCCACTTCGAGCCAACTACCTTCTCGTGGCGCCTCAGCATTACGACTAGAAGTCCTCCAGGCCCTACACGACGATCCGACGGCTCGACACCTCGGTCTTTCCCGCACGCTCGCAAGAATACATGAAAGCTATATTGGCCACGCCTTGCCGCCGACGTAGCTCGCTACGTAAGGACATGCCGAGACTGTCAGCGACGTAAGACACCGCCGACAAGAGCAGCGGGCTTTCTTCAGCCAATCGAACCTCCTCGCCGACCATTCCAGCAAATCGAGATGGATCTACTGGGGCCGTTCCTAACGTCGACTTCCTGCAATAAATGGACCCACAGACCAAAGGCCTGACCGAGCGTCTAAACAAGACCATTGCCGATATGCTGGCCATGTACGTCGACGTCGAATACAAGACGTAGGACGCCATCCTTACGTACGTGACCTTCGCGTACAACACGGCCGTACAAGAAACGACGCAGTTGACGCCATACAACTTGGTCTACGGACGGAGCCCGGCAACGACGCTCGACACCAGGTTACCAAACGTGACCGACGAGGGAAACATCGACGTGACCACCTACCTACAGCGCGCCGAAGTACCAGGACAGCTCGCCCGCCTACGGATCAAGAACCAGCATACGACTGACAGCCGCGGCTACAACCTTCGACGACGTCACATGGAATACCAACCCGGTGACCGTGTATGGGTATGGACGCCAATACGCCGACGGGGACTTAGTGAGAAGCTTCTTCGACGAGGGCCGTACAGGGTACTTCGCGCCTCGGCGCACTCGACTACGAGGTTGTCCTTGACGGCATTACGAACTCTCAGCGGCGCCGTGCGCGACCTTAAGTCGTCCGTGTCGTGCGCCTCAAGCCATATTACGGGTGTTAGCGAATCTGAGGACTAATTTTGCTTTATTATTGCACTTTCTTGCTTGTGCTTATTGTTTATTGTACTTTCTTGCTTTATTCTTGTTCATTATAGTTGCATGCATTGGGCCGCCCACCCCCGTGTTCTGTTTTAAGCATCGGGACGATGCTTTTTCAGAGGGGGGCATTGCCACGTGAGTTTGTTATCATCACTTTTGCTGTATTCGGTTTTCGCCCACAAAGACTGTCAGCAACGCTCAGCGCAAACCGCGCCTCACTGTTCGAGATGCTTCGCGATGATTGTAGATCGTTTTGTTAAGATTGCGCGCAAGACGCGAACACTCGAGCTTATTCTATAACTTGCGCGACAACCAGCGATAACGCTGGTATATTCGACGGCACATGTATAAATCCCGACGCGCTTCACCGCTTTTTCGACGGTCGACGCTCTGTTCGCCGCTATCAGTACAGTGATTCCACTCCTGCGCCAACTGCGCCAAAGTGCGCCAAATTGTATTTGCTGCGCCATCCTGATAATATCGACGAAATTTGCGCCAAACTGCGCCAAAGTATCGGGTTTGGGGGCGTCTATCACCGGCAATCGCACCGCCGGCGCGTCAGAACATGTGCAGCTCGATCTTGGGGCTGCTAATAAAGTCGCAATCATGGACCAAGAATTATTCCGCTGAATAAATAGCGCTCGCGCGTGCGTTCCGAGTAAGCCACGATGCCATGCACGGTGCCGACGCAGCTTCTGTTCTGCAAGTCGGCTCGACAGCAAAACGCGCTCTCCGCAGAGGCTCGTGACGTCTAGGCCTATCGGTAGCGAGAAAGTGCGACGGCGATTCATCGGCGGACGTCGTCTGTTCCAGAAACGCTGCTGATAGCTCGTTTCAAGCGTCGCACGGCACGTAAGGAAAGCAATGTTCAGTAATAGCCACATGAGTGCCGCTAAAATGTCTGTCACTTCTGTTTCCGGACATCGCAGAATGAAATCTGGGATCGCTCGCAGTAGATATATGGGACAATATCGAGTTTTCCTTGCTTCGCGTTTATGGAAAGAGCACGCGAACGGTGGAAACGCGTTGACACTTTTCCTCAGATATACTTTATCCATGGATCTTCATCCAGAACCACTTTTTCGTAATTCTTTCCGCCAGCACGTCCGAGTTTGTAATCACTCTGCGGTAAATACCCCCTAAAAGGCCCTGCACTTTCGAGCTCACGTACTAGGGTTCCAATCCGAATTTTACAGCGAAAGCTCTTATGAGATCATTTCACCGGCCGTTTTTGGCGCCGTAGTTGTCCGCCGCCGCCGCCGGTGTCCGTAACCAGTATCGCTCGAAAGAAAAAAAAACGAAATAAGAAAAAAATCCAGGATTAAACGAGGTTCGAACCTGGGCCCTCTGCGTGGGAGCCCAGTATTGAACCTCTGAGCCATGCCGGTGCTTGAAACTGCTTTGCAAAAAGGTCCTATACAGGCTTTATGTAGGGAAGAAACCACATTAGCATATGCAATATAGCGTGGTAGAAGAGTAAAATAAGCACCAAGCGTCGCACAACGCGAATTCTGTAACCAGGCGTCACACAATGCGAATTGCGCAACGAGTAGGTTGTTGAATGCTTCCAACACATTACAAAGGGCTCTGCCATAATTCTTCATCGTCATCAGGCACAGCATCAACAAAGTGCGCATAATGCCTTACATGCGTTTAGCAGTTATCAACGCTCTCCATAGAAAGACGAAAAATGGCACAGTGCCTGCTGCCCTACTTCTCAAAAATTACAATGATTTATAGCGTAGTGGATTCCTCGCAAGTTCACTTGTATTGGTTGCCAAGGAAGCCAATAAGCGCATGATACATTTCCTCGGGGTCTCAGTAAAGTTCTTCGCCCCCCCCCCCTCCCCGTCTCTCTCCCACGTCAACGTATGTTATACAGCATGACGGGAGAGGGAAATAGCGACAGGGCGTCACCAAATGTAAATTACATAACTGGTGGGCCGTTTAAAGATTCCAAAACATTACAAAGGGCTGAGCCATAATTCTTCATCGTCATCAGTCGTCGCGTCAACAAAGTGCACATAATGCCTTACAGACGTGTAGCTGCTGCCTCGCTTCTCCGCAGAATGACGAATAATGGCTTAGTAGGTGCTTCCCAACTTAACAAAAATTGTGATTTATGGGGTAGTGGGTACCTTTCTACACTCTAAGAAAAAAAAGAGTATGCGTGACTCTTTTCGGAGAGTTCTGACTTGCCACGTATACGACTCTCTTTAAATAGTCGCGGTGACTCTCTTGGTGTGTCAGGGTCGGCTCGCTCTAGGAAAGTCCCCTGATCCTCTAGGAAGAGTGCAAAGACTCTAATCGGGAGGATCACGTTACCACTTATAGGGAGTCAGACGACTCTTGCCGGTAACGCTCCTAGGGGGGTCAAGGGACCCACACCGAAGCTTCAAGCGATTCCACAAGTATTTTAAGCTACTCATTTGATCCTTGCTCTACTTTTGCACGACTACTGTTGAAAATAGTGGAGTAGTCATTTTAAGCAAGTCCAATAATACTTGCCGTTCTGCCCAGCGACTGTAAAAAAAGAATAGTTCAGTTTTAGCGTTATTTTAATAAAACTCGTCAAAACAACACATATTTCCCAGCAAAGTTATACAGAAAGCGCGAAAAGATGGTCTGTGATTTCCAATTAAGAAGTTAGGGTATTCCTCATTTACATGCTTCTATGAGTATAGCCAACTAAAATGTGTGACTGTGATGTGCACAGTGTCATATGGTGCTAAATGAACAGCAGAAATCGCCATCATGTTTCCATATTTATTCCTTGGGATTAAAAATAAATCAAAAAGTGGTGACGGCTTGAGGCATCAGTCTTGTGGCTTGCTAGGTTGTCGCTCCTGTCCAGCGTAAGCACCATGAAAAACGGTATCTGAAAAGCAGAACGTGATATTATGATGAGAAAATGAAATTGCAGTAAAGGTTTGCAAAACCTACACAATAAGTGGTTCACACAGACATAATAAAGGCTAACAACAAAACAACAAAGCACATCCTCCGGCAGCCAGGGGCATGCCGTGAGCGGTTATTGACCGCATGTTTTACAAACGTAAAACATCCTTAAATACTCAGATAAACAGATGCGAGTACCAAGGCCCGAACGACACCCAGCGCGTGCGTACGCCGTCTGCGTCGAGATCAGACATGTCATATGCTAGAATTAGCGCACATAACTCCCCCAATCACGTACACTCACTCGATTCTGTTATAGCGCCCAACGTCATCGCAGTGTATGCAAACAACGAAAACAGCAAACAGAAACGAGGGAAAACAGTGCACGCCGGCGGCCGCAACAACGCGCGCCGTCGAAAGTCTAGAGCTTTTTCACTTACAGGCGAGGCGTGTCCAACTTGAATGACTAGCGCGTACGTTCTGGAAGCCACCGTACTATATCTGCGCCTCAAACTACCGTCTTTAAGCCAACAAAAACCATTACATATGGTTCGTCTGAGCGTTCTGTACACAGGCTTTCTCTTTTTTTTTTTCACGTTCCCACGCGTGGAAGCACGCTGCCCACTCAAGGTCGATGGAAATGTTATTATGAAGTAGACTAAAGTGCATCTCAAAACGACATCTTGCACCTTCAGTAGTGCAGACACGACGTGCGATCAGCAAGAAATGACCCTCGATTATTCTTTCCATCGCTCACTTTATGGGAGCTTGTACAGCAACGCGCATAACGGTAGCAACTCGTTAACTGACAGCTTTAGTTGGGCATCCGCAACAGCCCCGCGGATACAGGCTACTGTTGGAAATGGCTGGCAGGTTCCGCAGAGTTGCTGCAGACGCCCAGCTAAAGCTGTATAATCAGTACCTACGAAAGCAGTACACTCAGTTAACTGGCGCCCGTTGTCGGTGTCCGCAGCTCCATGAATATTCCGCCCTCCAAGCGTCACTTCGTGCACGGCTCGAGCCGGCGTCAACACCACCGAAGACGCGCAACCTACGCAACCACGCAACGCATACTGAGAGAGGAGAGCGGCGCGCCACCCCGGCGCCAACCCAGTCTACGTTGCCGAGCAAGGAAGCACAACGGCGCCAAAGGGCGAGCGTGCGATATGTATGGCGTATACGGCGGCTCTGCCAATCGAAACGCTCTTCAGGAGGGTCCTGTGACTCCTTCCCAAATGCGAACTCTTTTTCTATGCCTGTACCTTCCAAAAGGGGTCAGATGGACACCCGAAGAGAGTCACGGTTCCATGACCCTCTTTTGACTCTCTTTTTTCTTAGAGTGTGGTGCACTTGTATTGTAGCCCCAAGAGAGCTTAACGGGCTCTAGAAACGCCGCTCTTCCAGCTTTCGCTGTGACTGTGCTGCGGTTTCAGCGCAGGCCTGGCGTTTTTTTTTGCTTGCTTTTTTTAAAATGTCATCTTATTAGTAAAATCACATCTCCTGGTCGGAGCAGCCGCAAATGCGCAGCTGTCAGTAGCGGGACCGTCGCTGACGGCCCACAGTGAAGCGGCTACGCCATGTTACACGTCCGCCCCTCGCTTTCGGGGGTCAATAGCTAACGGTTAAAAAAAAAACTCAGTTTCGCTTAAGAGCGAAGCAATGAATGCGATACCAAAAAATTGTATTGTGAAACGAAGTAAGACTAGCACTAACTCTTTTGGATCCGATCTCGCGTAACTCAACAAAACGCTGGTTTAAGGGAATATGGCCCCTCCAGGAACCGAAGCGTTTTCTTGCTCTGAGTTCTCTAAACGCGAAGTAAGCGTTGAGAGCACAGCAAGTTTACGAGCCGTCTCCTGATGCCTCGAGGTAGCGCGCGCGCAAGCGACTGCGCCCTTCGAACGATGCCCCCCCCCCCCCTTCCGCTCCCCTGGCGTCCCTTCATGCTCCTTACGAAAGACGGGCGGGGCGTTTCCTCTCTGTTTGATGAGCAATCGACGGCAGGCCTGCACGCGGGAAGATGTTATCTCATGCGCTGTCCGTGCGGAGGAGACAGACGGCCGGCTAGTTTAATCTCCGCTTCCGCCGTGTTCGTCGCCAGCGCTCGCGAGCTTTTACCCGCGGCTAGAATGCGCGTGGTGATGTTATTAATTTGGACTTTATACGGAAAATTACGGCAACGGCGACGGCAAAAACCCGCCGAGAGTGTCCATATCATTGCTATCGCAAGGGTCAATGTACGGGGCAGATTTCGCGCCCCCCCCCCCCTCTTAGGTAATTTAGGGGGGAGGGGCGCCCCCCCCCTGCCCCCTTGTGCGCACGCCTATGCTCCTGAGATGATTTTTTCCATGAGATTTGCAATCAATCGAAATATTTCTAGCCTTCATAAGAGCCCCATAATAATACTAAGGTGCTTGAACGTTAATGCAATATGCTTCTGTATTGCACTCCAGGATGTAAAATTCGCTGCTCCAAAGTGCTCCCAGATGCAAAATTATCTGCTCCAAAGTGCTCCAAGATGAAAATTTTGCTGCTCCAAAGTGCTCCAAAAAGGAAATTTTGCTGCTCCAAAAATTGCTCCAAATCAGAAGTCCTCGGTAGCATCACTGACAGTATACTGCTCTAGTTTGACTTTCAGTTCCCGGCCACAAGTTCGGCCAAATAAAGAGTTTCACCTCTGACGTGCAGACTGCTGCCTTCGTCGACGTCACAACCACGTGACAGTATATATATATATATATATATATATATATATATATATATATATATATATATATATATATATATATATATATATATATATATATATGTATAGCTTGAGTTTATCCCCGCCGTTTCGAGGTTTTGTTTCTTGAGTTAAAGAAAACTTCAGTCGTGGCCTGCTTTGTCATCTTGATTCTTCGCGATATTAGTCCCTCCAGTGATCGACCTTAATTATACATCAATTTGATGACATTGCCCTGCTATGAACTGTCAAAAAATTTGCAAGCCACTTCTAATGAATATACAATTCCGCAGCCTTTTCAAGAAAGTTATGAGGAGTGCGTCACTCTATTTGTAGAATACGCTGGTATCAAGCATTCGAAGCTGAATTACTTTTCGGCACAGTATCGTGTATCAGACATCATGAAAAAGATTCATCGTATGTTTTTGCATACACTTTCTCTGAATAAAGAACATGAACGTGTACTGTCAGATGTTCAAAATAAATACCTGTCAAGCATTTTCAGCTAAGCAAACTCAAAGGTGCTGAAGAGATGTCACGGAAATCAATGTTAAAGTAAGAAACGATGCATTCTTTACACGCACATAGAGATAACGACCACGACCAAATGTAACGACCATATAAAGTTGCTACGCGCATTGTGGAATATTCTTCAGACACAAAAGAAAAAAGTTATTCCTGGAAAAAAAAATGTACCAGGAGCTCGGCACGTACACGGAAACTTAAGAGGCCATTTAACCAGATTGCGCGAACGGACTCAACTGCATGCATGATATGTCATGACTGCCATAGATGAAATAGAAAAAAAGAACCGCTTAGAACAGCTGAGTGAGATCGATGTTGTGACCACCACCAACTAATTTGCTGCGGCTGCTGCCCCAATGGAGCCGCCGGCACCCGTTTCCCCGTCCCTGCCCGTCCCCGCCCCGTCGCACCGCAGCGGCCGCAACTGCAACTAGGGCCAACACGCGCTCTTCCATAGAAAGCCGCCCGACGCGGCAGGCCGTAGCGAAGACCAAGGAGCATACATAGAATTTGCTGTAGTGGAGGGAGCGCTAATCGAGGGAGGCCGGCCGTCACCATCTTGCCAGAGGCAGAAAGCGCACTCTACGCCGTCGCGCGCTGCTGCTTGCGCGTGTTAGTTGACGCTGTGGGCATGTAAACACCAACGGTTTGACGATGGTCGCCTCTTGTGTCGCTTATGGATGTGCAAAGAGGCTAAAGAAAGGTTGTGGCCTCACAGCCTGACTATAAGTACGCGAAAACGTCTTCGATTGAGCCATTCAGCGCGCGTTAATGAGGGGTGCTAACTGACGCGGTATGAGCGTGCAAGAAACAATAGCCGTGATATTTTTGACAGTTTTCCTAAAGATCCCACAGTGCGCAGCCTGTGGGTGAGGGCCGTTCACCGTGTAAAGTGGAATGCGAAAGACGAAGATCATCTATATGCTACGTGCACTTCGAGCCGGATTGCTTTGACTGCTTGCTAGAAGCCGTTTTCTTCTGAGAATCGAGCATACGTAAATGGGCTGAGAGATCCGGCAGGGAGTGCAGTGACAGAAGAACTGAAAAAAAAAACTGGATTTGTTGGATTTTTGATATGCATATGCAGAGCACCGAAAGAATACTTGACGAGGTTGTCGGCCAGGATTAGCTGAAGTACTTTTGCTGACACACAAACTTAGTCAATACCATGCCGAAAACCTCTTTGGGTTAATACGTGGATGAGGCGGACATAACAATGCAACAGCTGCACAGCCTATGCTGTATACAAGCAACTGTTGGCTCAGACGGAAGGTATAGTTCAGGAAATTGCTCGCAAGATTGCCTCGATCTTGATGCAGCCACTACTGCTGCCATAGCAGATGCAAAAAGCGCGCTCATTGACATGCGCAGATCATCAGCCCTGCGTGCCGATACTGACACGAAAGCCTCTCTGCTTTTGCTGGTTCCGTGGTGCCATACATAGCAGGTTCAATGCTCGAAAAGTTCGTACAACAAATACATGTGAGCAGTGCATCACAGCCCCGCACTGAGATGAGTTGCACCTTTAATTAAATGGAAGATCAGAGGCGAAATTATTTCACCGTCGCAAGACGTCACTGACATGTGTGAAGAAGTAGAGAAAGAACTGGTAGTTACAGGCTGAATGTGATGCCATCTTAACGTTGAAAAAGGGCAACACCTCCTCTTGGAAGTCCTAGTAGCTTCCTCCGAGGAAAGGTGGTTCCATAAACCGGAACAGCACACGTCCTTGACTTCAACCCGCTTGAACGTTTACAATTTGTGCAAACAAATCGCTGAAGAATACGTAAAAGTGAATATACGCCACATGATGAAGGAATGAAACCGAGGATGGATCAATAATAAGGTGAGACCACCTCTGTCGAAGGCGGTTACCTTTATTCAATAGTACGGCACCGTGCATCATGTTTTTCACCGTGCGTCTGATTTAAGCGTCTCTGCTTAATGTCTGCGCAGGTGAATTCACTTATATACATGTCACTTGGCTGCTTACAAGTCGGAAGTAAATGTTTGCTACGAGAACTACTTGATTTCATTGCTTTACAAACGCGAGCAACTTCGTCGGCAGCGTGAAGAAGCATGCGTGCGGCAGTGCTTGGCTCCTCTCTGCCACTGGCAAGATGGCCGCCGCGCGCTCGGTGCTGCTTCACTCTCCCCAATAGGGGCGCATAGGCGGCTTCCACTCAAGCAAGTTCTATGTATCCTCCTTAGCGGAGACCGATCTGCGCCTGGCGTAGGGTCGCCGGCTCGGCGTGACGAAACGCAGCGTCCTCGCGCGCGCTCGCGTCGGAAGTCGGAGTGTAACAGAACACTTACGATGAAACGCGGCGTCATGTCAAGGGCGGTCGAGAAGGTTGAGTGGTGTCTTCAAACTAGAGGCACCTTCTTTCATTTTTTTGTCGTTCCACTGAGTGCAGAAGTGCACCCAACCAACAAAAGTGGCAGAAAATTCAACTATTTTTTTTTGTTGTGTGCGCGGGCCGTTTCAATTCATTTTCAAGCGTTTAATGTCTGCACTAAGTATACTTTAGAATAATCAGCACCGTGGCCTCTGAGATTGGTTCCGACCGAGCGCGTTACAACACCGCGGCTGGAGCTAATCGCCGAGGCCACGTGTAAAATCACCATGGCCGGCCTGTACATTCTAGCGCGTTGCTTGGCCGGCGCGCGCCCTCTTCGTCCTCTTCTTCGTCGTCTGCTCGCTCCCCGAGCACATGCGCGCGGCTGATTAGCTAATTGGCTGGGCGGTATACCTTAGCTAAGTCAGGACATGCTATCGCGAAGCTGTTTAAGCCAAATCAGGCTAAGGCCGAGCTAATGAAGCCACGTCTTACTAAGACCATGCTAATGAAGCTGTCTAAAGCTAAGAACAAGCCAATTGAGATCACGCTAATTAACATGGCGCTAATTAGGAGCGTGTAATAAAAACCAAGATAATATAGACCTTACTCACCGATATCGTGTTAATTAGGATCGTGCTAATTACGATTATGCTAATTACCTCTGTACTCTCCAGGAGCTTGTGAATTAGACCCGAGTAAATAATGTCGTGGTAATTAAAACATTACCAATTAAGATAATGCTATTCAATATCATGTTAGTTAAGACCTACCTAATCACAGCACCAATATTGAGACCGAACTGACACGGTCATTACTCCGAAGCAGACCAAGCATACTGAGTCGACGAGCCGAGTAAAAAGCTGGAAGAAGCTAGGTGATCACAAGGTGCTCCGATGGCCCCAGCCTTGATCAAGTAGTGCAAGCTGACCAAATTATTTTAATTGCAAAGAAGCTACTGAGTAGCGTCTACCGCACGAAACACTTGACAGGCACACCGGCACTATGACAGTCACGAGTTGAACTGGGGCCTTTTTGAGAATCAACAAGTTTGTGCCCGAGTTCGCGCATCAATCACTTTGATTGACAGATGCTCGCGGCGAAGATCGGGTCCGCCCACCGCGTTTCCTCTGCCGAAGAGCAGTGCTCACGCCGCAACGCCAGCGAGCGGCACGATTCATCTATGAACTATGCACACACGGACGAACAACTAAGGGTTATATCATCACGTGGCTACGATGTCTCGCATTCAATTTCGCCGTGCTCACGACGTACCACTCACAGCCATGAAGCAAGCGCCACTGGTGGGATTTGCGGCAAGAAATGCTACTATTTACTTGTTTGTGGAGACATTGTTTCTGCCGATTCGTTACTGCAGAAAATCTTCATACGTGTAATGTAAGTATAGCAGTAAACTGCCCATATTTATCTGTAATATTCCAGAGAAGCGAAAGGAGCTGCACCAGAGTGCTGCCTGTCGGCCCTTGTTGGCTTCAAGAGTGGAAATTTCCATGCTGCAGGTGGAACGAAAGAATTTTCTTAAAGAGGACAAACGCCCACGAACACTCCCGTGGTAGGCGCGATGATCAGTTGGCAAAAAGAAATCACACTGACATCACTGCATTGTCAAAATGTTGACTGAGTGGCGGCGCTCACGCGTTCGCACGCGGTGTACCTTTCAAAGCCGCCGCAAATGCCGCACATGCGTTTGTGACGCCAAGCTCGTTCTTGTAGCCGTTTTTATCAACGCTGCTACCGCTTGCTCCACACGGTCTTCCTGTAATGACCGCCGTAATGCGAGCTCGGAGCAAGCTCGTGTGCCCGAGAAGCTCGGGCCATTCTGCATAGCACCCAAGGTCCGATTTTTAGATGCAAAGCAGCTTACGGCGGAGTTCAATCGGGTGTGCGGCGTGACCACCCTTACTTCGCATCCTCCTCCCCCTCCTCTCCTCTCCTACGCTGTCCCACCTCTCGCGCGCCTCATTCTCTCCTGTGCAACGCCGCGATGAGCGCCAGCGCATGCGCGTCCCTTCCCACTTCCTCTCCTCCCCTACGCTCCCTCCCTCTTGCGCGCTTGTCCACCGCGTTCCCCGCTCGCCCTGTGAGAATTAACGGCCAGGCTAGAGGGAAGACACGACGAGCGTAACGTTCCGCTTCGCGTTCCACGACGCTTCGAATGGATGGATGCAGATACGGCGCGGGACTTCGCCCTAGCTTAAGAACCTGGCGAGCCAGCTCCTAAAAAATAAATTACATCATCTCCCGCTCAAGCGAACCATCTCCTCGCTGCTTCGCATCCACACATGATTCCCTTTAGTGGGAGATGGTGTAATTTTTTTTTTTTGGACTCTCTAGGGACAGCGAAAACGTGCGAAAAATTGGGCTGTTCGAAAAAATGAATTCGTGCTTTTTTATTCTGCTCAAACGAAACTCCGCTCAAGCCACGTCCGTAATACCTATAATGCCTCCCAGTACACTTATCAGGCATTTTGGTGCGAGACGACGCCCTCGTAAACACATTCGGTGCCTGCCGCTAACCCCGCTTAACTACGTGCCCACCGCCAATTGCAAATTCGCGTATCCTGATGAGCGCCCCTGATACCAACAAAGCGCGGAATAGATTACGGCTCCCACGCATGGAGCATTTGCAGACGATGACGCGGAACACAAAGACTGTGGCGGATGACTCGTCCGGCTTTCGCCGATGCGTGTGCACACGATGACGCGCTCACGCATCACCGAAGCTCCGCCGATTCGCAGCATTTGCTGCCGCGTGAAGCCGATCGTTCTTAGATGCGTGCAGCACACCGCCAACCGTGCTGACGCCGTCACTGCCACGGCGCTTGTTGTACCACACGCACGCGTTTGCCGTGATAGCGTTCGTTCGGATAGGCCTAGCAATGACATGGCCAGTCCGTTCCCGATCGCACACGGGCGCGGCGATGGCGTCGCGTCTGTGCGGCGCACTTAGCGGTCTCGCACAAACAGGCAGCATGAACGGCGGCGCGGCGCGTTCGGGTTATGCGCATACAACTGCGCTAGGCCGCATGCACTACTGAGCAGTTAGCTGAAAATGCTTATCATAAGGGTAGGGCTCGTTCGCCCTCGGCCGCCATCACGCCTCCGTACATTTCCCCCCTTCAGATTTTTGATGCGCTTCACCCCATCACATTCTGGTATTGCGGCAAAGCTGCCTTTCGGTCTCTGCTACGGCCGCAAACAGATTGACTCACGTAAGCGCTGGTTCGAACCTACGAGGTTATCGATAGACGCGGTACAGGTGGGGCTTCAATGCCGTTTTGGACCTGAAATTAGGCCAAAAAGTCCGAAAAATCGGGCGCCGAAGAGTTTCAGCATGCGAAATTTCACATGTTCTTAACATTGGCGTCTGCGGGACAGATTAGGAACTGCAGACTCGAAGGGAGCGCGCCCTTGTCCGCCACATCATTTGGGACCCCACAGAAGTTGAAGGAGGAGGAGATATTGAGGAAATAGCATCTTTTCCATTGGCATGTAAAGTGTTGTCGATACCGCATTGGCTGCACCAAACCATGCACATTGTAGCGAAGCCTTGGAACTCTACAGTGGGTCGACCTCTCCAGCACCTTCTAGTGTGTCACTCTCTTCGACTCCTTTCGGAGAGAACGCAGCTCGTGCTGAAAGTAGTCCCCCGCCTTGACTGTCGCTGTCGTGCATCGTGGCCGAGTGCGCGCCAATAAACGTCTTTACAAAATCAATACAATTTGGCCTCTGAATCGCCTCATTCTTGATAAGACAACCGGGAACATTACCCCTCCTGCGCTTACCTAACCTAGCTTCACCACCAACGCTTTCAGATTGTTATCTCACAAGAAAATGCTTACGGATCCTCTGCAAACTTTTTTTCTCTACTGTTGATTCGATGTATTAAAAAAAAAATATTCGACATATATCGACAACTATCCGAAAATATTCGACTCGCGCAGCTCTAATACACACACACACACACACACACACACACACACACACACACACACACACACACACACACACACACAGATATATATATATATATATATATATATATATATATATATATATATATATATATATATATATATATATATATATATATATATATATATATATATATATATATATACAGGTTCTGTCAAACAAAAGAAACGCGCCCTCAATACTTCCTTCCTTCATTCATAGCGAGGGTCTCGTTATAGCAGACTTGATGCATTCAGGTTGTATACGAGGGCTCATTGGTCAGGTGTCCGCGCGTTAAAGGATCGCGTGCTACGTGACGCTAGTTGGCAAAGAAGAGAGTGATCCACACTCGCCATCATGGCTAGGAGCGGCGCTGACTAACACTTCCCAGTTTGCATGTACATAAATACCCTACAAAGTGGACAAAGGGACGACCGCTGCCGTAGGTCCTTTGGTAAGAGCATGTGGCGCCTAATCCGAAGGTTGCAGCTTCGGTGCCTGCCGGCGACAAGTTGTATTTTCGTCCACTTTACTTTCTTCACATCTATATCACAATTGTTACAGTACACTTAAAACAGTACAATTAACGTCCCCTGTACCTTCTGTGGCTTCATTATGTGCTGGTTTTTCACTGCTATATATATATATATATATATATATATATATATATATATATATATATATATATATATATATATATATATATATATATATATATATATATTTATATACATATATCTATATATACAGGGTGTCCCTGCTATCACGCAGCACGATTTAGAAAAAGAGAAACGGCGTTACGCGAATCAAACCTACAGCATTTTGTTCCTAGTACACTTGAGTAGCCACTGCTATTTTTTTCGTTATTGAGGTTTAATTAATTAGTCATAATTATATTTCTAACTCGACAAGTACTCGCCTAATTGTCCAAATGTCAATGAGGCGTATGTAGGCAAGTTCAAATGGCATCTAACTGCGCTACTTTCAAAAACGTGCTAATTGCGCGCTCATTTTTTCCGCCTGATCAAGAAAGCCCGCGAAATATGAAAAGTGACACGTGACTACGCTCCCACCCGCAAAGGAAACCAGCGCCCTCAAATAAGCTTACTGGAAACAACCGCTTTGCCTGTTGCCTGTTGCGAAGGACAGCGTTCGGCATTTTAGCAAGGGTACAGGTCGGGCGCCAGCGATATGCGTGCAATTTCGCTGGAATTCAATCCGTTCGATAGTACGGCGCAATCATCCATATCTCACGGCCGACTGTTCTCATTGATAACGCGGCAGATGTTCTGAGTACGGCCTGACTCTGTAAAACCAAGCGGTGCGTTTCTAGGCCGGGGAGTGGCAGATAGGGCGATACGTTTTTTTTTCTTTCTGCATTTTTTTCCCTTGATACTGTCTGCCTCATAGGGAGCCTTGTTGAGGGCGCTGGTTCCCGACGCGCGCAATACTCTAGTCACGTGTCACTTTTCATATTTCGCGGGCTTTCTTGATCAGGCGGAAAAAATGAGCGCGCAATTAGCACGTTGTTGAAAGTAGCGCAGTTAGATGCCATTTGAACATGCCTACATACGCCTCATTGACATTTTGACAATTAGGCGAGTACTTGTCGAGTTAGAAATATAATTATGACTAATTAATTAAACCTCATTGACGAAAAAAATAGCAGTGGCTACTCTAGTGTAGTAGGAACAATATGCTGTAGGTTTGATTCGCGTAACGCCGTTCCTCTTTTTTTTTAATCGTGCGGCGTGATAGCTGGGACACCCTGTATATATAGATATATATACATGGGAGAGGCCTTTGCCCTGCAGTGGGCGTAGACAGGCTGATGATGATACACGAAAAGGAAAAAACGCTTCTACAAAGTTGGCGAAGCTTGAACTAAGTCGCGCACGGCTTGAAACAGGGGAACTGGGCGATTTTGAAGTCTAATCCATTTGCCTCTAGGTTGTTGCTAGGCTCTAGCTAGGTTAATCAGGACGCGGATGTCCAAACTCCAGAACCGAGCGTTTGGGCCTCTCATAGAACGACCCTTTCTTTATCTCTGCTTTTCTCTCTCTCTCTTTCTTTCTCTTCATTTCTCTCTTTATCTTCCTTTTTTTTCTGTGCTTTTATCTATCTGCTTCTTTCGCGTTCTTTCTCTCTCCTTCTATCTTTCTAAATCTTTATCCCACAGTTCTCTTAATTTTTCTCTCTCTCTCTATTTCTACAGCTTTCTCTCTCTCTCTCTCCCTTTGTGAGCCAAGGGTGAGCAGTGGGATTTGCCCAATTTCTGTGGCAGATACCGGTGATGATAGCCATTTCTTGGGCTAATTGTTGCCTTCTTGATTTTTAGTGGGCCAGTGGTGAGTAGTCAGATTCGCCCAATTGCTGCGACACACACCCGTTCATGATGATGATCGTCTTTTGATGGGGCGCACAAATTACGGCTAGCCTAAATTGCTTCTCTGTTACAAACTGTTTATTTGGCAACGTGACGACCGGAAACCGATCTTTATCAAGCCGTCCCCTGTACGTTCATTGGCTTCATTATCTGCTGGTTTTCAATAAGGTTGTATCAAACAAAAAAAGAAACGAGGCCTCAAAGTTCCCCTCCTTCATTCATTTATAGCGAGCTCCTCAAAAAAATCCAACTCCGATCGAAGCGTTCAAAAAATAAACAGTTTTTAGAAGTGTTTACCTTCTTCCTATTTGTTTGGCGGCAACCGAATGCAGACTCTAAACTCTTACCAACCGACGCCTTTGCGTCATCAGGCGGTAGCGTTTCCTTCAAGCCCTCGGAGCCATCCTCGCGTTGCGCGGGGCTGAGCGACCCACTTTCAATTTACAATGGCTCGTCCGGATACGGCGCTACTTACAGGGCATTGCTACATCGCAAGATCTCGCGCTCAAGGTTTGTTACATCATCCAGTCTCATTGTGTGCACTACACGGCAAACCATGGGGTCTGCTAGGCGACGCGCGTGGTTCGTCGTAGCCGTAGTAGCAACGCAGTAAAAAAATCACAGCATATCCACGGAGTGAATGATGATGAGTGGGCGAAGCTGCGGAGGTTCATCGGTAAACCGTGAATCTTCCGTGAGTTCTGCCCAGTACATCATCACCGACGTGAGATCGGGCGCGTTTATACTAAAGGTTCGATGAGAGTTATGACGGCTTGCAGCTCACTTTAATTTTACATGTACGTTGTGAATTTTCATTGTTTAGAAAACCATTGCTTTAGAAAACATCTGGCGTCTTTCGTTAAGCAGCTGGCGTCTTTTCGTTTTGCTTTAGAAACATCTGGCGTTCTTTCGTTTTGCTTTTAGAAAACATCTGGCGTCTTTCGTTGGTTTATTTCATCAATCAACGGCGTTTTGAACAAAATTTTTATCGTTTAATCACGCACAGGAGAAATCTCACCAGGCACTACCTTGGAGGTAAACAATGGCTGCTAATGGGAATGAGAGACAGAAGAAGTCGGCTTTTAGCTAACCCTTACACTTCTACTTCTACTAACGTTTCCTACTGGAACATGCCAATGGCTGCTAATGGGGAATGAGAGACAGAAGAATTCGGCTTTTAGTTAACGCGCACGCTGCGAATTTTTTATTGTTCAACAACGCACAGGATAAATATCTCACCGGCACCACCTTGGAGGTCAAGATCTGGTACTAGCGTTAAGACTGGTTACGTACTACGACGGGGACGAACGGGTGCCCCTTTAAGGAGCTTCGCCCCTAAAACTTCGTTTACGTCGTGTATCTCGTAGTTGTCATAGTGTCCTGTTGTGTGAGTTTTCTTTTGCCACGTACCACTCGACTTCATGTGACAACCCCTTTTTTCTGTCAAGCTGAAAACTTCAGTGCTAAGCAGGACGGACGGCAAAGAAGAGATGAGACAAGCACTGAAACGCACTGAACAAGCACGCGTTCGTCTCGGCATTCATTACTACACGCATTCCAGCGCTAAATAAGACAGTCGCAAAAACGTCGCAGGGCCGCTTTTATAGCGCAAACGTTTAGAGAGCGGCACGCACTTAGTGCCGACATTCTCGTTTCCCGATACTTTAGCAGCAGGATGCATTTCAATGCATTTTTTTTCTTGCCCTTGAGCCAATCACCTGTATGCTTGAAATAAAGCTGAAAGGATTATTGCTGTCCTTCGCTTGTCTTCAGTTACTGGTTACATTGCAGGGACAAAACTGGGCCCCTTGGATGGAGTAGCCGAGATTGTCCGCCATAAGAAGGCGATGCAGAAATAAAAGTTCCTTCAGGATCGTCACTTCGTCAGAGGGATAATGCGTCAATGCATAGTAATATAACAGAGGAAAGTTGGGTGTAGTCTGCGTAACTTAAGTGCGTGCAATAGGTGAAAAAATGGCGAACCCAGTCCCACACACAGTACATACAGCGCGAATGTATTAGTAACCTTGCAAGGAGCAGAACCGTGGCCGACTTCGCTACCAGCAAAAAGCGGGTACGTGAATTTAAGACTCCTACACCTCTCTACGTTCTCCTACGTTAAGATTGTCCGTGAATTTCAGACTATGGCTTTTGGCTCCACGGATACAATCAGCAAGACCTACGAACGTCATTCGCGGCCCTTCATCGTCGTTGGGGGCGGAGGAAACAACAAGCACGGGTACTTCCCCTTTCATAGGTTCTGCAGATACATCAGACACTCGACGTCTTCAGGAAATGGTGGGCGGTGGGCGGTTTGATCGTACGTTGAGCGCACGTGAAAGCCGTTCTTAAGCGCATGTCAGAGCCTACGTTCACCAACGCATTCAATATTTACTTTGCTACTGGTGAATACCCGGTAGCAGCATGTTTGGCAAAAATAACCACTCTTTTCATGTCAGGTAACACGAATAAGCTGTCAGATTTCTATCTGGTGTTAGTGCTGCGCGCCATTTGAGTAGCCTTGGAGGAGCTTATCCGCAAAATACTTACGTCGTTTTGTGAAAACATTCCGGAAGATTCCACGCATAGTGCGAATCGAGTGTATGCTGTGCAGTCCTCGATTAACTGCGCGTGTCGCATTTTTTTCCCTGCCAAGTCTTACGTTGTGCATCGACGTCGTTGTGTAAGTTCTCTAGTTGTATTCATTTCGTGGGCTTATCAGGCACGTCGAGTACACTGGTGTGTAACGGGGTAGCTTACGGTCCGACGTAACACTCGCATCGACAGCACTGCGCAGACGCCACTCTTTTTGGAAAGAAAGCGCAAGGAACATTCGTAGGCACAGGCATAGGCGTGTGCAGAGGGGGGGGGGGGGGGGGGCAGGGGGGAGGCCGCCCCCTCTAGTCACCTAAGAGGAAGGGGGGCGCAAAGTCTGCCCCATACATTGACTTAATAGGGAGTAGGGGAGGGGGGCGCTACGACGAACCTTCGCCCGCCTTGGCCGCCCCCCCCCGTGAAAGGGAACCCTGCGCACGCCTATGGGCATAGGCTTGCGCAGGGGGGGTGGTCGGGGGAGGGGAGGCTGCCTGCCCCCCGAATCATCCTAAGGGGGGAACCTATTGCAGTAAAACTGAGAGCTGGGCGAGTTGGTATGAATTCATGTTGAAACTTTTTTAGCGCGCACAAAAGACGGAGGACACAGAAAGAAGGTACAAAACGAACCTATTGTCACGGGGTCGTGACGTCGACGAAGGTAGCAATCGGCGTATCCAAAATGAAACTTTTTTGTTTGGCCGAACTTCTGGCCGGGAAACAAAAAGTCAAACTACAGCAATACACACTCTATTCTGATAGCGGCGAACAGAGCTTCGGCCGTCGATAAAAACTGCCCATGGCTGGGAGGCGCCGTCTTTTATACATCACGCACCGAAATTTTCAGTATTATCACTGGTAGTCGCGCAAGCTCTGGAATAATCTAGACTATCGGCGTCCTGCGCGCAATCCTAACAAAGTAATCTACTACAATCGCGAAGCTTCTCGAACACTGCGGCGCAGTCAGCGTCGAGCGTTGCTAACCGTGCTTGCTTGTCAAACCCGAACAGATCAAAATAAAACAAGAAGCGGGCGTGGCACTATTCTTTCCCATACCTTTGCTCCGTCGGACCTTTCACGTCATTTCTTAACACGCGGAGTTACGGCGGCGCATGAGTTTTGACAATAATGGTGACCAAGGACCCCTGAGGTTGCATTCCAAGATATGTTTACTTCTCACCTTTAACTCGAAAGCCGGGAACCAATGGTAAGCCGTTGTGAGAAGCACGTCATCGGTTCATTTTCTTATTTGCAGCCATTGCGAAGGTTGTTTCCTTTCGGACTCGACCAAACGGGGGTGGGAGCAAACGGAGAACCCTGCGCACGCCTATGAGCGTTGGCGTATTATTGCGTTTACGAGCAACGATAGCTTATAGATTGCTGAGTCGTAGGAGTACATACGTAATGTTTATAAGATTGTTATATATCGATTAGCCAACACTGCCATCCCATTTGACGTTAGACAAGCACCACGACCACAATTGATGTTAGGCAACCATTGAGGTTGAACACTTATTTATTATTTCTAGCTCGTATTTTTATAGGCCAAAATAATCACGTCGCAGTGTAACGACGACATATCACGAAGTTTTTCAGTGCCTCCGCTTAAAAAAAAACAAAGAAAAACGCCAGGCCTGCGCTGAAACCGCAGCACAGTCACAGCGAAAGCTGGAGGAGCGGCGTTTCTGGAGCCCGTTGTAAGCTCTCTTGCGGCTACTAATACAAGTACACTAGCAAGGTACCCACTACGCCATAAATCAAAATTTTTGTGATGTTGGGAAGCACCTACTAAGCCATTATTCGTCATTCTGCGGAGAAGCGAGGCAGCAGCTACACGTCTCTAAGGCATTATGTGCACTTTGTTGACGCGACGACTGATGACGATGAAGAATTATGGCTCAGCCCTTTGTAATGGGCTGGAAGCTTTAAACGGCCCACCAGTTATGCAGTTTCCATGGGGTGACGCCCGGTCGCTATTTACTTCTCCCGTCATGCTGTATAACATACGTTGACGTGGGAGACAGAGGGGGGGGGAGGGGCGAAGAACTTTGCTGAGACCCCGAGGAAATGGATCATGCGCTTATGGGCTTCCTTGGCAACGAATACAAGTGCACTTGCGAGGAACCCACTACGCTATAAATCACTGCAATTTTTGAGAAGTAGGGAAGCTGGCACTATGCCATTTTTCGTCATTCTACGGAGAGTCGTGGTACCTGCTAAACGCATGTAAGGCATTATGCGCACTTTGTTGATTCTGTGCCTGATGACGATAAAGAATTATGGCGGAGCCCTTCGTAGTGGGTTGGAAGCATTCAACAACCTACTAGTTGCGCAATTCGCATTGCGTCACGCCTGGTTACAGCATTCGCGTTGTGCGACGCTTGGTACTTATTTTACTCTTCTGCCACGCTGTATTGCAAATGTTAATGTGGTTCCTTCCCGACATGAATCCTGTATCTTTTTGCAAAGTAGTTTCAAGCACCGGCATGGCTCAGAGGTTGAATACTGGGCTCCCATGCAGAATGCCCAGGTTCGAACTTCGTTACATCCTTGAATTTTTTTCTAGTTCCGTTTTTTTTCCTATTTCGAGCGATAGTGGTTACGGACATCGGCGGCGGCGGCGGCGGACTACTACAGCGCCAAAAACGGCCGCTGAAATGATCTCACAACAGCTTTCGCTGTAAAACAGGCGCTGTAATGTCCCGCAGTGTATCTTCTCCTACTGGGCGTCACACAGTGTGAATTACGTAACTAGTGGGTCACTTAAGGCTTCCAGCCCATTACAAAGGGCTCAGCCATAAATCTTGATCGTCATCAGCCGCCCCATCCACAAAGTGCACATAATGCCTTACAGATGTGTAGCGGGTACCTCGGTTTTTGTGCAGTTGGGAAGCACCGGCGTAGTCGGTGCTTCCCAACTTCACAAAAATTATGATTTATGGCGTAGTGGGTACCTTGCAAGTATACTTGTATTAATAGCCCCAAGAGAGCTTACAATGGGCTCTAGAAATGGCGCTCTTCCAGCTTTCGCTGTGACTGTGCTGCGCTTTCCGCGCAGGCCTGCTGTTCTTTTTTTTCATTGCTTTCGCATTAAAAGAAGAACGCTGCAATGTCCCGCACAGTAACTTCTCATCTTACATCAACGAAGGGACTGTGTAGCTGGTCCCTACTTTTCTTCGAAGATATCTTCTGAACCTGTAGCAAAATGCGAGCCATGCTTTCACTTGAATAATCAAGATCTAGCGCTTTCAACCCTCATTCTCTCTCACTGGCAGTGTTGAAGCTGTTGTAGGTGCCATCGTTAGACGCAGGCCAAGTGATCTGTCCCCTCATCAGCACCAAAGTTCAGCCAATACAATGGCGTTTGTGTAAGGTATTCAGCACCTCTGTTCTAACTGAGTCCTTCGGTCCATTGTTCTTTGGTCGAGAGACTTCTCAGATAAGTGTGATCCTCTTCTCTTCGAACGGGTCCAGTCATACACCAGGAACATGCCCAGCAGAACGGCGACGACAGTGTTTATACCAGCAAGCATCCTGTAGAAGCCATCGTACGAACCCATTGTGTCGCGGAAGAACCCTGCAAAAAAAAAAAAAAATACCGAATGAAAACATTACCGACACATTCTAGAAATGCTATCAGCGTCGCGATTACCATAAATACGCAAACCGCAAGTAACTCGAATATGTTGATGCAGCGCTGCTAGAAGATAAATGAAAGATGTTGCTCTTTCTGTAGAAAAGGCTGCGGGTCTCTTCCTCAGGGCTAAGCAATCTTCGTCGTTTTCTGGCGAGGTGTATTAGTAGATATACCTTTATAACGAAGTTATTTGCTCTTTCTTTATTTGCTTGTGAGACCCCAATACCACAGATACTATAAAAATGAATGTGACAAATATAGTAAATATGAAATAAACAAAACACCGTGAACACTGTAAACAAAACAAAATGCAAGATAAAAGCAGAAATGTGGAAGAGCACCTACACCCACTAAAAAGATGCTGAACTCGAATCTCATTGATTTCAAGTTTATGTTCTGCCTTGTAGTCACGCAGTATTATGTAAAGTTGCACGAAAGAAAGCTATTATAAAAATGTTTAAAATATCAGTGGGAAGGTGCTGGCACTCTCTATGTACAAGAAAAACAAAAAAAAACTTCGTCAAATTATTTCTTACAAAAACAGGTCGCAATCCCACGAGAGCTCAAACATGGTGTGGTACAAATGTGGATATGTAAATAGTTGTTTGTCGGGATGGCGACTGATTTATACAAGACCGCCAGACGTGATCTTTTGCGACAAAAGTTCAAGAAATGATGTCAAAGATTATATTTTATGGTCCTACTAGAACTCCAAAAGATAAAACAAACGTAGCTGTGTTGGCCAAGCTCTAGGGTTATCCCGGCCGGGTTTTCACACAGAAGTAGCATTTTCTCATTTATGACGCCATAAAAGTTTGTAGGCAGGTGTTTTTCTCTAAGCGCGCTAGACAAATTACGGCGCGAACATGGTAAGATATCAGTAGATTTGTTAAAAACGCGTTCGGTGTGAAATGGCATTGACAGACTTGTCAGCGCAGCAGACAACTCATTTCATCATGCGCCCGCCATCTAGACCATATCCGACGTCTCAAGTATAGATGTGCAGACCAGGTCGCCCTTTCACCTCCTTCTGCTGATGGCGATTCCTGGTCGATCCCTCGACTAGTCAGCGATTAGTCAGGGACCTATTCGGCCAGGAAAGAACAGCATTCGCTGTCCCCAAAGCCAAACCCCAGACCACACGAACGAGCTTTGGTTGGAGCCTTAGGTTGGAGCCTTTGCCGGCTTAAGAGCTTAAGATATTCTTAACTAACGACCCATCTTCAGGGCCTCGTTCCAAAATAAGATGATTGTTATCTCGCGATATATCGCTTGTTATTATTTCACTTGTGCAGCTCAGCGGTTGTAAATATTTTACCAACAGGAATCGCTCTTGGCTCTTGTGGACCACAACAGTTTATTGTGTGAGTTGTTCAGTCTTTAATCGAATGTCAGTGCGCAACAAAAAGAGACAACCCACATACATTGAGGCTATCCTTATATAGTCATCTATTGCAACATAAGAACATTGAATTTACCTGCCAAATTATACTAACTTGAAAGCACATAAGGTAGAAGAAGCAGCTACCTTAGAAGCTCCTAATATGTAGAGATGATGGTACACGTACTGGGTGCGTTGTCAGTTTTTGTTTGCAACATTGGCCTTTAGTGATATTTGGGAGGTTCTATTTTGTTGCTCGTCACATTATAAAACTATTCTTCTTCTCCTGTACTGCAAGCAAGCATTTTAGTTTTTTTGTGTATCAGATGCGATCCTCAGAATACAGTGTGGCCATACTACATTCTCAGACAACTGAGTGTTCTGGCAAGTGCTTTGAACTGTATTATGGTACCTACGAAGAAAATGAACATACCATGAACACGAAGTCACATTACACACAGGCTGGCGTTGGGCAGCTTGTATGTCAGCTTTAAGGCTGCAGTTCAGTATCGTTATACTTACCAATGATTGAAGCACTCCCGAGTGAGACCGGTACCATAACGAGTCCGTATAGGCCCATGCACGTAGCAAGTCTTTCAATGCCCATATACTGCGCCAAGAGGATACCTCGAATGGCTGATGAAAAACCGGCAACTGTGGTCTCTGCCACTCGTACCGCAGAGATCTCGCTGAACAACGGCCCAATGTGGGGCATAATCAAGGCGCAGATGGATTCGAGGGCGTAGGAGCTGGCGAAAAGTGGCAATCGGCTGATCGGAGCCCAGTCTGACAGCGGCATGATGAAGATGCGGCCCACTAGATGACCCACCGCGCCCAACTCGACGAGGTGCGTAGCCACTTCCACTTCGATTCCTTTGTCGACGGCATAGTCCACGGCTGTGGTGCCGAAGGACACTCCCGAATAGTCGCCCACGACTGTCGCGACAAGGAACACGTAGAAGGCTGGTGTTCGAAATACGGCGGCGGCGAATCGACGAACGCCGCGGAAGGCTTCGGAAATGGAGCTCAAAGAAACACTTTGTGACCCTTGTTGCTGGTCTCGACGTTTGCTCGACGGAGGGATGTCGTCTGCGATCACTGTTTCTACGCGAACAGTAAGGTCAGACTCCCTGAATTTCTTCCCTGCCCTCCAAGTGATAGGATCATTTACGTTACTCAGGCTGATTGTCGCTGGTGGTTGTTGTTGAGGCACCTGTAGTCCTTGTGAGGTGACGGCCTTGCTCCGAGTGCCCAGTGGCAATCTTGAGATAAGCTTTCTTAGTACTTCTGTGTTCACTGGGCGGGGATTTCTTAGGAGCATGCTCAGTGGTACGGCGTGCAAGAGAAGAGCCCCGGTCATGAGGAGGGTACCATCGAGGGCATATTTTGCGCGGAGATGTGTGAGGAACGCTGGGCCGAGTAAACCAGACATCCCCCATGCGGTGAATGTCAGCGTGAATGCGGTGCCCTTGTACTTGTCAAAGTGCATGAGGATGTAGATAGCGACTGACGACATGAAGATTCCGATGCCGAGACCTGCGCGGAAAATGAAGACGACGCTAGCATGCGACAAGGCAAAATGCGTCCTGCTTTTAACAGCTTCCACGTCTGCGAAAGGTGACTAAACAGATTTCCTCATCGATGTTGTCAGGGCAAGATCTTTCTTATACATAAAGAAACAGAACGCGGTTCGTGTGGTCCGTTTTTTCTTATTGTGATGGCCGCATCACGCACCTCAATTTCTGAATCCTATGTAAGTTTACGAAAAATTGGTAAACAGAGCGTGTGTGCTGCAGCCGACGTTTCGACAAACGGACTTGTCTTCTTCAAGGCTGCAGTTTCTGCCTTGAAGAAAACAGGTACGCTTTTCGAAACATCGGCTCCAGCCCACACGCCCTGTTTCCGAATTTTTCGTCGCAAGCTTCCATCTTCCGCTTCCTGCCTTTTTTTATGCAACTTTATGTTATACACCTGTGAAACATTACAAGCCCAGACGTGTACCCCACTAAAGTCTGTGGATAGCCCACAGTACCAATTTCATTTTGCTGTACAATCTTGAAGAAACGGTGCCTAAATGATGGATTATGTGGCTGCCATTTCAGTTGCAGTAGCAGCTTCGTACATTTTCAACCTAAATGGATCATTACGAAGAGGGTTTTAAAGTTATTGCTAAATAACAAAAACAAGTTAAATTCTAGACATAACTGTTTCGTTCACATTAGGAGCCAGGCCTAGCCCGTCGGAAAACGTTAAGTAAACATTACTACAATGTGCATACACTAAAAAACGTCTATGTGTCAAGACAGTGATAACAATAAATTCCGCCAGAGGCAAGTGAGGTTGCTGTCTAAGCATATGCGAGAAGGCATAAGCTGTGGAACATGAAGCAACACTCACAAGTATTGCTTTCGGTCGCTTTATTCGGCGCACACTATTTTTTCAGTGTCACGACGGGAAGAACTACCCAATGAAAGACAGATATCTGGAAGTTTCAAACTGCAGACAAAATTCCTAAGCTCAGTCGTCGCACTTGGAATGGAAGTAGACAATTTTCTGGCGGAACAGCTGATAGCCAACACATTGCAACGTAAGCCGGCATGCGCCAATGGTGAGTCAACACTAGCCTTTATAAAATGAGCTATTAGCTGACTTTAGTAACTATTTAGCTAACATTAGGGCGGATACCGTTGGTCAATTAGAGCTACGGATGGACACCAAGGGGCGGAAGTCGTAACGAAGGATGGCGGGGGGATACGTGGAATGGAATCTGACATTTCGCAGGCATAAAATGATGACGTAATATTTGTCAGCGTTTTACGTCCCACTACTACGACACGATTTTGAGAGACGCCATAGCGGAGAGCTCTGGAAATTTCGACCACCGGGGTGCTTTAACGTGCGCGTAAATCCAAGCACGCTGCCTTCAATAATTATGCATAAAATGAAAGGAACCAGCCCGCGCAAGATATGGTGAATTGGAGATGATTGGGAGAATCCTTCATCTGGCAGCGGGCATATAAACAGGACGAAAATAACAATGATGAGAAGACAGTGGTGGCAGTATGCGTTTAAATAGCCTTGACTGTTGGAGAGGACACCAGCTACCGTTCCCCGCTTTTCGAAAACCACAGGGTAGGAAATGGGAGGAGTCTGTGTGCGGCACGCTATGATATGCTGTTGGATACAAAGCGTACTTCTCACCGTACATGACACCAAGGCTGATGGACATCCAGATGACCTCGCGAGCAAAGGCTGACGTGATGACTCCAAGTGACGCGAGGAGCGCTCCCAGAATGGCGATGTCAGCGACAGGGACGCGTCGTTGAAGTCCACCCACTATTAAACCTGAAAAAAAAAGCAAAAATACTGTTTACGTGACGTGCATGTACCTATCGCAGATAGAAAACTGAAAACTTGAAGAGATGTGTGAGCAACGTGAAGCGAACTGAACGTTACAATTTCAAGAACCTCACTAGTTGGAATGAGGGTCTGAATGCGCTGTTTTTCAATCGAAAGTGCTACTGTGTAAATGTTTGTTCGCCTTCGCTTATAGGTGCAGTATAACTGTCTGCATTTTTGTTAGGGGCAACTCACACCAACAAATACAGACGTCGTTTACCGCATTTCACTTGATTCAGATTATCAGGGCCCGCCATGATAGCTTAGCACGTAGCGTGTCGTGCTAATAAGCTCGAGGCTGCGGATTCGATTCTCGATCACGGCGGCCGCCTTTCGATGGGAGCGGAATGCAAAGAACATCCGTGTACTTAGATTTAGGTGCACCTTAAAGAACCCGATGCGGTCAAAATTTCAGGAGCCTTCCACTACGGCGTCTCTTATAATCATACTGTGGTTTTCATACGTAAAACCCTAAAAAATATTATTAGTGTTAAATTATCAGGAGTGTACCAAAATATGTGTGAGTTCCATATAGTTTTTGCTGAGTGTCTGGTGACGCAACAAGTGAAGACTGTATCACCGCGAAAACTCCCAGCCTTACTTGCCTTCACGTAAGGCAGGGAGCATGTACACTTGCACGAGAAAGCCTGCAATATATGGTTCAGTGTCTGTAATGAACTTGAATGGTTACGTGTGGGATTGGGCCACCACATTTGAGTTACTACAATATCAAGTATTCACCGTCACAATTCCATTACTCACTGCTTCATGAGCACTTATCAGCCTACCTTAATGTCACTTAAGCGTAGGCACCTTACGTAGATGTACTGTGCCATCTGGAGCAAAGTGAATATTTTGCCGCACGAGGTTTTGTATTTAAGAATATATTTTGAACACGTACGTACATGATTATTGCGGGAAATAATAACTGGGACTCCTCTTTGCATCCGAGAAGTGAACATATAAAAAAAACCACACAAAAACACAATAGTGGGCAAATTTTGGTATTCAGTTGGATGAGGAGCCCAACCGAAACCCACATGTATGCCTAAAGCTCTCCATAACATTACTAATGCGACTGCGGCGTTTCTACAAACGCCATCAATTTAAAAGGAAAGTTGCAAATTGGTGTAATTAGCTCTCAAAACTACACGCTTATTGTTCAAGCCTGCCCTTAAATTAGTGGGGCACTCAAACACTTTCAAGCGGTCACAAAAGGCCCTTACAAGTGGGCTACATTGCTCACGTATCTCCTGTCTTGAAAATGTTTCACGTACTGAGTATGACTCGATTACTTAAGTACTAATGACACACCTGTGAGGCCTTCTTTATACTGAGGGGTGACGAATGACGACAGTGCGGAACACGAGATAGCAGCGTTGATAGAAAACGAGCCTGGCGTCACATACTCATGTGTGGCATTTGCGGCGGTTTTCAAAGAAACACCGCTTGCGATCGCGTCAGTGCCGCCACTCACTCAACATTTTGACAGTCTAGCGACGTCAGCGTGATTGTCGCGCTATCTTTTTGCCAACTGATCATCGCGCCTCCCATGGGCGTGTTCGTGGGTGTTTGTCCTCTTTGGGAGATTTCTTTCGTTCCACCTGCCGCATGGAAATTTCCACTCTCGAAGGCAACAAGGGCGCACATGCAGCACTCTGGCGCAGCTCGTTTCGCTTCTCTTGAATATTACGAATAAATAAATGGACAGGTTACTGCTACTTACGTTACACGTCTGAAGATTTTTCTGCAGTAACGAATCGGTAGAAACAATGTCGCCACAAACAAGTAAATAATAACACTTCTCGCCGCAAATCCCACCAGGGGCACTTGCTTCGTGGCTGTGAGTGGTACATCGTGAGCGCAGTCAAGTTGAATGCGAGACATCGTAGCCAGGTGATGTTATAACCTTTAGTTTTTCGTGCTTGTGTGCATAGTCTGTGCCATTAAGATGAATCGCGCCGCTGGCTGGCGTTGCGCCGTGAGCACTGCTCCTCCGCAAGAGCAAACGCGGTGGGCGGACCCGATCTTCGCCGCGGGAGTCTGTCAATCAAATTGATTGATGTGCGAACTCGGGCACAAACTCGTTGATTCTGAAAAGGCCCGAGTTCAACTCGGGACTGTCAAGTGTTTCATGCAGTGGACGCTACTCAGCAGCTTCATTGCATATAAGCTAATTTGGTCAGCTTGCACTACTTGTGCAAGGCTGGGGCCATCGGAAGAGCTTGTGGTCACCTAGATTCTTCGAACTTATTACGTGGCTCGTCTACTCAGTATCCTTGGCCTGCTTCGGAGTAATGACCGTGTCCATTCGGTTTTAATATTCGTGCTATTCATTAGCTAAGTATTCATTGACATGACAGTGAATAGTTCGGTCTTAATTGGTAATGTTTTAATTAACTCGACATTAATTACTCAGGTTTTATTACTAAGGTCCTCATTAGCACGAATGTATTAACAGAATCCTAATTAGAGTGATCATAATTACCACGTACATGGTGAGAAAGTTCCTAATTAGCTTGGTTTGAATTAGAGTGCTCCTAATTAGCGCCGTGTTGAACGGCATGCCCCTAATTAGCTCGGTCTTAACTAGCACGATATTGAATAGTCCTGTCTTGATTGCTAATGTTTTAATTGTCACGACATTAATCACTCAGGTTTAATTCGCAATGTCCTGAATTGTACAGAGGTAATTAGCATAATCCTAATAAGCAATATCATAATTAACACAATATCGGTGAGTAAGGTCTTCATTATCTACGTTTTAATTACACGCTCCTAATTAGCGTTGTGTTTATTGGCATGGTCTTCGTTTGTTCTTAGTTTTACACTGGCCATTAGCACGGTCTTAATAAGACGTGTCTTAATTAGCTCGGCCTTAGCATGATTTGGCTTAATCAGCTTCATCATAGCATGTCCTGACTTAGCTAGGTATACCGCCAAGCCAATTAGCTAATCAGCCAGCCGCACCTGCTCGGGGAGCGAGCAGACGATTAATAAGAGGACGAAGGGGGCGCGCGCCGGCCGAGCAACGCGCTAGAATGTAGAGGCCGACCATGATGATTATACACGTGGCCTCGGCGATTAGCTCTAGCCGCGGTGTTGTAAGGCGCTCGGTCGGAACTAATCTCGGAGGCCACGGTGCTGATTATTCTAAAGGATACTTGGTGCAGACGTTAAACGCTTGAAAATGGATTCAAACGGCCCGCGAAGACATAAAAAATATAGTTAATAGAACTTGCTGTCAGTTTTCTTGCATGGGTGCACTTCTGCACTCAGTGGAACGACAAACAAATGAAAGAAGGTGCCTCTAGTTTGAAGACACCACCCGACCTTCTCGACCGCCCTTGACGTAACGCCGCGTTCCATCGTAACCAATAGAACGGAGCGCGCGCTGAGGGAAGGATTTAACCTTCTCGTACTGTTAGCTCGTTCAAAATGGGGTGTTGCCAGAGCTCGGAAAGATCCCGAGTTTCGCCAAACTCGGGCCAATATGCATAGCACCTCAGGACAGGAAACAGCGCTTCATTATGATGCACCAATTGCCAAAGTGGCTTCTGTAGTGAGCCTTATTTATCATTTCTTACCCGCTATTACGCTTGAAACTACACACAGTGACAGTGGATAGAAAGGGTAAAGACTCATTTAGAAACTACGTCACTCCGCTTTCTAAGCTTAGAAACCATGCGCGGCGCTCTCAGTACACGTTGCCAGAGCGATTCGTCGACAGGAGGGCTCGCCGGGGCACCTCGTGGTGGCCCGCAGTACTTATAGCACGCTTCCATCACAAAATGTAGGCACGGTAAGCTGTAGTTCGCGTGGCACAGCGTTTCCAAAGAGCCCAGCCGTAGCGGAGTGCGTAGTCTACTCTTCGGATCACCTACATTAGCTCGTTGGGCGCGCCTGCTCCATCCAGTACCTTCTTTATTGGCGGTTTGTAGCAAATCCATAACACCGATTATGAAGTACGATCAGTTAGGTCCATACTAAGCAGTGTCTGTCGAAGCTTGTACATTGCGAGATGCGGAGGCGCAAGTTATGCAGAAAGTAGCTACCGCCAACAGGGATGGGCGGAATTCGGAAATGAAAGGGGATGACCTGGAATTCGACAGTTTGCGACATCCCACTGATGGTGGTGCTGTTGCAGCAGGCGCAGTTAGTCTGGCATACATAGCCGGAAATTATTGCGCCTGAGCTTCTCAAGAGTTGTACCACGTGTGTAATAACGCGATGACCAGCCGTGTGGCTAGCAGGATACCATCAAACGTCGTTGCACGCTCCTCC
The DNA here is from genome assembly GCF_013339695.2 of Rhipicephalus sanguineus. Lineage (NCBI taxonomy): Eukaryota > Metazoa > Arthropoda > Arachnida > Ixodida > Ixodidae > Rhipicephalus > Rhipicephalus sanguineus. The sequence goes on from NC_051179.1 coordinate 110,534,464, forward strand.
TTGTTGCCGCAGGTCATTCAGGAATCCTCAAATGTGCGGTGCCTAAGAACCACCCCACCCCTTTGCAGTCTGCGGACCGTCGCTTCTCTTTCCGTGTCAAAGTGCGGCTAAAGCCAAATAAAATACGCAATGTGTCCGACGTGACCGCAGAAGGCACAGAGCGGGGAAACGCATCGCCCAATCTTTAATGACCAAGCCGAGGTGTATGAGTAGCTGGTTCTGATGCGGTACAACAATGTCGCTTGCTCTCAAGCAAGTTCGTGGATCACAGATGCTTGATGAGGAATTTTGAAGATCTTCCTGAAGTTATTCTTAATACATATTTGTAGTTTTGATAAATCTTCCTCTCGGGACAAATGTATGCGTTCGCGTGCAAGAGCCGATTATATCCAGGCAGGTAATCCTTAGAACTTCAAGCAAATAGCTCGCTGAGTGGTACCAACGATGACTAAAATAGAGTAAACACTAATAGACGAGCGTCCATAAAACTGGATGAGCTAAGATCGCAGCCACATTCTTTTGTTTTTCGCTTATTTGACTCGAAATCACCAATAACAGCATTACTGCGAATATTCACGCCATCATTAGACAGATTGCACAAAGGTTTTTCGGAGCCTACAGAGTGCGACAAATTCTCGTAGCTCCGCTCGTCTTTGACGGAATCGAAAAATTATGCTGTCAATAGAATGTCGAGGTAATAATCTCTGGTACGGAGGTCCAGCGATAATAACCGGGAAAAGTGGTGAGGAACATTTAAAAGGGCGTCCGGTTACCTGTGACGCCAGCAGAGAAAGTTAAGAATTGTAGTGACATCGTTCAATACGCCTGGTTATTGTAGGAACAGCTTTACGTTCACCTGAATAAGGCCTACGCGTCGCGAACGAACCACTATTTGGGGTAGCTCATGACTGGGTGTCTTGACAACCCTGCATGCCCAAGCTTTATCAAGTTACTGCTGAACAGCAGCTTGCAATACCGGCGTCCACCACAAAGGTGTTATATATGCAGTCCGTATACCTATTGCCGCGAGATTACGTAAAAAAAAGATTTCGGGTAAGAACCGCTTTGTAAAATTGTAAGACATACCCGAAACATGCATTGCCATGGTTAGGGAGTTCTGGGGCCACGATGCTCGCTCTCGGCTCACATTGTAGTCATCGACGAAGAAAACGAAAAGAACAGCCATGTAAGAACCTGGCAGCGTAAGAAGCAGCGTGGACAGCGCAGCCAGAATAGGAATGCCCCAGCACGTGTCCATTGCGATACTGTCCCGGCTAGACTCATTGCAGCGCTTGATGGACACCGGCGCGGGCGACATTGGTTCTTCTTGCAGAATTAGTGCAATGTGAAATGAGATCCGTTAGTTCCCACCTCCTGGAAAACAAACACATTCAGATTACATACACTCGCTTCTTGCCTCTGCTGCAGTTTGTCAACAGAAGTGTTACGATAGGGCTCGAATGGTGCAGCTTTATTTTATCACTTTTGCACCTGCACAAAGTCAAACATTCCGAGCTGTAAGCAATAGCAATACTTGATTTTAGAGAAACTAAACCTCCAAATGAACGCTGATTGCAAGATAACGACAAAACTAAGCTCGTTGTAACAAAGGCAGACGACGTTCGCTATTAGCCGGGAGCTCCCAAGTGAACAAGTAAATTACAATTACGGATCAGCCTTTATTATTTATATGGACGACGAATTTCAGCGTGTTCCAACTTTTATGAGCAAGATTTGCCTATAAATAAGTCATGAGAATTACCCGCTATGGCATTTGACCACGAAGGTCGCACGAGTAAAAGCTCATATCTTTGCAGCGTCTCCAAAAAGGGGCGGCTGGAAACTCCGCGTGCCGGTGCGCTGTTATTTGTATAATAATTGAGCTACCGGCCCAATCATCCCGTAACAAAAACGCCAAAGTCATTCAAGGGTCTCTTTAAACAGCACCCTGGTCAATGTAACCACACAGCAGGAAGCTTGCACCAGCGACATAGCTAAAAGCAGTTGGTTATTGCAGGGACAACTGTGTGTTTTGTATGGAGAAGTTCTGCGCCACGAGGTGCCATCGCCGTCAACGTCACCCACGGCCACTCCCCTACAAACGGAAAGACGTTTTCAGACAAACTTGAGCTCTCTAATACCAGCATCCACTCCGTAAAGTACTATATTCTTTGGCTATATACTTTCACTCCATTTGGCAACGACACATGTGATTTGAAGCAAATGATTGATGGCTTTTGCGAACAAATTGTAAGACTAGGCTTTCATAGACAAATTTGATCTTCAGCATTCGGAACGAGAACTAGAACTGAACTAACGCTTGAAAGAGAATTTTCGGTGCCTCGAAGAGAGCAAGAATATGTACCGCGCGGAAACATACAGGTCGAAAAAGACGCTTGAGAAACTAAACGCTTAAAGAGTGATGGAAAAGAAATGTTGCGTGTGCCTCAAAAGACGTCAATGTAATGTCGTTTATTGGAGGGCGCACGTGGACGGGACATACAACTTGACAATGTAAGGAAAAATGGAGCTAGGCACGCCATTAGCGAGCGGGACAGCTACACCACACAACAATAGCATTGTATGTACCGAGCTATGGGAAGCACAGTGGAACACAGCGGATAATTTTGTGCTGTGGCGGCATCAGGAAATCGGCAGGTGTTGGTGGTCAGTCAGAGATCACGGAGACGAGTTCATCATGCTAGGGACGTGAACATAAAGACTTTGATGCTGCTGCGGATAATGCTGAGAAGGCCAGTTTAAGACGAAACAACTTTTAATAAAAACGGCAAGATTTAGAAGGATTAGCTCCCTCCCCTTGGTGGGAGCCACGCGTCCTTGTGCCAGTTTAGAAATAAACTTAAACACAGTATTGGTTGGAGCCACTGACGGGAGGTAAGTGTCAAGCGCTTTCAGCTAAAGCACTATAGCTGTGCGCGACGAGAAGCTACAAGGCTGCGATTTCTGTCAATATTAGCATGACAAGTAAAAAATGTGTGACCGGGATGACGACAGATTAAATACGTATTCCCTTTAAATGCAATAATACCGTACAAAGCAGCTCCCGGATGCAAAGATTAGTAAAAGTGAACTCCGTGTCTTTACGTATAGCAGAGCATATACGCTGCCTGAAACATTTTCGCCGCAAGACAATTCATTACCATTCTAGTAAAAGCAAACACACCAAGACTGCCTCATGTTTGCTGACGCGAAAAACCTCTCGACAGGCTATTTTTGTTTTTCGTGAAAAATTCTGTGCCTACAACACGAATGTTCTGAATAGCTTCGCAGTACATTCGAACAATTGCGTAGCTTTGATATTCGAGCGAAAAATCACACTGGAAATTCAATCTACGTCATAAACGAGCGCACAGAGCCCCCCACCCCCCAAATTTTATTGTATTTTCACTGAGCTCTGACCATAAAGGCCTCAGTGGGAGCGGGTCGCGAAGAGGCGGGTAGGTTATACAGTGTAGCATCGTTCCCCCCTGACTGTTCCCGTTACGACGCCGAACGACAGATTCTGAAGGCAGCACTTCACTTGCAACGCGGCTCGAGCTTGGAGCTGCGGCACCTTCTCGGCCCGTGGCAAGACAGCAGTTGTGCGATGCGCAGAACAAAAGCGCTGTTGGCGTTCTTGAGGAACACTCAGCTTAACCAAAGCTTGCGAATGACTTTTTTTGTATATATGTGCGTTTGCGACTGTACGTACTGTTTGTGTGTATTTGGTGTATATGTGATCATTGTATATACCATAGTCATCACCCGACACCTGGAGTAGCAAGCCAGGCGACAAACCATGCTAACCTCTCCAGGCATTTCTTTAAAGAATATATATTTATATCTCGCCCCCTGATGGAGCCCCATACGCCTGCTCTCTCAGCGGTATAAAGATCTCCAATTTTCAGTGAAAAGAAACAGAGAAGCGTTAACCGTTTTCTTTTTCGTATCGATCAGTCCACTACACTAATGATTAATAATAATATCTGGGGGTTAACATCCCAAAACCACGATATGATTATGAGGGACACCGTAGTGGAGGACTCCGGAAATTTCGACCACCTGGGGTACTTTAACCTGCATCTGAATCTAAGTATACGGACATGAAACATTCTCGCCTCCATCGAAAATGCAGCCGCCGTGGCCTGGATTAGATCGACTCAGCTACTCTATAATTTAAAAATGACCTTATTCCTGACTACCGTTGCAAATATGATCCTGAATTTTTTGTAAACTTATCAAAGGCAAACACCTAACGTCGGCTTAGTAAGTGTTCAGTGTCGTTAGTATCGCACCATCCGCGGGATAGAAATGCGCCATTTTCATGCAGATAACTTTTACTTCCCTACAAACTATTGACTATAATTAGTGGAATTGAAATTATTGAAGATAAATTTTCACTTTTTGAAACTTCAATTCATTTCTGAATACCAAAACATATCACTACGGTTAGTGCAAGCAGAGAACATTTACAACTTACTTCCTAGCGTTTTCTGCTGACCTCGTTGAATCATTGTGTCTATTTCCACGAGATATGCTACAAAGAACAACGAGAGCACATTCTTTCATTGCCGACTGAATAGCGGTAAGGTAAAGGCGTTAAAAGAAGGTGTGGGTTTGTTCCCATCCGACGCACGTGCGTTCCAATGGAAAAGATGATTCATGAAATGAAGAGCATTGCAGAATGGTGTTTCACGTAACACACATTCCAAAGTAAGGAGTCATCTGCTCGTGTCAAGCACGGCACGCACGGTACCAGACAATAAATGACGCCGGTTCCGCCCGCCTTTGTAATCTGTCAGGTGCCGATGTCAACTAAGCACGACACATAGGAAGGAAAAAGCCTGATTCCCTACCAAAAATGAAAAGCTGTCATGCTTCTATGGGAAAAAAGATGTCAGATGAGAGACTGGAAGGTCATCATTTCTAATTTTTCTCTAATTTCGGCTTCTGCATCTTCAGCCCAGATCTTCCTCGTTAACTTAGCTATGCTTTCGTAGTGTGAAAATATACGCTTCCTAAGTTCCTTGGCCTCATTGTCTCATGATATCAAGTTGTGCATCACAAAGACACGAGCCATTCAACCAATCCCCTTCCTTCGTCATAGTTACCCACGTAGTTAAAGGAGCAGTGACATCAACTTTACACATGCCGCGTTTTTTTGCGTCCACGTAGAGCTATCGACCTCCTAGTAACGATTCACCATTGATAATGCCACGGGGGATGAATAAATATCTGTAATATTGATTAGTATGACTAGTAACGAGCGCGGTGCAAAACGGGTTTAAAGCCCGTCACATTGCAGCGCTGGCAGCGCTGCCGCGCGGTCACCCCCTACGGTCACGTCCCGAAAGGGCCCCATCTGATCGCGTGGCGACACGAAACGGTGACGCGAGTTTCACCCGACATTTCTTCTGCTAGGCGCGTAAGTGTAGTCATGTCTTCGTCACCACTGTAGTCGTCGCTGCCGTCATCAGTGTCTACAAGTGATAAAGGATATACAGAGGTATTGGAAATCGCTGCTATTCGTGACGTCGCAAATCATTTTCGCTTCGATTCTTTGCAAAGTATAGTAATTCTGAAATCGACACCGGTTCGAGCAGCGACAAGGAGGCACCTGGATACGCAAGCTTGGGCCATACTGGTTGCAAGAACACAGAATAGGAAGAAACGTTCTGTACAAGACAAGCGCTTCTATTCTGTCGACAAAAATAAGCTGTCCTGTGGATAACAACGACAAACGATTTCTTCAACGCAAATGGTTCGTGGTCTTAAAGGTGAAATACGTCCACACTGCTCAGAATTCCATGCGCATCTACCGATAGCTCCATTACGCCGGGCTCGGGTTCTTTCACCACCCACCCACGCAACGCTGTCGACGCCTTGCGTGTCTCGTCCCCAGCCAGGCGTCCATGCTGGCGCTGCTCGACCATGTCAAGAACAGCACATTCTCTGGGTGTAAGGTCAACGTTCAATGCTTTGCGAAGACTCGTGGACAGACACGTAAATTGCTTGCGCAGTCCTGCACGGAATATTTTATAAACAATTGCTGGAGCTCTCAGCGACAAAGACATTCCTTCTTGCCGTACTTGAAACGCCACTGGTTTAAGTCATGCACTTTTTTTTTTTTCACGGCACGCTGAATGGTGTCGCGACATGCTGGCACGTCATGCTATTGAGATCGTCGCTCTGAATTATCACACGCTGCCGACCTCGCAGGATTTTAGACGAGCCAACACAGACAATCGAAGTGAAGCCGCTGTCAGGCGGTGCCGCCAGTCGGCATCACAACGATCACTGAGATCGTCGACGTCATCTTTACTAGCGCATCGTCTCTCAGCAACTGGGGCGTGGCTGGGGGCCCGCTGAACATGTCATAATACTGTCGATGTCGCAACATGCTGAATGCTCCATTGAGCCTTCGCACGCTGTTTGCCGTCGAAATAAAATAACTTCTACGTAACACACATAATTCATAATTCGCTCAATAAACGTATGCATAACACGCTATCGAGTGACGGCCCCGATCTCGAGCTTGAAGTTTTATGTCATTGCTCCTTTCGGTTAACGGGCACACATTTTCCTTGGCGTAGTGTTATTTTATTTCAACTTGAACACATTTGTAACAGCGGAACTCTTTTAGCCAAGCGCTGGTCCGTGACGCGTGAACACAAACGATCATCATCATGAACCGGCACGCGCCATTTTCATCCTCTTCTTCCACTTCGTACTCTTCTTCGTCTTCTGCTTCGCTTCCAGAACACGTGCGCCGATTTGTTCGGCGCGGGATACAATGAAAATGATGAGCGAGAGAAAGAAAGAAAGAGAGAAAAAATAAAGAAAGAGATAGAGAGGAACAGAAACCGGAAAATTCTTGGCGAGGCGGGATTCGAACCCGCGTACCCACGATCCAAAGGCGAGCGCCTTAACCACTCGGGTACCTGCAGGCACGCTAGAGAACAGCATAGCCTGTATAGCGTAGTATAGCAAGAGGGCGGCGAAGGCAAGTGATGGTGAGAAGGAGCGATGTGAAGGTGAGGAGGAGAGAAATGGGAAGGGAGAGTAAAGCATAGCATAGAAAGAATGAGAAAAAGAGAAATAGAGAGAAATAAAGGTAGAAAGAGAAACAGAGGGAAAGAGAGACAATCAAAGACAGAGAAAAAGAATTAGCAAGCGAGAGAAGAGGAAGGAAACGAGACATAGAGAAAAAGGTAAGAAAGAGAAATAAGTAGAGAAAGAGGGAGAGAGAGAAAGAAGCAAATATAAATTCACAGAGATAGGAAAGACATACAAAAAACAGAGATAACAGAAAAAGAAATAAAGAGAAAACTAAAACTAAAGAGTAGCAAAGGAGGGCGCCCAGCTCCTCACGTCCTTCAGGCTTGGCGCCACTTAGGCGAAGCTGCCTTAATAAGTTTTTCAAAGTACCGATTGAGTCCTCGTAATGGTGCACAAAGATTCTGTTGAGTTGCTTGTAAAGCTGCAAATTTGTGTGTCTATATGCATTTTTTCGAATCTCGCGTGTTATCCTGGACACCGCCATGTTGTGAAAATCACTATCTTGTCAACTCTCATTGGCCATGAGGGCTGCTATGGCCTCTCTGATTGGCTGAACATGGCCCCATTGCGGGATTTGACAACATGTCAGAAATTCCCGGTGACCATAAAAAAGTCACAGTTTCGCCGCAAGGGCGAAGCAATGAATGCGATAGCAATAAATTAATGCTATACGAAGTGAGGCTTGCCAATGGATACTCGTAGTTTGAACAGCGCTCCTGTTGCAAAGGCCGCAGAAGCAGGGAAGGAAACTAGCGTGCTTCAAGTGTCGAGCTGTGACACTTGATAGTTCGCGCTCATCTTCTGTTTGTTCGTTTAACGGCGTCCCTTGAGCTCGAGTGACTTTCGTACGCTCCGTAACATGAGCGCGGACCTCACGGTGAGAGCTTGAAACATTCCTCTTCCCCTCACCACGAGGAAACCGCGCGAGCAGGCAACGGAAGTGCAAGGTTCTCCCTGCGCAAATATAAGAAGCGAGCGAGCTCGCCGACGACTTTTAAATGCGCCCGTCGCGCTCCTAGCGCCATCTCGCTGGTGATGAACAAACGCTTATTATAGCCTGCCGTCTCTGAGTCCGTCCAGTGGTATAGGGTGTGTATATAACGCTCGCCGGTAGGTACGTGGAGGGTCTGCGTTTCGTGGCGTAGTGGTTAGCGCCGCTCGCTGCGGAGCGAGAAGTCCGTGGTTCGATTCCGCGCCTCGGAAGCATTTTTCTGAATTATTTTTCTTTGGGGCTTTTATATATATATAGATACTTATACATATACGGTGCATGACGGCGGCGACGGCGACGGCAAAATCCAGCCGAGACTGTCCATATAAATGCTATCACAATAAAACGCCATTCGTTACGCTTTTATCTGCGGTGTAAGCACATATTGTACCACTCTTCTAAGGGCTTTCTCGGCCGCTACTCGCTTTTCGCTCTTCAGAGGTAAGATAAACAGTCCTGCAACATTTCTCGTTGACAGCGGGTAAAAAACCTATTGGCCTTATTTTTTCAATGTCGTCTATTTCTACCGCCATTCCTGAAGGAAATACGCATCCGCAAAGAACACTGGCACATGTCGTGCACTCTTATAGGTGAAACGTTGAATCAGAGGTTGCCGTCTACAAAAGTCGCCTTGTTTTCCGCAGCTTGTGTTCATTTATCGTAGGCGGATCATTCGTTACCTATCTGAGCGTGAAAACAGCGTGCTCACACGGGCAACGGAACAACGGTGTCAGCGTGCTTCATTCCGTCGTCCCGTCTTCGCGCGCTGTTTTCACGCTCAGAGTTGAACTCATAGTTGCGAGAACACACTGTAATCGTACCCACCATGGTACCTTAGCGCGTAAGGTCGGGCACTACGAAGCTTGAAGGCGCGGGTTGAGTTCCTGGCCACGACGGCGGCATTGCGATGGGGGCGAAGTACAAGAGCACCCATGTACATAGATTTATGTGCACGTTCAGGAACACAATGTGGCTAAAAGTAATCGGCAGTTTCCGACTACAACGTGCATCATAACTTTAACATGATTTTAACGTGTTAATTATTGTTGCATGTGAGCAATTATTGTTGATTGTCATCCACCCTCTACGTGCCAGTTCACGGCCCGAAGGACCTAAAGTTTCTCCATTTCATGCCATACTACTGCATGAGAGAGCCAACAAATAAAGCTTGTTCCTGCTTGTCTTGGGTATTAAACAAAATAAAATTAGGAGCTTTTCTTTCTATCAAGAAAATGGCGGCAAGCAAAACTTATTGTGTGCGAGCCTGAACTGCTGTTTTTGATTCATTATTTTATTCTGTCTACCGCATTACAGAATGCCCCCTCCTAACTTTTTTGCTTTTCCAATGCCGTGAATTGGACCTCCACCCAGGTGCTTAGCAGCGCAACACCTCTGTTGTTACAGGCAACAACGACGATCATGTGGTAAACAATGAAATGTGGCAACCGGAGGTGACGAGCCACCTCGATAAAAAACCCTATTTCCATATCAGTAATGGCTGATCGCCGATAATGCCTCGATCGAGAGAGCAATAGCCATGTGACCGGCGCACCTTCGAGGGCGTATTCAAGCGAAGCTTGACTGACCCGTGTAGCTGATGGTGCTCTAAAGAAACGCCAGGCCTGCGCGGAAAGGGCAGCACAGTCACAGCGAAAGCTGGAAGAGCGGCATTTCTAGAGCCCGTTATAAAGTCTCTTGGGACAAGTGCATTAGCGACACAACCAATAGGCCACAAATTATAATTTTTGTGAAGTTGGGAAGCACCTACTAAGCCATTATTCGTCATTCTGCGGAGAAGCGCGGTACCATCTGTAAGACATTATGTGCACTTTGTTGATGCGACGGCTGATGAAGATGAAGTGTTATGGCTGAACCCTTTGTAATGGGTCGGAAGCTTTAAACGACCCACTAATTACGTTATTCGCATTGTGGGACGCCCGGTTGGTATTTAAATCTCCCGCCACGCTATATAACATGCGTTAACGTGAAAAAGAGAAAGGGGGAGGAAGGAACTTTATTGAGAGATTGAGGAATTGGATCATGGGGGCCTTATGGACCACCTTGGCAACCAATAAAAGCGCACTTGGGAGGAACCCACTACGCTATAAATCATCATAATTTTGTAAAGTAGGGAATCGGCCACTATGCCATTTTTCGTCATTTTGCGGAGAACCGTGGTACCCGCTAAACACCTGTAAGCGATTATGTGCACTTTGTTGATGCTGTGGCTGATAACGATGAAGAATTATGACACAGCCCTTTGTAACGGGTTGAAAGCATTCAACAACCCACTAGTTGCGCAAGTCAGATTGTGGGACGCCTGGTTACAGAATTCGCGTTGTGTGACGCCTGGCTGTCATTTTACTCTTCTACTACGCTACATTACATATGTTAATGTGGTTCCTTCCCGACATGAAGCCTGTATAGGTACTTTTTGCGAACCAGCTTCCAGCGCCGGCATTGCTCTGCGGTAGAATACTGGGCTTCAACGCAGAGAACCCATGTTCGAACCCCGTTCCATCCTGGAAATTTTTTCTCACTTCTTTTTTTTTCTTATTTCGTTCGATAGCAGTTACGGACACCGGCGGCGGCGGACAGCCACGGCGCCAAAAACGGCCCTTGTTGTGATCTCATAACAACTTTCACTGTAAACCACTGCTCACACACAGCTCGCGCACGCACCAGAGCATTAATAAGTAAACCAATATAAGTTTACTTCCCGGGGCTTGGGTTTCAACTCGGTTCCTCAAGGTCCAAAAGCGAGTGCCTTGAACACTAGGCCACGCGCCCAATATGAACTGAACTGAAGCACATGAAAGCGTATACCAACGATGCACACACACACACACACACACACACACACACACACACACACACACACACACACACACACACACACACCACACACACACACACACACACACACACACACACACACACACCCACACACACCACACACACACACACACACACACACACACACACACACACACACACACACACGCACACACACAAAATAAAATCTATTAGTACACTTGCTGTGGGCGCTTCATTGCAATATCTTGTGTTGCCGGACTAAAATCTATCAGCTGAACAACGCGTAAGGTCGATATCGGCAATTGCGCATTTCAAGAAAATTGAGACTTCGAGGAAATTGAATTCCTAAACCGGCGTTTCCGTGATCGTGTCATGGTCCTTTCGTTGGGCCGTTATAAAGGCTGACGAAAGCTGGAAAGAGCATTAAGGACGCCACGCTGATTCCGCCCGAAAACAGCGTTCTGGGGACGGCCACTGCCTAGAAAGAAAGAGGGAAAGGCAGCACCTCAGGCACGCCGACTAGAGCACTGCACGGGCCCGGGCCGGCCCGAAAGCCCGGGCCCGGCCCGGCCCGCGGGCCGGGCCGGGCGGGTAAGGGGTTGTTGGATCGGGCCAGGGCCGGGCTCGGGCCCATGATCTTCGGGCTCGGGTCGGGCTCGGGCCTGAGCCAGGCCCGTATTAGGCCCGGGTCTCATACGTATATGTATAATTGCGTGTGTAGTTAAAGTGGCTTGTTTTTGTTGTTTTGTGGGGTTAATTCCCGACGCGAGCCAGACTATATGAGACGCCGTCGTGGAGGGCTCCAGGTAATTTACCACCTGGAGTGCATTGGCGTGCACAGAAATTGCACAGTACAAGATGTCTACAATTTTGCTCCATCGGTATGCTACACGGGATTTCAAGACACGGCCTAATATAAGTTTCCGCCATTATAGTGAGTGAAAGGACGTTCTTGTGTACCGGTGTAAGGAAAGCAACGGTAAACTGCCTAGATTAGTGTAATATAAGATGTGCGCGTTTGTATCTAGGGAAACATTCGAGTATGCAGCTACGCTCGCATGCCGTAGACTGGCCAAACGCGACTTGTGAGTCATTAATATCTCAGGAGCTGTTTTTCGTGCATTTAAGGTGCAAGATGCAGAGCGACTCTTATCACAGGGTGAACGCCGTTGTTGATTTTCTCATTACTAGTGGTGAGGCGCCAGACCATAGAGACACTCGTTTCCCTGAGTGTGGCTCACAACTGGAGCGATGAGGCTAGAGAAGCGATCCGGGATTCAGGGAATACCCAGCACACAGACTGATTAGTTTTATTTAAACCACCCTTTATACAACACACCGTTACTGTACGCACGTCTGACACGAGGACGGTGGCTCGCTCGTTAACGGGTGTGCCTCGCTTTGACAGATCTATGGCACTGCGGTGGCGGTGACTCGGGAAAGAAGGGTGAGACAAAGAACCTTGTTGTTTTGAACACGAAGACGTAGTGTAAGTTGGGTGCAGGTTCCTGCCGAGGAGTGAACACAACAGCTTTAATTTATGTAACGCTGCCAAGCCTGGTATATTCCTCCCAGAAACAGCTAGAGCACGTTTTTTTCCCCATTGCATTGTGCAATAGATGAAGTTTGCAGGAGACTTGCTACTTTTACTCAACAGCCCTAGCTCGTATCAGGGTTGCCACTGACTTTCGAGTAAATGTCGCCAAACGACGAGCAAAAAGTCGCTAAAAGTCGCCATTTTTTTACAAATTTCGCCAAAAAAGTCGCCATTCTAGATATGTGCGTCATACCTATAGTAATAAAAATTTCCTCTCACGTATGGCCCCGTAGAATACAGTACCATCCAAGACCCTTAAATTATATTGACGTTTCTCAATGCCAGTCGTATGGCCCGCTTCACCATGGGAGTGCATGGTGCTGCTTCTCCGACTAGCCGCAAGATGTGCGTGGTGGCGCAAGGGTGAATGAATGAAACACTCACGATATCCTTCCATCCCTGTCCGCTCGTTAAGGTAGAAGTGTGGTAAACATTGGGCGAAAACCGTGAAAGCGTTGTTTGTAGCCAGCTTTACGCGAACATTATGAATTAAATGGATTAAAAGGTTTATTGAAGGTAAGACGACAGAATTCTTACAGGAACCGATCATTAGTGAGTCTTACACCTTTTCAGTGTGAACTAATATGATAAAGGACGTCACCGGCCCTTTCTTATAGTCCCTTATATCTACACGCGTCAATCCGATGCGTTATTAATGAACAGGTAGGCAATGTAAAATGTTATATAGCAATTGTTTTCATTGCACACGCTCACCGAGAGCAGTGGAAAATGCCTGAATAAATAATTTTTTATTGCACAAACAGCCACGTATCCACCTCTCTTCGCTATTCCAAAACAGTCTTTACCAGCTGAATTGGGGGTACTGCAACAGTGAATAAGTCGCCGAGCTATTAAGAACTGTTGGAGCTTTGACGGAACAAATGGGTGGAACCTTCAGCCCCTTCAGAAGCGAAATTTTAGAGAAGCTTAAAGCGCCGAAAGCTATTAACTTATAGTCAAACACTGCCCCCTCGCGGTTTACATTTTGCTAGAATGTCTCTGGGGGACGTTGCAGTATCTCCTGCCTCTAGATAAATTGAGGAGATACGCACGAGTTACAAGACGGACATACGGAATGACGCGTAATGTGCACATTCTACTCTTGGGTCTAAAACCAAGAAAAATACAGAGAATGTTGCCGCTCATTCGTTGGGAAGACACTGAGCTTAGGATGCATAATTCAGTGGAGACCTAAGCCGAAAATCGCCAAAAATTCGCCATGTCGCCATTCATAATTTTAGGTCGCTACGGGCCCCTCAAATTCGCCAATTTGGCGAAAAGTAGCCACCATTGGCAACCCTGGCTCGTATGCAGTTGATGTAGACTCAACCTAAAAATGTCTGTCATGCTTTTTTTTTCTCCAATTTATGCAGGTATTATATTTTGTAGTTGTTCTTTTAAATGCAAAAATGAGATTGCGTGGTAGCACGGCGTGCGTACATGAAAGAGCCAGCTATGACTCCAATTACATTTTATATTGCCCTGCAATCATTTCGCAAGAGTGTTACGCGCGTAATTCACCGAAAGTATACACAGTACCAGTGAAAGTCGTGACACTGAAAGAAGTTCCTAAAAGAATCTCTAGAAAATGTCTTGTGTGCGGCAGGTATCTTCACGATAACCGAAGGTTGGACAGTGCCTCCTTTATGCTCAAGGCATAACTAGAGGAAACGGACCGGGCCGGGCCGGGCCGGGCCGGGCCGGGCCCAAACCTTTCGGGCCCGGGCCGGGTACGGGCCACATTTAAGAACACCGGGCCGGGCTCGGGCGGGCCGGAGCATGGTGTTTTCGGGCCGGGCCGGGCCCGGGCCGGAAAAATCGGCCCGTGCAGTGCTCTAACGCCGACGCCAAGCTTCGCTTGCCGCCGTTTCACCTATTCGGGAAATGCTCCTGAACGCTTGTGTACACCCACGTTTCTGTAAGCGTACCGCGGCGCCGATTTTTTCGCGAATCATTACGCCGCCGACACCGAAATCTGTAACTCATAGCAGCTTCGCTAAAAAAAAAAAAATAGCCGAAGATTACGATACTGCCTAATGCGAATTCTGAGCGCAGCTGTTTGGGCGCTTTGATTTTGCGATAATTTATGGCGCGACTGTCTCGCTAATCGAGAGGCCGTGGAAGGCAGTGCGCGGGCGCGTTCCACAGCAGCCGCCGCAAACCGTTCATGCAGCGCTTTATTTCCATATATGGTATGGTCGGATGCCCTCGCTGCATACCTTAGTGGTGACGTTATTGGCGACCGCAGGACGACGCGCACTACTGTGCCACGGCGGGTGGCCGCCGCGAAACATGTGGTCTCGCCACTGTCGTTCCCTCCACCTCTCGCTCTAATCGCTATCGCTGTCTTTCATCCTCCGCATTCGCCCTCTTTCCTCCTCGTTCGCTTTGCCGGTTACGCCGACGCCGCTGAATGCAAGAACGGGCGCCTGAGAGCTGCGCTGTTTACTATGGGCGAACTTGTGCCCGGAAAACTAAATGCAATATCTGAGTGTGCGAGAGCGTTCCACAAAGTGTCCCTTAGGCCAACGCACGTCTTCTTCTTTTCCCAAGCCTCGCAAGTCTATCTATCTAAATAACTTTATTTGGTCCAGATGAGGCGATGGCCCCTACTGGGCCCTGTCTGCGGGCCGCGCCCACGACGGGACCGGGAGTTGAAACTCGACGGCCAGGTCGTGAGCCCTCTGGACTACCCGAAGTTGGTGGCCCTCGTGGGGACTTCTGAGGAGCGTGTCCCAGTCCTTTTCTGTGGTTGGAGACCCGTCGTCCGCGCGCAACTCGGGGCATTGCCACAGCATGTGCGGTAAGTTGCATCGCGGTGTGCCGCATCGGTTGCATACCGGTCTTAGTTCAGTAATGAATTTTGCATAAACTGCCGGTAAGGGATATGCTCCTGTCTGTAGGAGACGGAAGGATAGTGCTTGTGGTCGTTTTAGTCGAGGATGAGGTAACGGAAAATTTCGCCGTTCGAGACATAAACGCTGACAGATTTTATTATGGGTCTGGAGTTGGTCCCGGAGCTATTTCTCGCCCTTCGGCCGTGGGCCGCCCTCTCTCCTTACGCGGCGAGTAAGCTCTCGCGCCTGGGAGTGGGCAAGCTCATTGGCGTTTGGAACGAGGGGGTGGGCGTCGGAGCCCATGTGGCCCGGGAACCATATTAAGTGCTTGGTGTCACTCCACGCGGCACGCAAGAGCACGCTGGCTGCTCCTTTACAGATCGAGCCCACACGGAAGGCCTTGGCCGCGGTTCGGGAATCGGTGCAAATTGTAGTGCGGGTTGTGTATCGTCATTGCTAATGCGATTGCTACCAGTTATATGCGGTTAGGGTCCGAGTTTCGGAGCGTAAGTGCTGTGAGGAGTTCTCTTTGTAGCCAGCAGCCCGACATGTAATAACTGTAGCTGCGAGGAGACAATCGCCCATCTTCTCTGGGAATGTCCTCGCTTCAGTGCACTAAGGGAAGAACTGTCCAAAGTGTTCGAGAGACTTGAAAATCGTCCACTGTCGGAGGAAAAGATCTTAGGACACTGGGCGAAACCGTCCTCGGCACGGAAAACTTTAAAAGCGCTGTGGCGCTTTTTGCGCACAACTAGTCTCATAGACAGACTTTAAGCAGTGTCGTTTATCGTATTATTGTTTTTCTTCTTCTTCTTCTTTTTCTAACATCTCTTTTCTATCATCTTTTACTCCCCTCTCCCCAGCACAGGGTAGCCAGCCGGTCTGAGAGCTGGCTGACCTCCCTGTCCTTCTGTCTATTTCTTCCTCCTCCTCATCCCCATTCTCCTCTCCTTGTAGCGAAGTGACAGCTGCTACATAGTGCTTATAGTTGGGGTATTTTGAGGCGTCTACAAAGACAACCAAGTAGGGCACAGCGGCTGCGGTCTTTGGTAGCGCGGCGGCACGTGCTTTACGACGACCTTGGTTGTAATTCGGGTGCATATTACGTGGGCGTGGAGGTGCTAGAATGCGGTCCCTGATCGAGTGTAGTGATAAAAGAGGCCTTAACGACAGCCTCACAGGTGAGCCTACTTTCTCAGTGCACATGCGCGAGTGGCATGCGTTGCGCTGTCACAAGAAGCGCGAGCAGGCAAGAGGCATTGCAGACGCTAACACAGCGGCTCGCTGCGCTGCGCGTTCGCTCACTTTCGTCCTCGTTCGCTTTATCGGTTATACCAACTGCGACGCCGCTCAACGTAGGAACGGGCGCCTAAGAGCTGCGCTCTAAAACAACAACAACAACAACGCGGAAGCTCCCGAGGGAGTTGTCTAAGTGATGAGTAAGCGTACACTCCAAGAAAAAAATCGAGAATTTGGGAGTATTTCTGCCACACAACAATAATCGTTATCCGGCTTGCTCGCGTTTTCTTTCTTGAAAACCCGGCTCTGGACACATTCCTATCAAGAATGGTATGTCGCGATGATAACGCGCACGCCGTTCGTGACCGGGAAGTGCCGGGACCGCGGTGATAACGCGAGGAAAGCACGCGAGGTGGATTACGCTTATTGTTCTGTGGCAGAAATACTCCCCAGATACTCGATTCTTTCTTAGAGTGTAGATCTTGATTGTAGGTTGTATCCTTCCGCAGAGCTTTGCTTTCCGGAGGAACAGGCATGGCGTCTTTCATCTTCTCTCTAGCGCTCGTCAGAGCCTAGGACGACTCTATGGCACGCGCACCCTGAAGACCGCCTAAATGTGTGTTTGGTGCCGAATTTCCGCGAACATGCAACTTTCTTGATATTGTCACGTGATCATAACATTCAAGAAGGCAGTAGTCGGCGTGTGCAAGACGGAACTCTTTATTTGGGCGAACTTGTGGCCACAAGATTAAAATTTAAAGCACAAGCAATATCCGCTGTATACTGACAGCGGAAAGCACTGTGTCATCGGTATTGGGTAATCTGATCTGCGGTAAAACGCGTCGGCATTTATACATGAGACATCGAAGATTCCAGCCTTGTGGTTGGTGGCCGCGTTAGTTGCAGAACAAACTCGGCTGTTCTCGTTGCGCGCTCAAGCTTATCAGACCATTTTCAAATAATCTGGAAGGTTCTGTTGCGACCGGCCTTTGCAGGCACTGGAGACTCGGGGGAAAGATGCAGAAGCAGCATAAAGAGACTGAATGGAAACGTAACGTGGTTTATTTACATTGTTTAGGTGGCGAGAATTTCCTTACATGACGAAAATCTTGTTACATGAGGGAGATTTCGCGTAGAATGAGCCCGCGGGGGCTAATTTTAAAGTCTCGTTTTTCCAGATCACTAGGTAGGGGAATTGCTCCAAATTGGGACGGTCCAATCACGTCACACACAGGACTAATGAGGGTGCCGCCCACACCAGCACAGGTCAACGTCCTTGACTGGGGCGTGGCCACCACACTCTGCACCTGCGGCGCCAAGAAAGTCCTTCCTTGCCATGTGAAGGCCGTAGGGCGATGGGTCGCACGCTCAGACAACCGGGCGCATCAAAAGGTCCGCCGCTCCGAAGTACCTGACCGCTCAATTTGCGGGACCGGTTGACACTGGCGCTGACGCCGCCGTCTCTTCAAGGAAGGTTTGGCGACAGGAAATCAGTGCGGTCCTCTCGTCGAACACTGGTATGTCGGACTGCATGGCGCCTAACTTCCCGTCTCGGGAGGCCAGTGCTTGAACAGGCAAGCAGCCCTGCTTGTTCGAAGAACAGGGGACGCCGCTTCCTCTGCGGCGCAGGTGCCGATCGTAACAGTTCCCAGACACTTGGGTGCAGTTTACGCAAGGCATTTATTAGACGCGTAACGGACCGGTGACATAAAAAAATATTAAGAAGCGCGCGTGGAAATATTCGCAGTCACCCACATCAGTTTAACTCGATTTCTTGCAAAGTCCTTTTATTCCGCTACCACCAAATTCAGCGAAGCCTTCACAGAAAGTCTCTTTTTACATTTGTTTCGAAGCGCGGGCATCGCATTCGTATAGTTCGGATTTCTTCACGCTCTGCCAGCATCAGTGTGTAGCGCAGTAGCTGAGGCACTCGCGTAGGGTAGTGAGGACCCGTTTTCAAGCCCAGCCCTGGGAATGAAACCTTACTTTATTTTTTGCTTCCTTATGTGGATGACCGTCTTACGTGCCAGAGAGGCGAAGGGACAGTCTTTTCGTGGTAACGGCATAAAAATGCTTACGCCTTTAAAAGTTCATTGGCAATCGTACACCTTAAGAAATAAGTGTTGCATGGCAACCAGGCAGTAGTACTATGCACTTTGCACTCGAAATGCAAACATTTGAGTGCCATACTTAGGACAAGTCGACGTAACTGTCTCTTTCACAGCGCCCGCCACGGTGGTTATGGTACTCGACTGCTGACCCGAAGGTTGCGGGATCGAATCCCGGCCGCGGCAGCCGCATTTTTTATAGAGGCGAAAATGCTTGATGCCCGCGTACTTATATTTAGGTGCACGTTAAAGAACACCAGGTGGTCGAAATTTCGGGGGCCCTGCACTACGGCGTACCTCATAATCATATCATATGGATTGGGACGTTAAGCCCCAACAATTGTATTATCTCTTTCACAGCAGTTAGCTCACATTTAAACCACAGTAATGTGCTCTTTATATTCACAGTTTCCGGTTGCGTCTATTTTAAGATCTCTTTTAGTTATATGGCTGCTCTATGAAGCCACGTTTGCTACTTCGGAAGCAAGAATGACTCATTCTAACGTAAGCTTAACAAGTTCTGCTCAAACTAAAAGCGTTCTCATCAAGTGCAGTCTTACAGGGCACCGAGCGCGGTATTTTTTTGTCTCGCGAAAAAAACAAAAACAAAAATACGTTAGCATAACTAATACTACAACATAAAATTTGAAGGCATAGCAAAATGTCCTAAAATCACGCCTTACATTCCCGAGTCGAGTCGTACTCACGTTAGAATCTCGCCGGTCGAAGTCAGCTTGCCGCAGCTGTACGGAAGAGTACGGAAGTTGCCGGCGCAAGTCCACGTGCACTATTGCCTACTGTGCTGCTGCTGTTTTATTTTTTCTAGTTATCTTCATCTAAGTTACAAGGGAAAAAAAGAAGAAATATTGCCGTTCCATCTGGTTCGACCACAGCCGTGTATCTGATGCATGCATTTCAGAACCAGCAGTTGTTTTTAGGCCATTTTTCTTTCTTGTCTGCTGTAGCCGGGCACAATGCTCATATTTTCTCAACATGTGACTTTCTGTGGGAGGAGAGGAAGGCCCGTTGCTTAACATGATTAAAAAACGGTATAGCACGGCAGAATAACGACAGCCATTTTTTTTTTCATTCGCAGTTCTAGTGTTACTGAGACACACCGGTATCGCGGAAATTTCGTAGAATGTTTATTCGACTGCTTCAGAGCCACGCCCGGAGCCAGGGGGGGGGGGGGAGGCAAGCCCCCCCCCCCCCCCTCCTCCCGAAATTTTGGTGAAGTATACTTGCTCTGACCGAAAATATATATTGAAAATAGGTGTTTTTTCAAATAGTTTCAGAAACTGAGCGCCCCTCGAAAAGAAATTCCTGGCTACGGGCCTGTTCAGAGCGATAGCATTTGATGTGATACGAAGGTCATGCTTGCAGTAATCCACCCGACTGTAACCGCGTAACGACGATAATGATGACTTGCAGGGAGGAATCGCAAAAATATAAATTACAGAAAAACGTACAGGCTGTTTATGGAGCCATGATGGTCGTGGCTTTGTTTCCGCACCCTTCAACTATTCCGTGGTAGTATATTTGCAAATGTTGACATTGTTCACATAACAAAAAAAAAAACATAAAATTATACAGCTTACGCTTCCTAGATACGCCTTGCTTGTTTTCTTGTGTTTTTGTTTTCACCCAAATCACCGGAGCCCCGTTCTCCTATCTCAAATGTATATGCATTTGCAATGTTTGCAGATAGCAGTAGTTGAGGCTTGGACTTCGTAGCAACCATACTTATTTGGAAAAGGAAAACTGCGTTTTAGTCTTCAACTATTCACTAAAATGCGAAGCTATGGCCATATATTTGCGTTGGCAAACAATTACTAAACGGAATGCGAGTTTTGCCATCTTTAGTCCTCTCCTAAGTTTCCCGTTCGCGAAACCACTAAATACACACTTGTTCGCCCATCTTCTTCTTAGAAAACACTAGGATAACATGAACCTTCCTCATGCTGTACAAGCTGGTGTGAACTATAAAATGACAAATTGCTTACGACTGTGGCTGCATACTACGTCACAGCACAGGCCGTAGGTCTATATTGCCGCCTAAGCAGGCCGGAATCGTTTAGATATGCTACCAATTGTTTTGAATGTAACTTGTCACAATTACCGAAAACAAAGAGCCGTTCTCTAAAAGAAAAGCGAGGTCTGTGTTTGAAGCTGCTCGTGATTTGTCTGTTATACACAGCTGCGAGTGCACTGACTCATACCCCCCCCCTCCTACTCAATACAAAAAAAAAGAAAGTCTGGCAGGGGCTCCATGCTACCAGTTCAATGCCCTCTACCAGTAGCTCTGATGCGCAACAGGTTTCTGTTGTTCCGCTACCACATGCGTATATCGGTCGTAGTAAAACACATGTGGGCCCGTTATTTGAGAAAACACAGGATATATAAACTATTTAAACAGCTATATAAACAAAGCGTGTCGAGTACAGTAGCTGCGGGAAGTAATTGGTTCCTTTGTTTTTCTGGAATTAAAGCACCGCAGAACCTTTTCGCATAGCAACACCCTCCGCGTGCTCCAATGGCGGCCACTGTATAGAGCGTCAACAGCCAACGCTAACCAACGTGTTCTTCTTTCGTAACTAGCAGAGTCTAATGCACAACCATAATACTGTTCGCGATAGTGAAAAAGATGACCGAACGAAATATATTCCTAATAATGCTATGTTTTAGGAGTTATGGTTTGTATTTTCTAAAACCTTGGCTAAGCTTAGATGGAACACCCGGTATAGTTCACATTACCTTTTCGGTATTTTTATCATATTCAAATCTTGTAGGCGATGTCATACGTTTATTCATTGATTTATTTGTTTTGAGAATGTCGTCTCACCCGCAGCGGGTTTATCATGCTCACCTTAAATAAAAAAAGATTCGGCAGATCCCACGCGTTGTGGGAATCGGTATCATGTGAAGCAGTCAGCGAGTACTTCTATGCTGTATTTTATGGCTTTTAGACAAACGTTACGAGGTGGATCGACGTGTTTTTTAAGTGTAGTAGCTGTGTGCACATCGTGCGCTTACCAAGCGCATCGACAACACTGGCGTTTAAAGGGTAACTTATGGTACGACGTAACGTCAGCCCTCACGTTAGAGCACATACGTCAGTATTATCAAAACTAAGTGCGTTTTATGGTGCAATCATGTGAATATCATATGCAACTTTCGGTAATTTATTCTTCCGGGGTCATGCAATGCTTCAGTATTGGCCGCGAGATCGAGCGGAGTCGCCGCCTGGCGGCTACTGGCTGTAGCGCGCCTAGTGTGAATCGCTCCCTGCGTCGTCTGCTAGCCACGTCGTGTTTGCATGCGCGCGTACGTCCTGCACGTTCTCAAAGGGAGTTTTGTTGTGTTATGTTAGCGCGAGTTTAACTGCTCTTACGTGTACCTAACATGGTGTACAGAAGCAAATGAGCTTGCTCGGCTGCATGCGCATTGTAATGAGGTCAGCGAGTGCGACTTTCGAGAGGGCTGTGTATTGGTGTCGTACCCTTCGTTCACCAGAATCATTTCAGTGTTGGTGCCGCATTCTGGTTCAAGCACACCCTAAATTGCGCTTGGCATAATCCCAAAAACGAGGAACATTAAATAGTGTGTGAATGCAGCGTTTCAGCGACTCGGGGGTAAACAAAAACGAGGCTCATGCACTTTCGCGTTGTTGTTAGGTGCATAACCGCGGCACTCCAGTTCATGATGAGCTTTAGTTGTGCCTAAGACGTAATTTTATTGTGCGGTCGTGGTCCCACTACAGCGAAATATTTCCATCAAGTGAAGTCTGAGACTTCGGTACTCAAACTGTTCCTAAGAAAAGAAAAGAAAAAACAGACAATGGAATGACACGGCAGTGATAAAACGGAGTTGCCGCGCGCAATTTTAACTTGGGGCGAAATTGATGCAGAACCACCCGTGTGCTTAGATTGAGGTACTCATTGAAGGACCCAGATGTTCAAAATTAATCCCGACGCTTTACATTTATATTGTTGTATAATTTCACGCAAAACCTCATCCTTTCTTTTTACATTATCTTGAGCGTTTGTGTGGAGTTGTTATAAATTGATGGAAGGCAGCGGTCAATATTAGTTTGAAAAAAAAAAAGACACTTGTTCCATACAATAACCGGATCTTTGTTGCATCATTGTCGTGCATGTAATGATTCGATGAAAGCTCTGTGCTAAACTCTTACCTGCGTATATATGCGTATTCGCGTGAACAGTGCTATTGAACTGATTGCACAGGAATATGGGCTGGTATACAAATGAACAAAAAGTAAACACTTAAGTAGTTCAGTCTTGCTAGTGCAGTGCGTAGTACACAAAGCACAAGCTAAACACGTACAGAGAACACAACAAAAGTGTCATATAGTGCGTAAGCGCAGACTGTAATCCAGAGCGAGCATCCCTTTCATCGGCAGATTACGCTTCTCTCACTAGTAATAGTAACGTCGGATGATCTTCGTTCATCGATTCAACAATGAAGAAGCGCCGCTGTGTGCATTTGTATACGCGCCTCCGACTGCCTCTCCACACTAACGCGACGACGGTGCTGCCACCTGTAGGTCGATCTCGCGCCCAATAACTTGCTGAATCGTAGGAATATGAATGTAATGTTTACACACTGAAACCACAGACGTTAATCTGATGTGACGCCTGTATTGTAGGAGTTCATATGCAGTGTTTATTGCTTTCTTCTAAAATTACATAGCCAGTTCCACAACCACAATTGACGTTGCACCTACATTACGCCTGCATAGGGTGTTTTGTTTTGGCTGACAGGGTGGGCTAACAGGCGCCCAGCTGTAATGGCTGGACAGCTAAAGAGCTTGGTAACTGTTGCAGACTCCTTTCTCATTATAACAGAAAAATTGCAATATTCCGGCTACGATTTTTGACCGAGAAATGGCCACTGCTGAAGCGGAATTTCACGTTCACTTCATACAGTGTTTTAACTGCCTTCAAGCTTCAAAAATTCAGTTCGCAACATGTACCTGTGCCCCCCCCTCCTCCCCCCCCCCCCCCCCAAAAAAAAACCCGGGCAATGAAAAGGCTTCCACTAATACCAAACAACAAATATACATTGCTCAAGGAATGAAACGCGAAATCATATTCTTTATTGCGGCGACTGGTATGCGCAGTTGCTCGAGATAAGCGCGTCATGTCACTACAAATCTGGCCACTATCGTTCATGTTCACTGTGATATGATTGTTCGAGTCAGAATAACGCCGATATCACACGAACTGAAGACGGTGGTAACAAAAGTACGTACAGCGG
This sequence comes from Rhipicephalus sanguineus, assembly GCF_013339695.2. Classification (NCBI taxonomy): domain Eukaryota; kingdom Metazoa; phylum Arthropoda; class Arachnida; order Ixodida; family Ixodidae; genus Rhipicephalus; species Rhipicephalus sanguineus. The sequence goes on from NC_051179.1 coordinate 110,558,389, forward strand.
CGTCCACTTTTAGAGTGAACATGGGTCAATGGGGCTGGGGTAAAAGTAGTAGCGCAAGCACACAAGACGCCCCACATAGAAAAGCACGACACACACGCGCTTGTGTGTGCCGTGTCTTTTATGTGTGGGATGCCTTGTGTGTTTGCGCTGCTACTTTTACCTCAGGACTATGTACTACCAACTAGGCCCAAATGAAGTTTTAATGAGCGTGGCTGCGTTCCGCGGAGCGCCATTGCAGCAGGTGCGGCCGCGCATCGAATTGTTCGCGTTGTCTGCTAAGCGCCGGAGCGCACCAAGCATTATTTTCGAAGACATTTTCTATTTAGAGGTTGGTATATTGTGTGTCCCTTCATATTCAGGATATTTTTTTTTTTTGTCGAGAACAATATCCTCCCTTGCCTGGCGACGTTGGGCCACAATGCTGCTCTTGATAACCCAGTAGCCTCTGCTGCTATTGCTGGTAAGTACTCGTTATGTCCCTCTGTTAAGGAGCGCATGGTACATACTGGCCAAGATATTCCTCGTGTGTTCAAGCAGCCGCTGCTGATTTTGGATGCAGTCATAGTTTAATGCACGTCGGTATGTCTCCATACATCTCTCGAGAACCGCAATGGTTTACAAGCCAGAAGGACGGCGTGACGACCAACGAATGCTCAGGCATTAAAACGCTCGGCTTTCGTTCTCACCTCATCGCGTCTGAGAAACTTGAAACAATGCGACCTCCACCATTAGGCAAACGGGCACACGCGGTATCCACACATATATCTTCCAGTTGTTTCGACTTGTCAACCTTTACTAGATTCCACAAACTGCATCAATGTAAGGTGCGTGGCCTGCCATTGCGATAAGCTGCACTAAAAACTCACACAGCCGCTACATTCGGGTTATTAGCAGGATACGTGTACTTATGTGCTGCCTACTTCTAGAGCGTTGTGAGCTCATCCTTCGGGGTATCCTTGAAGACAGCATGCATCAAGCAACTATCTTTCTCATTCTTCTTTGCTTACCGACGCACAGTTTCTTTTGCACGCACTGCATTTATACCCATGACGGCGATGGCAACTTATTGCGCTTGGACTTTATACGGAACGTCAGGACAACTGCGGAGATGCGCCTGGAATATTTCCTCGACTTTTATTACAATAATATAATGAAAAGAGCTGCTCTTCTATATCATTTCGCAGAATTGCACCCCCGCCCAAGTCCAGTGCTGCTAGTCATATTTCTATGGCTTGGTCGCGTTCCGACCTGTCATGGATAGTTGCTGTCATGGGAAGTTGTCGACGGCCTCTCTGGAAGTTGACATTAGCTTTTTAGAATTGTAGCAAGTCTCACAGGCAATTTTACCACCACAACTGGGAAATCTAGCAGGAGTTTCTATACACAAAGCTGCCATCTGTCATTGGGAATGGGGCATGTCACAATAACTGGCAAATCTAAAAAGAAATGCCGTAGTAAAGGAAGCCGCGCCGGTCATAAGCAGTATCAATCAGAAGGGATGACTCGTTCGCAACTTAAGTTATGAAAAGTCCAAGTGTTAGCTTCGCGGCGTGGAACCGGCGCGGCAGCGACAATGCCGCTCAGGCTATTTCTACTGTTCTTTCAGGCCAGCGGTTTTCCTTGCTAGTGGTGACCCCTTCGCCAGTGTGAAGCCTTGGCCGATGCAACGCTTTCTACTTTCTTTTGCCACCTTATTCGTCGGTTGATATATTACATCAGTTCAGATATGCAGTTAAAATGATACAGGCAGATAAGATTGCGATAGGCGGTGGCTTTAGTCTCCCAAATGCCGTATGGCATGATCAGGGTTCGATAATTTCTTACGATGGCCGCTTGTGTTAAGAAATGATGAATATGGTCAGTTTATTTGCGCTGTCACAAATGATGTCTAAATCAACCAGAGGAGATCATGTACTAGATCTGCTGTCCACAAACCAACCTCACTTAATGGTTTCTACCGTAGGAGCTCCTGTCATTATTGACAGGAGCTCCTGAATAAATAGCTCTTGAGGGTTTCAAACTGCTTGAAGCTGCGTCTCGTCTGATGCCTCTGGCCTTTCGCAGGGCAGAACAACACTTGAGAATCACAGGCTCGTATCTGATGTCCTACTCCTCAACCGCATTTCTCTCCTTGGCTATGTCTGCCTGCCAAGACGTCGTTCAGCGGGTTGTGAGCCTTAACATCGTAATGAAGAGTTGACACGGAACACCGTAGCCATCTCTACTTTTATAAACGTGTCCTTAATGGCGCCTGAATTTGTGTCAGTTGGTAGGTATTTATTGTTAAAGAAAGCGCAATATCAACACAGACAACAAGCGAAAAACACTAGCGATGACCGCGATTTTGGTTCCTTGTGCTCCTAATTTTCCGTTCCCCGTGTGGTACTCTTGATGGCGTATAAGTGTATGCGTACAATGTACTAAATCAGTTGGCAGTCAGCGTAAGTCGTGTGTTGTTGCTTGTACGCGTTTATATTAGGCTGTTTTAACTATGGAATCTGCACTTAACGTCTCTTTGGGAAACACAGGCAGATAATCACTAATTATGAACTCCTCCGTGCAGGTCGCTTTTGCCTAACAAGCCGTCTCACAGTTGGACGGTAAGTAATTTCGAAACGAATACCTGCTCTAATAGCCCATAATGTAGTACCTACAGGTTTTTTATCAAATCGTCGCTGGGACCCATCGACTGACCTTGCTTGTGAGTTAAAGGTACACTCAATGCAAATGTTAAGTCGGCATTGATTGTTGAAATAGCGGTCCAGAAACCTCGTAGTGCTACTTTTGGGCCAAGGAAGTGCTTATTTTTTGAAATAAAATCACGTTTTAGTGGTCCGCATCGCGTTAGCGCACTTCAACTCACCCGCCTGAAAGCGGGATTTCGTACGTCATGTTGCCGTGCCCAACCTTGCCCGCCTATACTGCGCGGCGGCGTGCAATGGCGGCGTGCGCCATTCGGGCATCCGGCAACATCACATGCATGCGGCATTTTATCGAACTTTCTGTCAGAGCGACCTTCACGAGCGTGCAAAACACACGCGGCAGTACGCGATACCGAAAGTACCACTGAGACGCGACCGCGTGAGCGAAGCAGGGCGCCGGGCGAAGCGCAGTTCGGCGAAAACGAAACCTTTGAACCAAACGCCAAAGAGATTCTTTTTTCCATGAATCAAACAGAAACGAACAAACAGCCTTTTATTACGTCTCTTGATGCACGGTAGGTTCTTTTTTTAATGCTGCTAGTTTGATTACTAGTGATTAATTGTAGGCAGACTCTCATAGGTCAACGGGATCACTTTCAAAATGGGCCGCTCGTGGCGCTCATCGTGTGATACATTTAACTTAATTTCTCGGTAAGTAGGGCACTGCTGTTGATAATATTGCCGTTTTATACGTTGTCATACATTGAGCTTTCACTCTGACATAAATTGTTATTTGCCTTTAGTGTCCTTAATACAGCGTTAAGCACCAGGAGCGATCGCTTTCATGTACCCAAATAGTGGCGAACTTCGCGGCTTCTTCTCGGACTTCTCTGGATGGCAAATGTCCCCAATCACTGGCAGTCAATCTCTGATGTCTTATGCCGTCACATAGTGTGAGACTAGTAGGGAAGCGCACATTGTGCGGCATATCTCTACGGTGGGACAGTCTTCCAAGAAGCCGCAGGCTACACCTGCACCATTGAGGCAATGCTGCATCTGCACCCTTGGTCTTCCACACAATTGAAGCTGGGAAGCTTCATTATCGGCCGGTTTGTCCTCCCTTTCTTCTTTATTTTCTTTTTTCCTCGGAGAATTTCATAGCATATTCCTTAAATATCACCACAATGGCAAGGACTGACCAACGTGCTTCTATGGGATCAGAAAGGCAGGATGCTCGGAAACTTAGAGGCATCTGCTGCGTCAAGCCTGACGTCAGTCGTTTTATATCTTACCATAAAAACGCATGACTCTTCTGCATGTGCTACTTTTCCCTGTGCGCCAGTCTTCGGGCAAAGATATATTTCGCTATATACGAATAAACGACATTTATATGCTTTTTTGTGTAACCCGTGTTGCTCTGTCCTCTGATTTTTCACATTACCTCTTTGTATTGCATGAATTCGGCGGTGCAAGGAAAACAGCGCGCAGCTGGAAAAATCTGTAGATCTAGATAGCGGTTAGTCGTCCTCCCCACTCAACCTAGCGGCTGCGGGGAAAAGAGAAAAGAAAGAAAGAACAAGCCAACGCGTAATTGGGAAGTCTAGCTCTATCTGGGAAGGCATCACCTGTTTTTTTCCTGATATGCGATGGTTTCCAACTGTGCATAGTGGATCTCCACGTGTTACGCCCTTTCCGTTTGCTTTATTTGTGCTGGTGACCTTGGTATTTTGCAACAACACGTTGCCTCTGTTTCAATGATCCCTCTCTGCACGAAAAATCGTTTGTTTTATAACCCTTCAAGTGGCCTTGACGTTGGAGGCTAGGAAAGATCAACACTACTACCAGACATGCAGTCGTTTATACGTTAGTGTAAGAGTCTGGGTTTAATAGCTATACCGAAGAAACTGTAAACTCCCCGTGGCGGTGTGCATGGCGCTAGCAGAAAGTAGACTAATTCGTAAGCTGTGCTATACGCGGTATATTTGTAATATATCTGAAGCACAACTTGTAAGGAAGGTTGTTACGACTACCGTAATATTTATTTATTTGTTTTATTTATTTATTTCGGAATACCCCACAGGTCCCAGAAGAGGTCTAGGGTGGCGGGGGGCATACAGTATAATTCAATACATAATATCTTGTATACATACGCGTAGTCAAAAATTGCTTCATAAGTAGCAATAATTGAGTCTGAGATGACGTTAAACTTATCACAGGCTTTGTCAAATTGGGCGCAAAGGTGAAGCATTGAAAGCGATGGCAACTAGTAACACTGTATTTACTCGAACGTTTCACTGACAACGTACGAGCGTGACTTCTTGGTGCGATGCAGTACGAGAGGCAACTACGATTGGCTGGAGAGAACGAAAAGTGTCATGACCGCTACCAGGCATGTTAGAACGCTTCTTTGCGGAGGAACGTCGCCAGCGGCCTAGTAGGCATCGCACGTGGACGGTCGAGGCAAGCCTATGGACGTAATTCCTTGCTGATGTGTGGTGAATTAAGAGGGGCCTCTCAGTAACTATTATTTCTATAACGGATGATTTGCGCAGTAGAGCGAATGTAGAAAAAAAGAAATATTGGTTTGCTGGTTTTACCAATCGTAACGCCACATTATTAATAATCAGTAAAACACTTTGAATATCATAAATATAGGTTTATTTACATTCACGCCAATTATCGACTCGTGGGAGTAGCTACGAATGCAGTTAGGCAAAAAATGTTGCGGAACTTGAGTAGTGCAAATTGCAATAATTCACATTCACGCTGGAACGCAATTTACGCGGCGACAATGCAAAATGGTAGCAATTGATTAACTCGACCAATGCGGGCGCCTCATGAATGCATATATTCGTATAGCTTTTTTTCTGTTCTGTTGAAAAGCAGTGATCTCTGCCTATATTACGACTCAGAGGCACAATTTTGCAGTATGAATAGCACGCTCATTTCTGCTGTGAAGAGAGTTTTTTTATGATCACTCCAACAATACTCCTCAACGAGCGAGCCAGAAATGCCGCTATTCGCATGGCGGAAACGGATATCTTGGTACTGCGCTAGTTTTGTCCATCTGAATATACTATACCTTCCGGAATGTAGTAGCTCTAATGTTTTAACTGTGTTGCCTAGCACTAGTTACCGAAAAGGGTAGGTTGGCTCGATATTGAAAGCTTCACTTGCCCTTTGTTACGACCACAATATTTTAACACAAATGTCCTATCACCTGTAGTGTTAGGTAAAAGGCACTCTACGGCAGGTTTTAAAGGAACACATGGCGGTGAAGTGCGAGAGAGCAGCCTGTACTCGTACAAGGATCCAGAGTGCTTCTAGGTTGTAATATTGGGAACTTGCTTCAAATGTACGCTGCGTGATGCATGTCTGTGTCGTCTAAACATATGTTCTTTATGGCTGCTTTGATGTTGCTATGGGAGTTTCTGCACAAATCATCTGATGACAAGCGGTGCATCTTGTTGTGACATTTTTATGCCATATGTTCGAACTTTCATGAATGAAATGTGAGTATCTAACTTATAAGTCTTTAGTATTATACTAAAATTAGTTAACATGAAATAAACGCCCTGTATTGTAGCTGCATAGCTGTCACCCTCACTCTTGAAATTTCCTTGCGCTCCTACGTGTAAAAAAGGCTGATGCTGACATGGCATACGCCATAATTGTGAGACTTTCAGCGTATAACAACTCTGTGTGCTATACAAAGTACAGCTAGCGGCTACTTGTTGCCGGTCTATCAATCGGTGTGACCACGCTGGTTGGCTCATTGTTTCTTCGTGCGCCTCCAGTCGTAAACGAAGAACATGAACAATAAACCGGCCATGGTTGCATTGAGAGCGCCCATCATCCGGTAGAAGGGGTCGTATGAGCCAATGGTGTCACGGAAAAATCCTGAAAATGAAGTATCGTGAACAAGTTAGCGTATATGTTTCACTTCACGCATTACTCCGTAGATAGTTACATTTGTTCTTGTTATTAAAAAAGAATTTTGTTACGTGATACCGCAGCATCCAGTGCTCGACTTTCTATGCAAGTTTGCTTCTATGAGTATTTCTAACATTCGTGGCACGGCAGCTTTTTAGAGCTGCATAAAGACGATAATAAAAGTTTATTCCTGCGTTATTGTAGCTAGCCCACATAAACATCAGTCGTATTTTTCTTTCGTTATAAGGAAAGTATCACTGTCGGTTGTTACATTGAAAAGTTAAGAGCAAAATGTGATGCGCTTACAAAATTTCTGTAAGACAAGAACAGCGACAGCGAATATCGCTTTGAGGACATCAAGAGAAAAAATGCAAACACGGGAACCTAAGCACTTCATTGCCTTACTCATGCAAGCACGAATTACATCCCATGAGCTACGCAGTTCTCAATGTGAATAGTAAGAAAGAGCCCTCGTAGTGACTACAATTTTAGGCACTCAGTAGACATGTAAATGGACGTGTATTGCAGATTTTCAAGTCCTCTCTCAAAACAGAGGCATTTAACTGAATCCGCCTTGTCTTTTAGCATGTTCAACTGATGTTTCCTTTCTTGTATTCTCTCTCTCTCTCGCAACCAATATTTCATAGTTTGGCGGCCAGTAACTCGTGCAAAACATTCCGGATTTTCAATTCCCGGAGTTTATCACTAAGATCAGACTTAGAGTAGTATTCGTGGAAGCCAGATGCTTACCGAGTACTGTAGGGCTACTGAGGGACACCGGGATCATGGCAAGTCCGAAAAGACCCGAGCAGGCTGCCACTCTTTCGATTCCCAAATATTGAGCAAGCAGGATACTCCGGACAGAGATGATGAAGCCTTGGCCCACGGACTCGGAGATTCGCAGTACTGCAATGGCAGCCATTGACCCCACATGCGGCATTGCCAAAGTGCAGACAGCTTCGATAGCAAAGGCGCAAGCATACATGGGCAACCGACTGGCCTTTGCGCAATCGGATAGTGGCACAATACATATGCGTGCAAGAATGTGGCCCACTGCGCCGAAGATCACTAGCTGCGTTGCTACCGACAACTCGATTCCCTTGTCGGTTGCGTAATCGACGATAGTTGTGGCGAAGGAAACAAGGGAATACTCGCTCACTACTGTTGTAGCCAGAAACACGTAGAACGCTGGCAGCTGTAGCAGTACCACTAAAGACTGCAAGCGGCTGCGCGAAGGCAAGTCACTGGGTGTTGTGGAGACAAAAAGTGAACCGTCTTCGCCCTTGCTTCTGGAGTCGAGTATGTCCACGTCAGCGTCTTCGACGTCGGTTCTGTGTGAACTGTCTGTAGGATGCAGATCCCGGCACGGCATGTTCACCTCGCTATGCATTTTCTCAGAAACGCTATTTACTGCGTATTCGGATGGCTCATCGAGTGGAAGCGCTGTCGCCTTGACTGATTTCGAGGAAACTGCAGCCCTCCGATGCAAATAGTTGCTGATATCACATTTTAGGCTGCTAAAGTTTGTGCGGGGAGGGTTATTGAGAAGCAAGCTCAGGGGCACAGAGTGCAAAAGTATTCCTCCGCATATTAGTAAGCCACCTTGCAAGGCGTAACTTTCTCGAAGCTGGGACAGTAACACGGGTCCGTAGAGTCCAGCGATGCCCCAGGCAAGAAATGTCATTGACATGGCAGTGCCTTTGTACTTCTCAAAAAGCATGAGATTGTAAACAGAGACTGACATGAGAAACATTCCCATACCAAGACCTGCAATAAAGAAATATAAAAATCGGTGTAAGCAAAATGACGCATTATTTGCATACGCCTGTTTTGCGCACTAACCATAACAATTGCACGAGTTCTGTCGTTAGCTTGAGGAGAGGACTTATTTGTCAAAATTTTCAAAAGTGTTGCGTGTGTTTCTGATCACCTGCTGACGCATATGCGACGGCAAGTTGACTATTTTACCAAATTGTCTCTCATACAGTGTACAACCCTCCAATCCTATAGCCCACGAAGCTTTTTCGTTGTGTATGCAAAAGTAAATACCACTTTGTCATATTGGAGCGGCCATTCCACATATTTCTACTGACAGATTTATATATGATAAATGATTGCTATAGCAAGAATCTGCGATAAAGTCAACGGCGATTTAAGTAATTGTTCGTTGAATGAATTCAGGACGTTCTTTAGGATAAACTAAGTAAATTTTACCAGAACATTGGAAAAAAAGGCGGATGGCTGTTCCAAACGGTACGGCGTCTACTGGATTCATTGCCCCGTGGTCGAACCATCATATAGAGCAACATACGTTTTTAAAATCGGAGTTATGATATTTGAATCGGCTAAGGAAATAATGCCGTCTGTGAGTGCCTTAGTTCCAGTGGTTCCAATACGCTAAATTAGAAGGGATTCCTGGATACGTGTAATTACCAGGGTAGCATCTTGCAAATCATCTTAACTGCTCGAAACCCATTTCCTGGCAACACTTCACTAACATTCAGACCACCAGCATGGACTTAGGCACGGAAAACATTCTTCGCCGTCAATAAAGAAGTGTGTCATGAAGAAAAAAAACAGCAGTTGACAATTACTGCATTCTGCTTTTCTTTACGTACTTGATATGACATGTAAATGAAATATTAATATCCTTTCTTGGATCTGAAAATCAAAATTTTCATCTTGCTCTCGGTTTTAACACTTTCTAGGAAACGACGTCAGTGTCTGTAGCGCGAAAATGGTAAAACTTCTGGTGATATTTTACAGCTATCCCGTGTTAAATTTACATCTTGTCAAAGCTCTTCAGTTATGCCAAATATTGAGAGATGTGCTAGCAAGATCACTTTGTCGCGAACAAGATGTAACAAATTAACTTTGCCGAACTGCTTGGCAACCACAGGACATTCAAGTAAGATAATAACATGCGAGGAAATTATGACACGAAGCTTTTTATTGACGGCAAGAAGGCAGGAAGTGAGCAGCTTCGCTGTTTGAATGCATGAAATCATGTAAAAAAAAGATTGATCCCTCTGTCATAGGAATCATTATAACACGAAAGGGAAACGTGTCGTCACAGAAGTAGTTGATTCTTTATTGTGCATTTGTATATGAAGCTTGTGCAACGTCTACTGTTGTTTGACAGATATATGACCGCTTGATGTGGACGCACTCACGCTGACGCCTAGAGGCACATCTCCGCACCGACGACTAACGCCCATGATCATGCTTTAACCCTTGCGGTAGCTGAAGTTCCTAACATATACGTCTCACCGCATAGGGTGAATCCCGCGCAACGATGGCAACAACAAGCACATATTAAACACTGATACTCGATATGCACTCTTCCAAAGCGTCGTGAATCGCGATGAGCGTTATGTCTTCCCTCTAGCCTGGCCGTTCAGTTTCACAGGGCGAGCGGGGGACGCAGTGCGACAGTCAGGCGAGCGTCGGAGAGCTATTTTTGGATACGGATGGATGCTACGAGAGAGGCTTGGGCTAAAGCCACCACCTCGCGTTGTGTTAAAGCGTTGACGAAATTACACTTTTATGGAAACGCGCCGAATGGGACGGTCGTACCAATGGCTCGTTTTTTTTGTTTTAGGGGCGAAGCTCCTTATGCCGTGGGTCTGTCCATCCTCTGTTTGTTTGTAGCGTTGTAGTAGCCACCTCTAGCTCGCGAGAAGCGCGCGTTCTGGTATGCAGTAGAAGAAGACGACGTTGACGAGTGACAGTCTCGTTTGCGTGTTCGCCTTTGTGGCATTCTTTCTTCTTTACTACGTCTCGTGTTTTCAACGACACCCGAAGACAACATTTCAGAAGTAACGCGCCATGAGGCTCCCTCTTGGCACGCTTTCTCTTTAGCTCGGAGTCGCCAGGTGGAAGACAAGGCTACGGAACGGAGGGCACGGAAGGCGGCGGCAGCGCGCGCTCGCAGACAGAATCCTGAGGTGAGAGCTCGCGAGGCCGAAGCTGCACGTCGACGCCGCGAAGCAGATTCCGCCGTTCGAGCCCGCGAAGCCGAAGCTGCTCGACAAGCTGCACGGCTGCGGCGAGAAGACCCCGCCGTTCGAACCCGCGAGGCCGAAGCTGCTCGACAAGCTGCACGGCTGCGGCGCGAGGACCCCGCCGTTCGAGCCCGCGAGGCCGAAGCTGCTCGACAAGCTGCACGGCTGCGGCGCGAAGACCCCGCCGTTCGAGCCCGCGAGGCCGAAGCTGCACGGCTGCGGCGCGAATCGGATCTTCGGAATGTAAAGGATCGTGAAGCGGCGAGAAAGCGCGCGTACCGGCAGGGAGAGCCCGAGGCTGTGCGAGCACGTGAAGTGGCTGAAAAACGCATAAGGCGGGCTCTGCCCGAAGGCGCCGACGTGCGCTTCCAGCGGGACTTCCTTGAGAACAGTTTGGGCCATAGTTGCGGTGTGTGCAACAGATTGTGGTTCTCAAACAATCTAGTCACAATATCTTCCATCAAGAAGGACCACGCTCGCGCCAATGCCATCGCCGTGCTGCAGAGCGAGTTCGCTTCGCCCCACTCATCATCATTCACCACGTGGATATGCTGATTTTTTCGATCCTGGTGGCACACATGTCATCACCCCGTTATGAAGGGAGTGCTCATAGCGTCCATCCATCCATCCATCCATCCATCCATCCATCCATCCATCCATCCATCCATCCATCCATCCAAGAGCACTGTTGGAGGAAAGTGTGAAAGATAAAAGGCGCGTTCATGTAGGTTCAGTTATACGTTTCGCGGTAGTTCAGTGGGCTAAACGCCCGCCAGCCATCGTCGAGGGATCAGATGTCATGGGTTCGACTCCTGTCAACGGAAGCTTTTCCTACGGGTTTTTTAAGACGATAGTCTTTCTTGGGGATCTTAAACGGAAAAATTTTGGTCTCTCTGTCTGTCTTTCTGTTTGTCTGTCTGTCACACGATTCAGCCACCCGGCCAAAGTTGAACCACTTGCTTACCGCCCACCCGTCTTGAACTGGTACGGCTGTTCATACTTGTGAACGGTCGATCAAAAAAGTAAATATTACGCATATTGGAGGCGCAACACCGCTAGGTAAGTATTAGGTGGTGTGTTCCTTTAATAGAAAATACATAGATACATAATTCTAAAGACCCTAGTGTCTTAAGCTGTGGCTGCGCTGAAAATGCCATGCTATGCGCGCCGACGAACGCCGTCTGTCACGGAGGAAGGAAACCCTCTGCACAAGCTCATGTTTCCCGATGTCAGATGGCGTCCATATCTCACGCTGCAGAACGGAGGGCACGGAAGGCGGCGGCAGCGCGCGCTCGCAGACAGAATCCTGAGGTGAGAGCCCGCGAGGCCGAAGCTGCACGTCGACGCCGCGAAGTAGATTCCGCCGTTCGAGCCCGCGAAGCCGAAGCTGCTCGACAAGCTGCACGGCTGCGGCGCGAATCGGATCTTCGGAATGTGAAGGACCGTGAATCGGCGAGAAAGCGCGCGTACCGGCAGGCAGAGCCCGAGGCTGTGCGAGCACATGAAGTGGCTGCAAAACGCATAAGGCGGGCTCTGCCCGAAGGCGCAGACGTGCGCTTCCAGCGGCACTTCCTTGATAACAGTTTGGGGCATAGTTGCGGTGTGTGCAACAGATTGTGGTTCTCAAACAATCTAGTCACAATATCTTCCATCAAGAAGGACCACGCTCGCGCCAATGCCATCGCCGTGCTGCAGAGCGAGTTCGCTTCGCCCCACTCATCATCACTCGCCACGTGGATATGCTGTGATTTTTTCGATCCTGGTGGCACACATGTCATCGCCCCGTTTTGAAGGGAACGCTCATAGCGTCCATCCATCCATCCAAGAGCACTGTTGGAGGAAAGTGTGAAAGATAAAAGGCGCTTTCATGTAGGTTCAGTTATACGTTTTGCGGTAGTTCAGTGGGCTAAACTCCCGCCAGCCATCGTCGAGGGCTCAGAGGTCATGGGTTCGACTCCTGTCAACGGAAGCTTTTCCTACAGGTTTTTAAAGACGATAGTCTTTATTGGTGATCTTAAACGCAGAAATTTTGGTCTCTCTGTCTGTCTTTCTGTTTGTCTGTCTGTCACACGATTCAGCCACCCGGCCAAAGTTGAACCACTTGCTTACCGCCCACCCGTCTTGAACTGGTACGGCTGTTCATACTTGTGAACGGTCGATCAAAAAGTAAATATTACGCATATCTGAGGCGCAACACCGCTAGGTAAGTATTAGGCGGTGTGTTCTTTTAATAGAAAAAAACATAGATACATAATTGTAAAGACCCTAGTGTCTTAAGCTGTGGCTGTGCTGAAAATGCATGCTATGCGCGCCGACGAACGCCCTCTGTCACGGAGGAAGGAAACCCTCTGCACAAGCTCATGTTTCCCGATATATTGCCAGATGGCGTCCATATCTCACGCAGCGTAGACGCAGCGCCTCCTCTATCGTCTTTGCACGGCATTTGCAGCGGAGCACGCAGATACGCGGCCAATTTTTTTCTATGCCATCTGATGGCGTTCATTTTGCTGACGTCGTATATTCCGTGACGGAAATACATCATGCGAGTCTTCGTAGGTCCTGGCAGAAAACACTTTCGTGTTAAAAGTTTAATGACAACACTGAGACAACCAACACACAGAAAACTATGGTCGTATCAGTATAATGTCCCTCGTTGGCTCTTGAAGATGGCTTGTTTGTTGATTGGCACATCTGCAGTAGTTATTCTCTTTCGCTTAAAGAATTACCTCATCATAACAGAACAGTCGCAGTGCGACTGTTCTATTTCTAAAGACATTGGGATTCAGTGATCGTTAAATCAGACAGTTTTAAAATAATCCAACGTACCAGCAATAGGAAGTGGTTATGAATAGCTTCTTGTTTATTATCTACGCTGCAGCTCTATCGATACCAAGAATATTATTACCTAATTTTCTTTTTGCGCGTTTTTGCGTGTGCGACAGCTCACACACGCACGTACAGATAGAAATCTTTAAAAGATTGTTCTGTTTATTGCTGAATATATGTGAATTATGTTTTCTATATATGCACCTTCATTGCTTTCGAATCTCTCTAAATATTACCGTACACCTTTATGCGAGTAATGCAATATGAATAAAAGGTTCGCTGCATTAAAGCCTTTCACTGCACTGCTATAACAATCAGAGGAAGAAAGTAAGTCAGTTGAAATACTCGTGCCGATATGTATATTGCACTGGTAGCATACTCCTCTCCACAATTCGCCATGTTTAATGCAAGAAATTTTGCATTCAGTCGATTTTTCTGTTGCTCTGACTTGACTGGCACACATTGATCGACCGAGAACAGGACCTCACAAAACATTGTGTAAGCAAGCCAAGAAAGTACCGCTTGAAAAAGGCACAAACATGGTAAATGGGGTGTACGCGTACGACAACGGGGGTCGTCATTTGCTTTATGAGGCGGAATTGCTTATTTTGTAAGGCAAGAACAATACTAATTTATACGATAAATGACAGATCTCGAGCGAAGATTTGTTTCAAAGCAACGCACACGGTTATCTTTTCTTTAAGGTAGGTCACACCCTTAAAAAACGATTTTTTTAAGTGATTTTTTTTATTCAACATTTTCAAGCTCCTTGTATATCAGGAATATATAGCAAAAATAATTATGTAGTTATTTTGAGCTGTTCGAAAGTTATGACCATTTCTCCACCTCTAAGACGCATTCGAATCCAAAACTGAAGGTTTCTCATTCCACAACACCTGCCATGTCGTCCATAAATGTTTTGCCTTATATATATTACATAATACTAAGTGTCTAATTACATTCTAAAGCTTGTGGGACATGATGTTTTCGATTTATTTGAAAATTTCCGCTACACGGCTGCGGCACTCTGTTCTTTAAGTTGTGCGCGTTTTCGCTCGGCTGTCTGTCTGTGCTTTTTCGTATACCACTTCGAGCTCTTGGACTTAGTTCTGGCCTTTCATGGAATAAGTTATAGTACTCCATGAAATATGGCAAAGTATAGCACAAAAAAGAAGCATCAACGCAAGTTATGGAATCAATATACCAAGAGTGGACCCGCTGTGGCGCACATATATGACAGTCAGCTGGAGACGCAAAATGAGCCGGGAAAAATATATGCGCTTCAGCTCCCTCAAAAAGAGAATGCGCCGCGTCAGAGGAGTTCCCAAGCTATGATCCTGGAGAATTTCAGGCATAGTGAATGTTTCTTTACTGTATATACCTTCGACTGAAACCGTTAAATCCATTTTTCTCAAAACACGATTTTTTGCATCCTACACTTACGCGAACACTGACGACTTTCTTTCTGATGAACATTTTTGCATACAGTTTTGCATACTATTTCTTTATAGGTTGAGTTGTGTATTCAAGCAGAATTATTGAAAATGAGCTGTGACTTTTTTACTATGGTCAATTGTGTGCCAAACAAACCTGTCAAATATAAACGTTTTAATTCTTTTTACGATAAGGCGCCTTAAATTAGAAATGGGGTGATCGTGGAGACTAGATGCACAGGATGCTGTCTTCACTACGTATCTGCCAAGTCTCGTTTAAATCGCACCAACCATTTGGTAGTTATGACTGTTGGCGCAACATGCATATTTTGGCAGATCTTGATTTTTCTAAATTGTTTGTTTTACATTTTTAGCTGTTTCATCATTTTGAAGTTTAAATTTTCCTAAGCCCTACAAGCAAAGACCATAATTATAACTTTTGGACTGCAACTGTAAATTTTTTTCTCGAAGGTGGTGACCTACCTTAAAACAAACACTGGCTGATGCCAGTGTTTGTTTTAGGGTAGGTCACCACCTTCGTGTCAACCAATCGTGTCATATAACTATAGAACAGCTATAGTATTAGGCTACTTGCCTCGACTCCTTCGACGAATTTCGTAAAGACTGTGCAAAATATTCTCAATAAGTGTGAGGGAAAGCTTGCTGCAAGGTTTATCGTTGGTAATTTGAGCATAACGGTAAGCGCGTGACTACTCACTGGACAATCATAAATCAAGGCAACACGAGACCGAAATAAAAATAAAGAAGACAAAGCATTTCCGGTGATATTGTGGCTCACAATGCTTGGACATTCTTCCTGACATTAAAAAAAAGTTAAGCACTGATGGCTCAATCAGCTAAATGTAGGCCAGGTGTCATGGAAATGAAGCTGAGTGCAAGCTGCAACTGCTCGTTGTCTGAGAGGTATTGCGAAGAGTTTGTGTGGAGGCTAGTTGGAACATATTTGTAGAATGGGTCGCGCTGCAAAGATTACAACAAGATACAAGACAAAAATTCAACCAGTTCCGCTTCGCGCACACCGATGAAAAAACGAAGCTGGTGGCATTCCCTTCGTCAGGCTCATTTCTGTTTTGCAAGCCTTTGAGATGTGTAGTATCACTGCTCTTTATTAAACACTCTGTTAAGCTTGCGGTGGTGCATCTTGACAATACCACTCTTATACACAGGTTTACAAAGAAGCCCTCGCTTAAGATGCTCCGATATGTTGTATAACTGCTCTTTATTAAACACTCTTTGTTAAGCTTTGAGGTGGTAGTACAGCCAGCACCTTTTATAACCACGAAGTATCACGTGACATTGGTGTGGCTGTGGTAACGCGCATGCCATTTGTTGGGCTGACCGTTGCCTTCTTCGTTTTTTAGTGGAAACTGTGTGTACTGGGATCTACCCAATATCTGTGCCCTGCACACGTTCCTGATGATGATAGTTTTCTGATAGGCCGCCAGATTTCTGTAGCACATACCCGTTCTTTTGGGCTAACTGTTGCCTTCTTCATTTTTAGTTCACCAGTGGTGAGAGTAGTGGGATTTACGCAGTGTCTGTGGCGCATACCCGTTTGTGATACCCACAAGTGTTACCACGGATCCCGGACATGAAAACGTTCTACCAAGAACATCTTGGCTGTTAAAAAATCACATACGACACAATATAGAAAAACGTCACATAGCATGTGATGTTCTTGTCTCCCGTTTTTTCGTAATCTTTGCAGCGCTATCTATTGCAATAACCATGGGAATTCATTACTGCAGAGTGAACACGTGCCAAAATGTTTTCAAATCTGATTTGCTGAAACGGGCGACGTTGACATGGCAGACCCAGAAACATAGCGTAAGCGGGTCTAATATCTTTGTTGAAGCGGTTAAAAAACGTAAGGACCATTTATGCTCAAACAGCGCCGAACAGGAGGCAAAGGGGAGCCTGCACACCGACGAACCCTTTTTACATTTTCTGCAAGAACCGTTTACTTCTTTAATTGTCAGGCGTCGTAGTGCTGTTAAACTTGAGGTCGCAGGTTTGATCCCGACTGAACGCCAACTGCATTTTTTTGTGGGAAAGGACAAAACCCGCAATGTCTCGTTTAGGTCAATTTAACCCATACCAGGAAATGCAGATGAATACAGGTGTTTTAGAGCTCGATAATAGACTGTCTAATTTTCAGATAAAAAAAAAGGCAGGATTCAGAGGAAGATGGAAGCTTTCGGTGAAAAATTCGTAAACAAGGTTTGAGTGTTGCAGCCGACCTTTCTGCAAGTTGACTTGTCTCTTTCAGTTGCACCCTTGAAGAAGACAAGTCCACCTGTCGCAATGTCTGCTTCAGCACAGAAACCCTGTTTACTGATTTTCAGACAGTGGCTTTGGCCCACAAAACTGTATATTGTCTTCAATGCTGCCTCTTACCCAGATAATAAGGGCCGAACGATTACTTACCATATAAAATACCAAGCGTCACAGACACCAATATTATATCCTTTGTAAATGCTGATGCAATCAATCCGATGGACGCCACCAAACCACTCAACAGGGCTATCCTAGGGGGAGAAATTCGTTGCTGCAGTGCGCCCACCAGAAGTCCTGAAATAAAATAAGAGAGGGCACTGACATTACCCTCTGGAACGCGCATTCAATTATTAAATGCGAAACATTTCTTAGCAAACCTCAGGCACTGTGTGCATTTATATCTATCTATCTATCTATCTATCTATCTATCTATCTATCTATCTATCTATCTATCTATCTATCTATCTATCTATCTATCTATCTATCTATCTATCTATCTATCTATCTATCTATCTATCTATCTATCTATCTATCTATCTATCTATTTATCTATCTATCTACATAGCTTGTAATATACGAAAATTTGCACAACATAAGATGAGTGTATGACGAACACGATTCACTGGTCATGACATGAATTACGCAAAATAGTTGTTGCGTACGTCATGAAACCCTTTCCCTCAGTTACGTGTGGCATATACCCGCATACCAGAGTTTATGTTTGCGAGTATGCGCCACAGGTGATAACAGTCTCCATCAACGCAGTAACCGCGAACGTACACATTGACACGGAAGGAAAGTGATATTATTAGTGATTGTTGTGGTTCTACGTCCCAAAACCAAGATATAGATATGAGAGACGCCGCGGTGAAGAGCTCCGGAAATTTGGACCATCTGGTATTCTTTAACGTGCATTTACATGGCACAGTACACGGGCCTCTAGCATTTCGCCTCCATCGCTATGCGACCGCCGCAGCCAGGATCGAACCCTTGTCTTCGGGGTGAGCAGCCGAGCACCGTAACCACTACACCACAGCGGCGGACGCAAGGAAAGTTAGGGAGCTGAAGAGAGAGCACCCCTGGAAGACGCTGTGCTACCATCCACTCGTCCACGTGGTCCGCAACGTCGACCACGTGAATTACGCGAAAGCAGGGATCAATGCTTCCTACAATAACTCTACCGAAGGGACCATATCCCCTCATAATTACCGGTGACTTCAGCATTGATTAATCAAAACCCAACAACGCCTGGTTCTTAGACGGCATGAAAGAGGGCTTCGATATGGACAGGGCATCACAAGACCTCGGTGCCACGTTCAGGACAGGAGGCATCATAGATCATTTCTTCGCAAGATCCATCCGCGGTTTCTACCATCTCTACTATACCTCGCATTTCACTACACTTGGACCGTTCGTAGGCGCGAATACAAACGGATTCGATAACAAGTCCTCTCCAGCTGCTGGTGCTCCCTAATCACGGTGATGATGACCGTATTCGGGAACTGCCAAGAAACCCTTCGACACATGCACGCGGGGTCGTGAAACTTGCGTGCATTCTCCGCCATAACGGACAAGTAAAAGCATGAGAACTTAAACGCAAATGTAACAACTGCGAATGTGACCGTAACATACGTGCTGTGCGCCTGTTCGCGCCACTCGGCAGTGTATATATATATATATATATATATATATATAAGAAAACTTTTCTGAATAAAGCTTAGTTGCGAGTAGCGCCTGTCCTCTGCATCCGTGTTGCTTCATTGTCCTATTCAAATTCGCGCTATCCAGTATTGAAGAATATAAGTACTACATATCAGCTTAATGCGTCTGCTGTTGGTAACACCTATGTTGCTGTTGTCATCGTTAAACAACTGTAAACAGCTGGTTATATAACCGATGTGCGACTCTTCACAATATGTGGGTGCGTATATCATTTGCACATTTCTCTAGCGTCATTCCGCAACGTGTCGCTCAATGTAAAAAATTGCGACACAGTAACCTTCCTGCGCATGCTTCGCATAACATCGATTCCCATGGTACGTGGGATCTGTCGAATTTTAATTTCTTCCCGACACTGAAATGCAATGTGTCAGCAAATATTACAGGTGTGGCTGTCACAGTGGTAACCTGATCGGTGTTATACTGCTCAGGTACCTTGTCACTTCACAAATGTTTGTCTTACGGGCCAGCCACTCCCTCTTACGCGAAATTTGAGCAGCTGGACCGAGAAGTGTGAGATGCTGCAGAGCGGACAATATTTGTTTGGTGTCGTTAGCAAATCGCTTTCTCTCGAACGATTAACTTTTTTTCTTCATTCCATTGCAGATATCAGTGCAAATAATTGCGCTCTTTCTAACGCTCAAGCATGCAGAGATGTACCTGTGTTATAAAGCACGTTGGTGAATGCCTTTCTTTCTGTACTGCGAGCCAATGTACTCCAGGAGAATGCACGTATTCAACGTTCGCCTACATTCACTGTCGACTTTAAGGGGACAAATGCAAACAGACCATACGTGCATCACAAAGCAGTGGACACTTTTGTGAGTTCGCTGGCCTGATGTTTGTGACACGGAAGTTCAGTTCAGGGCACACCCAGCGAAGTTCCGTACTTCTCAATGTGTACACATGTGAGTGTGTATGTGATGGTCGTTTCAATGACACCTGGAACGATGGGCACAAAATTTCACTTAGATGGCCGAAGCAAATCTATAATTTGTAATTTTTACTGCCCTCAGCTCAAATCTCTCTGTGGAATTCATAAATGTAATATTACAGTGACTACTGACGCTGCTCAGAGAAAAAGGTTGACCATAGTGAATGTATTTAAGACACTGTGCCAGAAATAAAATTATACATGCGTGCTTAATTTTATTCCATGTCATTATTCGTTATATTCTATATTGTTTCACGTGTTTCATATTTTGTAACACGTTAGTTTTGCTTAAACGAATTAATCGCAGCATTTTTCGTTGGATACAAGTACGGGATATTTCAAGCGAATTATTAGTACTGGTTGTACACGCATATTAGGAGCAAGGAAATAGTACCCCCGGTTATAGAATACTCCGCAGGTACAGAAATTCTCGGAGTGGTGGTGTGACAATTCTTTTCCGTGAGTCCCTGCATGTAACTAGACTTCCTGACATTCCTGGTATTGAAAGCATTATGATTAGGCTTCACCTAACGGAGTTTTCGCTAATCATCTGAGTATTTTATCGTCCGCCAAACAGCGACAGAACCTTTTTGATACGTTGAAGGAGTTCTTATATTCTAGAACTGTCCCATCTTGTAACACTTTACTTGCTGGGGATTCCAACGTGCCTGCTATCAAGTGGGACAGCGAAATTCCCAAACCCCTAAGTGCTATAGCCGGAACCGTTTCTCAATCTAATGTTCCCCCACAACTTCACACAAGTAGTGATGGAACCTACTCGCTTTCAAAGTGACACAAAATCAATTTTAGATCTTTTCCTTGTAAGTAGAAGTCTGCGTTGCCAAAAGCCAACCACGCATATCTATGACGGTATTTCTGATCATAGAATGATATTGTTAAATCTTACATGTGGTTCTTCTGCTCGAAAAACAA
This sequence comes from Rhipicephalus sanguineus, assembly GCF_013339695.2. Taxonomy (NCBI): domain Eukaryota; kingdom Metazoa; phylum Arthropoda; class Arachnida; order Ixodida; family Ixodidae; genus Rhipicephalus; species Rhipicephalus sanguineus. The sequence goes on from NC_051179.1 coordinate 110,579,111, forward strand.
AGATATGCACGTAGTTCCAAATTTCGGCCGTGCCAATGATGTTGCGATAGCAGACTTGTTGGACCACTCCTTTTCTGATTTCGTTGTTTTAAGTGACTCAACCGTTTGCGCCGTCGACGCACTATGGCGTTTTTTCAAGAGCGTTGTGCTGAAGTGTGTGAATGATTTTGTGCCAAACATGACGAAACGAACACGAAATACTTGTCCTTGGATAAATAAATAAATGATTCAGCTACGACGTAAAGCAAAAAGGTTAAGAAAGCGGACCCGGTTGTCCCCCTCAACTGCTAACAAAAACAAGCTTTCATTGATACGTGCGCAGGTAAAGGACTGCATCAAGAAAAACAAGGACTACTATTTCAGCGTGACAATGTGGAACTTCCTGCTTACGGCACCGGAAAAATTCTATCGGCACTTGGCTCCTAAAAAGGAAAGAACATACAAGTTATGTATAAATGGCGAGACAATCACGTCACAATCACAAATCACATCAGCCTTTAATCAATTTTTTTCTTATGTATTTACAAATTATTACTACAGAACGCCTCACTTCATCGCAGTATCCCAAAATCAGCCAATTGATAACGTTGTCGTATCCGAGCAGGAAGTTTTGTCGCTTTTGCTCAGTATTGACACCAAAAAATGCTCAGGCACTGAAGGCATACCCAATGCCTCCCTCCTCGGGTATGCCGAATGCGGCAGTAAATAACTGTGCATCATATCCAACCTACCACTATCTAAAGCACAGGTTCCTTTTGATTGGAAATGCAGCGAAATTGTACCGATTCCTAAAGCTGAAGATTCCTCATTTGTTTCGTCTTACAGGCCAATATCATTGCTGTGTGCATGTTCTAAGGTTCTTGAACATATTGTTTTCAAACATATTTCGACGTTTCTAGAACATAACAATATCATCGATAACAGCAACACGGATTCAGAAAAGGATTTTCAACCGTGACGGCACTCGTGGAGCCGATTCATGATTTCTCACCAGTTACTGATAAACAAAGCCAAATCGGCGTTATCTTTCTCGACTTTCAAATAGCCTTTGATTCTGTCTCACACCTTAAACCCCTTTCAAAACTAAAACCATTGTTAAAGAATGATTCGCTCCTTGCATGGATCGAAGCTTATCTTTATGGTCGAACCCAGTGTGTCAGAATTGATGATGCGTGCCCATATCCAGTACTTGTTAAGTCGGGCCTTCCACAAGGGTCCGTGCTGGGTCCCTTGTTCTTCTTAATATTTAATAATGATATAGCTCATAATGTACCCGTTAAAATTAATCTCTGTGCTGATGACTGCATCTATCCCCACATTAAGGGTCCTAGTGACCAGGCTCTACTGAACAACGCTTTAGCACAAATTGCAGTGGGGTGCTCGGATTGGCAAATGAAAATAAACGTAAAAAATCAGTTGGGATGACTGTGACACGAAAATGACTGCCATTAAGTTTTTCACATTGCATAGGCGGCATCTCTCTCGCTGTTGTAAACAGATATAAATACCTCGGGGTTACGATAATGTCGGATCTGAGGTGGAACGAACTTATGTCGAAAGTTGTGAGGAGGGCAATGCGGAAAACTGGTTATTTAAAAAGAAATTTGCGGCAATGTACACACGAGGTTAAATTAATAGCATATAAGACTTTGGTCCATCCTGTAATAGAATATGCATCGATAGTTTGGGACCCATACACTCAAGAAAACATAAACAAGATAGAATCTGTCCAAAAGAAAGCGTCTGTGTTTGTATATCGTTCTTATAGTTGGTGCACTTCTACGAGTGCCTTCATAAAGAAAGCAGGTATAGAATGTCTACAAAAGAGGCGCCAACGTGACCGATTAAAATTCATGCAAATGCTATTCCATGATAAACTTGGTATACATAAACACACGTACATAGAACCAGTGTCTAAGCGAGCCATCCGGTCCCATCATAATAGAAAAATAAAAGAATATTCTTGCCGCACTGAAACCTTTGCAAACTCTTTTTTTTTTTTCGAAGACAATTCGAGAGTGGAACCGCCTGCCAGCCGGTGTTGTGGAATGTCCGAATTCGGATTCTTTTGTACAAATTCTTCAGTTGTAATCGCTTTCACAATCATTTACGAGAATTACAGTTGGAACGCTGTCCATATGCCTTACACTTATTTGTTTAGTTTTTCTTTAAACCGCATTATAACACTTTTGTTTAACCCCTTTTAGTTGACGTGATACGGCTCTCGCGTCTCCACTTTCGTTTTTTTCTTTTGCGTGAAAAGAAATACTGTGATATCTATTTGCAATCAGTTTGCGCGTACCAGTGCTTGAATGCGTACACGGTTTGTATCTTGCTCTTCTGGAGCGCTCTTTCGTTTCTTGTTCTTGTGACACGATTGCTGTATCTCGATTTGTTCACTTCGTTTTGTACTTGTTACTCGCACTCCTGCTTACAGCCTCATTAAGAGGCTGGGAGTACTGCATAAATAAATAAATAAATACATTTTGGCAAACGGATTGACAACAGACGCGTCATAGCGTAAACATAAGAACATCCTCTAAAATGACTGCCATAGATGGTACTCGTCATATTTCTTTTTAATATTCTCTTCCCAAGTAACAAAAATAATTTCAGCCACTGTTCAGTCATGACGAGACATAATGATACAAACGTAGTGTATAAGAGTTACTAAGCGTTGCGTAGATTGCCTCATCTTTGTGGTAGTCGGGCACATGATATTTAATAGGAAAGGACAGCGTAGGCAAATCGTTATATATTGCTGAAATGCAGTGTAGGAACCGCTTTTTACGCTGTCTCCTGTAAAAGTCGAGTTCTACGTTCCACGTTGGTAGCCGTATTGATGCATTATTAACTCTAGCACAATACTACTGAACGTGAACTAACGGCATTATTATTATCGGCGACTTTGGATGCTAATTGTGTGAAAAATTACGCCTTGCATATTTAAAGAGAAATTTAGAGCCTAAAAATTTAACTAGAAGAACACATGGGTAGAGTTTAGCCTTTATTACTTGAAAAAGCTGTGCCATTTGACTGACATCATAGAGTTTCCTAAAGTTCCCTGGAGGGAAATCTGGCGCTGCGACGCTGTTGCACGCATGGGAATGCTGGTATGTGTCGGATTTGGATTGGGATCTTTGACGAACAGACCGAACACCTCGGAGTCGCATCTGGCTAGAAGCGTCATTTGCATTAGTTTTGCATTGAAGGAGCCTGAAATGAGCTATTATTTCGTAGCACGGAACAGAAACACGTTTTATTGAACTATGAGAATTTCTTCGATGTGCAGTTTTATGAACGCAAAATGCAGGGAACATCCGCTAAAGTTGGTAGACAGACGACAAGATCACAGTTCACTCCACGGCAGTTAATCGAATGTTTCTTCCTTTCACCGCTTACTCATACCCTGCATGTTAGTGAACTTTTGTCGTTAAGTGTAAAACGGGTGAATGCGATCTGTTGATGAAGCTTTTGTTTTAGAGTCTTTATTTGCGAAGCCGTATCCACGTTTTAGGTCAAACCTTGCTCAACGTCAACCAACACAAGCGTCGCAGACACATATACCATCATTGCCACTGCGGCACGGCGCTCCTTCGGCTATTCGCATAAACGGCGGTGCCAGATTTCCCTCTAGGTATTATTGCGAGAAGCTCTCTGACTGACACCTTGCGGAGTTGGTAAAAAACGCCAGGCCTGCGCGGAAAGCGCAGCACAGTCACAGCGAAAGCTGGAAGAGCGGCATTTCTAGAGCCCGTTATAAACTCTTTTGTGGCTACTAATACAAGTACATTAGCAACGTACCCAGTACGCCACAAATCATAATTTTTGGGAAGTTGGGACGCACCCACCACGACATTATTCGTTATTCTGCGGAGAAGCGAGGTACCATCTGTAAGGCATTATGTGTACTTTGTTCATGCGACGGTTGATGGGGATGAAGAATTATGGCTGAGCCCTGAGTAATGGGTTGGAAGTTACGTAATTCATATTGTGTGGCGCCCGGTTGTTATTTAACTGTCCCACCACGCTTCATAACATACGTTACCGGAGACACAGAGAGCGACAGAGAGAGAGAGGGGGGAATTAACTTTATTGAGAGCCTGAGGAAATGGATCATCACATCCTTATGGGCTTCCTTGGCAACTAATAGAAGTGCACTTGCGAGGAACCCACTATGCTATAAATCATCATACTTTTTGTGAAGTAGGAAAGCAGCCACTATGCAATTTTTCGTCATTCTGCGGAGAACCGTGGTATTCGCTAAAGACCTGTAAGGCATTATGTGCACTTTGTTGATGCTGTGGCTGATGACGATGAAGAATTATCGCAGAGCCCTTTGTAATGGGTTGGAAGCATTCAACAACCCACTCGTTGCGCAATTCACATTGTGTGACGCCCGGTTACAGAATTAGCGTTTGTGTGACGCCTGGTTGTTATTTTACTCTTCGACCACACTACATTACATATGTTAGTGTGGTTCCTTCCCGACATGCAGCCTGTTTTGCAACGCAGTTTCAAGCACCGGCATGGCTCCGAGGTAGGACTCTGGGCTCTCACGCAGAGGGCTCAGGTTCGAACCTCGTTCCATCCTGGAAATGTTTTTATTATATTTTCTTATTTCGTGCGATAGCGGTTACAGACACCGGCGGCGGCGGCGGCGGACACCTACGGCGCCAAAAATGGCCATTGAAATGATCTCATAACAGCTTTCGCTGTAAAAGGAACTTTCCAGAGCGACAATAAAAATCGTGAAGACTTCTCTTATCGGTATACCAGAAGAATTCCTCGTGACTGGCTTTCATTGGGTACCAGATTTTCGGACTGCAGGGCTGTTTACTGTGGTCTACCATGATGACTGGGAATCATATTGCCTGCTACGATATATAGGCAGATTTATGTGAACTTCTGAAACCCCTTTATTAGCTCATCCAATCTGTTCCGGAACTGTTGCGATCTGATGGCGTCGATAGTGTTTTCATGCACGGCTCACATTACGATCCTTTGCATTAGGTAAATTGCGTCCTGAATTCTTTTTAGTGCTGTTTATTTAGCTTCCCCGCATCTTGTAAGGTTTTCTTTCAGTGTTGAATAAGACTGGAGTAAGATGACTGGAATAATGTGACTGGAATATGATTGAATAAGACTGGAAGGGAACGGGTACTAAATAGGACGAGGTAAAAGTAACGTTGTCGTCATGGTTGAGCAAGGAGTACTGAAATATCAGTGTTGTCCACTCACGGATGTGTCGGCAGTGTTCTTTGTTGTGATGCTCACCGGCGTTGTAGCGGCTTTCAGCAAGCTGTACTGCACATCTTGCGGCATTTCTTAGAAAATCAATTACGGAAACCACTCTTGCAATCAGTCGATCGATTTAGAGTTCACTGACCAACCTTACGGCACAAATTAAAAAAAAAAAACAGATGCTGTGGGATATCGAGGACATCCCAAAAAGGGAGCACAACCTTGACACACACAGCTAAGTGGCATGTGCTATACGGAAACCGACGCAAACAGCAACAGCAGCATCAAGTGAAGTGCTGCAAGAAGCTCCTTTCAAGGCACGCTATTTCTAAACCTGATGCAGATTATGTACTACACGTAGACGGCTCCGCGCGTCGGCATTAAGAACTGTACTGCATCGCTAAAAACAACTCAATGTTCCGATTGCTTCACCATGACGTAACACCAAAGCCGGCACTACATCGCCCGGGAACCTTGGTCAAGTCAGTTGACTTGCCTGAGAGGTGCACCGCGACGAACAGTCCGTTTTGTGGCCACGACGCCAGAGCACGGCTCACACCGTAGTCCTCGACGATGTAGACGAACACCAGGCCCATGTACGATGATGGCATACAGACCAGTAAAGTCATTAGAGCCGCCAGGACCGGAACGCTCCAGCAGGTATCCACGGGAACATGGCGCATATGGACAGCTCCCGACATCGTAACGTGTTTCTCCGAAAGCGAATCCTGACAGAATGAGTGCGAAAAGAAAACTTGCATTTAAGCACACATTTATTCATCGCATCACCTTGCCACACTTCAATGGCGGTTTAATTAAAAATATTGGTAGCCATACGCACACCTTCTGTGAACATTCTTTTCAGCTTCGACGTATTAGAATATGTATTTAATCATGGTGGTAATGCCATGGATTTTTTTTATCTCCCGAACACGTGTCTTTCTTGTCCATTCTTCCTAAAGTTGGAAAGCTTGAAGTACACGTATCTTTCGAAAATTCGATATAGCTTATTCTTCATATAGCATAATTTCTTCATATAGCATAATTCTCCACATAGCATAAATTTCATATAGCATATTTTTCGAAGATACATTTACACTCCACTTAAGTAGTACCTTCATGGAAAGCGGCTAAAACGATTCCCTGTATGAGTCAGTTGATTGCTAACCACACAGACGCGTACTGGTATTCTATAATGCAATCAGCCGTTTGGCTTCTCGAAGGTATGATTTGTGTCATGGGAGCAGCTTTGAGGTTGAATTTGCTGTGTTTACGTAAGTAGTAGTTCCCAAATAAATACGATCCATTTCCGTTCAATTATCTGAGACACTTATTAACCCAATATCTTTTTTTTTTGCAAGAAATGGCAAGGCTCCCAAGCAGGATACTTAAAGGGAAGCTGAAGCATTTTTCAAGAAAAATGACTCTTGCGACCTGTAAGGATAGTTTAATTCCTTTTTAATTAGAAAAGCGATGTGACAGCTCTCAAAAGGGAACCCAAATAGCACTTTTTGGCGAAAAAACAGAGGCTGTGGCCGCAGGGCGTCTTGAGATGCTGAGCGAAAGCGGTGACGGCATCCTCGGTATGCCGCGTTATCTCCAACAGCAACACTGCTGAAGTGCGGCCTCCTTAATCTCGGGGGCCATGGTTGAAGATACGAGGGACGCTTGTGCACGTAGCACTCGGTTGTTTGTTGTTATTCCAGATATCGTAATTCAGCTGCAGAATTTTCAACTTTGCTTTACCTACTTAAGCCTTCGTCACATAAACAGCGCCCTCGCAGTTAGGATCAGTGAGCGGCGGGAACCTTCCGTCGTAGTGCAGCACGGCTCCGCCGAAGGTATACCGAAGATCACGTAGGTTTCCACGCCCATACTTTCGGCGTGCTCGCGTGGGCGGAGCAAGAAAACTTTTTTTTCGCGTATTCAAAAGCTCCTGCTGCAATAACCGCGGGAAGAAATTACGACATCATCCACAATAATGTCGGTCCTTGCTAACTAAGAAGTTTTATCGAATTCTAAAACACCTTGAGCTTCCCTTTAAGCGGAAAACCTTGGTACACACAAACAGCACTAGGCCTGAGAAGTTCGCTTGTGAAAAACTATTGAAGCTCGCTGTCATGGCAACAATCAGCAGTACAAAAATGCACCTAAACGATTTGTCGCATAGAACCTTTTGCTCGATCAAGCACAGACGTGTCATCTATCGCACGCCTCACTTGACGAAAACCGACGAAAATGCAAACAAACAACATAGTAATTTGACATAAGATATGTGTAAATCAGCGTCGGATATCACTACATTTGTACTTGCACCTATTTTGCTACATTTGCCGTTGTCCTTGATGTTAGCCTACGTGGATCTCACTTTTGGCTACTTGCCTTTGTTTTTAATATTAACCTACATTGTTCCAACTTCGGTATCTCATCCCGTTTACACAATGCCTCTGTGAGGCCTGTAAGGCATTTGTAAATATAGTGAAATAAATAAAATAAAAAATTCTACAACTATACGAACAGTAAAACGTAGGACTCACTGGCACACCACGGCATACGCCATCTCAATATTTACAAGAGTTGCGTCGTGGCCAGCTTACCCCAGACAAACTCTCGGGGCGCGTACACCTACGTATAGTTGACGTTGTGCCTTTATGACAGCCACTTATGGGTGTGCTATTTCTGTGCTTGCTTTTATATACTGCTAGACGGTATCACATAACATGTTTGTAACTAACGTACGAAGGCCCCTGTGGGTAATGTAATTCAACGCATTTGAATAGAATGCGCGGCGCATGCTAAAAGCGCAAACGCAGCGAGCGATTCACCGTGCCTATACTCACAGAAGGTTGTCTGAGGCTCTCTCGACGCAGTGTTCACTCGAAGAGCGAGGTCACATGCGTACCTCTGGCAGGAATGCAGAGACGAATGAATCCGTGGCTGTCACATCGCTTTCTCTTTTACGCACGTCAGCTACGAGTGGACAGTATAAAAAAAGACAATAATAAAATAGCAAAGGCTTTCACAGACGCGTCATACTAATTGGTCTGACGCAAGCGAACGTCAAAATCGAAATGACTTCCATTGTAGCTTTCGCTGTTTCGGATCAGTGTGGGAGGAAAGGCTCGAAATGAACTCCACAAGGGCAAGGTTGGCTGCCGTATACGCTCCTGAGCGCTTACTGTTGTCTCGAGCATTTTTCGTCAAACAAGGAGAGAAATGTGTGTACAGAGTTACGCAATGACGTCTTGAAACGACGAGAAACGGCAGGACCGGGAATATCGCTGCAGCGAACCTTTCGACAAGTGGACTCGTCTCTGTCACAGCAGCAACTCGCCTTCCTTAGCGGCGGGTATGTGCGCGGACAGGAGCGGGCTGTTGAGATAGGTAGGCACACCAGGCAATCTCAATACAGCGTACTAAAACATGCTGTGCGTAGATATACCTACGAAGTGTACGCATACATGCTGCTAAGGAAGACAGTCGCTGCTTTGACGGAGACAAGTCAACTTGTCCGAGCGTTGGGTACAGTGTCATTCCCTGTTCAACGATCCCTCATGACTTCATGCTTCCTTTTTGCTCTGAACTGTTTTCTTTGCAATGGCATATTGTATGAAGCTTTTTGGCCCAGCAATTCGAACACCATGAGAAGCTGTTAAAAGACAAGTGGTAAGTACAGGATGTCTTCTACATTGTGAAATGTTCACCTAAACAGCAAGAAAATCATACGGAACATTTTCAGTACGTTTCAAAGCACTCAAACATGGCTGAGTCAGAGTGGAAGTCCTCGTAACTCACGTCATCGCGAATTACGAACATTAGCTGTACTATCAGCGCCTATCCATGATTTTCATTTGATATCGAAAGCTAGCTCTCGAAAGCCAGGCATAATAAACGAAAGTACAGGAACAGATTAGTTTCTTTTATGCAATACACAATCTAAGCTACGGGCCACGGCCTAAAACAGCACTTCCAAAGTTTCCGCGGCAATAGAGAAAAAATAACGTACAGTGGTTGGCGTTATTTTATAGCATATGAAAAGTGTTCAATCTGGAGTCATCTTATGTTCTGTTATGTGCAATTTGTTTAGACTATCCGCAAGAATGGCATGCAGCTAGCATTTTAGACTTAGCACACTGTGGTCGTTCCGTCCGCATACTAGACAATGCGTCACTATGTGTCTGTTTTAAATTCTGTGATGAAGTGTGCTTGTGCGGTGCAATCATGCATTTGGAATTGCGAGCGTATATTCAGCGCATATTTACTAGCGTAAGCGTCACAGGGTAAAAAATACTGACAAACCATTAAACTCCATGAAGGTGGCTGACCAGTGAAGCTGTTGAGCAGGCCACACACAGGTGACCCATAATTTTTAATCTCCACTAAATCCCTAATGTCTGTCCCGAAAAATCCTTTGGAATTTAGCGCATGGTCCTTTAAAGCTTTCAATATGCAAAGCTATTTTGCAAACTTTCCATTCTCAAGCATTGCAAGCTTCGTAAAACGCATGCTGCCGCAGCATACGTTTTTTTTTTTTTTTTTGCCGCGACATACGTCGCCTTGTCTGGCTTGCCGCATCTGCTTGTAGCCTTGTGCATGACCTTGACTAGCGATTCGAGCAGCTGTGTGATTTTACCGCTGCATCCACCATTCCGCGACTTGCGTCGTCTTGTCTTACTTGCAGCATGCGCTTGGCGTTTCCTGCACGATCCTAATTGGTGTTTCCGCCCGTGTGTTCCCTTCATTTTTAGTGGACAAGTGCTGAGTAGCAGGGTCTACCTAATATCAGTCCCACATACCAGCGCTAGGGGGTTTGCGCACACAGGGACACAGTGTATACAGCTTCTCTGCAAACGAGCCTACCTCTTTCTGACAGTACATTGCTTTGTTTCAAGCAGTTCCTGTAATTGTGTGTACTATAGTAATCGCCAAATGCTTGTGGTTGTGGGTCGCTCCACGTGCGCGTTGGCTGGAGGAGGGAGCATTTGCGTTGAAGCAATAAATGAAGAAACATAGTAACATTTCTGCTCAACGATCAAAACACTGCGATTTCATTTCATGTGCCATGTTATGGTACACACTGCAGCAAAGACAGCGGTACTGCATGCCAAGTCTTTCTTCCTGTGGAGTGCTGCCAACCTCATGACACTACCTCTCTGCCCGCATTCCTCATCTCTACGTTATTGTTTTGCTAATTACCATGTTCCTCTTCAATACGGGCTTCGTCATAAACTTTATAAGCATATTTGAGGAGTTCAGAGGTTTCCTAAGTTTTAAACCACTTGCTCATATTCCGGCTTTCATAGATAGATAGATAGATAGATAGATAGATAGATAGATAGATAGATAGATAGATAGATAGATAGATAGATAGATAGATAGATAGATAGATAGATAGATAGATAGATAGATAGATAGATAGATAGATAGATAGATAGATAGATAGATAGATAGATAGATAGATAGATAGATAGATAGATAGATAGATAGATAGATAGATAGATAGATAGATAGATAGATAGATAGATAGATAGATAGATAGATAGATAGATAGATAGATAGATAGATAGATAGATGCTCGCGTAAGCTGGTGAGCTAAGGAGTAATTACAACACGCCATGGCTTCTGTCTTGTAGCTCTCTTGTTTTCGTTGTCATCTGCACAACGAAAGCACATTGTTTTGTTGTGTTGCCGTGCACGCAGTGCGCAGTGCGTAAACCTCCTGTGACGCAGATTGAACTCAGTCACACACGACTATGCCAGGGACATTTCTGAGCACCTGCTTGCTTTTTTTTTGTTACGGTTCATTATACTTATAACTTTCATATCGCAACCCAAGAACAATTGCACTGTGAAGCCATTCCCCTTTTAGACGCTCAGTCATACAAGAGAGTGTTTCCAATGTCGGTAACATAACTGCGGCTATTTATTTAATTGTCTCGTTCATAATATTTTTTTTCGTTGAAGTATGTAGATTGCCGCTCTAAGTTAACAGTTACGTATGGTGTGCAGGTACACGTGATTAGAAAAAACGCCAGGCCTGCCCTGAAACCGCAGCACAGTCACAGCGAAAGCTGGAAGAGCGGCGTTTCTAGAGCCCGTTCTAAGCTCTCTTGGGGCTACAATACAAGTACACTAGAAAGGTACCCACTACGCCATAAATAACAATTTTTGTGAAGTTGGGAAGCACCTACTAAGACATTATTCGTCATTCTGCGGAGAAGCGACGCACTAGCTACACGTCTGTAAGGCATTATGTGCACTTTGTTGACGCGACGACTGATGACGATGAAGAATTATGACCCAGCCCATGTAGTGGGTTGGAAGCTTTAAACGGCCCACCAGTTATGTAATTTGCATTGGGTGACGCCCGGTCGCTATTTAACTCTCCCGTCATGCTGTCTAACATACGTTAACGTGGGAGAGAGACGGGGGGGGGGGCGAAGAACTTACTGAGACCCCGAGGAAATGGATCATGCGCTTATGGGCTTCCTTGGCAACCAATACAAGTGCACTTGCGAGCAACCCACTACGCTCTAAATCATTGTAATTTTACTGAAGCCCCGAGGAAATGGATCATGCGCTTATTGGCTTCCTTGGCAACCAATACAAGTGCACTTGCGAGGAACCCACTTTGCTATAAATCATTGAAATTTTACTGGGACCCCGAGGAAATGGATCATGCGCTTATGGGCTTCCTTGCCAATCATTACAAGTGCACTTGCGAGGAACCCACTACGCTATAAATCATTGTAATTTTTGAGAAGTAGGGCAGCAGGCACTGTGCCATTTTCGTCATTCTAGGGAGAGCCGTGGTACCTGCTAAACGCATGTAAGGCATTATGCGCACTTTGTTGATGCTGTGCCTGATGACGATGAAGAATTATGGCAGAGCCCTTTGTAATGGGTTGGAAGCATTCAACAACCTATTCGTTGCGCAATTCGCATTGTGTGACGCCTTGTAACAGAATTCTCGTTGTGCGACGCTTGGCACTTATTTTACTCTTCTACCACGCTATATTGCATATGCTAATGTGGTTCCTTCCCGACATGAAGCCTGTATAGAACCTTTTTACAAAGCAGTTTCAAGCACCGGGATGGCTCAGAGGTTGAATTCTGGGCTCCCACGCCGAGGGCCCAGGTTCGAACCTCGTTCCATCCTGGAATTTTTTTCTTATTAAGTTTTTTTTTTCTTATTTCGAGCGATACTGGCTACGGACACCGGCGGCGGCGGCGGCGGCGGCAGCGGCGGCGGCGGACAACTACGGCGCCAAAAACGGCCGGTGAAATGATCTCATAACAGCTTTCGCTGTAAATGTGTTGACACGGCCGCTTTTGAGGTTAGAAACGTCAGTATGAAACCAAATGTTGCCTATGTTAGAGCTGCATTGAGAAGACAAACAGCCCTCTCAGGAAGGCTAGCGAGCGAAGGGGTGAGGGGAGGGGTAGGGCAACTAAAGGTTCTCACGGAGTCATGAGGCTGGTTTTATCAACTTCTTAAAGTTCGTGCTGATTTCTTAAGTTGGTGCAGCAGCAAATGAATCGAAATTTGCGGGACTATCTTCGTGGAGAGGTGTGACAGCCATGTCTTATTCAAAAGCCACCAAGTCCACAGTGTTACCCCCGTCGACCTCAGTATATATACACTACAACAAGTGAGCTCGTCGACTTATTTCTAGATCAGGCTTCTGTGCCTCCGGTGCAACATTTTAAACAAGGTTTTGCGAAGGTAAATATCCCAGTAACTGTATTTACCAGCGCAGGTATTCAAACTACTAGTCAGACGTGCAGCGTGGCACGGCGAAATATCCGAAATTCTTCAAGGCCAAGGCGATGCGACAGCAACGACTTTCGGAGCAGATTTACACGGTGGAGGCTTCTGTGTACTGTAGGCCACGGGAGGGACCTCCAAATTGATGCCCTACGACCAGAAGTATTTCACGTTTTCTTTTGATGACTCAAAACTATGCATTGTTTTTAATGCGAAGACCATAACTAGGCGGTAAACACGTGGTCGCATGTCATTTCAGTAGCGAGAAAGTACCATAAGTAACGTTTCTTAGAATAACGAAGCGCCGTGTGTGTCCCTTCCCTTCGTCTTTTGTTTGAAAAAAGCACTTTTTTATATTTTTACCATGGAACCTCACCAACTGGCCCAATCTGCGTGTATGCTACCGTTTCTTTGAGCACGCGCGCGAACCTCGGCGTAGTTGCAAAGGATGCTCATGCCTGCATTCCGAGCGTGTTACGTTCAACACTGGAACGGGGTAATGTTGTGCTGTTCTAGGCCTGCTTCGTCGCTGAACTTTTTTGATAGAAACAGTGACTGTTTCCACTAGCCCAACAAGCGTCGCCATTGATATTAATAGTAGCACTTGTAATTAACGGTAATCCGAAAGATATACAACGGCATGCCTAAAAGGCGCGAAACTGGACGCACTGAGACAGCTGCTACAAGCCTTTCCACACTGCGGGTCTAAGCGAAGCTGCTAAACGCGGACAGATATTCGTGAACTGTTGCATGTTCACTTGGGTGAGTCGGACGCGAGACCTCCAGAACTAACTGCCAGTCCAGTTTCTAGCTTTGTGGAACCGACTCCGAATCCGGTGATGCCATGCAGTTATCAGGATTGCTCAACCGGGTAACAAAACAATACCAGAACCTCAACCTTCTCTTGCGGCAGCGAACGCGATAATATTACTGATTTATTAAAGCGAATGCCTTATATGCCTCAAAACAAGGGTCGCTGGCGAAGGGCCGTGTGAGGTACACAGAAACACATGAGTTACAAAAACCTTGTGGCTTCAGGTGAACGAGCCGCGTGGTCACTTCGTCTCCATGGCGTTCGCGTGACTAAACGATTAAAATCAAGAGCGCCGTTCGGGTGACTCGGCCTTACTTATTTATTTATTTATTTATTTATTTATTTATTTATTCATTCGTTCATTTGCATACATAGACATACAAGGACTCGGAGAAAAGAGGGAGAGAGCAAGCTGGCAACTGCCACCTAGAGGGGCACAGCACCTGCCGGCTCTTTCGGGTGGAGGAAAGAGGAAGGCATATAGGAGGAAAGAGGGCAGAAGATAGGAAAGCAAAGAAAAGAATTCATGAAGACTTGAACAAAAATATACAAACACACACACGCACACACACAAAAAAGAAGAAACGCTTATAAACGGGTGGTCAGATCCGTTTGGTCCATAAAGGTCAGCAGAACTCGATGGGCCTTGTCGCGTCGAGATACAGGACCTCTCAGAAATAGGTAATCGTCAGTGGTCGCGCTCTTAACTCCGAGGAATTTGTATTCCTTAATCAGCAAAGCCCGCTGCGCAACAAGCGCGGGACAGTGATATATAAGATGCTCAAGTGTTTCTCAGGAGCCACTAGCTGCACACAGCGGACTGTTCACACGTCCTTGACGATATAAGCGTTCGCGCACCAATATTGAGCTTAGTTTATATAACAGTGCTCTGGAACGACGAGGCAAGCCACGACCACGAACACGGGGAGGGAACGATCCGTTCGCGACACGCTGGTCTGGGTACTGCTTTAGGAGGTGGCGGCGTATAAGCAGACGAGCGTTGCCTATCGTAGAGGACATTTCCGGGCAGTCAGTGTCGTCATGATTACGAGGTGAAGTAAGGCGATCAGCCTCTTCATTTGCAGCCTTAAGTAACATCGCCTAAGTCATGCCGCAAATTCGTCTTTGCGGCATTCGCTCGATTAAAACGTTAATATTGCCGGCGCCTGACTCTGACTCAGCCTTGCCAAGTGCCAACTGAGGCGATACGATATCCTGGCACCAGGGAATACGATTCCCTGGTGCTGCAGACATTATGGAAGGCCTCCGCGGAGAGGCGCTGGTCGATTCGGCAGTATAAAGGTGGCGGCGTTTGCGTGAATGGGTTAAGTCACGTCTGGGGGAAAGAAATCCGTAAAAAAACTGTGAAAACATGACTGAGCGTATACATGGTGATAATCAGAGCAAATTAGGTGAGCAATGTGTTAGTTAGACAGCGTTAGTTTGTAAAACCTAATATATGAATAAAGCAAGGAAAGTGAGTGAGTTCTGACTTAATTAAAGCAAGGGGCATTTTCGAAGAATAATTAGGAATAATTAATTAGTGAAAGTCTTATGGTATCATAATGTTCACAGTAAAATAGCCACACTGGTCTACTTTGGCCTTCGAGTCATCTTAGGCGAGTGCATACGAGACCTAATACTACTAATGGGCTAGTTGGTGAATCATGATATTGATTTAGCAGCGCACAAGAGACACAATCACGCAAAAGTTAAGAAGCCGCCAGCGCAAGCGCTGGACTGCACCTGTTGCTTTATCGTTGAAAGACCCGCCTCATATAGAGAATCGCAAGCATGCGCTATGATAGCAGTGACGTATGATCAATACCACACAAAGAAAATTGGACACATAACATTCCAACGTATATGACATTCCACTCCAAGGTACGCGAGCGCTTTTTTTAGGGAATGATGCCGACTGCAACTCTCGGGAAATGCTAGAGGCAATTAAATGGAAAAATGGAAAGACAGACTACTCACAGGGACCCTGTCAGTTTTTTCAGGTTCGCTCCATCAATAGCTTTATTTGAACGGACAAGTCTTGTCAGCTCTTGGCGACAGTCACGCACTAATGTCGGCACTTAACAATAACGGGGATGCAGAAGAGGAAATATTTGGACGTAGATGAGTGCCAGTAAATGTTTCCACAATTGCGAGAAGGGAAATTGCGAATGCATAAGCATAATGTTAAAATAACAACTGCCATATTGAGAAGTTCGCCCTTGGCGATAGAAGGCACGGAGTGTAACTTTCTTCTATCTAGGCTTGATATGAAGGTATTTTGGCTAGCCAGAACTTGAGAGGAAACTCTTGGACGAAACTCGTGAGACGAAACTCTTGAGACGAAACTCGATAAAAGTGCCTTAACTCGTCTGTAAGATGCCTAAGGAATTCTTTCCCTCGAGGATGGACGCCATATTTAGAAAATTTGCCCATAACTGCATCGCGCAACGTTAGAAGTCTCAACGAAAAAGTTGTGGCGCAAAGTGGTTTGTGGATATGTGTTCCTTTTGCGCTGCTGTTTTTTTTTTTCAAACGAAAACACGAGGATCAGAAAGGATAGGGACCAAAGTTTGAAGTCTCCTTGAGGTTGCACGACAGGATGGAAGTGAAGTTTGGAGAACTCAAATCAAGGAATTCATTCTTGGGCTAGTTGGTCGTGCATAACTGGCTGATACATACAAGCGCACAAAGCCGACGAACGCCACAAAGACGACGAAGACAAGCGCTACTCACAAAAAACAGATCGTTGCAGAAGTGAGCCGTCTACCGCTTTGCTGTACCAAGAGCTTGATGCGTGTGTGTATATATATATATATATATATATATATATATATATATATATATATATATATATATATATATATATGCGAAACATTTAATAAACAGCTGTGAGTAGCGCTTCTGTTCGTCTTCTTATGTTCGTCGGTTTTTTTGCGCTAGTATGTCTCCACCAGTCAAGTCAAGCAAGCAACTTCCTTTCTTTGCAATATGCCTACGTACGCTTTGGTGTCTCTTTCTACCCCAAAAATGGATAAGGCGACGGTAAAGCGCATGCGCACAGGAGGGAATGGAGAAAAACGGTAGGAGGGGCTATAGTATAGGTAGGTTGTAGGACAAGAGGAGTTCGGTGTTCTGTAGTAATCAAGGAACAAAAAAGAAGAAAAGAAGACATTTGCCTTTGCTCTGTCTGGGAAATGAGGGCAAGGGAAACTTGGCGGGTGCGTGCCTCACGTACTACGTTTCTTTCTTTATTTATTTCTTTCTTGCAGTCTATCGCATTACGCAGTGCTATCTCCTAACTGTTTCCTCCCTCCATGCCAGGAATTGGACTTTCATCAATGTGTTCAGCAGCGCAGCACTTCTGTCGCTACAGGCACCAACGGCGATCATGCGTGCACATCCAGGCAACAACGAGATGTGACAACGCGAAATGACACGTGACCACGATAAAAATATCAGCTGGCCATATCATAAACGGCTGACCACCGACCAGCCCACATGGAGATGACATAAGTTATTGGAAAACGTCGCATAAAAATATACGTGTGACTGGCGCACCTCCGAGAACCGCATACTACCGACACCAGGCTTTTAGCGTACGACGCCGCCACCGAAATATGTGAATAATAAATGGTTCACTTTAAAACAGAAGAAATTAAGGTGGGAGGAAGGCAGCCAGCATGAACACCCGTGGGGTTCACTTTGGCGGAACATTGGGGGAAGGACACTGTGCTGAGTAATGATTCCGCTGGGTTTCATGAAAATGGCGCCGGGACATTCGTCACTGGGTAGGCTACAACTGAAAATTAAAATTACATGTTAAGCTTGGTTGAACGCGCTTAGAAAAGAGGCGTAAGTGTGAATAGTCCAAGTTATGTACGTACCATATTGAATAGACTTAAAAGCCTCCTTTGCAACTCTTATACCTTGTGACGGGAATGTATTGAACTTGCGAATCTGGGGGACCGAAAGTTTGACTGAAGTAGACAAAGTTTTCAGCTCTTTCAAATCGTTACCTACTCGTTAAAATGCTATTTCACAGCTTTCAGTGATTTAATTTTTCTGCCGTGTCCGCGCAGTGCCCGCTTAATCTAACCCTCATGGGTTGTGCTGTTTCGCCAACGTATTGCATCTGAAGGATGTGAGGCGTATCTTCGATAAAGGACAGAAGAGAGGAAGGGAAGCGATGATTTGGGAATTTTGATTGCGGCTCAGTAGGTAGGTTGTACGATAATACAGGTCTGCCTGGCATTTACGTGCAAGGAATTCATCTATGCAAACATTATCGACTCCCCGGGAAACGGTAGAAGTGACCCGCCTGTTGCTTTTTAGGCTTTGAGAAGCGATGCTTGAAATGTGTTATTCATTAAGTGTCTAGAAAATTCTTTATCGCATGCCGCATTTGGCGCTATGTTCGGTACTTGCGTCGAAGTCCAATTATCGATAATGGGTGTCGTTACTGAGTTAACTGATAGCCTCGTTTTTGTATTTTTACATCGTCCAGATTACTATACCACCATCTATGTCCGCAGGCTTTACAGTTTTTTTTTCTTTCAGAACGTTGTTATCTACGTAAGGTAAGCTATGTCACCTTGTCTCCATCTTGTTTTTAATATTTTGTTCCAGACTAGTTTTATATAGTGATGCAACTCTTCGATGTTCTTTTAAAGTATCTATTAATGATAAAGAGAAATTTTGTAAAATACTCTTTCATTTTGACAATAAGCTAGGAAGTAAGGCATTCAGGGCACATATGACCATAATTTTGAGACTTTCGTATATTTTCCTTCTTTGGTGTAACTTATGTATTTATTTAAATGGCGGCACTTGGCGGCAAGTTTACGTGGCTGAAGTAAATAATAAGGTATACCGTTGCCTCTGCGGCCCTTGGTGTTGTCAGTCACTAGCATCTGCTTCAAGCAAACCTCTAAGGAACACCGTTTGCGGGTAGTCTTTTCTTGCTACTCCTTGTACCGCTGGTGATGTCTGGCTCGATGCATAGAGTTTCGTATAGATACACTAGAGTGAACTCTGGCGCTGGTGTCTATGGGAGCTCCAACGCATGCCGCTTCAGCCAGCATGGGAATGATGGGCAGTACATGGATTTGTCTAAACTTCGTTCTTCCGGCTCCGTTTGGCTTCGCGTCGCCTGCATCCCCTTTGTCGCAAGACGAAGTTCAGCGAAATTCAGCAGTCGCACTTCACCACTTTGACCATTTTAGGCTCACGAATTTAAATCTGGTCACGAAGTTCACAACGGTCTATTGTTTTATCCGAAACGAACGTGAAAACACAGCAATAAACAAAGTCACAGGTGCGTTTGAAGTCGTAAGCACGAAGATAAAGCAAATCCGTGTGCTACCCATCATTACCATGTCGGATGAACGATCGTAGCGCCAGAGTTCCCTCTACACTCTTATTCAAGTACCGTATAACGTCCGGCACATAAACGGCCCATTTTTATTCCATCACAAGGTACTGCATATAAGCGGCCCTTCAATCGCCATTAAGCGTGACAAATTCTGCGGTGACGGATTGGGCCCGCTTCACACTTTGGCCTGTGTGAAAAGCCACAAATTTTTAATAAAAAATATGACCTGTAGCTCCTGTAGCATATGACGACACTGCTGCCACCTACATTCTTTTTGGTTTAGACTGTAAGCTAACAGTTGCAACAGGTCTCGTTGTACTGCCGGAGCGCCGCCGCCAGCTTCACATGTGTGCCGCGCTTACATGTTTATCGTGTATTGTGTGCGTTTATTGCGTGATTATCGTACGCGACATTCGTCGACTGGGCATTTTCCGCGTGTTGGGGCGTTCTCCTGCCTGATCCAGTGGCGGATGATGGTCGTTGTTCGTTGCCACTCAACACAGCCTCACGGGACGCACAGCTTTGTGTCCGCGCTCAAAAGTGCTTTCTTGCTTCGTTCATCGATTACTCACGTTGATCGAGTGATCGAGTGTACTTCCGAAGACAATCCGCGTCCGAGTGTTTTGACAAGCGGCGACCGCGGTTCCACAGGAGCGGAAGCTTGAGCCTTTTGACGAGCGACTGTGAAGAGTGCCAATGCCAAACTTGGGTAAGTTGAAGAAGGTCGCTGAACTACGTAACTTTCTTACTTCATTGCATGACAACTGTTTGCAGGAACCGTCGTGCTGGCACAGCGAGGATGATCAACAGATACCCGATAGGCAGGTATGTTTTGTGCTTTGGGTGCACTTATATACACCACCATAAATGACATGTTTGAAGGATGCGCATTGCGCTACGCAATCTTATGCTTCGATCATGCAGGCCTCGTGTCGTTGTGCTGTTATTCCTTGACTGTTTACTGTACGAGATCATCGCGTGAGAGTGTTTCTAGAATCCCTTGTCGCCGTTAGAAAGTGTGTGCTTTTAAACACATGGGGTCGTCCCATAATGTTTTCACTGTGGTGATGCGAGAGTTCACCAAACTCGGCAATAACACGCAAAATTATCACAAGACTGGGGACGTGATACAGGGGCGTAGCCAAGGGGGGGGGGGGGTTGGGGGGTTCAAACCCCCCCCCCCCGAAATTTTTCAGTTTTGCTTGCGCATATAGGCACGCACACATACAAACGCACGCACGAACATACATAAAGTATGGTTGAACCCCCCCCCCCCAAAAAAAAAAATTTCTGGCTATGCCGCTGACGTGATAGCAAAACACACAGCCCTGACACGCGCACACGATGATGGATATGTTTTCGTGGTTGCGTCCCCGAGCTTTTCGCCAGAAATCCATGCAGTTGTTTTGTGGTTAGGATTTTAACCTAGCTGCCTCATAAATGTTTTAAAGGAGCTCACTCGAAGTAATGTATTTGAGTGAATTACGTTACGTACTGGTACTAACTGCACACTCCAACAAATGCGTACCTGATGTGAAGAAGCACATGTTTATATCAAATAGTGTTAGTAGACGAATATGTCAATTCAATTAGGTTAATTAAGCTAACACATGCTACTCTTTGTTTTAATATTGTGTGCTTGAGAAAATATGCGTGAGCTCGTGTTCTGCCATTATATATTTTTTCTTAGCATCTTTAAGCACACGAGGTTCTCTATCACAAACAACTTAGATTGTGCTCATGTTGCGAGAATGTTGCTTTATTGTGTGGTGCTTTAAGTTATTGTATTTTCACGCTTTTTTTTTACTCAGCATAGTACCAATATTGCTCTCTTACTTAAATGCATAACCAAGGTTTAGTATGCAGTGATTTAGGGTTTATTGAGCTTTGTAAGGTCATAAATTAAAAGAAAAAGATCTCAATTCTCATATATGTTTCCAGAAGTTCACAGAAAGTTGGAAAATATTATCGGTTTTGTGAAGGCCTTACATAACTTAAAATGAAATCAAATTGACAGCTCAAATCTACAAGACAAACTACACGGGAATTCGCTTTAGAGAACCAAAAGTTTGTTCCCTGAATGGCTTACATTCATGATGCAACACAATATGCATGGCTCATTCCCACCTCACACCAAGTGCACATGGACCACGCACACTCTTTCATTTTTTTATATTTCGATAAAAGTGTGCATATCGTTATTTTCATGTGGATTGCCCATAGGGCTATATGCATATTTCGGGTATTCCTTACAGTCTTGGGCAATAACTAGTTACTAGTAACGCGTTACCGGTAACTAGTTACTTTTTTCGGTAACTTGTAACTGTAACTAGTTACTTTTAATTTATAGGAACTTGTAACGGTAACACTGCTACTTTTTTACAGAGTAACTGTAATGGGAAATACCGTTACAGTTACTTTCCCATATCCTCTCCACCTTTCATCTTTCCACAGCACGGCTCCCCTACCAATTTAGGGGTGGAGGTTGCTTAGAGAATTATCTACCCTGCAGAAGACCGAGGTCAGCAGTCAGTCTTTAACACAACTTAAGTTTACCTGTAAACTACATGTCGTAAGTCAATCATGTTGGAACTGAACAACTTGCTAAATTCAAGTAGTTTTTTTTTTCCGGCGTATATATATCCTTTTTGTCACTTGAGCTTCTAGCCCGGTTCTTGGTGTACCGGTGGAACATCACGACGCCAAGTTTATATTCTCCTTCGTCCGAGGCTGCGCAATAATCGTGTTTGACTGACGGCTAGAAAGCAGCAGAGCGCGAAACGGTTGAGAGGCACAAATACCGTGAACTAAGTAATTTTTCAAAACCTCTTTGAAACTAATTGTAAAAGGTTTACTCCAACTTAATACAACAATTATTAACAAAATCACATGGACGTTTCGCCTCCTATGCATGTGACATCCTCAGTATACACTGGCAACAAGAAAAAGAAAAGGAAAGAAAGAAAAAAATTCGCGGAGATCAACCAGTGTCCCATACGTCCGTGTAAACCAGTAGGGGAATGTGGTTGTTGCATGTTATAGTCGGATACAACTTTAGAAGTCAGCGGCATTTTCTCCTCAAAGGCAGATGAACACAAGCCTGCACCAATGGGCGCGCACTCGGGACGGACATCATGAGCGGGATGGCGGTGGCTTCGCCTTTGGAGAACATCGGCGCGTGCATGAGCGGGACTATTTCTTTTCTTTAGTCCCTCCTGACTTCTTAAGTTGTATCCGACTATAGTTACTGTATATGCTACGACATGGCTCCTAAAGGTGCCATATACAGTAACTATATTGCAAGCCGATGCGTCGCGGCGAATGAACCGCGATTCCAGGAGTTTCTTCCCCTCACCTTCGTTCACGAGCCAGCGTCGTCACAGTGTTTACGTCAAAGCTATGCCCTGTTCTCCGGAAGTGTTAAACAAGCTCCGTCTTAGAATGCGTTGCATGAGTTGCTTTAACAACATCCCGTTTGCCTTCTTTAAGCCTCGTTGATTCTTTCCTTCCCGTTTCGCCGATGCAAGTCGCGTCGCAATGCCCGCATCGGGCTTGTATATCACCCTACTCTGATCGTCTGCAGGTGTGCAATCTTTGGGTTTCGCGAACACATGCCCCAGAGTATAACGGGACTTAGAAACGGTTTGTATGCCCAACGGACGCAAAGCTAACCGAACAGGGTCTGATACACCTTGAACATATATATGGAACAGACACAATGGACGTCGTCTTCATTCGTCACACACTCTCCGTTGCTATTAGCATGCGCTTCTGGGTGTCGTTAATAAACATCCTATGATACTGCTGTCGTTCTAGTGCATCAACCACATTTTCCATTTTGAGTATCAGAGAACATTTGTTATTATTATTTGCAAATAAATTCCCTTTTTCACCAACGGTGCATGAACAACAAAATTGATGCAACAAAATGAGGTGTACACAACAAATGCTTGTGTTTGGCCCCCTATTAGGTTTACTTCGTCTAGGGTTTTACCACGTGCAATTTTGACTGCCCGCATGCATGCCTTCGTACATATTTAATAAATGAATTCTATCGTTTGGTTTGTAATCTATTATTTATTTTATACAGTAACGGAAAAGTAGCGACGTTACTTCGTCACAGTAACTGCAACAAAGTAACGACGTTACTTGTCACAGTAACTTTAACTGTAACAGGTTACTTTTGGAAACTCTGTAACTGTAACTGTAACAGTTACTTTAACAGAGCCAATGACTTCACCCATCAAGCACGTGTTTTTCAGACACCCCTCTCAATATCACTTAAATTCCACATGTGGGCTTTTAAAAGTACGCCGCCCGCTTTCCCCGCCTGTAGTTGCCTTACCCACCATCTTCTGCAGCCCTTTGTGAGGGCTAGACGTGCCGCCCTTCTGCAGCCTTTCCAAGTGGCTTTCATACTCCACTTTTTTTTTTGCCTTTGACGGCTCTCGCTCAGTAGACCCCCCCCCCCCCCCCTTTTCCATTTTTTTTTCTTTTTTTCTCTCCTTTTTCTTGCTTTTTTTTTCCTTCTTTGCAGCTCCCCTTACTTCTGAGATGAGAGGCCTGAGCGCCGTTGCAAACTTTCTTGAAATGATGTGGCAAGGGCTACACTCCTCTCTCTAGTTTTCTCTTTCCAGGCAGCAATTACCAACAGCGACAAGCACCACCGCTAGACATGACGTCAACACTAACCCTTTAAAACTAACACGCCAAGGATGACAAGGTGCCTTCGATAAAGATAGGTCCCCCTATGGAAACGTCGGCCAGCCTGTCTGAGGCACTTTCTCCTGTTTGAAACCTATCCCACTTTTTTGGCTTAGGTAACTGTAACACTGTTACATTTTACTGGTAACGTGCCCATGATTGATTGCTTACTGTGTACATGTGTGAATGTTGAACACGCAATGGCACTCTTTCAATAGTCTGCAAGTGGCTGGTCCACTAATACCTGTTCTTATTGCACCCTGATCCCTTCATTCAAGGATCGATCTCTTTAATACATGAATATAGACTTGCCTGAATACATGTTTGGTACTCACTATCTGTGTGTGGTTTGGTTTGTCTTGAGTGAAAATCAACATTTCCTTGTGGTATCTATTATGCATGTATCAGCGATGAGAGCTGTTCATGGCACCGACACAGAGGACAGATTGCAGTACAAGATAGGAGCATACTTCCTGCAAGCCCGGGCAAGCCATATTGAGTGGTAGGCATTTCTTTTCATCACTAGATTGCGACAGTTTGGACACATAGCACCTATAGACCTTATGCAAAATCTGCTGCCATCTAGCGGCCGCTGTGTGCATTTCCGCCATGTTGAAGGCTAAGCGCGCTCCGCATGTAGGCAAGGAGCGTACATATCAACGTGTGGCGGCTGATAAGAACGAAAATGCCAACATATTTTCGAGTGCTGTGTTGCTGAGATTGAGGAAATTGGGATGCTGAAAGAAGGTTTGCAGGAAACAAGCCTCCATGTTAGTACATTTCCTCGTGGCCGACGAGAATCAGCAGATCGTTCCGTTGCTTCGGTTACTGCTTACGACTAACGCCGTGTTTCCGTTCGCCGTTAATATATGTGGTATGTGACAGCATCGGCACTCATCAGAGAACACTTTTTCATGTCATGCCAGAACAAGAAAGTTTTCGCACCGTGTACTTGCTGCAGGCACAAACCCGCTTCGTGTACGAGCTTCAAAGCTGCATCGCGGCTACTCGCGCATGCCTGCGCTGCTGTTGATATTAGCTTGTTTATTAAATTGCGATAACAATTGCATGTTAGACAGATAGCTCGTGCACGTCATTGATTTGCAGCGGACGGACCGATTGTGCTGGAGCGTGTTGTTTGTAGTTGTTTTTCGATGGTGGAGTTTAACAAGGTAGCGTCTGGTGGGATGCTTTGCGTGCGTATTTCTTCACTATGCGTATTTTTCAAGCATTCATGTGGTATCACTGCCAGGTTCAGAAGGGTTGCCCGGATGTCCTGACCGCCCCCACCCCTTACTTTTTTTTGTTAACTTATACCCCAGGAAGAGCAAATCAGGTTCTCCCAAAAGCTGATTCCCCCTTCGGAAAAATCCTCTGTACACTCCAGTTTGCTATGAAATGTTAACAGGTGCTTCAAGTGCGTGGTACTTTTCTTATGAAACTAAATAAAATGCTGTTCCGGGAAATGTGCTACATTCTACCGTGGGTGCGCTACCGCTGGTTACGCGCTGAGGCGGTTTCAGGGTCGGCGAAGCAAAACTGCCTTGCCGCAAACGGGTTTAAATTGTAAAGCACCAGTAGGCCCCTAAAGCGACAATGTGAACACGAATATTCTTGGCGTTTCCTGTTATATAGGATCACATATCGGAAGGATATTCAATAAAATAACAGCTGATCGGCATCTACTTCTAGGAGACACTACACTTTCAGGTTCACTTTCCACGTGCATGAGATGCGCAATTTTCTGCATTTTAATCGCACGGTAATTCTGTACATAACATAGGTCGGATGACTACAACAGCGAAATAATATTATTTCAAAGATAAAAAGAGGACAACGTTTTATTTAAAATTAGATGGACACTACGTCGGCTCGACATAGGCTGTCCCTCATGAAATATGCTTTGAATTGGGTCAACTGCACTTTCTTACCGTCATCGCTGCGCCTAGCCGCGCTAAATAAAGCCTCTTCCCAACCATCCTACATTATACAAGCATGATATTCAGATAGCTAACAATGCTTTATTCGCTACACTGAAAACAGACAGGCCAATTTGTAACCTAGCGCAGAGCTTCATTATCGACGACGACAGGCCTGCACGTGACTCGCAGTGTCAAACTTGTACCTTCTTCTCGCTGTGAGGCGGTTCTTTACACGTAAGAACCGTCAACGTAAAAACTAGGAAATGCCGGTAACGTTTACAGGCCCGTCTGACATTTTATGCCCTGATTGCCGACTACCCAAGCGGGATACAAGCAAGAAGTGATAGCGGCGACAGCAATAGAATTCGGGCACAAGCCTCCAACATGGCGCCGAATCATTAGCTTTGTCAAACCTCCAACCGATGGCAGCAATTTTGCATAAGGTCTATTGATATACAGCATATACTGGCCTTTAGCTTAGGAGTGAGAAACGTACCTTCTGCACTTCAGTGCAATGCATATTATTTAGTTTGCATTCCTTGAACATGGAACGCCGAATAGTTGTATTGTTGAGCTTGTAATCTTTGAACATGGGATGTCGCCAGAGCCAACGTTTTGAAACTTGGAGTTGTCTTCATAAAGGGAGCAACTGTTAATTCTTGATGTTGCCATCTTGATGAAGGCAAGTCTACTCGTACAAGAGTTGGCTGCAGTGACATACCGTTTGAAGATTTTTTTCGACTCTTCAAGCCTCCTCCATCTTCCATCGAACATCTGTGTTGTTTGTGCTGCCATGAAACTGTGGTGAAACTGTGTGGTGCTGCCATGAAAAAAAAAAATTTGGGCGTGCGCAGGCACAGCTCCATCGAAGAAAAATAATTATTTCTTTGTTAAAGATAGTGAAGGCACACTAATGCAATCTCAGCCAAGATTATTAATAGTTGCTGACTCAATTTTAATGTAGTAGTTTCGTTGCTGTGCATACGCACGATGAAACTCTCATCAAAAAGTGGGAAGCAACCACACATGCTCCAGTGTTCAGCTAACCAGTCATCACTGCCTTTCTTTATGTTTCAGTCTTCCCTGAGCCTTTCTTTGATACACTGCCCCATTTGCCCCACATAATGCTTATCCCATCATCTGATAAACGATGCCTTCCTTACAGAGCACATAATGTGTCCTGTGATTCCTATTGCAGCCAAGTGAGTGTCTGGGTTGCAACCTTTTCATAGTTTAGCACGCTTATTTGAGGCCGTGAACACTATGCTGATGATTGCCCGAGCACCAACCGTTCTTATATTGTCGGATATCCCGTGCAGGTATGACATAGTGGCAAACATATTTTGGCCATCACGATTAGCCATTTCTTTGGCCTGGCAGCTGGAAGGTGTTTGTTTAGTAGGGCTTCTGCAGCCAATACAGCAAGGGGAGCAGGATATCCTGCTTGCATCCAGCGAGTTCTTGAAATCAAGCCTCGTCCACAAGAAATAGGAACATGATTATTTAGTACAATATGCAAGCACATAAGTTTTTAAATGTTTTAGATATGAGGATGACTGCGTCTTTCTTTATTAAATACCACAAAGGTTCTTTCGAATCTGAAGCCACTAACATATTAACACTGGCACATGATTACTAACACCCACTGGTGCTTACCCACGAGCATCCGGGCAAGGATTGTACCATATCAGGTTCCTGAATGTACAATTTCATTTGCATAAAAAGTGCATGAGCTAGTTATACGAACTGATGGGAAACAAGCCATTGCTGCCTCTTAGTTTCTCCCACTCAATAATGGTAGAAAGGTGCATTGTCTGACACTGCTTGGACAGTGGCGTAGCGAGGGGGTAGCAGACCGGGCCCATGCCCCCACTCGCCCTCTTCCCCGAAATGAATTTCTGCCTATGCCACTGTGGCTCGCTAACGCAGTAAAATTTCTGTTCCTATTACTTGTGGACAAGCCTTAATTCCAAAGAACTCCCCTGACACAAGCAGGATATCCTGTTCACCTTGCTGTATCGTTTGCATATGCCCTACCCAGAAAACCACCTTCCAGTTGCCAAGCCAAAAAAAAAAAAAAGCCAAATCTTGATGGCCGAAAAATGTTTGCCACGATGCCATATCTGCACGGAATATTCAACAATATAAAAACGGTTGGTGCTCGGGATCATCAGCATAATGTTCATGGCCTCAAATAAGCATGTTAAACTATGGAAAAGCAGCAACCCAGATACTCAGAGGAGAGGCTTGGCTGCAATAAGAATCACAGGACACGTTACGTGCCCTGCATATAAGGTACCGTTTATCAGATACTCCTATCATGGGGTAAGCATTATAGAGGGCAAATGGGGCAACATCTCAAGGAAAGATTCAGGGAACATTGCAACAATGTAAAGAAACGCAGCGATTGCCTGTTTGCCAAACAGTAAAGAAACTATACTACATTGATTATTGAGTCAGCAAGTATTCATAATCTTGGCCGAGATTGCGTTAGTGTGTCATTACACTACTTGTCAAAGAAATAACTATTTTTTCCTGGACGCAGCTGTGCCTGCGCATGTTGAAGTTTTTCTTTTTAAATTATAAATATGTGTGATCTGAGTCCAAAAAACACTTAAAAGATAGCGCCTATCTGTGTCCCTTCTTGTCCTGTCTTCACTACTCTCTGCAATAAACGTAATGGTTAAAAGGGAGCCGTTCGGCGACCTAACAGCTTGTCACTATCAGTGGGTTAGTAGGCCTTGAGGCGCTCCACGTTGACTATGTCGCGCCCTCGACGGCGCATGTCACAAAGCTGGTTCGATGGGTTCGATCAGGTAGTTGACCGGTGATGTGCGCTCGATGACCCGGTAGGGGCCTTCGTATTTCGGCAGTAGTTTTTGAAGAGAGGCCAGTTGCAGTGGTAGGGACCGAGAGAGCATACGAGCGCTCCGGCGACTAACGTGGACTCAGAAGTGGTGGTGCCACCGTGAAGGCTCTTCTGCCGCTCTTTGTTCGTGCGTTGTAAAGGTCTTTGCAAGCTTGCGACACTCTTCAGCAAGCCTGGCTGTGTCAGAAATAGGCGCACACTCAGATGGATCCGGCTTGTAGGGTAGTATCGTGTCAATGGTGTGCGACGGGTGCCTTCCGTACAACAGGAAGAAGGGTGAAAAACCAGTAGTGTTTGAGGGGCGGTATTATAGGCGTAGGTGACGAAGGGCAGAATGGCATCCCAATTTGTGTGATCGGCGGCGACATACATTGAGAGCATGTCGCCGAGCGTGTGGTTAAAGTGTTCGGTTAGGCCATTCGTCTGCGGGTTGTAAGCAGTAGTTTTGCGGTGAACAGCATGGCACTCTTTGAGAATGGCTTCGACGACTTCCGACAAGAAGACACGGCCTCGATCGCTGAGAAGCTCTAGGGTGACCGTGACGCAGCATGAATCGGTGTGCAGGAAGGAGGCAACATCGCACGCTGTAGCCGCTGTGAGGGCAGCGGTTTCGGCAGATCGCGTTAGATGGTCACGGCGATGATGGCCCAACGGTTACCAGCCGAGGTCAAGGAAGTGGTCCATACAAATCGATGCCCACGCGCCCAAACGGATGGTTAGGGCAAGGTAATGGTTGTAGACCGACTGGTGACACGTGCGTTGAAGGTTTTCGGTGTTGGCAATCGAGGCAGGAGCGGACGAACTTCTGCACGTAACGGTACATCCCTCGCCAGAAGTATCGTTGAATGCGGTGGTAAGTTTTGGATACCCCAGAGTGCGCGCATTGCGGATCAGAGTGAAGGACTCGCATATTTCAGCACGCAGACTTCGGGGTATCACAAGTACCACTGGCGGCCGTTGGCGTTGTAATTGCGTCGGTGCAGTAGGTTGTCACGAATGGCGAAATTGTGGGCTTGACGACGCAACGGGCGAGTGTTGGTGTTGCCGACGGATCAGTGAGCAAGTCTATCAGCGAGGTGATCCATTTATCCTTGCGCTGCTCGGTAGTGATGGTGTGAACGTCGATGGAAGAAACAGCAATGTGAGATACTGAGCAGGAGGCATTGGCGTCAGGCAAGGGGGAGCGCGAGGGGCCGTCGGCATCAGCATGCTGGCGTCCGTTGCGGTACAGCACGCGGATGTCGTAGTCTTGCAGGCGAAGTGCCCAGCGGGCGAGACGGCCCGAGGATCCTTCAATGATGACAGCCAGCATAGTGCATGATGATCGGTGACGACATCAAATGGGCGACCATACAATAATACATGAAAATTTACTACTTTGAAAATTATTAGAGAAATACAAATGCAGAGGTTCATTATTCACATAAAGGCCTATTCATACAGCAAATATGAACAAACTAGATGTTCACAGAAGTAACCATAGCGTCCCAAATTTGACTAATTTTCACTAACGCAGCGTTGTCGTGAATTTTTAAAAATGCATAATTTGCTCAATTCCATGAAATTATAAGAGCTATTTCTTCTTCACTTCTACTTATGCTAATAGAAAGATATTTGTAATGTATAGCTTCAGTAGCTGCCAGCATGGTTGCGAATTTACGAAAACGCACTCTTCGTAAGATGGTCGTCGTCAACCGGCGACGCTCGTCGAATTTTCCTGTGTTGAAAAAAATTTTTGTGAGAAAACAAATTGCGATTTCGTGCTGGGCAGTCATATGTGCACAACATACAAATTATCAGGAAAATCGGAAACATCAAGTATACACCTTTTTTTTATCTTTCGTGGAATCGACCATTGTAATGATGTTATCTCTGTGAAAACACTTGGTTTCAGGTATATCTTAAGTATCTGCGTGATTTCTAGAAAAGTTAGTCGTGAGTTCAGCACTGCTATGTGCTCTTTCTTGAGTAGCTGTGCTATCCTGTCAAGATGTTTAACAAGTACAACGCACTTGAATGTGGATTCTTCTTTGTGGCAAAAGAGCGCAGACAACGGGACGAAGAACATACAGGGCACAGAGCTGACCATCAACTGATTTTCCTTATTGGAAAGTCTGGAGAATCTGTAGGCAGGCGAGCAAAATCGAAAAATGGCACAAATGCTATCAAGTGACTCGGCCGCCCGGCTTTTTTTTGGATAGGGTTTACAAGATGCGGCAGAAGCCATTTATTAAAACATAAACACAAGCAAAAAAATGGCAAAAAAGAACAATGACATGGTGGTCAATACCAAACTGATTAAACCGCTAAAAGTCTGACATTCATAAACTCAACAAAACGAAGAACCAGGGTCTGAAAAAAAAAAGGTTTTAAGCAAGTGACAGCAAGGCTAGAAAACTGCAACCACTAACAATAAAACAGAAAACAAAACAAGAAAACAAAACATGTGACAACAAGCTTAGTGATCACAATTGAGGCTCATGGCAGCTAATTTCTTCGTCAAATAGTGCTAGTGATAGCGCGCTAACGCAAGCTGCCCCTTTTGTGAATTATGTGCGCCTCAAATTTTGTGAGCACATTACTCCCGATATTTCGTGAGAACTGCACATTGTCAAGCAATGGGGAGCAGCCGCATGATGTACAATGCCAGGTTCCTGCCTGTTGTTGCTTTTAAAGATTTGGCATGTTCACGCATTTTGTAATTTATGCATCGTCCGGTTTGTCCTACATATGATTTTCCGCATGATAATGGAATGTCATAAACGACGTTCTTCACGCATTCAATGAAATGATTTCTGTGCTTCTTGTCACAGCAAAAGGATACTGTTTCATCCCTGTTAACTAGCCTGCATAGGGAGGCCAGATGGTTTGGGATGGAGCACAAAACTCTTATGCCTACTCTGCCTGCAGTCTTCTTCAACCTATGAGAGAAACCGTGAATGTAGGGAACGTCAGCCAAGGGAGAGCGAGTGTGCTTGTTTGGCCTGTTATCTGGTCGTTCTAAGAGTGACGAGCATCTTTTCAGCTAGGGAGCTCAAAAGAGCACTAGGGAACCCCGCGCTCCTCGAGCGTTCCACTTGAATCGTAAAACTTGTTTCCGTCCACTGAGGGATGATCGGATGAGGGCGTTTCTCATGGCAGAATAGCCTATTCCGGAGTCATCCAGGAGTCATGCATGGAGTACCATTTGAGTAGCGAAAGGATGCTGTTATGCAACGTTACATCAAAGAAGCTGACCGAGCTAATTGGCCTGTATATGATAGCTGGCCTATCTATGACACCACAGCCCTCAGAAGTGCTGTATAGCGGTTTGTTTTCTTATGTTTTTGATCAAAGCAGCATTAAGCCAAGGCTATGGGGTTGGGCATTGAATACACGTGGATTATTCAAGTAAAATGGTAAAAATGATATCACTATTTCGAAACAGAAAGTCATCAATCATAAATTGCAGCATCTGTTGATGTGTTGCGCTAAGCTGTTCGCTTCAATGCCAAACTACATTTTCACACTCTCTCTTGCAGGTTTCAAATACAGCAACTGTACCACCACAACAGTGCAGCACAGGAGAGCCTATCGTCAGTGCCGCGTCGAGAAATTAAATAAAAAAGCACTTACTCCTGGAAACTTCGTATCATCTTATTGGTTTGTTTGTGATTATAAAACTGCACTTTCATGGGAATTGAATCAACTAGCCCCATTTATTGTCCCATTGAAACTAAATAAATTGACAATGTAGAGCTTGTTTCCAAATGCCTGCATATAGGCCTACAAGATTACTTATTGGCTTCAAAATACTCTTACATGTAAAGAACGCTGTTGATATAGTCATTGCTGGAAATGTTCTGCTGATATTTTTGTTACAATCCTCTAAAGCCTACACACTTTCGTATTGTTAACCACAAAAAGATTTATTGACCTGTGTGCAGCAAACATGCTGTTGCAGGCATAAGGCTGCAATACGCTGAAACTCATACATCAGAATTCTACACACTAACAGCAGCCAATTCTTGTAGACCCTCATTAGGTGTGCATGAGAAAGCGCATTAGACTGGCAAAGACAGTCTAATGATTCTGATGTCTAAAGACATTAGTCTCTTTATTGATGAAATGGCCGTACCTTTCCTAAAACCGGGTAAACCCCCAACATACCCGAGTAGCTACAGGCCAATTTCATTAACAAATTGTCTATTGCCTAGCAAAAACAAACGAGAGCATTATAAACATAACACTTACTTTCATTCTTGAATGAAGACATCTTATAGACTCACACCAGTGCGAATGCAAAAAGGGCTGCTGAACTATTGACCACCTCGTCAGACTGGAACACGAACTATGAGATGCATTCCTACGCAAGCTGCACTGTGTCGCGGTCTTCTTTGACCCATAGAAAGCATATGATACGAACTTAGAAGTACTTGATGCTGGGCTAGTTGGTTCATCGTAATGAGGGAAAAAACTAGACGCCTAAAACACCGAAAGTACGAAGGACGTCCTTCTTTCGGTGTTTTAGGCGTCTAGTTTTTTCCCTCATTCCATATGATACGATTCGCGGAAGAATGCTGAACTGCTTATGTGAATTCCTGTCATAACATTCAAGTAAGTCTTGACACAGTACTTTCACGAATATTTGTCCAAGAAAGTAGTGTACTACAAGGTTGCATTCTGAGCACAACTCTCTTCATAGTCAAGATGAACTCTATCAACAAGGTTATCCCCCACACAGTCATGCACTCTGTCTACGTTGCCCGTCGTGCCCCGAACCTGTCAACCTGTGAACGGCTACTCCAAATTACAATGAACAAACTGACGCAACGGGCTGGCCAAATTGCTTTCGCTTCTCCACAGAAAAACTGTTTATTTTAGGGGCGAAGCTCCTTAAGGCGGCACCCGTTCGTCCCTCGTAGTCGTAGTCGTAGTAGTCGTAGTGCGTAACCAGTCTTACGCTTTGACCTCCAAGGTGGTGCCGGTGGGAGATTTTTCCTGTGCGTTGTTGAACAATAAAAAATTCGCAGCGTGCGCGTTAACTAAAAGCCGAATTCTTCTGTCTCTCATTCCCCATTAGCAGCCATTGGCATGTTCCAGTAGGAAACGTTAGTAGAAGTAGAAGTGTAAGTGTTAGCTAAAAGCCGACTTCTTCTGTCTCTCATTCCCATTAGCAGCCATTGTTTACCTCCAAGGTAGTGCCTGGTGAGATTTCTCCTGTGCGTGATTCAACAATAAAAATTTTGTTCAAAACGCCGTTGATTGATGAAATAAACCAACGAAAGACGCCAGATGTTTTGTAAAAGCAAAACGAAAGAACGCCAGATGTTTCTAAAGCAAAACGAAAAGACGCCAGCTGCTTAACGAAAGACGCCAGATGTTTTCTAAAGCAATGGTTTTCTAAACAATGAAAATTCACAGCGTACATGTAAAATTAAAGTGAGCTGCAAGTCGTCATAACTCATCGAACCTTTAGTATAAACGCGCCCGATCTCACGTCGGTGATGATGTACTGGGCAGAATTTACGGAAGATTCACGGTTTACCGATGAACCTCCGCAGCTTCGCCCACTCATCATCATTCACTCCGTGGATATGCTGTGATTTTTTTTACGCGAGAAAGGGGACTGCACTCAAATTAAGCAACGTCGCAGTGCCGATAAAACAAGAATCTTTAGGAATTACATTGGACCAAAAGCTCAACTTTCTGGCGCACACAAACACACTAAATACGAAGGCAAACAGAGCTCTCAACCTTGTCACTCTTATGCCATAAGCACATATGCCTTCTACGTATTTACCGGTAAGTTGTGCGCAGCATCTTCGATAATGGTTGCGAATGGTTGCGAGATTCGTACATTCGGCGTCTCGACCCTCTTGTCCTCTTGTGTCGACGCTCTGTACCTCTCGCTCTGTCCTCTTGTGTCGGTCTGCTCGGCCGTTTCTTCTTCCCCGTAATGCGCTATACCAGTTCAAGTACGACGAACCAACTCGCCCAACCTTCAACACTTGTCGACCCTGCGGTTGTCCAACGGCGCTTACAGAACATCGCCTGTGCAAAGTCTATACATAAACTGCAACGAGCCTCCTCTGTGTCATCGAAAAGCATTACTAACCCTGTCACATGTTTTAAGAATAAGTGCATCTGCTACGACATTGCCGCAAAGTGTAACTCACGCTCACACTACTTAAACAAACCGAACTTAATCAAGCCACTTGTCTTACGCTTCGACGAATACTGCCGCACGTATGCCATCTCTGAAGAAGCACTTGATGTCTCGAAGAAACCACCTTGACAGCCGCCGTGGTTCGACCTGGCGCAGCTTTGCGATTTGTCATTAAGCCATCTAAGCACACCCCATCAGAACACGTAATTCAAGAATTCCGTGCACTTCAGGAGAAATATAGGGATTACGCCGAATTTTACACAGGTGGCTTGAAATCAAGAAACAATGCGGGTATTGGGACAGGGGAAAATGCAGTTAGTGTGAGAGTACCTCATTGTTCTTCTATATCTTCAGCTGACGGTTGTGCCTTGTATGAAGTACCCGCCACGGTGGTCTAGCGGTTATGGGGCTCGACTGCTGACCCGCAGGTCGCGGGATCGAATCCCTGCCGCGGCAGCCGCATTTTCGATGGAGGCGAAAATACTGCAGGCCCGTGTACTTAGTAATAGACATCATGTAGCGCGAAAAAGACACAATGGACACACAGAACCACAAACCGTCCGTTGTGTCTTTTTCCCGCTACATGATGTCTATTAGCAAGCACCAACTAGCCCAAGAACAGGTCCTTCTGCCGCGTACTTAGACTTAGGTGCACCCTAAAGAACCCCGGGTGGTCGAAATGTCCGGAGCCCTCCACCCTGTCATAACCATATCGTGGTTTTGGGACGTTAAACACCGACAATTATTATTATGCCTTGTGCGAAGCAGTTCGCAAAACCATCTCTGGCAAACACAAGAAGGCGCTCATATACAGATTCATTAAATGCACTGAAAACTCTGCAAATTAAATCCGAGTGTGAGCCATTAGTAGGTGACATTTTAGGCATGGTATTTTTAAATAGTAAGGCAGTATCCGTTCGTTTCTGCTGGGTCCCAAGCCACGTTGGGATGCCGGGCAATGAAAAAACAGATAAATATGCTTCCTTATAGCTGCTCACGAAATAGTTACAAAAACAAAAATTCCTTTTAAGGACAGCCAGCGAAAAATTAGTACAGCTTTGTTTGGTAAATGGCAGCAGCAATGGGAGTGCACCTAGTAAAACCTGTACTTGGAGAATGGAAGACCTGTCCTCACCAAGAACGGTTTGCTGAGGTCATTTTAGGCCGACTCCGAATTGAGCACACACACACCTGACACACTACTTCTTACTCACAAACGACGAACAAGCAACCTGTGAAAAATGTCCACAGCCCTTAACATTAATGAGAACTAACGAACAATAATGCCAAGGAATGTATAGGGGGTGTTAGTTGTAGTAATTAGAATATAAATGTGAAGAAAGTAAAGTGGACGAAACGATAACTTGCCGCCGGCAGGGACCGAAGCTGCGACCTTCGAATAACTCGTCCGATGCTCTACCACGGAGCTACGGCGGCGGTCACCCTCCCGTCCACTTTGTGGGGTATACATGTGCATTTAAACCAAGTTATCAAGTTACCTCTCCGTCCACTTTACTTTCTTCATATTTATATCCTATTCACTGCTAATAACATCCCCTATACTTTCCTTGACATTGTCTGTTAGTTCTCCTTAATATCGTGGCTAAGAAAAGAAAAACGAGCACTTAAGAGTAATTTAAGAACTATTAAAGTGACACACATCCTAATCCATGTATACCCATACTGTTACGCAGACACGAAAGTATTTCGGCCAGCTGTACAAACAACACACGCTTATCCACCCAGCTCTGCTTCTTTGAGACGATCCTCTTGTACCCTTGCCTGCTGTGCTGAACCTTCTAAGAGAATGTGGCTTTTTAAATAAGCTGTAAACGACATCATTTCACCGTTCATTACCTTGTGCCTGGCGCAGCATAGCCGCAGCTGCTTTTGCGCTATAAAAAAAAGTTAACTCGCCGGCGCCGGGTTTTTGCTGATTATGCCGCCACCGAAATCTGTAGCTCATAGAAACTTCGCCTAAAAAATCGCCATGTGCCTTTGGCGCTGCTGGAAGGAACGTGCATGTTTTCCTGAAGCGAAAATCGGCTTCACATCTATTGCGCATATCAGGTTAACAAGCCAGCGTGTTTTGACGAGACGACACCCAGCGCGTGTAGTCGTCTTCTTGTGTACGTGCCTTCAATGGCTGGGTTCGTCGATTTTCCAAGTTAACAAGGATTCAGCTAAACGTGCATGACATGAATTGTAGAAAAATGTCTGCGGTATGTGCCCCAAGAACTTTGCGCACAAACGCGTCGTGACCTGGCAGCCCAATTTTGCTGTGCTGGCCATCTTTGAACAAAGTAGAAACGAGAGCTCATAATTTAATGCTGTCTTTATAGGGCTTAAATGTGTGCAGGTGGATTTACATAGAAACGTATTTCACACAAGTCTCTTCCCATTGCAGCTACTCTCGCTGTTATTGATTGTGGCATCTGTCGTGGAGATTGCTCAAGCCCTGACTCGCTACGCCGAAGGACACATCGTGTTTCCGGTCGAGTATTATGCACCTGTCATACGCATGGTGACCTTCGTAAGTAGCACTTTTTTTGCTCCACGGTCGACAGGGTTGACGTGCAGGCGGCTTAATTCCATTTCGCCGTCAGGTCCCTCTTGTCATTAACTCAATGCGAATAAAATTCCTTTCTGAATGCGTTAATTTCATGGATTTGAGAGAAAGTCTTGGTGATTACATTGGTAAAGGACACTAGTGCGAATCAATATCGACAAGTGAAACAAGTAGAATGTGTGACCACAGTAGTTAGTTCCAGCTGCTGCTATTGCAGTCAAGTTCATATTGAATGCTTACTTGACGTAGATGAAATTAGCAGGACGACCGAAGAAAGCGTATTAGATCGACGGAGTCTCGACACTATAGTGCTGGTAACACCATTAGCACAAGAGGATAAATTTGTGGCTGATAACATGATCGGCATCTGACCAACTCTCGGCTGCTTTCCAGGTTCTGGCCGTTGTTCTGATAACAACTGCTCGCAGGCGAGGAATCTGCACGTCCGGTCCACTGTTCATATTTTGGTTGCTGATGTCTCTGGCCTCCATGGTCCGATACCGCTCTGTCATCTTACAAGTATTCAGTGAGGTGAGCACTTGCCGCGTCGTTTCTGATACGCATACAAGGAAGTCACGAGTGAGAACAGAGATATCTCAAATTGCTGGAATGGGAATAGATACGCTTCAACTAAATTTGCTGCAATAAAAAAATTGCGTACTAATTAATCTAGCGACGACGTACAGGCGCCTGATAATTGATGCATATTGTTTGGAGACACTGCTACAGCCAGCATTATTCATGTAGAAAGCAGACAACTCTCACGAAGCAAACGCTGATTTTTTTGCGTGCAACGGATGCACGCAGGATGTGGGAAGCACATCCGATGACCAGATGGAGTTTCGCTTCGTCACCATCGTGGTCTACTGTCCTCTGATCGTGGGACAGTTCCTGCTGAGTTGCTTTGCAGACACCGCGCAGCCAGTGAGCGGCAAGAGGGTGAGCGTGCTGCGCTCTTTCCCTTCGTCTGGCGTAACATTCTCTTTTTTTCAGAAACAATGCCCCGAAAGCCAGGCGTCGTTCTTGTCGAAGCTCCTCTTCTGGTGGTTTAACGGGTGAGAAAGCATGCTGCTCCTTAGTATGGCCTACGAAAAGTCACTTCGATCAGCATACCGTCTCACGATTTCATGACTGCACAAGAAATAATACGAGATGTCAAGTTAGGAATGCCAACCAGTAACAAACGCATTTTGTTGCTATTTTTCGATATACCACTATGCATAATGCAACATCACGGTCGGTGCTCTCTTGTAATTGATGCACAGTTTAGCAGTGCCTCTTACGTATCTGAGGCAGTGCGCGTCCATCTGTCCTGCGGATTGTTAGTGTTTAGATGATTCCCGCAATCTAACATCTGACATACGGCTGGCTTTCGCAGCGCCAGCTGACGAGTTCATCCACGCTTTCCTGTTTACTGCCGAGTCCTACTTGGGTCAAGCAATATTCAATATTGTGACTCAGTTGAAGTAAGGTGGCTAGTTGGTTCACGATAGCTTATTGCATCACAAACAATAAAGATTGACATAGACGCACTTCAACTGTCGTATGCTGCTGTAAAACAAGCTGCACGATGTACTGTCTTCAACGCATGCGTTGAATCGCTCGATGAGTAAAACGGAGGTATACAGGTTGCAAAATCGAGTCAGAAAAATGTTGCAGCGGCTTAGCTCGGCTATGCCAGGATATTCGTAGCGTTAGCAAAGGTTCAGCTAGTTATTCTTAGCTTTTCGTGTCTCCGCAGTACGTTTAGCCTTCTGTTCATTCTTCCTACGCTCAACCGCTAATTGCCAGGCAACTACTTCGGGATCCGATGAGTTAAGCTTCTCCGCTCTTCTGCGACGTTGAGCAGCATTTGCGCTCTCCTTCTCCATGGCTAAACCACACTGGCAAACGCCGGTCAGAGGCGCTATCAAGCGGCTCCCACGCAGTGTCGGACGGCGGCTGCACAGCGAAGGCGAATAGCTGGGCGCGCGCCGGTGTCAGTGCGTCTGCCACGGCTACGATGTCACTGTCTCTGGAATGCGCAGACCGGCGGCGGCAAGTCGCGCGCGGCAGCGGTAGAGTGCGCGGGAGGTGCCGGCTTCGGTGTGCCAGCTGCGTGACATCACTGATCCTCGCGCATGCGCAGCACGGCTGTTGAGGAGGCGCGCGAAACTGGCTCGGTTAGGCCAGCGTAGCTAACGCTGCAATATGCAGGAAATCATCACACACACGCAAAAACGGAACGTACGCAAGCGCTTTTCTACAAGCCACGTTTATCATCCCCCCTCCCCCCCAAAAATCCTTTCCTTATCTGACAGTACTACCGAAGGTCTACGATCTTCCTTGCAGTTAAGTATATCTGCTGCTTCAATAATTTCGCGGGTCAGCTCGCTTCTTTTCCTTGCACAATAACGTGCAACTTTGCAGCTGACCCTACGCGGATAGCATTGGGCTTTGTCTGCGCTGTCTTGGACAGGTTTTGAGTAATCAACATCGGCATGCACGAGGGCCCTGTTCTCGACACACGGAGGGTCTTGGCGCTGAACAGAACAAATGCACAGTCGAGCCTCCACCCCGTGCATATGATTGCTTCAAGTGCTCACAGAATGTTTGACGCGTCCGCTCAAATAGCCCAGCTGCATTAATGTACGGTAAACTGTAGCGGTTGTTTCGCTGGGAAGAGTCGCACTTGCTGACATGTGAACTCATTCAATGACTCCTACTTCTTTGATGCTTCCCTGTTATGCTGCTAACCAGATTAAATGCAGTTGAAACTTATATATGCCGAGAAACAATTCGTTTCTTTACGGAGGGCATACCACTAAATAACCTGTTCAAATCGCACACGAGGAAACATTTTACTTTCCTGCTTCTTCTCTCAGGGATACCGGCCGTCACTTTCTCCACGTAAAGTGTGGGATTGGGCTAGTTGGTATTCCATTATTAAACTGCTCAGCGCAAAAATTTAACACGGTACACGGTGTCCTCGTCGTTTGTACGTGTACCGTGTTAAATTTTTGCGCTGAGCAGTTTAATAACTTTCTCCACGCTAGTTCGCACGAACGTGCAGGCATACGCGGATAGCTTCTCCGTTTATCCATGTGGCCACACAACAAAATAGTGCACTTGCACACTCTCCTCTCAACCTTGACGCGGAGGCCTCACATCTGCAGTTTCGGTCTGCATTCTTGTACAGCGACGATGTACAACTATATAACTGGGTCATTGGTAACTACGCGAACAGTTACCTACTCAACAGAAAACTATGATCATGAACGGCCTTTACCTTCAAAATAAAAAAAAAGGGGTTAGCTCAAATGGAACTGGGCGAATTGGTTGACGCGACCTTGAGTGAGAGTACTAAGAAATATGAGCATACTGGAACTCCGCGAACAGTCAACAATTACCTACTCAACAGAAAACCCCTAGCAGGTATGTGTCACACGAACGGGGCAAATTGCGCTACTCCAAAACTGCAGGTCAACACAGAACGAAAGAAAAAAGTAAATGAATGTGTAAAATAAATACGCAAATTCACAAGCATGCAAATAGATGTGCAAATAAATAATTGAATAACGCTGCACTTCTGGCCGACGCACATCGAGTTGGAAGTGCTTTAAAGCACGATACGCTGAATTAAAAAGAACTACACATACAAGTATAAACAAATAGAAGTAAATGCTATCGCTGGTCGTCCGCAGGGTGGTATTTTGTGGAAAGCCTTTCTTCGAGGACCGTTTTTCAGCAGATTGTCATTAAGGTCAGCATGGCGGGGCGCACAACAGCTATTCTATCGTAAGCATCTCGGCTGAAGTCGCCAATTCTGTTGCAGCCAAATTGTGCGAGTGCCTTCAATAGCTTCATTTATCAATACGCAGAACCGCTGCTTCTCGCGTCATTCCCTGTCCGTCCTAACCTTTTGCTTTTCTTTTTTTTAACGCCATAGCGTCAAAGAGCTCCTTTCGCAGAAATTCTGGCGTCGTTGGTTGTGAGCGCAAAATCAGCCGTTGTCCGTGAGCAAAAATTGGAGACAGGCGTGAATAATTAACTTAACTCGCAGGGTCCCTTACGCATTCGCCCGAGACGACGCGAAAGCAAACGATCCTCCGAAAACTTTCTGCACCTCCAGCAGTGCTTTTGTGCTGCCGCCCCTAAACAGAAGGCTGTCTGCACCTCGCCTCTTTCAGCGCGGCCTCGGTGATCGCCCCCCCCCCCCCCCGCCCACCAAGCGACGATGTCATGTGATCATGTGACGTCACGACAGTGTTATTGTGACATCACGTGATGATTTTCTTGCATCACTCGTGTTGACGCCGACGGTCAATTTTCACGTTTGAAGGGGCATTTAAGGCTCTCGCCTTAATAAAAATCTCCAGTTTGTGTGGGAATTGAACCCAGGTCTTCTGCGAGGAAAGCAGGTGTTCCACCACAGAGACACGCCACCGCTTTGAACTGTCCAGGAAAAAAAAATCCGGCGGATCCCACGCATTGTAAGAATTGATGTCATACGAAGCAGTCACCGAGTTGCTGCCTACGCAGCATGTTTTTTTTTTTTTTTCGCTTGGAGCTAAGAGTTACGATGTACATCTTTGTGTACAAACGGGTCAGTCTTAAAGGGAACACTTGCGTGTCGGGATTTCGCTCTCTTGCGAAAGCATAGTGGCTTAGATTTGCGTAAGACTACAGCTAGTGGACAGATCTGACTCCTTTTCACAGACTAGTACCACGCACGAACAATGTTTCCGCATCCACCTGAAGCTACGGGGCCACCAATATGAAATATGCTCATTAGGGTGTTCCCTTTAACAGTGGAGCGTAGTGTACATTGGGCACTTGGGTGGCTATCGAGGGCTTACCTTCACTACATTGGCGCCTGAAGGGTATACCTTGTGGCCTGATGTAACGTCGGTACTTACATTACAACACAAACGCACAGCCAGTGCTGGCGGTAACGCGTTACAAGTAACGGCGTTACCGGTAACGCGTTACTTTGTTTCCGTAACTTACTAACGTACTCGTTACCATTTCAGATCTGTAATGGATAATGTACTTGCGTTACCATTTTTCGGTAACGTGAGGTGTGACGGTACTCGTTATTCCAATGATCCAAAGAATTTTACGCAAAATTCCTTCGTCTCGTT
This sequence comes from Rhipicephalus sanguineus, assembly GCF_013339695.2. Classification (NCBI taxonomy): domain Eukaryota; kingdom Metazoa; phylum Arthropoda; class Arachnida; order Ixodida; family Ixodidae; genus Rhipicephalus; species Rhipicephalus sanguineus. The sequence continues at coordinate 110,621,646 of NC_051179.1, forward strand.
GAAGCTACCCGACGTCGTATAGTCGCAGCGACGGACTGCTGTCGGCCCGCCAGACGTTAAGACAAAGCGACCTCGCCAGGGATTCTTTGTTGCGCGGGGAAAATTGCAATGGGGAGCAAATTGTCGAAATTTCTTAAACGGATCTCCTAGTTTTGGGCACCTTGCAGTCAAAGTTCAAGTTGTCGTTGAAAGTCGATGAATCGAAGCGAAATGCGGTCCTCGTAACTGTTAAAAGCGAGCTGTCTATATCTGCTTGGCTTGCGATCCATCAAGACACGCGGCTTGCCTAAGCTGCAGCACAACCATGGATGACTTCTTCGGAAATGCATTCTCAACATCATTGCCAACTGAAGATGAGCGACTGTCTCTGTACCTTTAGTGCCTCATGTCATTGCGCTGAGTGGGCTCAAGGAAAACGTTTTGCGTGTTCACCAGCTCTTTCTGCAAGTGGATGCAGGAGTACCACAAAGCGTCGAGCGCCTATGTAGCGTTGTGCGGAGGTATTCACCTTGAAGCGAGGCAAGCTGTCCGATGACAGCTTTGAAATGCAACTGCTGCTTACATTCACAAAGTTGCAGTTACATTAGGAAGTTACAATGCGTAAGGGGAGCATCAAAACATTATGTACGTGGCTATAGACCAGAACACAGCGAATTCCATGCGCATCGCCATATGGATGGATGGTGGATGCTATGAGCGTCCCCTTTAAAACGGGGCGGTGACATGTCTGCCACCAGGCTCGAAGAAAAAAAAAAAAAAAAAAAAAAGCTTCCTTGTTTCATGTTGGCCTAATACCTTATCTACATTGATTAAATCTATGTTATTATACCAAAAAATATAAATTCACGGTCCTTCTCTCTGCCTCTTAAGGCAGAATGACCTTATTTTTCCCCCATTATTTATTTTTGTTCTTTATCTCTACTTTTCTGCCACCAATACTCTAACCGTCTCTTACTTATTTCTATCGCGGACGTGTGCAGCTTTCCGTTGTTGTCCCTAAAACCCAACGCTTCATGTAGACTCGTGCCCACACGTATACCTGGGTGAATATCGCCACATTCAATCAGTACATGTTCCATCGTTTCCTTAGTTCCCCCGCAGCATGTACATTGTTCTTCTTCGTTACTGAATCTCGCTTTATAACTACGCGTTCTAAGGCAGCCCGACCTTGCTTCAAACAGTAAAGCGCTTCCCCTTGAATTATCATAAAACCTTTCCCTCCTTATTTCGTTTTTTCCCTTTCGGTAGTTACTCAGAGCCGGCTTCTTTTCCATCGCTGTCATCCAATAAGTCCTCTCCGCCCCTCTGACCTTCCGCTTAATGCTCCTTGTTGCCATATCGCCCGCACTGCTAGCCGTATATTTACTGGTGAGCCTCCTAGTTCTTTTTCTCCACTGCGTGTCAACGCTTTTTCTATACAAATACCTGAAAACCTTCTCTGCCCATCTACTCTCCTTCATTTTCCTCAGCCTCTCTTCGAATCTCATTTTGCTCTGCGCTTCCCTCACTTCAAAGCCTGTCCATCCCATATCACCCTTTACCGCCTCATTTGTCGTCTTCCCGTGAGCGCCCAACGCGAGGCGGCCCACCATCCTTTGATTTACATCCATTCCTGATTGCACCTCTGACTTCATGCACACCACTGAGTTCCCAAATGTAAGCCCGGAACCATCACACCCTTCCACAGCCCTCGAAGCACCTCGTACCTATTGTATCCCCATAAAGCTCTGTGCTTCATAATTGCAGCATTCCTCTTTCCCTTTGCTACCGATGCTTTCTCTTGTACCTCCATATATCTATCCCCCTCATTTACCCATACTCCGAGGTACTTGTACTCGCTTACCCTCGGTATTTTTTGGCCCTGTATTAATACCGTATGGTCTCCGTGATCATTGAATACCATCAATCCACATTTTGTTGCACTAAATCCTAGTCCTAGAGCCTCACACTCCCTTCCGCATATATCTGCCAGTCGCTGTATATCATCTTGACTGTCCGCAAATAAGACAATATCATCAGCATAAAATAGACCTGGAAGCTTCTGCTCGACCATCGCTCCGACCTGTTTGTGTGACAAATTAAATCCAATGTTGCTACCTTCCAGCGCTTTTTCCATTCTCACCGTGTACAGCATGAATAACAGCGGGGACAAAGGGCATCCCTGTCTCAGCCCCTTGCTAATTTCAACGCTGTCCTTGCTACTTATTCCTTCCCATTCTATACAAACTGTATTTCCTCGGTATATTTCCCTCAAAAGCTGTACACAGTCGTCACCTATGCCCACTTCCTTCAATATATCCCACAAAATTTCCTGATTAACGTTGTCATACGCCCCGGTGATATCTAGATAAGCTACGTATAAGGGCCTGTTTTCTATTTTAGATATTTCTATACACTGGGTAAGAACAAACAGATTATCGTCTAACCGCCTGTCGATTCGAAATCCATTCTGAAGTTCTCCCAAAATATCATTTTGTTCTACCCACGCTTCTATTTTTAATTTACTGCCTGCATCGCCAACCTGTATAGCACCGATGTAATTGTTAGCGGTCTATACGAGCGAATGTTATCCTTTTCTCCCTTGCCTTTATAGATTAAGTTCATTCTACTTTTTCTCCAACTGTCTGGTATTTCCCTCTCCTGTAAGCACTTTTCTACGGCTTTCAGCAGTGCTTCTTTAGTGTTATGTCCGAGTTCGTTAATGAGGCTGACGGGAACCCCATCTAAGCCCGGAGTAGTGCGCTTAGGAATTTTTCCTTCGGCCTTCTTCCAATTGAAATCTCTAGTACTACATCTTCGTCGGTTGCACTCCTTTGCGTACTTTTACTCACCGGGGAATCCCCTGGGGACCTTTTTAAACGTATCGGCTGTTATCTTTCGGATGTAACCTAGCGCTTCATATCCTTCCATTTATTTCCTCCTTCATCTACCATATGTTGTTGCATTGTGACAGACTTCCTACCCGCGCTTTTAGGTGGCTCAAAATATCCTAGGCGCGGCCTTCTTCTTTTCGCGAATCTCTGTCATCCAGCGTTCACTTTCACCTTTAATTTTGCCTCGACTAATTTCTGCACATGGATTTTTGCCTCTAAATATATTTCCCCTATGGTGACTTCGTCCTGTGCCGCTTCTCCTTTTTTGCTGTCTGTGCTCCCGTGATGCCTGAC